>NC_142464.1:77393228-78018228 GCF_049115385.1 Moschus berezovskii | reverse complement strand
AGAATTGATTGGCTGAATATAAATCACTCTGACTTGAGTGATTGTGTCCACTCAGGATGAATTGGGGAGAAATCACCAGAAGGAAATTGGCCTCTGAAGTGTGAGCACATTGGATTATTGCAGTCAGGGGCAATGCTTGTCAGGAGCGTTGCATTTTTGCCTTATTTTGGGTCTAATGTTATTTGGAGCAGTGTTGGAGTACTGTAGGATTTAGATCTACACTTTTGTGGGTGTAATGTTCTAGGTTTTTGTTTTTTTCTTTGTTGCCATTTTAGTAATCTAGGAACAATGGATTATAATATTTTATTACAGTTTACAATGCTTGGCTCATTCTGTAACATTATCAAAATTCCACTGACTTTTTCTTAAATGCTTAACAGTGTCCCAGAAATCTATTAAATCGTTCCATGAGTGTATCTGGTCCTATCCCATGCCCTGGGAGTAGAGCTGTGAGTAAATCCAGTGAATCCATGCCATCATAGAGCTTATATTCTGGCGTGGGAAGACAGTAAACAGATATGAAGTATGTCACGTGCTGATAACAGCTTTGGAGGAAAATAGAGCAGGAGAAGGGGGCAGGGGAGGTACAGAGGGGATATGGGTATGGGATTTTATATGGGATGATCAGGAGAGGCCTCCCTGGAAAAATATTTGAGCAGACCTGAAGCAAGCAACACCCTGAGCCTTTTGGACATTTGGGGGAATGACATGCCAGGAAGAGGAAAGAGCACATGCAGAGGCCCCAAAGAAAGCTGCCGCTTGCATGGCCTCTTCCAGAACAGCAGCAGGAGGGTGGAATGAACGGGTGGGATGGAAGGAGAGGCGGCAGGGCTTAGAGCTGGTAGGACCTAGTTGGCCTTCATGGAGGCTTTGGCTTTGGCTCTGTGTGAGGAGAGGGTCGCAGAGGGTTTTGAGCAGAGCAGTGACATGATTTGATTTCAGTTTTTGTTGGCAGCAAAGGTGGTTTATCCACTGAAACAGGAGGGAAGTCGGAGTCCCTTGGAAGGTGGGCGGTGGGAATTGTGGAAGGCCTGATTCAGTCTTTCGCTTCTTGGTTAAGGAGGAAGCCAGGCCACCAGCCAGCAGGGAGTTCGGGGAGGAGGCATTGGAAAGTTGAGGAGAAGAGAGGGTTCGAAAGTCTGGGAGGGTGGGAGACTTGAGTGGAGAAAGGTAGGAGGAATGAGGATTGATATGGCCATGAGTGCCGTGATTATCAGTAACTTGAGTGAAGGACCAGTTGTATAAAACTGTTTTCTGAAATCATTGTCAGATTTTCCTCTGACTGGCTGCTTCTTCAGCCTTCAGTAGCCCTTGGCTGATTTTCTTTGCCAGTCTTGGTACATTTTGACTCTAGGGGTTTGGGTCTAAGGACCAAAATCCTCATATACAAGGACTAATAGAGCCAGAAAGGGCTCAGAAATCATGTGGTCCAACCCCTTAATTTTACAGATAAAACACACCAGGGAGTTTGAGTGACCTGCCCGGGGCAGAGAACTCGTGGTCATAGATCTGACCTCAAATCCTGTCTCCTGGTTCCCCTCCCAGGACTCTTCATACTACAACAAATTATTCTCTTTTTTTCCCCTCAGAAATTAGTTTTTTTAAAAAACTAATCTTGGATATTTTAAAATCCCTAACCTGATATCATCTAGCTGGTTGAACTTTAGAAGATAAAAGAAAATTGAGGAAAATAATTTTTGACAACTTTATTGAGATTTGTAAAATCCGCACAACACTTCCTTTTTCATCTTTCATGTTAAATATAGAGGCAGATCAGCATTATCATCAGCAGCAAAAATTTGGGCGAGTGAATTCCCTATTTCACGTGTTTTTGTTTCAGTGTGCTTTTTATGTAACTAGTTTCTGTTCATCTTTTCTCTTGTTTTTTTTTTCTTTTGTTTGTTTGTTTTAAATATGTGATTGAAATGTTTTCCACGTTTATTTTCAGTGGGTGAAGCATGGTCCATGTGGTCTATTGCATAATAACCCCTACCCCTGGATAATTACCCTCCATATTTTTAGAAAGCAGAAAACAGCCTATTGTGTTATAATTAGGCAATGGTGCCCACCCAAACATAAGTATTAGACAAGAATTTTTGCTTCTTCTCTCTTTTAGAGAAAGGAATGGGGATGGAAACAGGAGGGGAGAATAAGATTTTGATCATTTTTGTATATCCTGAATACCATCTCGGGAAAGGTTCATGTTTTTTCAGGTTCCCTAAGAGACTTTTTAAAAAAATCCATTAAACCTAATTTTAAAATTAAATGTTCCCCAAAGTAGCAAGTGTATGTTTTCTTTCACCTATCTTCTAATTAGAACCGCATACCCATTTCTAAGTTGATTCATTTATTTTGTCTCATACAAAGAAGATTTAGAATACTCACTGATGGCTAAAGAGCTCAGGAGTTTTAGCTGGAAAAAAAATTTGTACATTAATAAAAAGAGTAATAAAAAATAGAAACCTCAGCAGTAGCTTATAAACAACAGATACTTAAAAAAAGTTTTTGTACTTTTTTTGAAAATCTACGTGAAGATCTTGAAGATTTTTTAAAGATTAATATCATAACAGTTTTGAAGTTTGTATGATAGTTCTAACTTGTTTGATCCCTAACGAGTGGAAATGTTAGCACACGGCAGGTATGATTTCCTTGCTTTCTGCTCCTATATGATCCAGGATAATAACCAAAAATTTATTTTGTGACATCAGATTTCTTCCCATGGCAACTGACTGTAATGTTACAAACACTGGATTATTGACTGGTTCAGGATGAAGGTTAAGGAAGATTCCTATTTGCACAGGATCATACAAACCAACGCCCAGGGGAATACTGTCAGAGCCGTGTCCAAGGAGTTAGTCCTTTTCAAAAATGTTCTCATTATTTTGAGAGCGTTGTTTTATTTTGTGAGGGTTTTCATTGTTTGCTGTTGTTGTTTAATGTTTTAATTGTGTTTGCTTGCTTTGCTTATTTACTCCCTCCTTCCCTAGAAGTGATGGGGTGGAAAAATGGTTATTTTTAGTAATAGAAGTCCCCTCTCATAAGAGACAGTCTCCACCTTCATGTAATTCTTCCTTCATAAATAAGATTTATTTTGGAACTTCAGTCAAAAACATCTGTACTTTGTGCTGGACAAACATCTGCTTTCCTCCAAGAGCTGCTGGCCTTCCTGATGTTAGATAAACCTATTTTCTTCTGTGAAAGCCCCTGGTAGAGCAAAGAAAAAAATGTAGGATGGGAAAGAGAAGCCCACTCATTCTTTAATCCAGAGCGCCTCTGTGTGGCCTGAACAAGTTTCTACAAGAGGAGGATGAAGATAGCCAAACCCCCAAACTTCATACATTTTTAAAGGCAAAATGTATTTTTATAAACATATTATTTGGTGGTGTGGTATGAATACAAAGAAAGAACATGGAGCTATTTAATTGTCTTGGAAGATGAGCCAGTGTTAACCAGCATTCTACTTGCGATATTTTTCTAATAGTGATGGGAGACATGTGATGATCAATTTTTAAAGCCTCATCTGAACCACCCAATGATTGACAGCATGCCTTTGAGAGATTCTGTTTCTCTTGGGAATCCTGACCTCGCTCTCGTACTGCTTCCTCCAAAGGTTAGATGAGTTGTAATCTGTTTAAACTTACTTTTCTGTATCCCGTACTAGATTATCAATTCCTTATAGCAGAGCTGTTGTGTTCCTCACCTCTGTATTCCCAAGGCATAGCATACTGCTTGGCACGTAGAAGGTCCTCAAAAAACACTGGATAAATGATAGGTATTGAAGGACCAACAGTGGTGGATCAGAGACATGAAATCCATAATCTTGACCTGTGTCTTGACCACCAGCTGTGTATGGTTAGTCTTTATTACTGTGTTTTTCTGTACTCACTCTTTGAAAATCGCCTTAAATACAGTGAACTTTGCTTAATGAGAAACCGAGGTAGTAAATAGTAGACCCTATAATAAAGTTGGACATTTTGACTTCATTCTCCTTCTCCCTCCTGACTTGCTGGCTTTTGGTTTGTTTTGCTAAATCATTAGTTTGTAATGTCTACTTTTTATTCAAAACATCTGCCACCCAGTACTACACCAGTAAAATCTTCTAGTGGATACAATAAGCTTGGAGAAAAAAATAGTACCATTGCCCTAATAGCAGGGGATGCTGAGTTATGCTGCTGTTCAGAGAACAGAGACACCCTCCAAAATAAACCTTTTTTTTTTTTTACTGTTCACATACCATTTGCATTGAAACATACTATGTAGGAAACACTTTTTTTTAAGGTGAATTTAAGTATATTTTGAGACTTGAACTATGTCCCACCAAACACGTGGGTCATTCAACAGTCAGTTCAGTTCAGTCGCTCAGTCGTGTCCGACTCTTTGCAACCCCATGAATCACAGCACACCAGGCCTCAACAGTCATTTACTGACCCCTTTATGTGACTGGCGTTGTGCTAAGGTTACAGAAGTGGGTGAGACAGTCCTCCCTGGACTTCATGGGGAGTCTGAGGGGGCCCTAATATAGGTGATCTGTACACACAGGGCTGAAATAGTGAAGAGAGTAGTGCCTCTGACATGCTTAATAAGTGCTTCAGGAATTGAATTTAAGGTTAGTGGAAGCACCTTTGTGTATTACAAAGCCATACTGAGAACAGTGTCTTGGATTACAGGGGAGAATAGTCAGGCAAATAATGTCCCATACCACACTTAAACATGTTTAATTTAGACAAAGCAAATAAGAAATGTATGGATTTTAGGTGTGACTAGTTAAAGTCAGAGACTCTGACTATAGTCCCTTGCTGATGTTCCCCCCAGTGTGGACCAGTGATACTGATTTATTAGAAACCCCGAAACTTTCTTTTCCAGACTTTTATAAAAGTTGTTCCTTCTGCCTGGAACAGTCACAGCAACTCTGTCTCCAGACCAGCTCCTTTCAGCCTGGAGGGGTTTCCTCCCTCACAGGGCTCTGTGCTGCCCCCTCATAGCACCTGCCACACCGTCATGTAAATAGGCTCACCTGCTTACCAGCCCAGCTCCCTGCACGACCTGAAGCCACGTGGAAAAGGGTGTGTTCTCTTTCCTCCAGGGCCCAGCCCTGTCTTGGCAACTCCAGGAGTAATACACATGTGTTGATCAAATTAGCTAATTAATTTCCAATAGCTCTCTGATGGTGTGTCTGTCTAAGTGACCTTGGAAACAAAAAATATATTCCAAAAATATTGGGCAAAAAGTTTCTCTTTTTTATTTTATGCTGGGAGAAGAGACAAGCTCTTATCATATAGATATGGGGAATATAAACCCTTCACTGCATAGAATCCAAGCAATGTCCTTTCCTTCCGTGGTAAACATAAGAAATTTCTTGGAGTACAGGAAAGTTTGCTTGTTTGTTTGTCCTAATAAAAAAAGACACACAGTCTATTATCTACCCTTTTGCCTGTTTACTTATCTGTAAACCAGGACTTGGGCCTGGTTGATCTCAGAGTACCTTCCAGCAAAAGTGATTCTAGGAAAGGAAAAGGAAAGTGAAGTCGCTCAGTTATGTCCAACTCTTTGCGACCCCGTGGACTATAGCCTACCAGGCTCCTCTGTCCATGGGATTTTCCAGGCAAGAGTACTGGAGTGGGTTGCCATTTCCTTCTCCAGGGGATCTGAGCCACCAGGGAAGTCCTTTAAGCCACCCCATAAATACTATAAAACCTTCTTATACTGCCAAAATTCCACATAATGTTTGTTAAGATTTTATGAAGTATTCATGTGAATTTAGAGGAAAAAGTGAAGAGACTGTCACTCCAAGAGCTTCTCGCACACAAAAACTAAATGATTTTTGTTGACAAGATGAATGAGAAAAAGCAAATGAGGTAGGGGGAACCCAGTAGTTAAATGAGAAATATGTGTACCATTGATGGGATCTTCAAGGAAGAAACAGAGAATTGTCTGCAAGGGCCAGAGTGGACATGTATTGTGAAAACGTGTTCCTTAAACAGTTCCATTATTTATTTACATGGGAAATGGCCCGTGGATCTACAGCACAAAACCTTTTTAAGAGAATTAGACCTCGAAACTAGTGTATCTGTACTTTTGGATCAGTGCTTGAAAATGCCATGAACTAATGAAGTGACCAAGTGTCTTTTTGAAATTTAGAAACAAGGAGTCCCAGGAAAGTAAGGAAGGTGTGAAGAATAGCCTATTCTAGAAATAATGCCATTTGAAGCAACATGGATGGACCTAGAGATTGTCATACTGAGTGACGTAAGTCAGACAGAAGGACAAATATATGACATCCCTTATATGTGGAATCCAAAAAGACACGATACAAGTGAACTTAACTTACAAAATGGAAAGAGACTCACAGACTTAGAGAACAAACTTATGGTTGCTGGGGAAAAGGGCATAATTGGGGGTTTGGGATGGACATGTACACACTGCTTTATTTAATGGATAACCAACAAGGACCTACCGTATAGCCCGGGAAGTCTGCTCAGTTGTTAGATGGCAGCCTGGATGGGGAGGGAGTTTGGGGGAGAATGAATACATGAATATGTATGGCTGAGTCCCTTGGCTGTTCACCTGAAACTGTCGCAACATTGTTAATTGTCTGTACCCCAGTACAAAATGAAAAGGTGAAAAAATTAGCCTGTTCTGGACAGATTTCTTTCCTTGTCTCTCTCAGGTGGCTGTCTTGAGGGAGGGGGGCTTCTAACCGTTTTCAAACACAGACTGCAAACGGTTTGTTGTCACTGAGGCAGCCACTGAACCTGGTGCCGGAGCCCTGCAGCTTCTTGTCTCTGGAACAGTCTTAAGTGTGGTGGCGTTCAGTCTAGCTGGGGCCCCTTCCTGTCATAAATAAGATTACTTTCATTTCACTTGTGGAGTGTGCTATTCCTCAGAGTAATGAATTTCCTCTGTGCCTTTGAGCACATAAACATGGTTTTCATTAGCTTTCTCTCTTTAGAAAAAAAAAAGAGAGAGACAGGGAGGTGGGAAGGAGGAGAGAGAATCTGAGTAAAATTAATAGATGTCAATTAACTCCATAAATGCAGATGGATTTTTTTTTTTTTTTTTTTGCCTGCTGGCTGAAAACAGGCTTGTGAGCAGTTCCAGAAAAGTATTAGATAGTTCGTCTCTTCTGAAAAGCTGCAAAAATTCAGTGGGGCAGAAAGGGGTGCCGATTTTAACCTACATGAACAGAGAAACAAAGAAAAAGAGAGGGGAAGGGAGAGAGAGTATTCTTTTTTTAACTTTAAGAACTGTGTCCAAAAAAAGTCCATCAGAGTGGTGCCCAGGCCAGACAACTAGCCCTGGGTTCCTCTGGAATTAGGGAGCCCATCACAGAGGGCAGCCTAAGGTGACCAGGATCACAGCGCATCCTCTGCGTCCACCTCCCCCTTTGCTTTCGCTGTATGTGTGTTGTGTATGTGTGATTTTATGCTAAAAAGATATCCCAGCCTTTCTCAATCTCAAACTTACCCTTTTGAGATGTGTGCTAACTATGCGGTTGTTCAGTTTTACGGTCTGGAATCTCTTGTCAAGGGGTGACTCATTATAACACGGCTGGACTTTTCTCGTTGACATTGCTTACTTGAGCCTGAAAGCTATTTAGGAGCCATTGACCCTTTGACTTCTGCCAGGATCTTTTTTGCTGTTGTTTTTGGAAATTTGGGGCCAGAGAGTGGAGGCATGGGGCGTTTGCAAATGGTGTCCCAGTGCGAAGGAGTCAAGCCATTTTTTTGTTTTTAAGCCTGAAACTTGTTTTCAAAATTACTTATTCTCAATGGAAAATCCCCAGATTTGTCTTTCCAGAGTCTTTTTCTCTCTCTCCCCAAATCAAGGTCTGTTACAGCCTCCAGTTCATAATATATTGTGTGTTTATGTCTGCCTCCTGAGAGGAAGAAATGATAATGTTCTGAAAGCATCAATGAACTGAATTCCGGGTCGCAGGTTGTCACTGACAATTCACCACTGACAAACTTTAACCCAGATAAAGAGGCTTGATGCATTTTCCAGTGAGGTGCCTTCAGCCCAGCTCTGACCTT
This sequence comes from Moschus berezovskii, assembly GCF_049115385.1. NCBI lineage: Eukaryota > Metazoa > Chordata > Mammalia > Artiodactyla > Moschidae > Moschus > Moschus berezovskii. The sequence continues at coordinate 78,010,198 of NC_142464.1, read as the reverse complement.
GTGGATAGGTGTTCTCGTTACAGTTTAAACATACAGCTGGTTTCCATTTGAAATGAGAAGGAGGGAGCTGTTTAAGGAGCCAGTGCTTCTCCTAGGTGAAGGCTGCTTTGCTGAAATGCATACCGCATACAGCAAGGAGCCTTAGAAACGAGCTTCCATTTCAGTTAGCTGTAGCACAGGAAATTGTTTCTGGCTTGTTGTTGTTGTGAACAAAGAGAGTGTTGCATATTAAAAATTCCCCATAGTTGTTTAATATTTACTGGGTAGTGTGCTAGTCCCCAATCAAGGCCTTCTTCTTAGTAAATCATGTCAATTCTGTCACTGTTTTGATTGGAAGCATGAATTGTAACGTTGAAAATCTCCCAGGACAGTAAACCTCTGCAGCTGTGGAAGGCTGCAGCTATTTACTGGGGTTATTAAGGGAACCTGCGTGACTTCTTTAGGGGGGAGGAGAAGCTAAGATGGAGTGAAATTCATGAGGCCTACAGGGATTTAAAATGAAGGTTCTATTATGAGCACAGTCCCACAACCATATCCTCATAGAAATGGATACAGTATAATAACAGTTGTTCCTTGAATATTCTGCTGTCTTTTTACTTTAGAGGAAAACAATAGAGTCCAAATGTGGATACTAAAATAGACATATTTAGTGCTTTAGAACAGGGTTTGAACTGAATGGTTTTCAAAGCACTGTGGAAACAAATGTCACCTTTATTTCCTAAAGGCCTTTTGGAAGGGTCTGCCATTAATGTTTTTATGGCCTTAATTCTCTTTAGAACAAAAGAATTGGAGAAACTTTTTATTTTTATTATCTAAAGACATGACTAACTAGTCTGCCTCCTGCTATTGGGGCCCCAGGAGTGTCCTCAGAGCACAAAGGATGTGTTGGGGGGGTAGGAGCCCCAGGGGTGGAAAAGGAATGCGGGGAAATGAAAACTCTTGCTAGGGAGCAGAGACCAACACCTTACCTGGGATGTATCTTTTCCCGAACATTTCTTTGCTCACCTGTTCATTCCTTTATTCAATCATGTATTCTTTTAAGCAGTGTTTATTGAGCATTTACTCTGAGCCCAGAACTATGCCAGGTCCAACGAGGTCTAATTTAAAGACAACTTGCCCCCAAGGACAGGCTTTTCTGGCAAGAATGTTCTGTTTTCAGTGTTGCAGTGCAAGAAGCAACTGGATGCCCTAGTTCAGCCTTAACATTCGGCAGAACTCAGTGTGCCTGCTTCTGAAAGCACAAACCTGTTTGCTTGGCTGCTGTTCTTTTAATTGCTGGCATCTTTCCTATTGTGTGAAAGCCATTATTCATTTTAAAGGCAACTTTTTAATTGGACGTAAATCTCTGTTGTGTCTAGAAGAAGCTGCTGCTAAGTCGCTTCAGTCGTGTCCAACTCTCTGCGACCCCACAGATGGCAGCCCACCAGGCTCCCCTGTCCCTGGGATTCTCCAGGCAAGAACACTGGAGTGGGTTGCCATTTCCTTCAGTGCGTGAAAGTGAAGTCACTCAGTCGGATCTGACTCTTAGCGACCCCATGGACTGCAGCCCACCAGGCTCCTCCGTCCATGGGATTTTCCAGGCAAGAGTACTGGAGTGGGGTGCCATTGCCTTCTCCGATCTAGAAGACACAGTACAAGGCCCTAAGAGACAGTTTATAGAAAATAGTTTTTGAGTCATTTAAAGAAAGTAACTGTAAATTTGGCATAATTCCAAAGTTCACTGTCAAGGGTAAACATCAAGAACATCTGGCACGTCTGAAGAAAAGCAGTGAATGTATTTTCTTTGGGGCAAGAGCTGGCTAATCAGGGATGAAATTTCTAAAATATTAACTCAGCAACGCAAATGCAGAACTTCTGGAGACTCAGTCCTCAAGTGGGGGACTGAACACTGTGGGAGACATGACAGAGGGTAGATTGTCCCCCAGCCTAACCGAGGGCAGGAAATGAAGCTTAAGCCCCTGACCTAGAAGACCATGTGCTCCAAGCTATCAGTGCAGCCGCAGAAAGTACAGGGAGCGCTGGCTCCTGTGGCCGGAGGACCAATGAGACGCTGGGACCTTGGGAAGGTTACAAGAAGCCAGACTGAAAACATGTCCAGAGCTATCCGGTGTTCCTACCTGGAATGCATATGCTGTTCCTGGCCTTGTTCCTCGAGAAAAAATAGTTTGGAATTGGACGAGGTTCAGAGAAATGCAATTAAAATGATAAAGAGGAGCAAAGGGTGATGGTGAGAGGACACGCAGGCCATATTAGGAAAAATCAAAAAGGTTGAGATTCTTCAGTCTGCCGAAATAGAGGTTGAGACTAGTTGTGTCTATGAAAGAAGGTTGCACACAAGGTCAGTGCTAAATCTCAGCATTACTAGAAGCAGGAGGAGGGAGCCGTATCAGTTGCAAAGCCTTGAGCAAAATGTTTCTTTTCTTGGAGTCCAACTTTCTTTTTTTGTAACCCACATTCCAAAGTGTCATTAGCAGCACACCTGTCCTGCAAAATGCTTACAGGGAAAAAAGGTACTCTTTAGCCAAATAAATTTGAAAATTCCTCCGTACCACGGGTTCTTCCAGGAGATTCACCGTTTGCACTTGATATTAAAAGCTCTCAGAAGTTCACTCTTAAGGGAAATCTGTTTAACTTTTGTGAATCTCAATCAGTATTCCCCCAAACTTGTTTGACCATGTGGAATCTTTTGTGTCTTTTGTGTCACATAGTATCTATGAGGACTTTTGAAAATGCTTTTGGGAGGACTGGAGTCCAAGATCTTTAAGGTCCCTGAAAGTTCGTCCCAGACAAAGAAAGTGCTTCCTGACCATGTGAAACTTACCACTAATAGAGCTGATAAAGGAAGAAAACCATACTTTGCAAGGAGTAGAAATTATAGCCACTTAAAGAGTCGGACACAACTGAGCAACTAACACACACACATATGGACAGTGGCAGGTTTGTCAAAGGTAACTGAGAGATGTAGGTTTACAATATGAAGAAACATTGTTAGAGTCCACACAGTGCTTTGGGGAGCTACTGTTGAGACCCACAGGCTTCCCTAGTGGCTCAGTGGGAAAGAATCCACCTGCCAAGCAGGAGATGCAGGTTCAATCCCTGGGTCAGGAAGATCCCCTGGAGAAGGAAATGGCAACTCACTCCAGTATTATTGCCTGGGAAATCCCATGGACAGAGGAACCTGGCGGGCTATAGTCTATGGGGTCGCTGAAGAGTTGGACATGACTCAGCGGCTAAACAACAGCAACAAATGTCGACCCAGGCCCCTGGATTTAGATTGTTGCTTTTGAACTGTGGTGTTGGAGAAGACTCTTGAGAGTTCCTTGTACCGCAAGGAGATCCAACCAGTCCATTCTAAGGGAGATAGATCCTGGGTGTTCATTGGAAGGACTGATGCTAAATTTAAGACTGCAATACTTTGGCCACCTCATGCGACGAGTTGACTCACTGGAAAAGACTGATGCTGGGAAGGGTTGGGGGCGGGAGGAGAAGGGGACGACCGAGGATGAGATGGCTGGATGGCATCACCGACTCTGTGGACTTGAGTCTGAGTGAGCTCTGGGAGTTGTTGATGGACAGGGAGGCCTGGCGTGCTGTGATTCATGGGGTCGTGGAGAGTCGGACACGACTGAGCGACTGAACTGAACTGAATCAGGACATGAAAGGCACCATCAAAAGAGAAAGTACATAGAGACAGCTCATTTAAATTTTAGCTGAAGCAAGCAGAGAGGCCTGCAACCTAATAAAATTACAGACAGTTGGAAAACACTTCTCCTGGACCTTTTGACCTGTCACATTCCATTATTTAAGATTTGCGTTCATGTCCTTTAAGACCCTATCAGTTGTTTTCTATAGCTTGTCTCCAAAAACCTGGCTAAAGATTCAGGTTCAACAGTTTTGTGCCTGGTGTGCTTGTGTTGTTTTTCCCTGGAAACCTTTTGCTATTTTGGAAAAATGTTTTATGCATGCAGCTCTCCAACCGTGGAGCCACTGGTCAACTCTCCCTCCTTTTTCTCACTTCCCTACCTCACTGAGCATGTGTATGTAGCCACAGTGTCCTTCCAGCATTGTAAAATGTTTTCCTGTTATTTATGGAACTTTGGGGAGAACAAAGATATACGGTAAATTGAAAGACTAAGGCTGAGAATAACTTCCTTGCTTTCCAGCATGTTTTTGGCCTCTCTTCCTTTTGCTTCCTCCATCCCTTTGGACTGGACATTCTCCACTGCCCACTGCTCGCCACTGTGCATTGTGTGGGGGTGGGGAGGAAAAGGTTAACCTGTATGGACTGCCCCAGTGTACTCCTTCCGGTTGGGATCTGTTGATGGAGAGGCACCAGCCGGAGATTTGTAGGAGGAGACTGAGGTTTGGGTGTCTGTCCACCACCCTCTCCACAGAGTTTGTTTCTCATGTTCTGGACACAGCTTCCTTCCCTTGTGTCTCAGACCTGCACATGCCTCTGGCATCACCAGCCCTCTAGTGCTGAACGTGTACTTGTTAGTTTCCATAAGCCCTGCCCACATCTTTGTAAACAGCGCTTTTCTTAAACTCTCCGCATCTTACCCCGTTTGTGCTGTCTCTTTCCTGCAGAGACTCTGACTCGCATACCCACCTGCCTGTAACTTCTTCTGTCTTTTTTCGGTCTAATGCATAGCATCATTCAGTAGAGGCTGACACAGGCTCACCTTCTTCAGGAACTATCTCCATTCCACATGAATCTCTTCTTGCGATCTCCTAGCCCTTATACTCTGTCCCACTCATCAGCGCCTGAAAATGCCATCTTGTATACCGACTTAACTGCAGTGAGACTGATGCACTTCAGGTGTGCGGCTGCTGTCTCATGGGTGTGCACGGAGGAAGGCTAACGAGTGGAGGCTGCCAGCTGGCAACCGGACTGGCCACTATTGGCCAGTTACCATACTCTTATAGAATGCTTCCAGGCATTGTTACACAGAGTATAGAGTAAACAGGTAGCACAATTATTATCTTCCTGTTACAAATACAGATGCTGACCCAGAGCAGTTAGGTAGCTTGTCCTGGGACACACCAATAGTAAATTCTGGAACTAGAATGTAAACCTAGTCTGCCTAGCTCTAGAATCTATGCCCTTAACACTATACTAAGTTACCTCTCACAGTGTTTTTTTAAGTTTTTGAATCTCCAGTTATCACTTAAAATTCATATTTCACTTTAGAACCTGTGTTTCTATGTCTCTTGAAAAAATAAATCCTCTGGTTATTGGGGCCCATAGGCCATGGCCACGGTTGGCCCAGGGTCAGTAGGAGCTACCCCATTGAGGTGGGGATGTGTTCTCCAGCTCACAAGGTGGGCTGGGGGATCTCTGCTCAGTTTGGTCCTACGTAAATGCTGTTTCCAATCCTCAGGAGCATTGGGTCTGGGACCCTTGAATAAGAGTGATTCTGATGTGTGGCCTTTTAGAAAGCATTCACATGCCTTTGGTCATTTCCCATGTGAACACCTGTTTCTCCAGCATCGCTGCTGCTTCCCATTGAAGGAGAATCCACATCCTCTGTAGGCCCAGTGCTGTGAAGTTCGTAGGAGAGAAAGCAGCCACTGCTTGAGAGGGTGGTGGGAAAGGGGAGAGCCTACTCTTCAGAGGAGCAGCAAGGTGAAGCAATGCTTCAAAGCAGAAGCTGAGAATACAGAGGCTCTTGCTGCTGAATGCCATCAGTTCTAGAAGGCACAGGGATTTGGAAGTTGGGCAGGAGAAGGAAATGGAGGCAGAGTGGGGGTGTGCAGGGCCATACTGGAAACAGGCGAGATGAGGGATAACTGGGAGCCTTGGGTGACAGATATAAAAAGGGGTGCTGGGTATGTTGGAGTTAGTCCCAATGGTCTTCAAGGTGGTTGCAGTAGTGGAAAGCTGGATCTTGCAGGTGGGGAGGGATGGAGGAAGGGACAGGTTCTGCCAGGAATATACAGAGCTGGGGGCCCCTCGGCTTCCTCTTTTCTTCTGGAGTGTGGAGCGTGGCAGGCAGGAGTGCTTCCTTTAAGGCAGGTGCACGGCAGAATGCCCTGTCAGGGATGATGCCTTTTGCTTTTGCGAATGCCCTTAGAATGTGGGCCATTTCAGTAGAATCTGCACGTTACCATAAAGTACAGCTAAGAAGCTTGCTTCATCATGTTAAAGGCACATAAGTATTTTTTTTATTTTTGGCATGATACTCTTTGCATCTCTTAGATTACAGGTTTTATTATTTCAAATTATTACAGTTTGACTCTTCTTTATGAGACAAAAACAACTTCAAGAGACAGATGCTAGTTTAGGAAAATGAATCATCTTTCCTTAGCCAGGGGGTTGGTGTATTTGTAAGGCTGTAATCGGCATAGCTACCAATTACAGGCTAAAGGAGGATGAAGTGTCGGTGGTACCTGCAGCCCTCTCAGTTTAATGTGCAAGGCGGGCACATGAATGCCCCCTCGTGAGTTGGAAATGCCATCAGTGGTTGGGGCTGCAGCAAGAGTTGGAGCCCTTGGTCCTGGCTGAGCAGGATCAGATGCCAGACCTCCATCAGGCAAGCCAGGGGCTTTCCTGCCAGCAGAGATCAGCTGTGATGGGTCACTCTTGCTCACCCTTGGGACTTCATGGAAAAGTACAGAATTTGCAGATCTCATCATCATCTATTGCCTTGGCCTCCACGGATTCAGGGAGTGAAGTCTTGACCAAAGCTGAGTAGAAATCCCCATCTCTCCCAAGAGCACTGAGATTTTAGGGGGCAAAAAAGGATGTATCAGACTTAAAAATCTGGTGATGAGTGATTTTCCTAACTCTACCTTCCTTATTCCTGGTGGTGTATCACCTGTCCTCAGGGCTTTGGGCAGTAGAACCATCCTGGAAGGGTTTTAGGATGCCCCCACCAGGATAAGCAAGGGTCGAACCTTCCCACCATTCTGCCCTCTTTGACCTGTCTCTCCCCAACCACGCTTGGCATATGATCAGTGCTTTCATATTCCAGCTCTCATTTCAGTTCAGTTCAGTCAGTCAGTCATGTCTGACTCTTTGCAACCCTGTGGACGGAAGCCTGGCGGGCTTCCCTGTCCATCACCAACTCCTGGAGCTTGCTCCACCACTTGCCAATTAGTTGTGTGACCTTGGGCAAGTCACTTACCTCTCTGTACCTCAGGTCCTTCGTCTGTCAAGAGGAATCATAAGGGTACCCATCTCATAGGGTTGTTGTAGGAACTAAACGAGTTAAATGATGCCTGGCACGTGGTGAGGGCTAAAGAAGTGTTAGTGATAGACGGTGGGTGTCTGATCAGCCACCTGGTCACCTTTACACAAGGTACAGCCAGGTTGTCTTCATGCTTTTCTGGTCAGCAGACATCGGTAACTGAAGTCAACCTGACCTGGCCTCTACACGCTGCTTGTTTGCGTCTTTCTTCCATACCTTCCAACCTTCTGGCTCTCATGTAGCTGAGACACTCACGGAATCAGACGGCTCTAGACAAGTGTGATTCTGAATGAGACCCCAGAGGTCTCCATCACTGACCACATGTCGTGTGTATGTTGTCATTCCATTTCCTTCGTGGCTTAGGAGTGGACACCTAAGTACTGCTTCTTTTTATGGAAGGCTCTGACTAGCATATTTGCTGATTAAAAGGGAGGCCTCGTAGAGCGTTCATTTCGAGGCATATAGTGATACTTAAAAACCAGCACTATTCCAGGCATTTACTGCAAACTGTCTATTTCCTAAAATAGGGAGGCCATGCTTTTGTTTACTTCCTCCTAATGAGAATTCCTCAGGAGTTTGAAAGCTGTTATTGTGGCCTTTTCCTCTTTCCCTGCATTTTGCAGCCTGCCCCGTCCAAGGAGCAGCTGAACAGTGCAGCATTAAAGAGGTCATTCAACCTGGAAAGGAATCCACTTTCCCCTTAGAATTGTAGGAAGCTGCCTTTGTCGACCAAACGTATATAAAAACTTTTAATATATTTCAAATCCTATCACCAATTCCTCTCTCCTCTGGAGGATATTCCCTGACCCCCATCCTATTATGTAAAACATTTCATTCTCTGATATTTATGTACTGGGACGTATCTTTATTGTTGTACTTCTCACACCGCCTTAACATGTAGCAGCTGTTAATAGTACCTACTGTGTACCCAGCACAGTGCTAGACTCTGAAGACCTAATCACAGCTAAGACTCCAGGGCACCACGGTCTAATGGAACTGTGGGTGACAGTGGACATGTTCTGTATCGACAGTGTCCAATATGGAAGTCACTAGCCCCCTGTGCCTATGGAACACTTGAAGTGTGGCTAGTGCAACTGAGGAAATAAGTGTATAATTCTCTTCATTTAAATTTACATTTAAATAGTTACATGTGGCTGATGACTACTGTATTAAATAGCTCTAGAGCATATGCCTCAGAAAGCCAGAGGTTCTTTTGTTTATTGCCGTACTTCTAGCACCAAGAACAATGCCTGGCAGGTGATGTGAAGGAGAGAAAGAAGGGGTGGCAGAGGGCGGGAGGAAGGTCTCTGTCCTTGCAGAACTCAAGATACAGGTAGGACCTGGTATTTATGTTATTTGTTTACAGGTGTTTAAGTCCAGAGGCAGGGATTGTCTTTGCATCGTCTGTACCCTTAGAACCACTGCTTAGAACCATAGTCAAAGCCATAGGAGATGCTCAAGAAATGTAAGTGGGATTGATGCTGATGAAGAAGTAGACACTAGGAAAGCTAAAGTAGCTCTTTTGAGATTAATATGCCCTTTCATGTTCATGAATATGCATTTGCGAATGAATAAGGGGGATTTAGTCTCTTATCATGAACCACCTTCAAAAGCTATGTATGGTGCCAACAGTAACAGCTTTGAGTGGGCTCAGAGGGACACAGTCTTAAACATAACATACCCAGTGCTATAGCAGGGAGGGGTCCTTGGTTTGGGGGAAGAAGGTCACAGTCCCCTGAGCCGAACCTAGTCCATAGCTGACCTGAAGTCACGCATGCCCCTGACATCTGACGTGTGCGCCTGGGTTTTGAAAAGTAACCCGATTGTGCCTCCAGCGAATGGCTGTTCTGGTAGAAGCCCTGGAATGCAGCCTTATCTCCTCCTTCTCTTGGGCTGATCCTTTGTCCTGGCTGCTGACCTTTCTCCTTCCTCACACAAGGAGGTTTGCTTGATTGGGAAGAGTAACAGATGCAGACAGCTTCATTTGTTCTTGGCAGGCACCACAATCTGCATTGCTGTGGAGGTCAGGAGAATCATAAATAATTCACGGAGTTCTGGTTTTCTGGGATGAAATGGGCCAAATTAGTCATAATTTCATTGCATTCTCCCTCTTCTCACCCCAAACCCCATACACCCCTATAGCTGCTTAGCCCCTCAGCCAGCACCTTCCCTTTGATGCCTTAGAAGGAGAGGACAGTGCGGGCTCTCTCCACATGAACATGAAACACATGGAGTCGGTATGTGAAGATTCTGTGATGCAGAAACTAGGACATCTTGAAAGCTGAAACATAAAACAGCATTTTTAAAAGGGAAAATAACTGCAATGTGTTCCCAATATGCGGCGTGCAGGAAACGGGACAGAGGCTTCAGTGATGCTGAGGGGAGTCATCTCCAGCTGGAGGGCTTTTATCATTGCCCTGTTATCATCCGCGCATCAGAGCCCCAAGATCTTTTTCCTCCCGCTCCAGGAGACAGTGGGTAACTCAAGGCTAGAGAGCTTGGAATGTCAGCATGACCTCACAGGCCCCTCTGTCTCCTTCAGCATTTCAAAATTGAAATAATAAGCCTGGTCCCTATCTGACTCAGAGTGGTGAACGTGTGAGCACGCGCTTAGGCAATCCACAGTGACCTTTTGTTTGGGACCTACTCACTTTTAACCAATGGTGGGGGAAGAAAGCAACTCAAAGGCAGGACCAGGGCTTCAGGCGTCTGTGTAATGTTGTTTAGCCACAGGCGGTTTAGTCGCTCAGTCGTGTCTGACTCTTTGTGACCCCATGGACTGTAGCCTGTTAGGCTCCTCTGTCCATGGGGATTCTCCAGGCAAGAGTACTAGAGTGGGTTGCCATGCCCTCCTCCGGGAGATCTTCCCAACCCAGGGATCAAACCCAGGTCTCCTGCATTGCAGGCAGATTCTTTACCAACTGAGACACCAGGAAAAAGTCTTTATAGCCTCAGTAGAGGCTAAATGCAACCAGAGTGCCGCTCTGGCTAGATCCGGGGTGGAGAGAGTCCTCAGCTCAGTGTCTGGACTACCATCAGCAGGGCCTGTCCTGCTTTCAGCTTCCGAGTCCCCTGCCTCACCGGGTTCTAGAGCCATGGGCACGGGGCAGGCTCCGAAGGTTGTGTAGGGGACGGCACTGCTTTGCACTGGCACTGCGCGGGGAAGGCCACAGTGATCTGCTTACATCCACCCTCCCCACTGCAGACCTGGAGGACTTCAGAGCCCTCCCCTCTGTCCTTCTCTCACGGCCACGCTCACTCTCCTCACCCCTCTCCTTGGAGGTGAATCCAGAGAGGTGTTAGTTCTTCAAAGCAGACAGGGCTTTGTTGGAAAAGTCCAACAAAGATTTGTTGGGAAAAGTGTGAAGGAGATCAAAGTTTTATTTTTCTTTCTGTTTTACCAAGACCGGTCATGGTGCTAATTAAATAAGTGCTGCCCAAAGCGGGAAAAGACTCTGATGCTGGGAGGGATTGGGGGCGGGAGGAGACGGGGACGACAGAGAATGAGATGGCTGGATGGCATCACCAGCTCGATGGACATGAGTTTGGGTGAACTCCGGGAGTTGGTGATGGACAGGGAGGCCTGGCGTGCTGTGATTCATGGGGTCGCAAAGAGTCGGACACGACTGAGCGACTGAACTGAACTGAACTGAACTGAACTGAAAGCTGTCCATGCAGTCCTTGCCTTTAAGAAGCTGAATCTAGAAGAGGAAACACAAGTAAACACTATAGTTACTTATGGTACCAGTTTGCTTCCTTTCTTACAATAGATATTATTAGAGGTCAATAAAAATAATTTTGAGCTCTACTCTACTCAATATCCTGTTCTTCCCAAGTAACAGATGGTGGTGGTATCATAAACATAGTAGGCGTTCAGTTCAGTCCAGTTCAGTCGCTCAGTCAAGTCTGACTCTTTGAGACCCCATGAATCACAGCACGCCAGGCCTCCCTGTCCATCACCAACTCCCAGAGTTCACCCAAACTCAGGTCCATAGAGTCGGTGATGCCATCCAGACATCTCATTCTCTGTCGTCCCCTTCTCCTCCTGCCCCCAATCCTTCCCAGCATCAGAGCCTTTTCCAGTAAGTCAACTCATCGCATGAGGTGGCCAAAGTATTGGAGCTTCAGCTTTAGCATCAGTCCTTCCAATGAACACCTAGGATCGATCTCCTTTAGAATGGACTGGTTGAATCTCCTTGCAGTACAAGGGACTCTCAAGAGTCTTCTCCAGCACCACAGTTCAAAAGCATCAATTCTTCGGCGATCAGCCTTCTTCACAGTCCAACTCTCACATCCATACATGACCACTGGAAAAATCATAGCCTTGACTAGATGGACCTTTGTTGGCCAAGTAATGTCTCTGCTTTTTAATATACTATCTAGGTTGGTCATAACTTTCCTTCCAAGGAGTAAGCGTCTTTTAATTTCATGGCTGCACTCAGCACCCACAGTGATTTTGGAGCCCAAAAAAATAAAGTCTGACACTGTTTCCACTGTTTTCCCATCTATTTCCCATGAAGGGATGAGACCACATGCCATGATCTTTGTTTTCTGAATGTTACAAGCCAACCTTTTCACTCTCCTCTTTCACTTTCATCAAGAGGCTTTTGAGTTCCTTAGGTGTTAGGAAAGTTTTTCTTATGTTGATGTTGGTTATAATTATGGTAAACATGTTTTATAATATTATGCAGAAACTCTCACCCCTCTCTTAGTGTTAATGAGTGGGTGCCTTTGCATTGTCAACACTTAGGGCAGAAATGACATAAGTGTCCATGATTCTATGGAGTCTCACAGGCAAACAGGACTTCACCTGATGACAGTGTGGCTGGGTATAGAGTGGGGAGGAGGAGACGGGAGAGCTCAGGAGACAAGAGCGCAGGCCCCAGCACCTGGGATTCCAGGGGAGCACAGGCTGTGTGATCCTTCAGCTTCTTCCCTGCTCAGTTCCATGTGTCAAATGGGCTAGATGATCTCCAGGCTCTTCGCTGACCACTGGGGCTTGCATCCATCCTCTGCTTTTGAGAGATAAGGACACTGATGCCAAAGGGTTTAATGAACCCGCCTGAGGTCAGTGGTAGCAAAGCTGGAAGTAGAATCCAGTTCTCTGGATCCAAGTCTCCGGTCCTTTCCTCTTCCCCTTTCGTAATTTCAGGGTGGTCAGAGGCAGTGTAAAATATTAGTGAAATGTTAGGACTCTGCAGAAATGTTTAGTAACACAGCAGCATGACAAAAAAATAGGGATCTTCTATGTTTGGTCATGGTCCATCCAAGACGGGTCCAGAATACCTGGGCTTCCTCAGGTACTCCCTACTGGGATCCACAGCCCTGGGGTATTTGTCATCCCTCCCCCAGCCATTCAGGGGAGCCACTGGCCTGAGGGTGCTGCCTGCTGCAAACCCCGTTGTCGAGAACAGGGCCAGCTTCTGGACAAGGAGGCCAGACTGGGGATGGGGTTGCAGGGGCGGCAGAAGGCTCATCTGCGTCCTTGGCCCCTCAGCATTGCCAGCAGACCCACAGTTTGGGCCACTGGCCATCTATTTGACAGCCCCAAGAATTTCCCACACTCCTCCTGTCTCCAGCTCTTCTTCCGGCAGTGTTTGCTGTCAAGGACAAAGCACTCTAAATAATCTCAGTGTCCAAATGAAAGTACCTGTCCTAGAGAGTTTAAATGATTTCAATTGATTTTATGGTGTTTTTATAAAGTATTTTTATTAATTAATTTATGACCGTGCTGGGTCTCCGTTGCTGCACGTGGGCTTTCTCCAGCTGGAGCGAGCTGAGGCCACTCTTCACTGTGTTGCTCGAGCTTCTCATGGCGGTGGCTTCTCTGGGAGCACAGGCTCTAGGTTCTCGGCCTTAGTAGTTGCGGCTCCCAAGCTCTGGAGCACAGGCTCAATAGTTGTGATGCACAGGCTTAGTTGCTCTGTGGCATGTGGGATCTTCCTGGATCAGGGATCAAACCGGTGTCCCCTGCCTTGGCAGGTGGATTCTTTACCTCTGAACTACCATGGAAGCCCCTTGTGGCCATTTATTATGATCATAGTTTGGAGACTTCGGGGGGTGCAAATCCAGCAATATTGTCTACATTTCCCCAGACCATGCAGCATGGCATTTTGTTTTCACCAAACAACCTGTGTGTGCCAGCCCCTTGCCACTATCTCTGTGTCTTCAGTTTTCTTGAAGCAGTCTCTTTGAGGAGAGAGACAACATATGTAAAAAATTATGAGCCCATGAACATAGTTGAAGCCAAAACACAGAGCTACTTTCAGACATGCATCGTAGTGAATATTTTGTTGATTTAGTTGCAGCACATAAATAAAAGATCCAATTAAAGAAAAATGAACTTAAGAAAAATGCACACACTTTTTAAGGCTGCTTGGGGAAATGTATCCACTGTACAGACATGTACATTTGTTAATTTCATAGCCTGCCTCATTCCAGAAGGACTTGAGAGAGCTTCGGGACAAATACTGGCAGAGAACCATCTGAACTCAACATTTTCAGGCCAGAATGACTTCCTGCCAGCACAGGACTACACAGCAACAACTCCACTCCAGTTTCCAGAACCAGAGAGAATCAAAGGCACTTCCCTCACTTGGCAGTTGGGTGGACCCAAGCCAAGTAACCTTGAGCCTGGTTCTGCTCAGAGGTGCAGAAGTAATAACCAGACTCCTCATCTGTTTTTGGTGATCAACTCCTCTCCCCGACCTTAACCCAAGTTAAGGGTGCCAGTCTTGTTCCCCAAGGCTGAGGTCATCCTCAAAAGCCTGGGTGGTTTTTCCTGGTCCTCCAACTCAGGAGCCTTCCCTTCTAGTCTTCTTTGTGGTAGAAGCTCTCCCCTTGAATCCTGATCCCAAGGGGTCTCCGCTTGAACCCCAGCCTCTCCTCCTAAAGTGAAGGGGAAGAATATAAACTTTGAAATCAGCAGATCTGGGAATGAATCCAGAGTCAATCTGCCTTTCACTGTCCATAAAATCCTGACTGCTTGCTTAGCTTCACTTTCCTTAGCTTGAAATGGGAAGAATAGTAGTATCGATCACAGAGGTTCTGCTGCAGATGAAATAACACCTCTAGTAGGCAGGGCCTGACACAAGAGTATCTAAGGCATGGTTGCCACTATTACTGAACTTGCCTCTCCCTAAGCACACGGGACAGCAGCAGTGTATCTCCCGAGTCTCCCCGTATCACCTGTAAACAGGCTTTCCTGTGGACCAGCTCTGCTCTGCCCCCAAGGTACTCCCCAATGCTCCTTACTGGACCTCCCTCCTTCCTCCAGCCTGCTTTCTACCCCCATCACCATGATGTCCTGATTTTGCATATCAGAGGCCTGCCTTGCATTGCTCCCCTGCAGCCACATCTATTACAAGTTCAAGTGTGGGTGTCCAAACCCTCCCACACTCTCCCTGGTCACATCAGCCCTGTTCTGACGTAAAGAGAGAACTAATGCTTAAGAGTTAAAACGGTGAGATCTTACAGTTAAGATCACTGTATGTCTCTTTTGTTGGAAAAACCAACCCTTTTGGTGTTTCTTGACTTTTACCTTTTATTTTTTCATTCATTCCAAAAATAATAGCTACAGGGATGAACAAGATGGACCGAGTGCCTGTCCTCAATTTGCTTACTGTTTAGTATGGGACTAGTATACAGCATGATAGGTTATATAATTGTTCAGTTCAGTTTAGTTCAGTCGCTCAGTCGTGTCCGACTCTTTGCGACCCCATGAATCACAGCACGCCAGGCCTCCCTGTCCATCACCAACTCCTGGAGTTCACTCAAACTCATGTCCACAGAGTCGGTGATGCCATCCAACCATCTCATTCTCTGTCGTCCCCTTCTCCTTCCACCCCCAACCTTTCCCAGCGTCAGAGTCTTTTCCAGTGAGTCAACTCGTCGCATGAAGTGGCCAAAGTATTGCAGTTTCAGCTTTAGCATAAGTCCTTCCAATGAACACCCAGGATTGATCTCCTTTAGAATGGACTGGTTGGATCTCCTTGCAGTACAAGGGACTCTCAAGAGTCTTCTCCAACACCACAGTTCAAAAGCATCAATTCTTCGGCGATCAGCTTTCTTCACAGTCCAACTCAAATGTATTAAAGACCCTGTTTTAACCTTGTAATTTACATGGTTCTTCCATTTTGGAGCAAATTACTTAACTCGTCTGTGCTTGATCATCTTCATCTGAAAAATGGAATAACCTACAGTTCGACAAGCAGCCTCAACTCTCCTTTCTGCTGGACTCCTCAGCACAGTAACAGTCTGCTCAGCTGTGTTAAGAACCCTGAATTTGCTCATTCACTTTTAATAGAACAGAGCTGATACCTTATAAATACACAACAATAAGTTATTATTAATTGTAGTCATAAAACAAAACTAAGGAAACGCCTTGGGCATACAGAGATTGCTGTCATTCAGTTTTGCAGCAACTTTGTCTCTTTAGAAAAATTTCCAGTCACCCTTGGATGCAAGAAGACAGCTTTCTTATTAACTATCACTCGCTCCCCTTCAGGAGCTGCTGAATCAGGCAAGATGTCTCTTCCAGTTCTGACCCCCTGCTTCAGCCCTTCTCCAAAGAGGATAATAAATGAGCAGGGTAAGTTTGCCTGTCGCAGTTCACTACTGTCTGTGAGACGTAGCAGGAGATTATCTGAGCATGTTTGGATAAATGATAGACCACTTGGAGGCAATTTATAAGTGCAACATTAATGAGGAAAAGTTGAAGGAGGCATGAAGGATGAGAGGGAAGGAATCAATCCCAGAATGTTAACTGTGAAGACAGAGGAGGCAAGTCAGGGAAGGAAAACATAAAGGAGGTGAGCAGCTGGGCTGGAGACACGTGAGCAGAGAGGGCAGGAAGTGGGCGTCAGAAGGTGAGGGGGAAGAGCTGAGAGAGAGATACGGCATTGTCCGCCAACAAAATGGCTGAATTCTGAGTAAACAAAATACATCAGGCACGTTAGGAAAAAAGTGGAAACAGCAAGTTGAGAAGAATATAATTCAGTGCGTAAATGGAGAACACGTATTAGATTATGGCTGTTTTTGATAAACCAAGGAGTAAGTGTTTTGCCCGATAGAGATTACTGAGCTCCTCTGAAGTCACTACCATAAGCATTCCATGACTGATTTATTCTTTTCTATTTTTTCTACAATATATTTGAAATAGAAAAACTAGGGAAACTTATGGAGTATCTTTTATCATAAATTGAACTCCTAAGTTGTAGCATTTCAAATGCTGAAATAATTCAATATGATGTAATATAATAGTATAAAGGAAATTATAGTATGAGTAGAGAGAAACTGGAGTTACACTGTTAATAAGGCTGTTGCATCATCTCTCTTTATTCTGCTTTATTAGCCGTGGTATATCTGACTCATAATATCCCTTTAAGATATAATTACAGATAAGATATAGCATGGTTTTTGTTTCACCATGTGCTGTGCTTAGCCACTCAGTCATGTCTGACTCTACAACCCCATGGACACATCCTGCCAGGCTCCTCTGTCCGTGGGATTCTCCAGGCAAGAATACTAGAGTGGTTAGCCATTCTCTCCTCCCGGGGATCTTCCAGGAATCAAACCCAGGTCTGCATTGCTGGTGGATTCTTTACCATCTGAGCCACCAGAAGAGATTAAAAGACTAGTCAAATAATCCATAGTCATTCATGGAATAGAAATATCATCAAGTTTTATGTTCCATTCTTACGACACCCCACTCTGTTCATCTTCCATAAACAAATGAGCCTGGGGAGTGGACCTACTCAGGTGAGAGTCCAGGCTCCCTGATGTGTTAACATTATAAACTGGAACAGCTAACTTGGCCTGTCTGAATTTCATTTCCTCCCTCTGTAAAATGGGGATACTGCCACTACCTCCACCCAACCCCCCAGAGATCATTGTATCTATTAGAGAGAAAAATACAGTAAAACATTGGAACAAGTAGATGGTCAATAAATTTTAGCTATTATTATTTTAATGCAACAGAAACTAGTGATATACATCTTTACAGTTAAGTAAGAGCATCATTGCATCAACAAGGAAAGGAGAGAAGAGACTGGCAAGATTAAATCAAGGAGGAAAAGGGAAATAATCACACGAGAAAGCATCCTTGCTGCTGTTCAGTGACTAAGTCATGCCTGACTCTTTGTGACCCCCGTGGACTGTAGCCCACCAGTCTCCTCTGCCCTTCACTCTCTCCCAGAGTTTGCTCAGATTCGTGTCCATTGAGTCGGTGATGCTATCCAACCATCTCATCCTCTGCTGCCCCTTCTCCTTTTGCCTTCAATCTTTCCCATCATCAGGGTCTTTTCCAATGAGTTGGCACTTCAAATCAAGTGGCCAAAGTATTGGTGGAGCTTCAGTTTTAGCCTCAGTCCTTCCAATGAATATTCAGGATTGATTTCCTTTAGGATTGACTGTCCAGGGGACTTTCAAGAGTCTTCTCCAGCACCACAATTCAAAAGCATCAATTCCTCAAATCCCATGGATGGAGGAGCCTGGTAGGCTGCAGTCCATGGGGTCGCTATGGGTCGGACACGACTGAGCGACTTCACTTTCACTTTTCACTTTCACACATTGGAGAAGGAAATGGCAACCCACTCCAGTGTTCTTGCCTGGAGAATCCCGGGGATGGGGGAGCCTGGTGGGCTTCCATCTATGGGGTCCCACAGAGTCGGACACGACTGAAGTGACGCAGCAGCAGCAGCAGCATGGTCCAATTCTCATATCTGTACATGACTACTGGAGAAACTATAGCTTTGGCTAT
This sequence comes from Moschus berezovskii, assembly GCF_049115385.1. NCBI lineage: Eukaryota > Metazoa > Chordata > Mammalia > Artiodactyla > Moschidae > Moschus > Moschus berezovskii. Next base: position 77,992,249 of record NC_142464.1, on the reverse strand, counting down.
ATGGACCTTTGTCAGCAAAGTGATGTCTCTGCTTTTTAATATGCTGCCTAGGTTTGGCATAGCTTTCCTTCCAAGGAGCAAGCATCATTTAATTTCATGGTTGCAGACACCATCTGCAGTGATTTTGGAGCCCAAGAAAATGAAATCTGTCACTGCTGAGAAAGCATACTGGGATTAGTGTATCACAAACTAAAGAGAAATGTATTCTTATAGTGCCCTGGATTAATGTACCTAAATGAAAATCAATATAGAAAGGAAGTCAGTTCAGCCACAGATGTAAGGAAATGCTATTAAAATGGAGGTTTGGCATCCCTCAGAAGATGTCTTAATCTATATCTTAAGATTAAGGTAAAGAGATAAGTGGAAATGTCACTATAAAAATGAGTGTTACATAGATTGAAGCTTGATTTTTTGTCAGTGAAAATCCTAAACAAAAACAGTAACCATTTCCTCCTGATCTTGATGATTCGCACTTATATCCTCGCTAGACCCCCTGGTTGTATCAGTTCAGTTCAGTTCAGTTCAGTCGCTTAGTCATGTCCGACTCTTTGCGACCCCATGAACCACAGCACGCCAGGCCTCCCTGTCCATCACCAACTCCCAGAGTTCACTCAAACTCATGTCCATCGAGTCAGTGATGCCGTCCAGCCATCTCATTCTCTGTCATCCCCGTCTCCTCCTACCCCCAATCCTTCCTAGCATCAGACTCTTTTCCAGTGAGTCAACTCGTCGCATGAGGTGGCCAAAGTATTGCAGTTTCAGCTTTAGCATCAGTCCTTCCAATGAACACCCAGGATTGATCTCCTTTAGAATGGACTGGTTGGATTTCCTTGCAGTCCAAAGGACTCTCAAGAGTCTTCTCCAGCACCTGGTTGTATAGGCCCCCTAAATCATGTAACTAATATGTTGAATAATCATGGCTCACAAGGGAGGGCAGATCATAAAGCAATCCTATTTTGTTTCTCAGTGTTACTTTTGGTTATGCAGTGAGGCCTAGTTCTTTCCCTATCTTTGGATGAATATTGGGCAAGTCCATAAGTTTTATGGTCACCCTTAGGAAATATAAATGGTCTCAATTTAGTAATTTATGTGTCTAATACCATGGAATAGTCAAAACTTCAAACTTGATTTAAAGTTCAGGCATCCTTTCTCTCCAAGTTTCTGCCTCCTGCAGCTGAAGAAGGGAGGTGTGGCTGGTTGCCTCTCTCTTCCCTCCTCTAAGGTTTCTCCTCCTCCTCCCATAGCTGGAAAACTGCACTTTCCAACACCTGTGAGGTTCTGAGAGATAGGAGAGGGGCAGGGTGTAGGAAAACTCTTACCTCACTGACACAGTGATGCGCGGATCTGACACTGTCTGGTCTTGGCAGCTGTATTGACCGGCTCTTTTTCTCATGTACATTTTGGTAGGGGCTTTTGAGACCCCCATATCTCTGGAGATCACCTGTGGTTCCTTCAGTGTGGAGAAATGCCATGCTATGTTGGTCAGTGGTTAGGAAGCAACTGCATTGCGGTGTTTTGTTTCTTTTTTCTGCCTCTCTTTTAGGGATAGGAGTTGTGTGTGCCACCACCTACTCAGTTAATAGTACAGAAAGCACGGAGAATAATTCAAATACATGAGAAGATGGAGATCGGTGAATCTGAGCAGGCATGCTATTGCTTAGAGTTAGTACAGCCAAGAACTTACCAATCATTCTCATTTACAAGAGGCTTAATGATATTGGGGCTTCTCAGGTGGCTCAGTGGTAAAGAATCCACCCGCCCATGCAGGAGACACGGGTTCGATCCCTGGCTCAACAAGATCCCCTGAAGGAGGAAATGGCAACCCGCTCCAGCATTCTTGCCTGGAAAACCCCATGAACAGAGGAGCCTGGTAGGCTATCGTTCACAGGGTCTCAGAGTCAGATATTGGCATATTGCTAATTCTCAGTTTTTGAGAGGTTCCCCTCCTCAGATGAAATGGCTCACCTTTCCACGGTCTCTGTTGAAAGAGAAACTCTACAGAAACATGTGCCCTAGAGATTTCAAAAGGGAAGGGGGGAATGGGGTATGGTAGGCAGAGTAGCGCAGATTCTTGCAGTGTCGTCTTGAGGAGGAAGGGATGGCCATATGACAATGAGTTTGCTCATCGGTGTTTTAGAAGAACAAATCATGAAGCAATGAAGGGAGAGGGGAGTGATACATAAGCATTCATTTTAAAATCCTGTCAAACAATTGTGAGTTTGCAACTAAGTTACAAAGCATTATGTATCGAGCTCTAAATTCTCACAAAGTATTGTTAAGCCATGGTAATTCTGATTTTTTAGACTAGAAGAATATTCAAATGTTAGCGATTTCATTTGGTTCAGACTTTTTTCACTCCCTCTCGTCACTAATACTGAATTCCACCTTGTAGCTTAGAAATTTTAAAACTTAAATGAGGTACTTTTATCATCCCACACATATCTCTAAACTTCCTGAGATGAGGAATGGCAATTATTTATCTTTGCAATCCCTGCAGTCCCCAGCACACAGTGGTTGCTGACAGAATACTTATTAACTTGTATCACAAACTCAGAGTCAGGCTGGAACTCATTATTAGCCACAAAATGGCAGAGTTCAGTTCTAATCAGCAAACTTTACCTTGATATAGAAAGTGAAAAGTGCAAGAAGTTTGAAAAACCGTACTTGTGACCTGCAACTGAAAACTTTATACTTTTTTCCCTTTTAAATGGCCCAGAGAAGGAAGAAGAGGGAAAGATGGTACCTCCTCCAGGATGCAAGGAGGAGCAGATGTAAAGGGAGGGTTTTGGGTCCAGCATCCACCCTCAGAAACCCCCGGAATTTGAGGGAGGTGGCTAGACCAAGCCAGCTTCCCTGTGCTCCTCCCAGATATCAGGCAGGGACCAGAGAAAAAGCAGGATCTTGAGAGGAATTGTGCACCCCCTCTGCCCACTCAGTATCTAAGGAGAAATTGTTTTTTGGCAATCTCTTCAGCATTTGAAAAAATTCCCAACCCCAACCCGTTCTATCTGGTGTTTGTCTGATCTGATTGGAAATTCCCCAAGTGTGTTTAGGGCTTTGCTCTAGGATGGGTGAATATAGTTGAAATTGCAGAGTGTCATCTGTTACATATTTGGAGAAAATTTTTAAAACCTAACTTGACACTAACCTGCTAACTCTAACTCAGAATTCCAGACAGATACGTGGGTCTTCTAAAATCATAAACATTTGATGTTTGTGTTCCTGAGCTATTTGTTTTTTTAATACAAAAATATTTGCATCTGGCAAAAATATTTGCATCTGGCATTTTGAAACCTTCTAAAGGAAGTTTTCCAGACACCTTTGAGGGGGTGATCTCTTAATCAGATAAAGCTATCTTCGTTTTTTTTTAAATTTTGCTAGAATTTTCACTAGACGCCACTCTAAAACATCCTAAAATTTATCAATACCAAAATTCCCAGGCACAAAGATGATATTAGCGTTTTATCATAAATGCATTTGGAATCATCAGTAACTTGAAAGGCTTCTATTAGGATAAAACATAAGGCTAATTAAGAAAATAGGAAGCTAAGCACCATGCCAAATGAAATAGATATTTATTGGAAATAACCAAAATGACTTTGCTGCAGTAGAAAGATCCTAAATCTTTGCTCTGTGGAATAAGGCTGAATGTGATCATATGTTTTCACAAACACATCCTGAATATTATGCCCAGCTCTTCAGAACTGGGTAGAAATTGGGTGAGGGTTTATCTCTACTACCAGGGAGCAGTCATACAGTTGAACAATATTAGAGAAGGATTTTAAGGTCAATACTCTTAAAACCCCAATAGAAACTTTGAAAATGAAATTGTCGGAGATTTAGCAATACGACTCCCTATTAAATGAATGAGTTGTGTCTTTAAATGCCTATGCCCTGCTGAAAATTCGCCATAGCTTTTTTTATTATTTATTTATTTAGGCCACACTGTGCGGCATGTGGGATCTTAGTTCCCCAAGGATGGAACCCACGCCTCCCTGCAGTGGAAGCACATCATCTTAGCCACTGGATTGCCAGGGAAGTCCCTCTCCATAACTGTTTTAAAAAGCTATAAATGTGTTACTGGCGACAGAATTCAGCTTAATAAGTTTCCAAAAGTCTTGATAGTTCCTTTCACACTTTAACTCATAAAAAGTGTAGGCAAGTAAGTGGAATCATTTTTCCCATCTTCTACATGATTAGAAAAGGAACAAAACCCAGTACAGTCCATTAGAGCGATTTGGAGAAGCCTAAGATGGTTCACATATTGCTGAAGCCTGGCTTGGAGAATTTTGAGCATGACTTGACTAGCGTGTGAGATGAGTGCAATTGTGCGGTAGTTTGAACATTCTTTGGCATTGCCTTTCTTTGGGATTGGAATGAAGACTGACCTTTTCCAGTCCTGTGGCCACTGCTGAGTTTTCCAAATTTGCTGGCATATTGAGTGCAGCACTTTCACAGCATCATCTTTCAGGATTTGAAATAGCTCAACTGGAATTCCATCACCTCCACTAGCTTTGTTCATAGTGATGCTCTCTAAGGCCCACTTGACTTCACATTCCAAGATGTCTGGCTCCAGGTGAGTGATCACGCCATCTTGATTATCTTCGTCATGAAGCTCTTTTTTGTATAGTTCTTCTGTGTATTCTTGCCACCTCTTCTTGATATCTTCTGCTTCTGTTAGGTCCATACCATTTCTGTCCTTTATCGAGCCCATCTTTGCATGAAATGTTCCCTTGATATCTCTAATTTTCTTGAAAAGATCTCTTGTTTTTCCTATTCTGTTGTTTTCCTCTATTTCTTTGCATTGATCACTGAGGAAGGCTTTCTTATCTCTCCTTGCTATTCTTTGGAACTCTGCATTCAGATGCTTATATCTTTCCTTTTCTCCTTTGCTTTTTGCTTCTCTTCTTTTCACAGCTGTTTGTAAGGCCTCCTCAGACAGCCATTTTGTTTTTTTGCATTTCTTTTCCATGGGGATGGTCTTGGTCCCTGTCTGGAACCAGAGATCAAATTGCCAACATCTGCTGGATCATGGAGAAAGCAAGAGAGTTCCAGAAAAACATCTATTTCTGCTTCATCGACTATGCCAAGGCCTTTGACTGTGTGGATCACAATAAACTGTGGAAAATTCTGAAAGAGATGGGAATCCCAGACCACCTGACCTGCCTCTTGAGAAACCTGTATGCAGGTCAGGAAGCAACAGTTAGAACTGGACATGGAACAACAGACTGGTTCCAAATAGGAAAAGAAGTACGTCAAGGTTGTATATTGTCACCCTGCTTATTTAACTTATATGCAGAGTACATCATGAGGAACGCTGGGCTGGAAGAAGCACAAGCTGGAATCAAGATTGCCGGGAGAAATATCAATAACCTCAGATATGCAGATGACACCACCCTTATGGCAGAAAGTGAAGAGGAACTCAAAAGCCTCTTGATGAAAGTGAAAGAGGAGAGTGAAAAGGTTGGCTTGAAGCTGAACATTCAGAAAACGAAGATCATGGCATCTGGTCCCATCACTTCATGGGAAATAGATGGGGAAACAGTGTCAGACTTTATTTTTGGGGGCTCCAAAATCACTGCGGATGCTGATTGCAGCCATGAAATTAAAAGACGCTTACTCCTTGGAAGGAAAGTTATGACCAACCTAGATAGTATATTAAAAAGCAGAGACATTACTTTGCCAACAAAGGTCCGTCTAGTCAAGGCTATGGTTTTTCATGGTCATGTATGGATGTGAGAGTTGGACTGTGAAGAAAGCTGATCTCTGAAGAATTGATGCTTTTGAACTGTGCTGAAGAAGACTCTTGAGAGTCCCTTGGACTGCAAGGAGATCCAACTAGTCCATTCTAGAGGAGATCAATCCTGGGTGTTCATTGGAAGGACTGATGCTGAAGCTGAAACTCCAATACTTTGGCCACCTCATGCAACGAGCTGACTCACTGGAAAAGACTCTGATGCTGGGAAAGGTTGGGGGTGGGAGGAGACGGGGACGACCGAGAATGAGATGGCTGGATGGCATCACCGACTCTGTGGACATGAGTTTGAGTGAACTCCAGGAGTTGTGACGGACAGGGAGGCCTGGCGTGCTGTGATTCATGGGGTCGCAAAGAGTCGGACACGACTGAGTGACTGAACTGAACTGAACTGAAAATGGTTCATGTGAAGTGAAGAATACTCCAGGTGAGTCCTTGGCACCTGAGGTGACACGTTGCACATGGCTCGGTTCGCCCTTCTGTTCTTCTCAGGAGCATAGACAATCTCAGACCTCTGATGACCTAAGGGTTTGTCACTCTTGATTCAACCAAAAGAACTATTAATACTTCAACCCATTTAGGATTCACAGCTTACAAGTGATTTCCTGTTCTTCCTATCATATAATGGTTACTTTTAGGTCATAGATGCCCCCAAAGGACCTAGTTTCAGAGCGACTTAATTCTTTGTAAGTTGCAGACTCTGGTATGAGCGTCTGATTTCAGTGTCAATCACCTTTTGGCTCTTTTGTTTCCTTAATAAGAATTAAAAGTGGGTTGGATCCTCACGGTGAGTTTGCAGGACACCCTGGACAATGGTGACTTTGTGATAGTGTTGAGGTCATCATTTTACAGAGCAGCACAAAAAGGTGCTCCAGAGACAAACCAGCACTCACAACTCTCCAACTTGTTATGTCAGTGATTTTGACATTATACATGTTCCTCCCTTTCCTTTCAATATGAATGTGTCTAACCCCGCCCCTTCCTCTTCCAAAGTTAGAGTTTTACCAAAAGTGCCTTTGGCATAAGTTACCAACTGGTGTCATAATTACAACCTGTTCCACTGGCTTTCTGTTTGGGAACCCGGGAAAAGCAACCACAAGCAGACCTCAGACACGCTGTGTGAAAAGTCCATGACTCTGTTGACGCAGTCCTTCATGACACGAGTCACTGCTACCACTCTGCAGAGAAGAGGTAAACTGATAACGCTAGGAACTTAGTCAAAAAGCTGTGTGGAGTCATTATTTGGAGAGAGCTTTCTCTTAGGAAAATAGATGCTCACCAAACAGCCTAAATTTAAATTCTTCAGGGTAGATGAGAGCGGATAGAGCGTCTGTCTTAGACAGCGCCTGTTTACTGGCAGGCTAGGATGTGAATCTTTCCTTTTCCATGCCCCAGGTAGTGGGACCAAGCCAAAAGAAAGGAGAGATTCCTCTTGATTTTCCCAGCAGAGGTCACCATTTTCATGATCTGAATGAATTTTGTGCTTAGAATCCACACATTGAAAGGATCCTGGTTACTGAGCCCTCAGTTCCTGGAACTGAGGACAGACCATCTACAGGCCACTTTATTCTGTGCATAAAGAAAAATAGCAATGATCTAGAAACTCTAGATTGTTCAAGCAGTTTAAGTTAGGTCTTGGTATTTAAAATGTCTCAACTAAGCTGAAGACATTTTCTTTGAGCATTTGCACACACTTGCACATGTGTGTTGTACACACACAACTAATTGTTTTTAAATTATTTGAGCTGCCTTATAATATGGCTTTCCAACCCCCCCCCACCCCGCAGAATATTTAGCCCAAACGAAGAGTTGTAAATATTACTTATTGCAAATTTCTGCTGCACTGTGACTTTAGTTACATCTACCTTTTAAAACCAATTCTATAGGTATGAAAAATGACAGATGTACATATTGAGCATTGAAATTTGGTTTCATGGGCTCTGGTGCCCTTAAGTGGCTAGGCAGAGCCATCATGCCCTTTTGTCCTTTTATTTATGAACTTCCATAGACTCTTGTCTAGCAAGCATCCAGGTTTTATGTTAAAGGCATCGAACCATTACATTGTCAAAAACAAGGGATCAAGTAGTTCACACTGCTGCTGCTACTGCTGCTGCTAAGTCGCTTCAGTCGTGTCCGACTCTGTGCGACCCCATAGACGGCAGCCCACCAGGCTCCCCTGTCCCTGGGATTCTCCAGGCAAGAACACTGCAGTGGGTTGCTATTTCCTTCTCCAATGCATGAAAGTGAAAGTGAAGTCGCTCAGTCGTGTCTGACTCTTAGTGACCCCATGGACTGCAGCCTACCAGGCTCCTCCGTCCATGGGATTTTCCAGGCTAGAACCTTCTCTAAGAGTGAGTAGGGAATGGTGATCATACATAGCACCCAATGGAAATCTTTAAAAATAGATTTTTCTTTAAAATATTTGTTACACCTCATGAATCATTATTTTGAATATTTCTGTCATGTGAATCTCCCTAAAATAAATTCGGATGAAATCGCAGGTCGAGTCGCTACTTCCCCAGTAGATTGCTGTGTGTTCAAGCTTAGCTGGCTGCTGAATAATTTTGAACAGCAGAGAGCAGTAGAAGAGTGTCAGAGCACATAGCTGGCCAAGAATCAAGAGGCTGTAAAACAAAATCAAGGCATATTCTTTTAAAATGAAAGACGCTTTTGAACTATATTGTAAATGTATCCATTTTTAAAGAATGGCTAAGTAACATCCAAACAATAAGTTATCAAATAAGGATGCCAGTATTTATACAGATCAGCTGTTTATTTATTAGAATTAAGGCTATTTCCTTTCGAGGCGTGGAAACAGTCAGTAAAAACTTCTGTACAAGCTCCATTATCATTAACAGCAGCAACATTGTAATCGAAAGCAGGCCACAGACTAATCGTATAGGAAAGTCGTCAGAATCAGTCATCATTTCTGTGAATGCCGACTTACATGGAACATTCAAGACATGTGCATCAATTTCCCAACAAATGTTTCTGCCGCTCTCTCTGGAGTCAAACCAGCCTTTGTAGAAACTGCACCGTAATTCTGATGTTTCCCTTTGGCCTTGGTTGGCAACCCACTCCAGTGTTCTTGCCTGGAGAATCCCAGGGAAGGGGAGCCAGGTGGGCTGCCGTCTATGGGGTCGTACAGAGTCGGACACGACTGAAGCGACTTAGCAGCAGCAGCAGCACCAGCCCCACTGGGGTGGTATTGAATACAGCAGTGGTTTAAAAAAGAAATAAAACACCAGCCGAAAAGCCAACACCATCATGGCCACTATGCTTACTCCTGCCAGACTTGGGGCAGTCCACATCTATTGCACTGTTTCCATCTCAAGCCTCATTTGACTACCTGGCCAACAGTGGATTCTTGGTTCCTTGCCTTTATTTTTTTCCCATCTCACAAATAGTCCCTGCATCCACCCAAGCCCAGAAACATAAGAATCATCCTTGACCCGCCTTCTTCCTGATCACCCATAATAACAAGTCCTCTAGATTCTAATTCTAAAAATGCCTCCAACTCTAAAAACCTCAAATCCATTCCCTTCTTTTTCACTTCACTGTCACATCTGCCCCTGGGCCACCATCATCTCACGCCTGTAGACTGCCAGAGCCTCCAAGTGCCTTTCTGCTCCGGGCAGCAACGTGGTCTTTGTATTTGAAAATGTGGGTCAGATCCTGGCATGCTTCTGCCAGGAAGCAAGCTGCTGCCCATTGAGCTGGGAATGCAGTGCCAACCCCTGACGCCGGCCCTCCAAGGCCTCACCAGCTTTCCTGCCTCCCCTGCACCCTCTCCAAATTCTTGCGGATTCAGAACCTTCCCACATGATGCTGCCTGTGCCTGGAGGCTGTGTGATTTGGGGAAGTCACTCAATCTCCTGGGCCTTGGTTTTCTCCTCTGAAAGGCGGGAGCTTGGTCCTTTTCCAGCAGTGTTCCTCTATTTCCTTTGATAAGACAGGAGTTCTCTTGAATGTATCTTTTAATAACCTTCTACCAAGCACTGATCCTGAGATAGCAGAAGAGTCTAGCCACATGTCCATCAGAACATATTTTCCAAGGATAGTACAGGAATAAAAAGTGCTTTGAAACTGAGATGTATATGTTAACCAGCACTGTTTTCAATTAATAGAGGGATGTTTATACCATATGAGAAGCCAAAAAGCCTCAAATTACAGCAGGGCAGGAGAATTAATCCTTACAAAGTGAATTTACTGCTCTCTCCCTAGGCTTTATTTGAACATACCAGTTACATGTGGGTACCTATCTAAATTGGCATTCCAACCATCCTATATTAAAAGTGCATTTTCAAGGTTTACCCTCTTTTCATCAACAGGACAGTGTTGTCAGGTTTTCAGTTTCAGATTGTCAGACACCCAAGCCAGAATTTTGACTTATTTTCTTTCTTCCACCGCCTATATTCCTAAACCAGTCTACCACACACAATGAAGGTGAATTCTTAAAACATGTTTATTAACTGAGCCAACTTTACCCCTATTCAGTCCAGTTATGCAAACTTTGTTGAGTATCTGCTGGATGCCAGACACCTACCAAGTACCAGGCTACAATGAGTAGGTCCTGGGCTCAGCTCTCAAAGGGCGCATGGTCCATGCAGGCAGACCCAGATGCAAACAAATCATGTAAAAGTTGAGTGCGTGCTCAGTCATGTCCGACTCTTTGCAACCCTTTGGACTATAGCCCGCCAGGCTCCTCTGTCCATAGGATTTCCCAGGCAAAAATACTGGAGTAGGTTGCCATTTCCTCCTGTAGGGGATCTTCCCAACCCAGGAATCGAACCTGCATCTCCCACACCTCCTGCATTGCAGGCAGATTCTTTACCTGCTGAGCCATCGGGGAAGCCCATCATGTAAAAGAGTTGGTGAAAAAATAAAGGAAGATGCTGTGGGCTCTGGGACAACTGTCTCAGCATGGAGGGATCGGGCAAAGTGTGATGCACGAATAGTATTTACCTGTCAGAGAAGAAAACAGCATTTCGGGAAAGTCAGGTATACAGACAAACAGGAGGGCAACAGCTGTGTCCTTTGGGGGTTCCAGAGGGTCTGTGGCCAGATAAAGCTGGAAAGAGAGGAAGGCACCTTGTTATGAAGGGTCTGGTATGACCCACATGCTGTCCATCAAGTGTGATTGGATCCTGAAATACTAATCACTAACTACTACTTTCCATGAAATAACGCCTGTAGTCCCGAAGAGCTGAGAGTCCAGCCCTCATCTGCCGTGTCTGTGTTGTTGTTCAGTCCCTTAGTCATATTCGACTCTTTGTGACCCCGTGGACGGCAGCACACCGGCCTCCCTGTCCTTCACCATCTCCTGGAGTTTGCTCAAACTCATGTCCATTGAGTCGGTGATGCCATCCAGCCATCTCATCCTCTGTCGTCCCCTTCTCCTCCTGCCCCCAATCCCTCCCAGCATCAGGGTCTTTTCCAGTGAGTCAACTGTTCACATCAGGTGGCCAAAGTATTGGAGTTTCAGCTTCAGCATCAGTCCTTCCAGTGAATATTCAGTTTTGATTTCCTTTAGGATGGACTGGTTGGATCTCCTTGCTGTTTAAGGGACTGTCAAGAGTCTTCTCTGGCACCGCAATTGAGAAGCATCGATTCTTCAGTGTTCAGCCTTCTTTGTGGTCCAATTTTCACATCTGTACATTAGCCCTGCTATGAACCACTGTTACTCTGGCTCCCAGATAAAAGGAGACATTAAAACTCTGTGATCCTAGGCAAGTTACCCAACACCTCTGAACCTCACTACATCCTCTGTAAAACGGGAATAACTTGTGCAAGGAGAATAATTGAGTTTTTGTAAGAACTAAGGTTAAAACATGAAATATTTAGTACTCTGCCTTGTATGTGGTATGTGCCTGCCATTTTTAGCATCTTAAACATCATCATTATAATTCATTTTTAAGACTTGAAGAAATGGAGCAGCCTAACCTTATTTGCATGTTGAAAGGTGTCTGATAAGAGAGCAGGGTGAAGGGAGGCTAGGGGCAGGACTGCCGTGCATGTGGACAGCTCCGGGGGGGCATCATTCACTTTGTACCCTGGGTGAGGCTCTAAGCTGAGAGCTTTACATGTCTGACTCAGCCCTCCAGCAACCTTCGAAGCAGGCACTATGATTGTTCCCATTTTTGAGAAGAGAAAGCTGAAGTACAGAGAGGTTAAATAACTCTCCCAAGATGATCCAGCTAGTAAGAAGTGAAATGAGGGTTCAGATCAATGCTGCCTGTCCCCAGAGTCATTGCCAGCATTTCTGCTCTGACCTCTCCCAACACCGAAGCAAAGGATGCCCGGACGATGCAGCTGTGACGAGCTGCGGGCGCCGGTGGTCGGCTGGGCTCACTCGCTGTGAGTGGAGCCACCGCACCTGCCTTTGGCCCAAGTCGTGCCAATCCATGCCTCAGGATCAGAGGGGCAGCTTGTCACAGGTGTTTGGGTCCTCAGGATGTGAGCTCTTCTGGGAGCATTCTGCCTTCACTGAACCCACATTCTCTGTAGTTCATCAAGGTTTGTTCTTGTCGTGTAGCCTTCCTTTCCCCCTACCAGATTTTTCAGTATCTCAGGAAAAGTTAAAGCCCTGGGAGAGAGATCGCTATTTGGAAATGACACTGCTGATCAAAGAGCAAGCTGCAGGGAGGGGAGCACCAATTTCCTATGACTTTGAATTAATTTTCTGTTTGACTCTAGAAGACCTGAGAAATGCCTCCCTGGCAGATTTTGTTTATTAAAGCTGCTAGGTATGTGTTGCTGCTGCTGCTGCTGCTGCTGCTAAGTCACTTCAGTCACTTCCGACTCTGTGTGACCCCATAGACGGAAGCCCACCAGGCTCCCCCGTCCCTGGATTCTCCAGGCAAGAACACTGGAGTGGGTTGCCATTTCCTTCTCCAATGTGTGAAAGTGAAAAGTGAAAGTAAAGTCGCTCAGTCGTGTCCGTCCGACCCTTAGCGACCCCACGGACTGCAGCCTACCAGGCTCCTCCATCCATGGGATTTTCTAGGCAATAGTACTGGAGTGGCTTGCCATTGCCTTCTCTGAGGTATGTGTTACTTCATTTAAATACAATAGCGCCCTTTGGCAGAATATTCCCAGTGCTTTCTTTAATAAAGCCTTCTGCTCCACATTTATACAAGAAGAGAATCTTAGAATCAGTTGATAGTTTTTCATGTTCTTTGAGCTTTCTATCCTTTTAAACTGTTTTCATTAGTGGAAAAAAATGATGATATTAAAGAAAACTGTGCTTTTTAGAAAAGCTAACAGTGATTTTCATTTTTGCATGATGTATTCCAGTCCAGGCTCCATCTAATAATGTTTTCCATAATGTACTTGCAGCTCATATTAGTCAGTAGAGTAACTCTAGTAACACGACTCCCAGACCTCAGGAGTTTAACACAAGTCAAATCTCACTCACCCTGCATCTCTCACTCAGGCCAGCAAGAGCTCTGCTGGTCACAGTCGCAGAGGCGCAGACCCGAGGGATGGGGCCCCATTGCGATGCACACCTCGCTGAGGCAGGGGAAGGAGAAACAGGAGCTTATAGACAAGCCCTTAAACCTCTGCCTGGAAGTAACACCCATTACCCCAGCTCCTTTCCACCAGCCAAGCCAACTTCAGGGGAGATGGGATTGGACGTCTACTGTGTACCTGGAAGAACAAGAGATGGAATATTTGAAAACATCCCTTAACTGTTCCATAACTGTGTTATATTCTACCGCAAGTCATAATTTACTGAATTGTTTTCATACTGGTATTAATGCCAAAAGCAAGGAGTTTATATAGGCTTTTAGAGTTTATATTTGAATGTGTTATATGGTACCATCAGCAAGCAACATTTGCCTTCTCCTGCTGTATGATCTCTCCATATATATATCTCTCTCTCATACACACACACACTCACACACATACATATACCCACATAGTCACACACACACACACACATACATATACGCACACACACATACATGTACCCACAGTCACACACACACGCTCTCACACTCCCACACATACATATACCACACACACATACATGTACCCACACAGTCACACTCACACACACACACACATACATATACCCACATATACATACATGTACCCACACAGTCACACACACACACTCTCACACTCCCACACATACACACACACATCCATATACCCACACACACATACATGTACCCACACAGTCACACAAACACACTCCCACTCCCACACATATGCACAGATATACATATACCCACACAGTCACACTCACACTGCCACACATACACACACACATGCATATATCCACACACACATACATATACCCACACAATCACACACATACACACACACTCTCACACACTCACACTCACACACACACACTTCTGGTCATCTGTTTGCCCTCTGGCCACAGACTTGAAGATCAGACACTGACAAAGCCCAGCTCAGCAGTACAGTTCAACGCGCTAGCGTGTTCTAGTTTGCTCCCATTTCAACTCTGGTTGCTGTTTTAAGCATCTCACTCCTGCAGCCCTGACTTTGGGCCTTTTGCTAAGAATGCCTTTTGTGCCCAACCTCTAAAACATCCAGCAACAGTCCCCTCTGCACAGTCAAATGACAGCAGGCTAGCCCTCGGCCCAAGCTCAGTGGTCATGTCGAAATGAGACAAAACGACTCTAGCAATGAAGTGAAGATACATTGAAGTCGTACTGTCTCTGTGAAGGCAGTGACCTTTCCCAGTTATAAAATTGATTCTATTAATCCAGGTCAAAGAGCTACCATGGCCTTTGAATTGAATTGTGTTGTTTTCAGCCGGTCATCCAGATTATAAACTAAAATGTTATTGGGACACCAGAGCCACCTGGCCTGTAGTGGAATAATTCCACTGAACTGAAACATTAATGACTAACAGAACCTGCCTGAAGTTTTGTTGAAACTGGGAAGCAATTCAGCACCCAGGATGGTGACATAAGGAAGTTGAAGGGACAGAATCACAGAACAGGGCATGAGGCGTAGGCTCCAGAGGCCAGGTGGTCGACAGAGCAGCCAGCAGAGGGCCTCAGAAACTCAGACCAGGTTCAGGGAAAGCACGGTACCGCCAGGCCCAAACTAGCTGTCAGGACAGTGGAGAGAGAATCCAAGAGAAATCAGCAACAATTGTAGTTTAATGAGAAAATGTATCCATTTGTGGGCATATGAAAAGTTCAGAGAACTGAACTTCCTCCCCTATGGAAGGAAAGCCAAGCCTTGCAGAAACTAAGAGACATTACAGGACATATGGGGCTGCCTAGCTTCTAGTTCAGGAGCTGCCACTTGTCAACAGTATTCCTTTGGCATGTTGCTTAATCTCCCTATGCTTGAGTTTCCTAATCTGTAAAACAAGATTAATAATAGTACCTACCTCACAGGGTTGTATTTTCATATTTAAACAAGATAGTATGTGTATCTTGTTATTTTATATATTATATATGTATATGTATTTAATATTGCACATATTATATACATATATATATATATATATTGTTTAGAAAAAGGAGCCACATAGTAAGTACTTTTAACATGTAAGTTCCTATGAGGGATTCTTGGATCCCAGATACTAAAGAGGATTTAGGACAGAGTCCCAGAAATAGAGGCAATCTAGAGCTGACTGTAGTGTAGGACCAACTCTATACGAGAGAATCAGAAAGTAGAGGGAAGATTCAGAATGTGCAAAATCATACCGTTTTGAAGTCGGTTGAAGATTCAGAAGATGGACAACATAGACAAACCTGAAAGACATTATGTTAAGTGAAGTAAGTTCAGTTTAGTTCAGTTGCTCAGTGTTGTCCGACTCCTTGCGACCCCATGAATCACAGCACGGCAGGCCTCCCTGTCCATCACCAACTCCCAGAGTTCACTCAAACCCACCTCCATCAAGTCGGTGATGCCATCCAGCCATCTCATCCTCTGGCGTCCCCTTCTCCTCCTGCCCCCAATCCCTCCCAGCATCAGGGTCTTTTCCAATGAGTCTACTCTTTGCATGAGGTGGCCAAAGTATTGGAGCTTCAGCATCAGTCCTTCCAATGAACACCCAGGACTGATCTCCTTTAGGATGGACTGGTTGGATCTCCTTGCAGTCCAAGGGACTCTCAAGAGTCTTCTCCAGCACCACAGTTCAAAAGCATCAATTCTTCGGCGATAAGCTTTCTTCACAGTCCAACTCTCACATCCATACATGACCACTGGAAAAACCATAGCTTTGACTAAATGGACCTTTGTTGGCAAAGTAATATCTCTGCTTTTTAATATGCTATCTAGGTTGGTCATAACTTTCCTTCCAAGGAGTAAGTGTCTTTTAATTTCACGGCTGCAATCACCATCTGCAGTGATTTTGGAGCCCCCAAAAATAAAGTCTGACACTGTTTCCACTGTTTCCCCATCTATTTCCCATGAAGTGGTGGGATCAGATGCCATGATCTTAGTTTTCTGAATGTTGGGCTTTAAGCCAACTTTTTCACTCTCTTCTTTCACTTTCATCAAGAGGCTTTTGAGTTCCTCTTCACTTTCTGCCATAAGGGTGGTATCATCTGCATATCTGAGGTTATTAATTTTTCTCCCAGCAATCTTGATTCCAGCTTGTGCTTCTTCCAGCCCAGTGTTCCTCATGATGTACTCCGCATATAAGTTAAATAAACAGGGTGACAATATGCAGCCTTGATGTACTCCTTTTCCTATTTGGAACCAGTCCGTTGTTCCATGTCCAGTTCTAACTGTTGCTTCCTGACCTGCATACAGGTTTCTCAAGAGGCAGGTCCGGTGGTCTGGTATTCCCATCTCTTTCAGAATTTTCCACAGTTGATTGTGATCCACACAGTCAAAAGCTTTGGCATAGTCAATAAAGCCGATGTTTTTCTGGAACTCTCTTGCTTTTTCCATGATCCAGCAGATGTTGGCAATTTGATCTCTGGTTCCTCTCCCTTGAACATCTGGAAGGTCATGGTTCATGTATTGCTGAAACCTGGCTTGGAAAATTTTGAGCATGACTTTACTAGCGTGTGAGATGAGTACAATTGTGCGGTAGTTTGAGCATTCTTTGGCATTGCCTTTCTTTGGGATTGGAATGAAGACTGACCTTTTCCAGTCCTGGACCACTGCTGAGTTTTCCAAATTTGCTGGCATATCGAGTGCAGCACTTTCACAGCATCATCTTGCAGGATTTGAAACAGCTCAACTGGAATTCCATCACCTCCACTAGCTATGTTCGTAGTGATGCTTTCTAAGGTCAACTTGACTTCCCATTCCAGGATGTCTGGCTCTAGGTGAGTGATCATACCATCATTATTATCTTGGTTGTGAAGATCTTTTTTGTACAGTTCTTCTGTGTATTCTAGCCACCTCTTCTTAATATCTTCTGCTTCTGTTAGGTCCTTACCATTTCTGTCCTTTATCGAGCCCATCTTTGCATGAAATGTTCCCTTGGTATCTCTAATTTTCTTGAAGAGATCTCTAGTCTTTCCCATTCTTTTGTTTTCCTCTATTTCTTTGCACTGATCGCTGAGGAAGGCTTTCTTATCTCTCCTTGCTATTCTTTGGAACTCTGCATTCAGATGGGTGTTTTCCTTTTCTCCTTTGCTTTTCGCTTCTCTTCTTTTCACAGCTATTTGTAAGGTCTCCTCAGCCAGCCATTTTGCTTGTTTGCATTTCTTTTCCATGGGGATGGTCTTGATCCCTGTCACCTGTACAATATCACGAACCTCCATCCATAGTTCATCAGGCACTCTGTCAATCAGATCTAGTCCCTTAAATCTATTTCTCACTTCCACTGCATAATCATAAGGGATTTGATTTAGGCCATACCTGAATGGTCTAGTGGTTTTCCCTACTTTCTTCAATTTCAGTCTGAAGTTGGCAATAAGCAGTTCATGATCTGAACCATAGTCAGCTCCCAGTCTTGTTTTTGCTGACTATATAGAGCTTCTCCATCTTTGGCTGCAAAGAATATATCAGTCTGATTTCGGTGTTGACCATCTGGTGATGTCCATGTGTAGAATCTTCTCTTGTGTTGTTGGAAGAGGGTGTTTGCTATGACCAGTATGTTTTCTTGACAAAACTCGATTAGCCTTTGCCCTGCTTCATTCCATATTCCAAGGCCAAATTTTCCTCTTACTCCAGGTGTTTCTTGACTTCCTACTTTTGCATTCCATTCCCCTATAATGAAAAGGATATCTTTTTTGGGTGTTAGTTCTAAAAGGTCTTGTAGGTCTTCATAGAATGTTCAGCTTCAGCTTCTTCAGCATTACTGGTCGGGGACAGACTTGGATTACCGTGATATTGAATGGTTTGCCTTGGAAATGAACAGAGATCATTCTGTTGTTTTTGAGATTGCATCTAAGAACTGCATTTCAGACTCTTCTGTTGACCATGATGGCTACTCCATTTCTTCTAAGGGATTCCTGCCCACAATACTAGATATAATGGTCATCTGAGTTAAATTCACCCATTCCAGTCCATCTTAGTTCGCTGATTCCTAGAATGTCAACGTTCACTCTTGCCATCTCCTGTTTGACCACTTCCAATGTGCCTTGATTCATGGACCTAACATTCCAGGTGTCTATGCAATATTGCTCTTTATAGCATCGGACCTTGCTTCTATCACCAGTCACATCCGCAACTGGGTGTTGTGTTTGTTTTGGCTCTACCCCTTCCTTCTTTCTGGAGGTATTTCTCCACTGATTTCCAGTAGCAAGTGAAGTAAAGCAGTCACCAAAGGACAAATACTGGATGACTCCACCTATTGGGCGTGTCTAGACCAGTCAGCCACATTGACATGGAAAGAAAAATAGTGGTTGCTAGGGACTGTGGGGAGGGGAGAATGGTGATTTACTGTTTCAGGGGCACAGTTTCAGCTTTGCAAGATGAAGGAGTTCTGGAGGTGGATGACTGTGATGTTCGTACAATAATGTGAATGCACTTATTGTCACTAAACTATACACTGAAAGATGGTTAAAATAATGTTATGTTTCTTTGATCACATTTTAAAAAGATTAAGGAAGTCTGTGTAAAATATGGACTTTAGTCATAATAATGGGTCAGTTTTGGTTCATTGATAGTAACAAATGAATCATGCTGATCTGGGCTCCCCCTGTAGCTCAGTTGGTAAAGAATCTGCCTGCAATGCAGGAGACCTGGGTTTGATTCCTGGGTTGGGAGGATCTCCTGGAGAAGGAAATGGCAATGGGGAAGCTAGTTTGAAGGGTATATAAGAAATATCTGTACTATCTTCATAATTTTTTTTGTAAATCAGAACTGTTCTACAAAATAAAGTTTAGTTTTTAGAAACAACTCTGGAAGATGGGAAGAACCAGATGAAGAGCTGCTCTGGCTCGAATGAAGGACAGTTGAGCTAGCTGGAGGGATCATTATGAATCTGAAAACAGAGGTTCCCCCTGTGGTTTCAGAGGTCACGTGTAAAGAAGAAAGAGACTTAAGGAATCAGAAAGTTGGTCTCAGTAGCAGGAGGGGACAGATGACCAGTGACACTGCCTGGAAAAGGATCAGGTCATCAAAGTGGCCCTGCGGTCAACCCAGCCCCACATTGCATATGTGTAGGAGAAAAATCATAAAAACAGCCGTACCATCCACTGAGGCTGTTTCAAATTCCAAATAAGGAAGATTAGACCTGAACCCCTGGGCATTTCCTTAAAGCCAAACAAAAAGCAGACAATTAGGAGTAGGCAGAAAGGGCATTGAGCAGGGCAGGTGGTGGTGGCCCCAGAGCCCCAGTAGTCTGGTGGGTCTGAGTATATCTAAGCACCTAAACTTGTCAAGACTGAACAGTACATTGTCGATGCTATAAATTCAGACGTCATTTTACAATAAGATTTACTATTTTAAATTCTCGTCCCTGAATGTCCCTAGGAAATCTTTATGAATCAGATCTAAGTTCAACACATTTTTAGCACCTATGGAGTTCTGTATTTGGAGTGTTTGCTCATATTGTTTTAATTCTCATAATGGCTAGTCGTCATATTACCGTAGAATATTATGTGAAAAAACTAGAATCTCATTATTTGAGTAAGCAGTGATAGAGGAAGGAATCAAGCTATGATCTTCTAACCATATAAATGAATCGTGAGTTTCTAAGCTCCTTCTCTAACAACTGTTAAAACAAATAAAATCAAATCATATACGGTGGTGAGGAGTTTGCCTGAAGGCCTGATCAAGCCAGACGTGCTGGCTACAAAGGAGGTCCTGGGGAGGCACTGGAGAGCAGATGTCGGCATCGCACAGCCCTTTTCAGAGGACACGTGCCCTGCCCCACCCCCGCTGGGTCCCACAATGTCAGCAGGCTGGGCATCGTTTTGCACATCTGTGCAATGCTGTGAAAAGTGGGCATGCATAGAGTCTGACCAGTCACCACAGGAAGACAGTGAGGCGGCTGTGGGGGATGCAGGAACACATGTTGCAGTGTGGGCAGAAGGAGGGCAAATGATGAGGTGGCAGAAAGGGGATGTGCACTCAGCAACGGGAGGAGAGTGGGCATCAGGGTGGGGCTGAAAGAGGGAACAGAGCCCTGGGCTGAGGCAGGAAATCAGCAGATCTGTGCCATAAGTGAAGAAATCTTTAAACATTAGTAATATGCTATGAGAAACATCAACACTAGGCTCCTCATATTTCTGAGCTTTCATAATCTACTTCACTTACTGGGATACAGTGCAGCTCCCAGAAAAGGAAAGACATGCACCAGGGTGCACAAATGGTATGGAAAGATTAGCATGAGACCTAATATGCTCCAGCTCAGCCTCCAACTTTACTAGCGTGTGAGATAAGTGCAACTGTGCGGTAGTTTGAGCATTCTTTGGCATTGCCTTTCTTTGGGATTGGAATGAAGACTGACCTTTTCCAGTCCTGTGGCCACTGCTGAGTTTTCCAAATTTGCTGGCATATTGAGTGCAGCACTTTCACAGCATCATCTTTCAAGATTTGAAATATCTCAACTGGAATTCCATCACCTCCACTAGCTTTGTTCATAGTGATGCTTTCTAAGGCCCACTTGACTTCACATTCCAAGATGTCTGGCTCTAGGTCAGTGATCACGTTATTTTGATTATCTTGGTCGTGAAGATCTTTTTTGTACAGTTCTTCTGTGTATTCTTGCCACCTCTTCTTAATATCTTCTGCTTCTGTTAGGTCCTTATCATTTCTGTCCTTTATCGAGCCCATCTTTGCATGAAAAGTTCCCTTGGAATCTCTAATTTTCTTGAAGAGATCTCTTATTTTTCCTATTCTGTTGTTTTCCTCTATTTCTTTGCATTGATCTCTGAAGAAGGCTTTCTTATCTCTCCTTGCTATTCTTTTGAACTCTGCATTCAGATGCTTATATCTTTCCTTTTCTCCTTTGCTTGATGCTTTTGAACTGTGGTGCTGGAGAAGACTCTTGAGAGTCCCTTGGACTGCGAGGAGATCCAACCAGTCCATTCTAAAGGAGATCAATCCTGGGTGTTCATTAGAAGGACTGATGCTAAAGCTGAAACTGCAACACTTTGGCCACCTCATGCGACGAGCTGACTCACTGGAAAAGAGTCTGATGCTGGGAAGGATTGGGGGCGGGAGGAGAAGGGGACGACAGAGAATGAGATGGCTGGATGGTATCACTGACTCGATGGACATGAGTTTGAGTGTACTCTGGGAGTTGGTGATGGACAACGAGGCCTGCCGTGCTGTGATTCATGGGGTCGCAAAGAGTCGGACACGACTGAGCGACTGAACTGAACTGAACAGCCTCCAACGGCCATGGAGGTGCTGTGCATAGTAGGTGCTCAAGAAATGCTTTTTGAATGTATGGTTACAACATGGAGTAAGTGGCAGCAGTGCGTGCACGTGTGTGTCTTTGTGCAGTTTGGGTTACTGTATGAGGCTTTTTGTTTTGTTTTTTTAATGTATCTGTTTTTTACTATATATTCTGCCTTTGAGGTCAGGAATCATGTAGTTTAGCATCTTGTAACTATTCACAGCTTCTGTGAGGTTTATTTTCCCCTTGTGGAATGGAATCTATAGTGATACAGTTTTCTAAATTCCAGCCTGAGTTAACATGGTGATATTTTATTTGAAATGCTTATCTCAGCCCATCCTATTTCATGCTGGTCCATACTTAGAAGCACTCAAGTAACGGCTGGACAAACAACTACATTGAATGGGAATTGGGATTAAAAGATTCAAGGATCCTTTCTGACTTTGAGTCCATTTTTCTGTGGACCACCCCCCAACAAGTCCCCCAAGGTCAATATTCTCTTTATAATCATATTGCAAATCCACTAATATGTGGATTGGAGTACTTGAGTATATTGTCTTCACATTGCTAACCAGTGTTATTTAGCCATCCATTCAATGAAAAGAAAACTCAAGCCTCTGAGTTGCAACTCTCATAGAACTTGCCTGGGAACGTGGATGGAGGAACCAAGAAACTTCAGGGGACACTAGCAATGACATTGGTTTTAGAAAAGGGTGAGGCTCCTCTGAGTATAGTAAAATGTCTTTCTTTAATATTTTGAAAACTTTAGGCCTATTGGCTAAAGCAATTAGTAGTCAGTACTAATGACTTTTTGGCCTTTTATACAGTTCATGAGGTTCTAATGACTTATTGTTGGATCAGGTCTGACCTGGTGACACAATACAGCTTTACCCTTTGCTAAACTCTTATGCCTTCAACTGGTCCAGACCTTAAACAACTAACAATAGGCAGAAAACATTCCTGACCTAGTTTTTGAATCTTTACATGATGCAGAGATAAAAATAAGTTCTCTACATTAATTAACTGAGAAGTCTTGGAACATACAGCTTGATATCTTTCCATTTCTAAAACTGGTGCCAGAATATTGCTGAGTGGTTTGCTTTAGGGAAGGATGTGTTGGATTTCATTAATCCATTGTTGAGCTTTTCAGTGGAAAGAATTCAGTAAAATCTTTGTATTACTTTTTTCTCCCAATTAATAACAGGAACATAATGTACTTCGGGAAGGACAAATGTATGACTAATCCTTCACTCCTATGTCTAATTTTTCTTATGCACCTTTTTGCGTTCCATGTATTTGTTTAACCATTCAGATGACTACATAACAGAACCTTCAAGTTCCGTCATTACAGATTCTTGTCTTGTCCAATTAGGAAAACAGAGAGCAACCTTTTCTCCTGCCGTCACCTCTGATTTTATCAGTCACATTTTATGGAGAGAGAACTCAGACTAACTGAGAAACACAGACACTGCCCGCCAGGCTGATGAAAAGACCCCTGTCTCGGAGAAGTGCTTTCCCCTCTTCCTGAGAGAGCCAAGTAGGTAATCGTGAAGGGAAGGGAAGGGGAGTCGCTCAGTCGTGTCCGACTCTTTGCGACCCTGTGGACTGTAGCCCACCAGGCTTCTCTGTCCATGGGATTTTCCAGGCAAGAGTACTGGAGTGGGGTGCCATTTCCTTCTCCAGGGGATCTTCCAAACCCAGGGACTGAACCCGGGTCTCCCGCATTGTAGGCAGACGCTTTATCCTCTGAGCCACCAGGGAAGCCCGAGATAATCATGACTAGAAGAGAAAGAATGTGAGTTAATTTGATAGAGACTCTTTTGAAAACAGTTGAGTTTATACCTTTATCCTTGAAACTTATATCTGAAGTAGTTTGACCCTAAGGACAATAATGTTGGGGGAGGAAATCACAAAGACAAAAGGTCAAGTCAAGGTCATGGGTACTCTCAGAAATATAGAGTGCCTTGTAGAACCTGGCTTCAAAAAATGGAGAAGAGAAGGCAGTTCAAGGACCTTCCAGCAAATTCTTAGTGCAGAAGAATTTACTATATGTAAACATTTTTATAGCAGTGTGGTGAGTAACCCCAAATAGTCCTGCTGTTCCTCTGACCTTGTGTTGCATCAGAAGAAAATAACAGCAAAAATGATGGTGATAAAGAAAAATAGGTTCTTTGGCTGTTTTCTATTCATCAGAAAACAGATGAACCCATATGACCCCAATAGTAATCTCACTTGTAATTTTTTTTCTTGATTAGTAACTAGGGCATTTTTGATAATAATTTGCAAGCTTAGGAGAATACATTTGTTCTTTTTATAATAATAGAAGGTAGTTAAAATGCTTTAGTAGCCAGTGGAATAACTGTGAGGATTTAAACTTGGTCCAACACATGTTTGTTTAGTGACTTCTTGATTTAAGCAAAACCAGTATGTGTGTGTGTGAAGACAGAAATCAACAAGCTTGTATATAAACAAGTCACTTTTATGTGAATTTGAGGCCTTGGCTCTTCTCTTAGTCTCTCTCTGTCCTTTGGGGCTCTCATCCAAGCTCAGAATTTTAGCTACATCATCTTTGGAGATAATTAATTTGGAAAAGAAAGATTCACAATGACCATGAAAGTAAAATATTGGCTAGGCTGTTCTGGGTAAAAGGGATTAGACTTCATTTCAGAGACAGCCAAATTCCATCATCTGGAAGCCAGCCTGGGGATGCGGCAAGTTTCCACCCACTGATTAGAAGAAGGGGAGGAGAGGCCAAGAATATACAACCTCCATCTACTTGCGTTACCGTAGCTCGTGGCCATTCTGTTTTCCCTAAACTGTTTACATCACAGTCTTAACACGGCTGTCATTTTAATGTGTTGCTTAAAAAAATAGGTGAGAATACTGCCACTTCTTGAGAGTGTGGCCAAGGAGAGTTGCCTCCGGCATCCCACTTTGCAACCCAGCTATGCTCTTCCTAACTGAGTCACTTTCAAGAGGAACTAGTACTGCAATCTGTGCGTTGAGTTGACAGGGAAGTCCATTTCAGCTCAATGAAAGGAATCACTTTGTGTTAAAGCTACCTGGTGACAAACACTTGATGGCCTTAGGAATTTGTGAGGTGCCAGGAGTAGAGAAGGGTTGAAGGGCCATCTGTCAGCATTTCTGGAAAGGGGATTCCTGTCTTCGGTTGGAGCTTATGCTTCAGTTGGAACCTCTGAGGTCACTAAGAACTGTGAGTTCCCCCTCACTACCAAATC
This sequence comes from Moschus berezovskii, assembly GCF_049115385.1. Classification (NCBI taxonomy): domain Eukaryota; kingdom Metazoa; phylum Chordata; class Mammalia; order Artiodactyla; family Moschidae; genus Moschus; species Moschus berezovskii. Next base: position 77,967,504 of record NC_142464.1, on the reverse strand, counting down.
TGCATGTGCAACCCCAGCCTCACACCTGGAATCAGGGAGCTGTAGAATTGGCCATGACCTCAGAGGCCATCTTATTCAACCCTGTAGAGAGGGGGCAGTGGACTAGCTATGGTCCCCTTTGAGCTGCAGTCCCTCTCCTCCCAGTGCTACCCTTTAAGTCTGAGGTGGGAGAAGCCCTCCCCACTTTCAAACCAGCCCCACATCTACTTTCCATCCGTGGAACCGTCACCTCCCAACTCAGAGGAGCAGACACTCCACATCACCTGCCTCCTCTTCCCCTTGCCTTCCCCAGCTGGTCATCAAAGTGCTTTTCCAGTGCCATGCTGAGTCTCCCCTCCTCATTCCTGTCACCGCTACAGCATTGCCTCTAGCCTGTCAGTAATGGCCTGAGAATGTCCCGGATTCCACTCCCACCCGCTCTAAGCCATGATGCAGACTATCACCAGCAACTGCCATCTACCGCACAGTCTCAAGATTGGAAGAAACCAGAGAATTCATCTTGTTCCACCTTCTATCCCATGCCTGACTCCTTACTAAAACATTTCCTCTTTCATCAGTATTCCATTTCTCAGAGGTCACCATGGCTTCTCTTGCCTATCGGCTATAAAGTTCTTATTCCCTCGCTTCGTAATCATGCCTCCCTCCCATCTCCTGCCAAGTTTGGCCCCAGTTTATTCTTCCAGCTGTCCTTTCAACAACATCAACCAATGAGACTCATCTTCCCACTCTTCTGTTAATACTCTTACACGTTTACACCTATAGTGACAAAAAGTTAATCAGCCAAACTAGATTTAAAACACAAAAACACAGCCTGCTCACATGAAGTAAATGGTCCAGGTGTAGAGCTGGTTTCCTCAGTCTTCCTCCTCGGGACAAAGACCTCTGTTGGTTCTGCTTCCATTTGTGATGGCTTCACTCTCAGGTCACCCCCGCTCCATGTAGTAGTACAATGGCCACAGTGGCCCCAGGATTACATTCTCTTAGCAGACAACCACGGAGAAGGCAATGGCAAGCCACTCCAGTACCCTTGCCTAGAAAATCGCATGGACAGAGGAGCCTGGTGGGCTTCAGTCCATGGGGTCGCTACTAGTCAGACACAACTGAGCGACTTCACTTTCACTTTTCACTTTCACACATTGGAGAAGGAAATGGCAACCCACTCCAGTGTTCTTGCCTGGAGAATCCCAGGGACAGCGGAGCCTGGTCGGCTGCCGTCTATGGGGTCGCACAGAGTAGGACACGACTGAAGCGACTTAGCAGCAGCAGCAGCAGACAACCATGAAGAAAGGAGAGATTCTCTTTATCCATGGTTCCTGCACAGGTCTCAGGATCCAGTCTCACTGGACTGGTCTGGAGCATGTACTCAATCCTGAACCCTTTTAGTGGCCAAATGGATAGGGTTTCGATGAGCGAGGTCAAGTTCAGGCCCACCTGAATCACAGGGCTAAGGGTGAGTTTAAGGAAGATCAGGGCACGGTTACCAGAAGAAGTGGGAATGAAGACTGCAGTCATCCCCTCTACTCCAAACACTCTGCCGGCTCTCCTCAGCTTCTCCAAGGCCCAGGTCCCTCTTTCCCCCGGAGGCTGTTTGGTCACCAGCCTACTCACTGTGACCCCTGAACTCCCACCATGCTTGCTTTCTGGGTCGTGTCTATAACTAGGTGCTAAGGTCCCTGAAGGGAGAGACCGTGTCTAATGCAGCTTCTCCTTTTTTCTCATTGTGCCTAGGACTGTGCTTTGCACAACTGATACATAATAAATTTTCGTTGTGGTGGTGACATTGGCTAATATTAGCATTCATGTGAATCTGTCAGAAAGAGGGATGAAGCGCATGGAAAAAGCAGATGTGTGTCTCCGTGGAAACATAGCAGCGGGCAGCCCTGAGCCTGGTGGCTGCATGATTGATGTGGGCATTTGGCCATCTTGGTCAGCCAGGGGTGAGGCCTCGGTTGAGGGGGTCTTGCATCCTTCCGTGCTGGGCAGTAAGATGATGACATTACAAGGTGTGCTAAGTACAGGCTTCCTTGTCACCCTGTCCTCGATGTCAGCAGGAAAGGACAAAAATAGAGAGACCAAAAGGCAAGTTAGAGGGAAGAATGAAAACAAAAGGCAAGAGGGCAGTTTTAGGGGAAATAAGGAAATAAATTAGGAGGAAAAATCAAGACCATGGCTGATGGTAACAAGAGCTACATGTTTTCAGTGAAAAAAGGCCTATTTGTTCTCACACTCTTCCCTCACAGCCCAGTGTTACCTGTGTCTTCTGTGTGTATGATTGGAGTGTGTGTGTGTGTGTGTGTGTGTGTGTGTGTGTGTGTTTTGATTTAGAAATACCTTCTCTCCTCCCACCCCCTTTCTCTGAGAAATGAGAGAGATCATTGTCGATGTTCTCTGGTCCAGTGACTCTTCTCAGTAACTACTTCCATATGTGTGTTGACTTCTACTTGTAAAATACCTTTAAGAAAATTCTTTTGGCTAAGGTCATGTCATCTTGTTTTTGCATTCCTTCTAAATGGGAGGGATTTGTTTCGTATGGTTTAAACATCTTAGAGAATAAAGAATTTGCTTGTGCCTTATATGAAACAAGATCTCATGTTGTATAAAGCTGATCTAAAGAAAATGTGTGGGATATTTAAGGGTTAATTCTGGGATGGAAGAGGAACGCTTGCATTCTTGAAGAGTCTCTAACAAAAGAAAAGCACAGGCCATCATAGTAGAGCTGGGTGAAATGTGGGAATTATATACCTGGGGGTTCTCAGACCTTAATATGCTTGAGAATTACCTGGGGTTCTTGTTAGATTCCTGGGCCTCACCCCCAGGGGTTCCTATCTGGGGTCTGCAGATCAATAAGCACCCCTGGTGACTAGGGAGAGTGGTCCACATACCACATTTTGGGAAATACTGACCCCCAGCCAACCTCCTGCTTTTAGGCAGGAAGAAACTTTAGTCAATAGTTGTGGGCATCACACAGCCATAGAGGCTTTACCTCTGTAGGCCTCAGTTCTGTATTCAGTAAAACAGGAGTGACAGTGTTGTCTATTTCCAAGGGTTTTGGGGAGGATTACGTTTGATAGTACACATAGAGCGCTTTGCATCATGCCTAATGTTAATATGTAATAGGTTATGGTTAATGTACTATTATCAGCTTATTGTTACCATTTTAGATACATTATTTCTCTGTTTGAACTCTAGTTATCTGTTCAGTTCAGTTTAGTCACTCAGTCGTGTCCAACTCTCCGCGACCCCATGAATCACAGCACACCAGGCCTCCCTGTCCATCACCAACTCCGGGAGTTCACTCAAACTCATGTCCACAGAGTCGGTGATGCCATCCAGCCATCTCATTCTCGGTCGTCCCCTTCTCCTCCCGCCCCCAACCTTTCCGAGCATCAGAGTCTTTTCTAGTGAGTCAACTCGTCGCATGAGGTGGCCAAAGTATTGCAGTTTCAGCTTTAGCATCAGTCTTTCCAATGAACACCCAGGATTAATCTCCTCTAGAATGGACTAGTTGGATCTCCTTGCAGTCCAAGGGACTCTCAAGAGTCTTCTCCAACACCACAGTTCAAAAGCATCAATTCTTTGGCGATCAGCTTTCTTCACAGTCCAACTCTCACATCCATACATGACCATGGGAAAAACCATAGCCTTGACTAGACGGACCTTTGTTGGCAATGTGATGTCTCTGCTTTTTAATATACTATCAAGGTTGGTCATAACTTTCCTTCCAAGGAGTAAGCGTCTTTTAATTTAATGGCTTCAATCAGCATCTGCAGTGATTTTGGAGCCCAAAAAAATAAAGTCTGACACTGTTTCCACTGTTTTTCCATCTATTTCCCATGAAGTGATGGGACCAGATGCCATGATCTTTGTTTTCTGAATGTTGAGCTTCAATCAACCTTTTCACTCTCCTCTTTCATGTTCATCAAGAGGCTTTTGAGTTCCTCTTCACTTTCTGCCATAAGGGTGGTGTCATCTGCATATCTGAGGTTATTGATATTTCTCCCAGCAATCTTGATTCCAGCTTGTGCTTCTTCCAGCCCAGCGTTCCTCATGATGTACTCTGAATATAAGTTAAATAAGCAAGGTGACAATATACAGCCTTGATGTACTCCTTTTCCTATTTGGAACCAGTCTGTTGTTCCATGTCCAGTTCTGACTGTCGCTTCCTGACCTGCATACAGGTTTCTCAAGCGGCAGGTCAGGTGGTCTGGTATTCCCATCTCTTTTAGAATGTTCCACAGTTTATTGTGATCCACACAGTCAAAGGCTTTGGCATAGTCAATGAAGCAGAAATAGATGTTTTTCTGGAACTCTCTTACTTTCTCCATGATCCAGCGGATGTTGGCAATTTGATCTCTTGTTTAAAACTTGCTTGAACATCTGGGAGTTCACGGTTCACATATTGCTGAAGCCTGGCTTGGAGAATTTTGAGCATGACTTTACTAGCATGTGAGATGAGTGCAATTGTGCGGTAGTTTGAGCATTCTTTGGCATTGCCTTTCTTTGGGATTGGAATGAAGACTGACCTTTTCCAGTCCTGTGGCCACTGCTGAGTTTTCCAAATTTGCTGGCATATTGAGTGCAGCACTTTCACAGCATCATCTTTCAGGATTTGAAATAGCTCAACTGGAATTCCATCACCTCCACTAGCTTTGTTCGTAGTGATGCTCTCTAAGGCCCACTTGACTTCACATTCCAAGATGTCTGGCTCTAGGTCAGTTATCTGTAGAGCTTGCTAAAAGGTACCAGGGTCATTCAGGATGGACTGACAAAAGTGTCCCTGGGGAGGAAGAGAGGTACTCCAGAGCTGGGCAGGGCCACTCTTCCTCAGCTTTGGCCACAAGCTTCATTCTGCAGTTCCGACATGGGTGACTGACATGAGACTCCACTGTCCCCCAAGTTAAGGCTGCCCATGTGGGAGCTTTTCCTTTGGCCTGTGGTGGCTGTGAACGAGGCAGTCTATCACAGACATGAAGATGTTGGCTCAGATGGTAAGCAGACAAAAGTCAATTGTTGACAGTGGGGGTGAAACACTAAGAAAGGTCAGTAACGAGAAACTCTCCAGCACATGAAAAAAGTCACTGCGTTATAGAAGGTTAGTGCTGAAAGGCACAGCAACAAAGTCCTTGTCCAGCGGGCCCCTCCCTCAGTCAATAAGTGAAAGAAGTACTTGGTCCAGGACAGCTGGGGTAAGAACCCAGTTAATTCCCTTCCCGAACAGAAATAAACAAACTCGTAGTACTTTCCTTATAGTATCAACAAGGGCCTCAGCGCCCAGACAGATTTTAATATGTGAACACAAGTTCGTAACCTTGTCATGCAGACCGGGATCAAATGTTTATGCAGGGGTGTATTTTCTCACTGCAGTCAGAGTGCCGTTGTTTTTCCTTCCCACCTTGGGGAGCAGAATAGCCCCTTTCAGTTTCAAGGAACTCTTTAGAGGCAGTAGGAGAAAATGAACCTTTTCTCCTTTGTGTCTGACTCTATTTCTCGTGTACAAAGAGCTTGTGTTCCGAGGAGAGCCTGGAGATGGCAACCGGAGTCCTAACAATCCCGTTTACTGTTTGACTGCATAAGGGGGCCGTCTGTCGGGTTTAACGGCCCTCTCTCTTAAAAACAGCAATGACCAGCCAGTTAATAAAAAACAGCCCCAACTGAGTCCTGCTCGGTCTGGTTAACTTAGATTTGTATTAACATGCGAAGATATAAGCATCACCTTGGTCTGACGTGAGCACATGACCCCACCGGGTTTGGGGTTTCATCTAAAGCAGCGCTAAGAGCCGCACGTGCAAACTCGTCTCTGTGGATAAAATCAAACGATGAGCAGGTCAGAGGAGTCAGGCACGAGGAAAATGCTTCTGCTGAGATCTCCACGAGCCCCCATCTCCCTTTCTTTCTTGTGGTGGGACCTGGGGCGCGCTGGCCATTGTGAGGCTGCGGAAGAGATGGGAACAAAAGCTCCTAAACGTGCTTGATGAGCGATGGCCATTGGAGCCGCTCGGTGTGTGGACCCCCGCCTTTGTGAGGGGTCAGCCGGGATTTGTGAGAGTCCGTAAACTGCCACGTCAGGAGGATTGCTGCTATTCTCAGCAGCAGAGAGCTGGCAGCTGCTGCTACCAACACTTTTTTTTTAAACTCAGACCCCATACCGTTCCTGTCCTGCCGATCCTTTCAGTGTTCCTCTCCAAGTGGCAGATGGTGACATTTTTCCAGATGTTGCAGCTTTCATGTTCATCTGATGTGTACATGGCGCACCAGGGTTATTCGTGTCAATAGCCTTGCACATGGATCCAGGTGCGCGCTTCTCATACTGGCTGTCACAGTGGCCTCTGCACTGCCCAGGTGGAGCTGCTGAGCCCACCCTGGGCCCCTCCCATCCGCCAACCCTCCTGGCCTAGGATGGCTGCGTCTGGTTCCTCTGGAAGAGCAGCATTTGCATTTGAAGTTTAGAGTTGTTTCTGGAATCAGGGGGTGTCTGTAGTCCACTTGCCCTCTTCCGCTATGTGACTTCAGTCTCCCAAGCTGTGTGAGTCCCCAGAGCATCGAAGACTGGAGTATGAAGGAGCATTTCATGCTGCCCTCCAGTCCATGTTTATTAGGATTTCAGCAACTCCATCCCCTTTGTTGTTTCCGCCTCGTCACCCTGGGGCAACTCCCCTCGGTACTGCAGACACCTGATGGTCTAAGACTGCAAGGTCCCTTGGTGGCCATCTGTGGTTTTGCCTGGCCCACACCAGTCCTCCTATTGGGAAACTTAGGTGAGCAATTGCTCATCCTTGTCCTCTGTTTGATTTTACTGGGGCTGTCTATCATAATACCTGCCTTGTTGGCCACAGGAGTGAGCCAGTTGCGTTTCTCGTCTGGGACGTTACTAACTGAAATGAAGAGCCTCCCTTCCTAGCTGAGAAGATGGATTCATGACAGCTGCTGGCAGCCACATTTCATACTTCATGGAAGATGCCAGTCTACAGGAGAGTTCAGCTGATCATCAGAGAGAAGAGAAAGGAACCAGAGAGGGAAGAGTGGGCTCTGGTTTCACTGCCCCAGGACCCAGCTAGCCACTTGGCCCTTCCTTCGGCTTAGTTACTTGAGCCAATAAATTCCCTTGTTTGCCTTTAGATATTTTAAGTTGGGTTTCTGTCACTTGTGATCAAGAGTCCTAGCTCATGCAGTCACGTTGACCTCTGTCATGAAGTCACTCCACTCTCCTCTGGCCCCTCAGCGTCTCCCCAGCTGGTCTCTGAGAGGAAGGAGGTTTTCCTTTCACACGTGACGTGCTGTTGGGAAGACAGCCACTGCTTCCAGGAATGGGGGTTCTTTGAGCTCCTAAAGGTAGTCTTGGGCTTCTTCCAGATATTAAACTCAGGCTGTGGAGAAATTTATACCAAGGCCCCTCATGTGATATTTCAGAGACCCGAAAGACGGAAGGAAAATTGGGACCCAGCACATCTGAAGTCCCCGTGGTGTCATTGACCACAGCAGTAGGTATCTCAGCCTGTTGTGGGACACTGGCTTAACACAATCGGTCACCTTCTGTCCTTGGGAGATATTTCCTCCATCAAGTAGCTGCCTTTACTTGAATTCGGCATTCGATTTCAGGCAATACAAGGACTGCTTTTCTCAGTCCTGAATCATCGTGGTCGCCCACAGCCTTTGTCCTGGAATACCGTCACAGAAAATCATGTTTTTCTAATTTCGTGTATGTTAAATATGTTTTCTGTTCCCAATCCTGAGGCAGAGTTTGCTGCCAGAATTTTCTGATGAATGTCCTACAAGGTTATAACAAAATGAGACCAATTCTTGGTGATATTTAGAGTAAGGCTAAGAGCAGTGGCACCTCTAGAGTGGACTGGTTGGATCTCCTTGCAGTACGAGGGACTCTCAAGAGTCTTCTCCAACACCACAGTTCAAAAGCATCAATTCTTCGGCGATCAGCTTTCTTCACAGTCCAACTCTCACATCCATACATGACCACGTGAAAAACCATAGCCTTGACTAGACAGACCTTGGTTGGCTAGGTAACGTCTCTGCTTTTTAATATGCTGTCTAGGTTGGTCATAACTTTCCTTCCAAGGAGTAAGCGTCTTTTAATTTCATGGCTGCAATCAGCATCCGCAGTGATTTTGGAGCCCAAAAAAATAAAGTCTGACACTGCTTCCACTGTTTCCCCATCTATTTCCCATGAAGTGATGGGACCAGATGCCATGATCTTTGTTTTCTGAATGTTGAGCTTCAAGCCAACCTTTTCACTCTCCTCTTTCACTTTCATCAAGAGGCTTTTGATTTCCTCTTCACTTTCTGCCGTAAGGGTGGTGTCATCTGCATATCTGAGGTTATTGATATTTCTCCCAGCAATCTTGATTCCAGCTTGTGCTTCTTCCATCCCAGCGTTCCTCATGATGTACTCTGCATATAAGTTAAATAAGCAGGGTGACAATATACAACCTTGACGTACTCCTTTTCCTATTTGGAACCAGTCTGTTGTTCCATGTCCAGTTCTAACTGTTGCTTCCTGACCTGCATACAGGTTTTTCAAGAGGCAGGTCAGGTGGTCTGATATTCCCATCTCTTTCAGAATTTTCCACAGTTTATTGTGATCCACACAGTCAAAGGCTTTGGCATAGTCAATGAAGCAGAAATATATGTTTTTTTGGAACTCTCTTGCTTTCTCCATGATCCAGTGGATGTTGGCAATTTGATTGGAGGGCTGGGGGCGGGAGGAGACGGGGACGACAGAGAATGAGATGGCTGGATGGCATCACCAGCTCAATGGACATGAGTTTGCGTGAACTCTGGGAGTTGGTGATGGACAGGGAAGCCTGGCATGCTGTGATTCATGGGGTCACAAAGACTCGGACATGACTGAGCGACTCAACTGAACTGAACTGAACTGAAGAGCAGTGGCTGCAGAGTTCAACTGCCTGGTTGAGCTCTCAGCTTTGTCACCTACCTATGGTGGCTCCTGAAGCCAGTCACTTACCCCTCCTATAAGGGGTTCCCATGTGTGACAAGTGGGGATAACCATACCACCTGTTATAAGGACCTTTGTGAGGAGTGGATATTCTAAAGGATATTCAGGGCTTAGCATAGGTTCTATCACATTAGCGTCCTTTAGTAAATATTCAGTAAATATTACCAACAATAATATTAGTTTGTTCACCTGGAGCCTCTGGGATCTGGTCCCTTATGTTTGGTCAGATATTTTTCTGCTAGGAAATGGGACTTGGAAAATTTGGCAGAATGAAGAGCAATGGGATATAGGAAGAGAAAGATGCTGGTGTGACCTCTTACCTGTGCTAAAACCCACTGCCCTACGCCCTCCTGCCTTGTACAAGTGCAAAGGGAGAATCCTTGAAGCCTGGCCACGTATCTGCTCTCAGGCTGCCTTAGTCAGAGAGAGGGGATGGAAGGTGAACCTTGAAGGGTAGGAGGAGAGTCGCCAACAGATGGAATAAGGAGAGAGTACAGCGTGGGAGGAGGCTTGACGTCAGGAGCAGGAGGGGTGGGTGAAGCGGGCGGGCTGAGATTCTCCTTTGTGGATCAAAAGCAGCAGAGAAGAGCGGCACATGAAAGAGGGGTGTGCAGCCATGCACGTAGGGACGGGCTCCCTGGCTCCCTTCCGTGTCTTTTTTATGGCCTTAAAAAAAGTCCTCCTCTTCCCGCTTCTTAGTCACACATGTACATCTGCATACCCACCAGCCCCTTGAACTGATGTTTGTGCTTAACGGACGTGATTAGATCCTGCACTTAATTTATACATTTCTTTGATACTGATGCAGCTGTGTAAGCCGTGGTTATTTTATTTACATTTCATCTGACTCTCCCTTTCTGATTTTTGCTAGACTGCTTGTTCCTTTTTCTCCACTGCTTTTCCAAGCTTTGCCTCTGTTTGCTTATATGTATTAGGTTGAAGAATATGAAATTGGGGATTTCCCCCCATATTTGACCTACCAAAACAGCCATTTCATAGAGTACAGGCGAATTTTTTCACATTTAGGTTATAACCATAAGTTTCCAGAGGCACGGGGCCATAGCCACGTGCCCTGAGGACCTGTCACTGAGGCTTGATGGTGACAGAAAGCTGGTTAACCATCCAGAACAGAGAAGGGACATGAGAACATCTCCCGCTTTGCCAGCGGTGCTCTGTGCCAGGCACTGCTCCTGGTTCTTGCTCGTGATCCTCACACCAGCCCTATGACATGTGCACTTGGGGTGTCTCCCTCTGTGTTGAGGGGACAGAGGCACAGAGAGATCAGGGTTACACAGCTCACCGTTACACAGCCAGCAAGTGGCAGAACTGGGATTTGAACCCAGACAACTTAGCTCAGGAGTCAGTGGTCTTAACCACTACACTACAGAATGTTTGACCAAATACATGTAATAATTTTTTGTTGTTTTGTTTTTTCAGTTGCTAGGTTGTGTCTGACTCTTTTTGCAACCCCATGGACTGTAGGCCACCAGGATCCTCTGTCCATGGGATTTCCCAGGCAAAAATACTGGAGTGGTTTACCATTTCCTTCTCCAGGGGATCTTCCCGACTCAGGGATCGAACCCACATCTCCTGTATTGGTAAGAGGACTCTTTATCACTGAGCCACCAAGGAAGCCCATAATGAAAGAATGAAATAATGCCATTTGCAACAAGAGTAACTAAGTCAGAGAGAGACAAATACCATATGATACCACTTATATGTGGAATCTAAGAAAGAAAGAAAAACATACAAATTAATTTATTAACAAGACAGAAATAGATTCATAGACATAGAAAACAGATTTATGGTTACCAAAGGGGAATGGGCATGGGGGAGGGATAAATCAGGAGTTTGAAGTTAGCAGATACACGCTACTATGTATAAACTAAACAACAGGGACATAATAGCACAGGGAGCTCCACTCAATATCTTATAACCTATAACGGAAAAGAATCTGAAAAAGAGTGTATATACATCTGTGTGTGTGTGTATATATATATTTGAATCACTTTGTTATACATTTGAAACACACATTATGGATCAACTATACTTCAATTTTTTAAAAAAAGAATATAAATTTTAAAAGAATGCAGATAAGACAAAGAAAAAAAGGTTGACCTAACAGTGGAGTAGTCAGCAGCGCCCGCAGGTCCATTGCTGCAGACTGTACTGTTATCACTCATCAAACACTCCTGCCCCGCCTGCCCAGCTCTTGTTGGCTTGGCTGAAACTGCATTTCTGCATAAGCTGTCATATAAATTCATGAGTAATTACCTGCTGAGGACTGTATTTGTATTTGGCAGTTTACTACCACCTTCCACTTTCATCTCACACGTACGCAGCATCTGAGACTTGCAAAGCCTTTCCCCATCATCTCCTCATTCATCCCTCGCAAACCCTGTCTCTCGCGTGAGGGAACCAGCGCTCTGAGAGTAGAAAGGACTTTCCCAGCTCACACGTGTGACTCCTGTCAGGCAGGCCCTGACCGTGACTCCACGGGAGGTTCACTCCAGGACTCACTTGGTACACGGAAGACATGCATGACCCACTCCACATTTAGGGTGTGTGGCTTTGGTGAGGCCATCTGCCCTCCTCCAGCTTCCGTGTCTTTTAATAGGTTTATTTATTTTTTACTTTGCTTCGTTGCTATGTGGGTTTTTCTTAGTTGCAACAAGTGGGAGCTGCTCCCTAGTTGGGGTACACGGGCTTCTCATTGCTGGGGCTTCTGTTGTTGTGGAGCACGGGCTCCAGAGTGCATGGGCTTCAGTACTTGCGGCTCCCGGGCTCTAGAGCACAGGCTCCGAAGTTGAGGCACACGGGTTTAGTTGCTCTGCAGCATGTGGGGTCTTCCTGGGCCAAGGATCGAACCCCTGTCTCCTGCTTTGGCAGGCAGATTCTTTACCACTGAACCACCAAGGAAGCCCTGTGTCTGTATTTTTAGAAGGGAGGTATTCATACCTGCAGGATTGGTATTCATCACTGTCATGAACTTCTTTAAGGAGTTAGACACACTAGGCGTCTCTTTCCTTTGTATCTATTCTACCCAAGGCTGACTGTGCTGAGAGATTCCACATCACAGCTATTGGCATAGACACCAGGTCTCAAGAGTATAAGACAAGCTCAACTGGACACACGTTCTTCACCACTCTCTGGTTGTAAACCAATGTCGTGAAGTGACTGCTTTTAGAGTTTTCATTTGCCAGGTGGGGGCAGTAATAATAATAATCACCCCCTCGAGAGCTGTCTGTGAGGACTGGAGGTAATGGGTAGAGCTCAGGGCCTGGCGCTTTACAAGATCTCAGATGCTGTAGCTGTTGTTGTTGGTTGTTTGTGGTGTTGTTACTTTAGTGTCCAACGGGCCCTTATGTTCAACCAAACCAGCGGAGGAGTTTGCCAGCCCTGTGGGACATTATAAAACTGTGAGCGCTTTGCTACTGTTCTACAGTTCCTAAAAAAATACTTATGCTAGATTTCAAGATGCCAGCTGTCACTTTATCATCCATTCCCTGCTACTTGGTGACTTTCCCAGAGAATGGTTTGGTCACATGAAAATTTCTATTTTTATCTGGGAAAAAGCCAGGGAGAATTTGAGTAACATTTAGGGGCACGAAAGGATTATCATTTTTCTAATGGACCTGTTTCCAACATGGGTCCCCTTATCACTAGCAGATTGTAAAGCTGTAAACCCTCCTGTTCCACACTAAATCATGAGTCACATATCAGGAAAGAAAAATACCTTCAGCAGTCTGTCGAGCAGCTCCCTGACTCTCGCTTCACCTACATGTAACCCATATGTGGTTACTGCTTATTTCAAAAGATATTTTAAAATTAACTGCTGTAGGAGTAATGGAAATATTTTAAAGTCTATGTTTAGTATGGGAGTGGGGAAAAGAAACCTTATTCCAGGGTGAAATTACACTGGCCTTGTTTAGTTTGTTTGCTTTGTTTCTCTCTCAGGAGTTACTACCCTTTCAAAGGTGTCAGCTCTTAAGCTATTCACTCTCTCTTAGTAGACATTAGGGGGCTGCAGAGAAAGGAGCAGCTACCCTGAGACTGCCCCCTGAGAGGTCCCTGACGGGGGTGCCTTACTGTTTGGGCCCCACGTGGGGCCATCTGGGGTAGACGGATGGGAAAGGCTGGGGGTAGGGAATGGCTTTGACTGTTACATAGACAGACAGGGAACTCAGAAGTGTGGCTTTCCTGCCTTCCTCTTATCTTCAGCCCCCTCTTGTCTTCTGTTCAGGCTTCTCTTTACCAGCTTAACGTCTGAACCTATATCCAGGTACCAGCTCTAAGTGACGAAATCACACTACTTACTGTCTGTCACTTTCATCTCTTTCAGGAGATTATTCTTAAAATACTGGTCACCTAGGAACAAAGCCCCTTTTCCTCTGAACAATATTGGAGTGCATTTTAATAACCCAACTCCCCCTTTTAATCCATCATCATTCTCACCATTGGTCAGGATGTTTTAAATTTTGCTGCAGTAACAAAATAACCCCAAAAGTTAAGGGACTTAATCACGAACTTATTTCTTGCTTGTATTACATGCTGATTGTGGCTCAATGGAGTCTCTTTTCCACACATTTTCTTAAAGATTCAGGACAGTGAAGGCTCAGGCATCTTGAAGCCACACTACCTGGAATAGGAAGGCTCCACAGGCACGAAGGTAGGGACAGAGGAAAGCTGAGCGGGATGGTCATAGGAGTCCCCCTCCTTGTAGCCTATTGGCAAGAATTAGTCACGTGGCCTCTGCTGACCACAGGGGAGGCTGGAAAATGTGGTGGGTCCCCATGGATAGCCAGTAGGCAGATGATGTCTCTGCCACAACTCATCCTCAGATGTTCCCTGTGACTGAGTGGATGACAGCTTAAGGTAGCTTTCCTAAGGGTACTGGCTGGATAGAAGGGAGCTATCAGTTTTCAGAGACTTCCAAATCTCAGACTAGCAAGCTCTGCTCTGTGCTCCTAGACCACATTGTACGCACTTTCATCACAGTCCTTACCAAATTGTATTAGATTTAGTTGTCCGTGTCTCCATTTCTGCGTTGCCCTGCCTCCCCCTACTCCTAACTAAATTAATAAATCTGAGGGCAGAAAACACATATTTGAAGTCTGTTTAAAAAAACAACAAAAAAAAAGCATTGCTCAGGACTTCCCTGGTAGTCCAGTGGCTAAGACTCTGTGCACCCAATGCAGGGGACACAGGTTCAATTCCTGGTTAAGGAACTAGATCCCACATTCTGCAACTAAGAGCACAACGCAACTAAAATCCCACGTGCCCTAACAAAGATCAAAGATTCTGCTTGCTGCAACTAAAACCAGGCCCAGCTAGCTAAACGAATGAATCAGTCAATGAATAGAGAAATAAATAAGCAAGCAAGCAAGACGTGTTAGTCCTCAGCAGAGGACCTGTCTGTCTGGTAGTTCAGAGAGGAAGAAAAGAAGGGAAGGAATGAGTCAGGCAGTCAGGCACTCAGTCAATTAATCAGTCAAACAAATAAAAAACCACGTCTTGGGGTGGGTTAGTGATAAATGAGAGTCGTCCGTTATGGGTTGATTTTTACCAGTGTACGCATTTGGGTATCTAGCAAATGCAGGCTTCATTTTTCGTTTTTTCTCGGCTCTCTTCGTTGGTATATGTGCCCCTATTGCTCTGCGCGGTGGAAATTTCTATCTGCAATTCCACATCCACCCAGCTTCCTCCCAGGACGTGTCTAAGGCTGGTGTCTGTCCCTGAAGGCACCCCTGTAGCATCCTTGTTCCGCAGGATCCCTGCTGTCAGTCCACAAGGCCCCGCTGGGTAGCCGATTGCAAGGCTTCTCTGGCCAAGCTGTCTATCTCTCCGAGTCTCTTTGAACTTCCGTAGGCCAAGAGAAGCTTTCTGCTGCCCTTGACCAAGGGCCCAGGGGGCTCTTGTGAGTCTGTTCAGGGCTTCATCGACGGCCAGGCCCCTCTGGGCCACATGCAGTCTGGGGCCATGGGAAGCTCTGTGACCTCCTCTGATGTCTGACACCACCCTGGGGCTTTTGCTCCCCTGGGCTCCACTTCAGAGGTGAAGCATAGATGCCCTTTGTTCTATAACCCACAGACGTATCCAAGGGCTCTCTCCTTCTCCCCGGACGTCCCCACCCCAGGGGCCTTTCTCTAGTCAAGGGGACTAGACGCCTGCCTCTGCCTCTTTCAATCTCTTGAGAATCCTCAGAGTCTACCTTTTGACACTCTACACCTGGAAGAAGATGGGTTTTAGGGTCAAAAGAAATGTGATTCTGTGCGTGTATATGAAACTCATTAATGCTTTAAACTATTATCTTGCCTCCCTAGTACCTCTCTCAGGGTCCCAGATTTCATCTGGGGCATCTTCCTCTGTCTCATACCCTGAGCTTCAGTGTCGGCTGCCCTGTTGGGTGCACCGGTGCCTCAGTCCACCACCCCTGCCCAGAGCAGAGGCACAGTCAGCTTTACACAGCACGTGTGCAATGCTGGCTGCAGTGCCCAGAAGGAACCCCACCCCCCATCCCACCTCCACCCCTGCCCCCAGAGCTGGACTTCCCCCTGCTCAGGATTCTGCACCAAGGTTCAAAGACACCCTGCCCGTTCTGACATTTTGGTGGTACAGGCCTGGTGTATTTAGGCCCTCAATCAAAGGATAAGAAATCTGTACTTTCCTTGTTTCCATGGAGCATTTAGGCCTGGCCTTTGTGGTTCACCCATGTATCGCTGCATCTTCCAAGAAATGGAAAATATCGAGACTTCAGGGTGGTCACAACAGGCTGCTGTTCCAACAGTGGAGCCAGTGGACCAGGCCTCTCAGGAAAAATTCTGTCTACCCAGAACACCAAGGGAAGGCAGCCCAAAAAGAAAAGAGAACAAGAACCCTTGTTGGTTCAGTTAAAAATGAAAGTAACTGGGCTTTAGATATCCAAAGGGAAGGTGGCCGCTTTCGGAAACAGCTGAAGCCACACACGGTTATTGGGGACAAATACTACCCACCTCTGCAGAGCAGTCCTGTTCAATCTCCAGGCCCCTTGGCTCTGAACCCTGAACCAAATTTTCATAATGTACATCTTGGAAAAGATCCCACTCTTAAAATATAACCAAATAAATATAAGTACTAAATATAAAAAATAAACCCATGTGTGTACATAGTAAACTGGTGCTCTGAGGGTATTTTAATGCCCTGTAAGAACTTATGATGAGAACACGGAGCCCCCAAGAGGCCATGTGGCTTTGCCTGGGTCCCACAGAGAGTGGATGACTCCACAGCATTGTCAAAGCCAGTCTCTTCTGGCTGCTTGTCCTGTGCTTCTCCTCCAGAAGCCTTTATGCTCAGAATTTTATCTCAGCCTGATGACGCAAGAGAGTCTTTTTAAGCCATATCTTAAGATATCTGCTTTTCATTAATTGGTATTAAAACTGCCTGTGTAAAGAGAAGAAAAATAGAAGGCAGGATGTGGGAGAGAGAGAATATACATTACAATCCTGGAAATAGATACACAGAAAGAACCACCCTGCCCATTGTTTTAAATCTAGCCTGTCCACCCCCATGAAGGTTCAATTCAGTTCAGTCACTCAGTCGTGGCTAACTCTTTGCAACTCCATAGACTGCAGCACACCAGGCTTTCCTGTCTATCACCAACTCCCAGAGCTTGCTCAAACTCATGCCCATCGAGCCAGTGATACCATCCAACCATCTCATACTCCGTCGTCCCCTTCTCCTCCTGCCTTCAATCTTTCCCAGCATCAGGGTCTTTTCCAATGAGTCAGTTCTTCCTTGGCATCAGGTAGTCAAAGTATTGGAGTTTCAGCTTCAGCGTCAGTCCTTCCACTGAGTATTCAGTTTTTATTTCTTTTAGGATTGACTGGGTTGATCTCTTTGCAGTCGAAGGGACTCTCAAGAGTCTTTCCAACACCACAATTCAAAACCATCAATTCTTCGGTGTTCAACTTTCTTTATAGTCCAACTCTCACATTCATACATGATTGCTGGAAAAACCATAGCTTTGACTAGATGGACCTTTGTTGGGAAAGTAATGTTGGCAAAGCTTTTCTTCCACGGAGCAAGCGTCTTTGAATTTCATGACTGCAGTCACCATCTGCAGTGATTTTGGAGCCCCCCAAAATAAAGTCTCTCAGTGTTTCCATTGTTTCCCCACCATTTTGCCATGAGGTGATGGGACTGGATGCCATGATCTTCGGTTTTTGAATGTTGAGTTCTAAGCCAGCTTTTACATACTCCGCTTTTACTTTCATCAAGAGGTTCTTTAGTTCCTCTTCGCTTTCTGTCATAAGGGTGGTGTCATCTACATATCTGAGGTTATTGACATTTCTCCTAGCAGTCTTGATTCCAGCCTATGCTTCATCCAGTTAAGCATTTCACATGATGTACTCTGAATATAAGTTAAATAAGCAGCGTGACAATATACAGCCTTAATGAACTCCTTTCCCAATTTGGAACCAGTCTGTTGTTCCATGTCCAGTTCTAACTGTTGCTTCTTGACCTGCATACAGATTCTCAGGAGGCAGGTCAGGTGGTCTGGTATTCCCATCTCTTGAAGAATTTTCCACAGTTATGATCCACCCAGTCAAAGGCTTTAGCATAGTCAATGAAGCAGAAGTAGATGTTTTCCTGGAATTCTCTTGCTTTTTCTATGATCCAACAGATGTTGGCAATTCGATCTCTGGTTCCTCTGCCTTTTCTAAATCCAGCTTGAACATCTGGAAGTTCTCGGTTCACATATTGTTGAAGCCTGGCTTGGAGAATTTTGAGCATTACTTTGTTAGTGTGTGAGATGAGTGCCATTGTGTGGTAGTTTGAACATTCTCTGGCATTGCCTTTCTTTGGGATTGGAATGAAAACTGACCTCTTCCAGTCCTGTGGCCACTGCTGAGTTTTCCAAATTTGCTGGCATATTGAGTGCAGCACTTTCACAGCATCCTCTTTTAGGATTTGAAATAGCTCACCTGGAATTCCATCACCTCCACTAGCTTTGTTTGTAGTGATGCTTCCTAAGGCCCACTTGACTTCACGTTCCTGGATGTCAGACTCTAGGTGAGTGATCACACCATCATGATTATCTGGGTCATGAAGATCTTTTTTGTACAGTTCTTCTGTGTATTCTTGCTACCTCTTCTTAATATCTTCTGTTTCTGTT
Organism: Moschus berezovskii; assembly: GCF_049115385.1. Lineage (NCBI taxonomy): Eukaryota > Metazoa > Chordata > Mammalia > Artiodactyla > Moschidae > Moschus > Moschus berezovskii. The sequence goes on along the minus strand of NC_142464.1, from coordinate 77,949,382 downwards.
AGGTCCATACCATTTTTATCCTTTATTGTGCCCATGTTTGCATGAAATATTCCCTTGTTATCTCTAATTTTCTTGAAGAGATCTCTGCTGCTGCTGCTAAGTGGCTTCAGTCATGTCTGACTCTGTGCAACCCCATAGACGGCAGCCCACCAGGCTCCGCTGTCCCTGGGATTCTCCAGGCAAGAACACTGGAGTGGGTTGCCATTTCCTTCTCCAGTGTGTGAAAGTGAAAAGTGAAAGTGAAGTCGCTCAGTCGTGTCCGACTAGTAGCGACCCCATGGACTGCAGCTCACCAGGCTCCTCTGTCCATGCAATTTTCTAGGCAAGAGTACTGGAGTGGCTTGCCATTGGTCTTTCCCATTCTTTTGTTTTCCTCTATTTCTTTGCGCTGATCGCTGAGGAAGGCTTTCTTATCTCTCTTTGCTATTCTTTGGAACTCTGCATTCAAATGGATATATCTTTCCTTTTCTCCTTTGCTTCTCATTTGTCTTCTTTTCACAGCTATTTGTAAGGTCTCCTCAGACAGCCATTTTGCCTTTTTGCATTTCTTCTTGGGGACGGTTTTGATCACTGCGTCCTGTACAATGTCACGAACCTCCACCCATGATTCTTCAGGCGCTCTATCTATCAGATCTAATCCCTTGAATCTATTTGTCACTTCCACTGCATAATGGGAAGGGATTTGATTTAGGTCATACCTGAATGGTCTAGTGGTTACACACTGATCAAGAGAAAAATGGATCCAGCATGATCTAGCATGTGCTCCTGTTGGATGCTGATGCTGGTGGCTGCATCCTTCAGGGTCATCACTGCATATGTATAAGCAAGAATTGGAAAGAATGCCATTTCCACATGTGAACATTGGCAGTGAAGAGAGTCGGCGTGTGACTGCTAGCAGCGCCTTATCAGCACCAATACATCTGTATAGTGGGTACAGTTTAAGTTGTACTTTCACCAGCTCACTGGCATCTTCAAGGTCACATTGAGGTCACTGTAGTTCTGTCACTTTGTAGAAGAGGAAATGGGATACCTAGTTAAAGCATGTGTCCAAAGGGCCACAGTAAGTCCAGATTCTCTGACTCAGAACCCCCCATTTCTTCTGCAACCCTGCAGTTGCCTCAGTCGTGACTTCGGTTTTTTAGGGGCACCAGACCTTGGGAGAGAGTTGGCCAAGCTGTGGCTCTGCCAATTCAGAACCAGACTCCAGTGAAATAGAAGAGGGAAGGGGGCACATCTGAGGAGCACAGCACATCTGCTGACACTCGGAGCCTTCATCTCTGTATTCCAGCCCAGCTCTCTCTCACCCAAGGCTCCCTGCCTCTGCCATATCCCCAGAGCCCCTGGGTAGCACCAGACTGTCATATCTGTGTCATTCTCATTCCTGACTGCTGTGGAAAGATGCATGTATGAACATATCTTTAACCATTCACGTGATTTTTTTTTCTGTGATTTGCCTCTTTATATTCTTTGCCTATTTTTCTACTTGGTTGTCTTTTTTCTACAGATTTTCTTGCTGATTTATTCCTTTGGCTGATAGTTTGTTGATTTTGTATGTTACAAATGCCTTATACTCATTGAAGGCTTCTCTTTTCACTTTGTTTATGGTATCTCTCAGGCTTCCCTGATGGCTCAGCTGTAAAGAATCCACCTGCCAATGCAGAAGTTACAGGAGACGCGGGTTCAGTCCTTGGGTCAGGAAGATCCAGAATTCAAATTCTTGGCTGGAGAATCCCATGGACAGAGGAGCCTGGCTGGCAGCAGTCCACAGGGTTGCAAAGAGTCAGACACGACTGAAGCAACTTAGCACACACACATATGCATGCATGGTATCTCTCCTTTTTTTCTAAAATATTTTCAAGTTTTGTTCTTTCACATTTAGGGCTTTAATATCTCTGAATTTTTGCATATAATAAATGGTATAGGAATCAAGTTTTATACTGATGATGTCCAAATACCACTTGTTGATTAGTTCATCCTCTCCACACTGAATTTCAGCAGCATCTTGGTTGTATATCAAGTTTCCATGATATGCCTGACAGTTCACAGTCTCTCTGCTTTCATTTCATTCTTTGGTTTCTTCCTATGCCAATACCACACTGTCTTTATTTCTAAATCTGTATAGTGGACCTTGTCCAGCTTCAGCTTTTTGCTGGTTTCTCTTAACTCTTTGCTCTCCCATAGAAGTTTTAGAATCAAATTGTTAAATTTTACACAGACATACACATACCCCCCTCACTTTCTTGATTTGCATTGAAGGTGTACTGAGTTAATAGATTTATCTGGAGAGAACTGATATAGTTACAGTCTTAATCCCTAAGGGAACTTGAGTTTGTCACAGGTGCATGAAGGCCAGAGCTTGCTCTGAATAATGAAGGGACACCTGGCTTCTGTCTGGTGGTTTCCCTGTAAATGGAGAGCTTTTTCCAAATGGCCATCCTTGACTGAACTTTGGGTGCATATTACAATAGCTCTTTCCCTGCGTGGTGAGCCAAGATGGGAAATGATTATTATAGTGCAATTTGCCAAGATTTTTTTCTAGCTGAGTGATCAAATATATGTAGTTAAGAAAAGAAGAGCCTGTAAGAACAGTGCAAAGGCCAGCACAGCTCTGGCAGCTGGATTCCCCTGCTGCCCAGTACGAGAAAACTCATAAACATCAGGACACAGTGAGCAGTTTTCACAGGCTGGACACTCTGCCAGTGAGACAAGATTCAAAATAGAATAATGAGAAAACAAGAAGGGTGTCTTCAAACCTGCTGAGCATGACATGTCCCAGCCAATTTCATCCTGAAGATTATAACTGTTCTCTGATGAGTGCTTTCCTGTTCCTCCCAGCTCTCCTACCATAAATACCTGAGAGTCAAAAACAGTCCCTGCATTCTGAAGAGTAGTAATGCTGATCCTTTATTCTGGAAGGCTCTGATACATATTCAGTTCAGTTTAATTCAGTCGCTCAGTCGTGTCCGACTCTTTGCGACCCCGTGAACCACAGCACGGCAGGCCTCCTTGTCCATCACCAGCTCCTGGAGTTCACTCAAACTCATGTCCATCGAGTCGGTGATGCCATCCAGCCATCTCATTCTCTGTCGTCCCCGTCTCCTCCCGCCCCCAATCCCTCCCAGCATCAGAGTCTTTTCCAGTGAGTCAACTCGTCGCATGAGGTGGCCAAAGTATTGGAGTTTCAGCTTTAGCATCAGTCCTTCCAATGAACACCCAGGACTGATCTCCTTCAGAATGGACTGGTTGGATCTCCCTGCAGTATTTAATGAAGATTTTTAAAGGATGAGAGCCTGTTTCTTTTAATTCTTAAGATTTTCAAGAAAATAAAATAAGCATCTGTATTATGTTAAACTACAGACACATGTGTAATATTTTTGAGTTGAGGGATGAAAACTGTAGCGTCTGCTCATGACTTTAATCATAGGCACTGTCATGGTAAGCCATTTGTTGTTCCAATTATCATGAGAATTACAATACTCCTTTTTCTTTGTTCAAGAAGGATTAATGAATTTGAGGTTTATACATCAAATGTTTTTTAAGAGACCAATGTTCCCTTTTTAGAATTGAAATACCCTAGCTTTTAGTAATTTTGAAACACAGCTTCCATAATCTTGTAAAAGTACTCAATTAAATATATCTAAAGTGAAAAAAATTTTAATATTTTCCTATAAGACTTGAGAATATTTAGCAAATTTTCCAGCAGGCTATGAAGGGGATTCCTTGGCACATTTTTCCCACTGCTTTTTCCTCCTGTCCTTCAGCTCTCTCCCGGAACTCAAGCCAGCGAAAACCCATGAAACTCAGGCTCTGATGTCTCATTGCAAAAATTCGTTGAGAGACAAAGAGATAAGTAAGAGGTGGATTTGTTAGGATTCAGAGGGTTTCCCTGGTGGCTCAGAGGTTAAAGCATCTGCCTCCAATGCGGGAGACCCAGGTTCGATCCCTGGGTTGGGAAGATCCCTGGAGAAGGAAATGGCAACCCACTTCAGTACTCTTGCCTGGAGAATCCCATGGATGGAGGAGCCTGGTAGGCTACAGTCCACAGGGTCCCAAAGAGTCAGACACAACTGAGCGACTTCACTTCACTTCACTTTTAAGATAAACCTATGATATCCATGGGTGATAATCACTCATTTGAAGATGAATTTTACACCAACATGGGACCTGGCTATGACCGTCATAACCAACTATGGCAGTAAAAGTTCAGATCCCTAAGTCCCACTCCAGGAGATTCCAGAACTTCCCTAATGGTTGACAGTCTGCCCTTCCAATGCAGGGGGTGTATGTTTGATTCATGGTTGGGGAACTAAGATCCCACATGCCACACAGTGTGGCCAAAAACAAGCAAGAGAGATTCTGTGTTAGCTGCCTGAGACAATTTTCTATGCTTTTGAAACAAGCATGCATGCTATTTTCAACTTCTTACAAGTAACATATTCCATTTTTCCACTATAATTAATCATTCTAAATTTATAGGCTTTATTTTCTCCTTAAACTATAAGATCTAGAAGATGATTTTAAAAGGATGCCACATTTGGCTCACGGGGGCTGTCCTCAGGTGTCCCCGACCACCACCCTGCTAAATTCAAAAAAAAAAAAAAAAGGAAGGATGCAACATTTGCTTTTAAAATCTGGTTAACTTAATAATTTAAGAGAAGAATAAGACAAGATGTTTGATGTAGAAATCCCAAGCTCATGATTCCTTCTTGAAAAAAAATGGAAAGAGTATTACAGTTCTCATGGGTCTCTCTATAAGTGGAAGTTTGGAGAAAGAAAAAGAGAGTTAAATTTAAAGTCAGTAAAAGAATCGTTCCATTTGAAACTTGTGTCCTTTTACATTTCTTGGAAAGTATGTCCAGAAATATCTGATAACTGAAGCCTGTGAGAAAGCCGTGTCCTAGTGGAAGCTATAACTTTCTGTCAATAAGGAATTCTGTCCCCTTGGTTTTATTTGTTAGTAGTGGTATTTTTTTGATTTGAGTGTTTTCCCCCTTGACTTTAGCAGAAACACAACTCATTTCTCCATAGAGTAACACCAAGAACTGATGAAAAAAGGAAACATTTATGAAAAGGTTAGTGTTACACCCTCATGTTTGCTTCCTTGACAAGGATGTGATATGATTGTGTGTCAGTTCCAAATTGTGTGGGTTGGAGGAAGAGGATTTGAGGGAAGAAAATCTTTAGTGTAGGCTAGAGCTATAGAAATAAAGAAGCAAGTAGATTTGGGGCTGGGCCTCTAGTTCCCTGAAGAAAGGTAAGTTAAATGTAAAATTCAGTTCATAACACTTGTGGTATATGAATATAGCCTATTGAACAAAATTTAACCAGTACAGGTAAAAACACGAGTTCCTCTTGATGTCTCCCCTTCTCTAATTCCACTCCTCTTTCCATAAGTAACCTCGGTCATCAGTTTGAATATAATCATCCGCATTATTTTCTAAGTTTTCACATCCAGATGTATGTGCAGTGATATACCAAGATGTCTACAGGGCTTTTTAAAGTACATATGATATCATAGTCTACATATTATTCTGCAACTTGTTTTTTCCACTAAATATGTCTTAGAGTTCTTTCCAGGGGATCACATATATATCTACCCTGTCCTGTTTTAACGGCTGCATAATATTCTATGTTAATTTAATCCTTATTCATGGGTGCACATTAGAAGCAGTTGTTTCTAATCATTCTTCGTTGTAAGTCAGGCATAGTGACCACCTTTCTACATGCTTCTTTGTACCCAAATAAGATTATTTCTAGGGTAGATTGCTCAACGCAGAGCTGCTAGGTCAAAGGGCCTGCATATTGTAATTTTAATAGAAGCCACCTGTGCACGTGTGTGCTTAGACCCTTCAGTCACGTCTCACTCTGTGCAACCCCGTGGACTGTAGCCCAGCAGGCTTCTCTGTCCATGGAATTCTCCAGGCAAGGATACTGGAGTAGATTGCCACCCTCCGAATGATTTCACCAGTCCACATCTCCACCAACTGTATATCATCACCATGCTTGATGTAGTCAAATGCTTTAAAATGCTTGCAATTAATTATGCTTTGATTTAATTAGATTTAATATTTAATGCCTTTTGAGAACTGTCATTTTAAATAAATTCGTATACACCCAGAGAGGAACCTTTTGTCTGCCCATATGCTCGTGTTTAGCTTCACTGTAAACATGCCTTGTTATAGCCTCTAGTCAGTACTTCCTCTGGAGCCCAAACTGAAGACAGGCTAGGTGGCTACTATGGCAACCAGCTTTATGCTAGATCCTGGGGGAGAAGGGGTGACTATTACATGAGGAGAGGTGAGATAGACAGTAGTTTCTGGAAAATATCCTTCCAGGCTGGTGTAAGCCTGGAAATTTCTTTCAGAAAACAAATCCCTTTAGATGAAGCACTGGCCCTTGGCATGGAAAGGAGTTGGTCTGTAATATGAAAGTACTGCATGGCCTCCATAGCCCTTTCAGCTTGACGTTCTATAACTCCTCTATGAAACTGGCTATTATAGTTGACAGGAATAAACAAGAGCTTGAGAGAATGGAATTCAGGAGGGAGGAGGTAGTCCAGAAGTCAGTGTTTCCCTGGTGGCTCAATGGTAAAGAATCCGCCTGTCAATGTAGGAGACTCAAGAGATGCAAATTCAATCCCTGGAGAAGGAAATGGCAACCCACTCCAGAATTCTTGCATGGGAAATTCCATGGACAGAGGAGCCTGGCCGGCTACCGTCCACAGGATTGCAGAGTTGGACACGACAGAGGGACTAAAACAAAAAACAGCAACAAAAGGGCAGATACAAGATTTGATTACTTCTGGGGAGCTCGAAGACATTGACTGCAGGAGGAACATGGACGGGAGGTCACTGTCCCCACCCACCCACTGACCTGGCCGTCACCTCTGCTCAGAGGGATATGTCTATTCAGACATTAGGCAGTAGCTCCCCGCTAATCAACTGAAATGTTTTTAAAACCAGATTATAAAGTTGACATAGTTCCTCTATGACGTCCTTTAAGACACATGAGAAGAGAGGTCAGCCAATTATGTCATTGAGAGCAAAGTTTGGATGATAAATGTATCATTAGAACAACAGATACAGGCAATTCAATTTTCTTTTATAGAAGAGTCATAACATCTGTTTCTTTATAGGGTTGCATCGTTCTCTGGCATGGACTCAGAAGGATTAGAATAATTGGTTGTTCAGACGCTAAGTCGTGTCTGACTCTTTGTGATCCCATGGACTGGAGCACGCCAGGCTTTCCTGTCCTTCACTATCTCCTAGAATTTGCTCAAACTCATGTCCTTTGAGTTGGTTATGCAATCTAACCATTTCATCCTCTTTTGACCCCTTCCACTCCTGCCTTCAATCTTTCCCAGCATCAGTGTCTTTTCCAATGAGTTAGCTCTTCCCATCAGGTGACCAAAGTATTGGAGCTTCAGCTTCAGCATCAGTCCTTCCAATGAATATTCAGGATTGATTTCCTTTAGGATTGACTGGTTTGATCTCCTTGCTGTCCAAAGGACTCTCAAGAGTCTTCTCCCATACTACAATTTGAGAGCATCAATTCTTTAGCACTCAGCCTTCTTTATGGTCCAACTTTCACAACTGTACATGACTCTTGGAAAAATCATGGCTTTGATTATACAGACCTTTATCAGCAAAGTGATGTCTCTGCTTTTTAATATGCTATTTAGGTTGGTCCTAGCTTTCTTTCAAGAGGCAAGCATCTTTTAACTTCATGGCTGCATTCATTGTTGGCAGTGGTTTTGGAGTCCAAGAAACTAAAATCTGCCACTGTTTCCACCTTTTCTTTTTCCCCATCTATATGCCATGAAGTGATGGGACTGGATGCCATGATCTTAGTTTTTTGAATGTTGAGTTTTAAGTCAACTTTTTCACTCTCCTCTTTTACCCTCATCAAGAGGCTCTTTAGTTCCTCTTCGCTTTCTGCCATTAGAGTGGTATTATCTGCACATCTGAGGTTGTTGATATTTCTCCTGGTAATCTTGATTCCAACTTGTGATTCACCCAGCCCAGCGTTTTACATGAATAGAAGAATAATATAGGTTGATGTTCTTTTTTGCCCGATAGTTTCTTCCTTTAGTGCTTAACCCTATTTGTCAAGGTTCTACTCTTATGTCCCAGACATTTGGGGTATGAGAGGGAGCTTAACATTTCCAGAACGTAGTTGTTACAAAGCAATATCATCTCCAGTGTCCTCCCCAGCCACTGACCTTCTGGGTGATGAATTCTATAATATTGCTGCAGCATGGAAATCTTTTTTAAAATGAGATAATACATCATTTCAATGAATAAAGGAACAAAAGAATCCTCAATCTTAGTCTCAAATGACATAAGTTTTGAGAGGTCTTATGCTTAATTGTATTATTCTAGACACAACTAAGAGAGACAGAATATGTCTAAAATTACAAGTTTTATCTATTGCACAATAAAGTTCATTGACAATATTTTTAGTGCATATTATCCTTGTCAATTTCTAAAGACTTATCTGCTGAATAATTGTCTATGCCACTGACCTTTTGACATCCTGGAGATTTTATGTTTAGGCTCTCATTTCATTATATAGTTTTGTAAGTAAAATGTTCTCAGTGTGCTAAAAATAAAGGTGTACCTTGTGTCTGAATTCACCCCTTCCTTGTGGTTCTAATTTAGACATCCTGAAGGGTTGGGAAAGAGCAGGTGAGTTGAGATGGAGCATACAAAGCCATTGCAGTATAAGTCAGGGACTCTCTTTGTGTCAGTCCTCTTATGCTAGGTTTTCGTTTACATAATGAATAAGCCCAGTGCCTATCTTTTACAGGGATTTTTTTTTTTTCAACTAACACTTTAAAATGAGATTTAAAAATACCATATTCCTACTCTGGTCACAAGAGCCAGCAAAGCTGGAATCTGCCCCTTGTCTTCTTGAGTTAGGCACACCATCTTGAATCATTGGCTTATACTCACACCTTTAATTATTTTTTACAATGGTAAAAGATTTTCTTTAGTAGCAGCAGGGTAATGTCATATTTGAAAGTGAAAGAAGTGTCAGTCACCCAGTCGTGTCCAACTCTTTGCAACCCCATGGACTGTAGCCCGCCAAGCTCCTCTGTCTGTGGAATTCTCCAGGCAAGAATATAGGAGTGTGTTGCCATCCCCTTATCCAGGGGATCTTCCCAACCCAGGGCTGAACCCGGGTCTCCCACATTGCAGGCAGATTCTTTACTGTCTTAGCCACCAGGGAAGCCCAGAGTCATATGTAAATAATGCCAAATTCCCTTCTGCCTAATGCATTTTTTTTTCTTTAACTTTTTTTGGGCTTTTCCCTTCCATAATAGATTTATATAGGTCAGATCCCCAGCTATCTTAAGCTATGCTATGTAGGCATATCTCATTTTGGTGAGGAATATTCTCATATCAAAATGCTCAGGACACCTAAAGTATTTCCAAGGCCAACCCAATGGCCCCCTTGTTTCAAGAGGTATTCATTAAAGTGCTTTCTCCTTGGACTTCAGCCCCTCTCCCTCCCATACCCCTCACCCTGAAATGCTGCTCACGCAGTGCTCCCTAAAGATAACATTAGCAATAGTTAACTCTCAAGACCTTCCTGTTTATTCACTCGTTTATTTCCCCTCCCCACTAAAACCTATACTAAGGAAGCCCAGAGAAGTTGGGTCATTCATCCAGGCTCACACAGCCTGAGCTTGGCAATATCACACCAGTCTGCCTGGCCTGGGAGCCAATTAACAACCACCTGACTCTGTGTTTCCTGAGTCAGTGCCTCTAACCAAGACGGTGGCACCTCCGCACATCTGCTCCCAGCTCCTCTCGAGGAATATCAGCACTGGAATCAGAATGTTCAGCTTCTTTCACGCTAACACTCGGTTTCCTACTTTCTCCAACATGGCCCACCTCCTTGTCCCTCGGTGAATTAGCTCAATCAGTCTTTTTGCCAGACCTTCTGTGGCGACTCAGATGGTAAAACATTTGTCTATAATTCAGGAGACCCGGGTTCAATCCCTGGGTCAGGAAGATCCTCTGGAGAAGGAAATGGCAATCCACTCCAGTACTCTCACCTGGAAAATCCCATGGATGGAGGAGCCTGGTAGGCTACAGTCCATGGGGTCACTAAGAGTCAGACATGACTGAGCGACTTCGCTCACTCTGCGGCCTGTGCTCTAACTTTCCTCTTCCTTTAGCTATTACCTTTCTACCATCTAGAGTCAGTATTTTCACCACCACCCCCCGCCACTCCTTTTCTGTCAATTCTAGTTCCTCCATGCATAGATACTAGAAAAATATTTCTTAGCACTCACCATTTTCATCAAATTCCTGCCACTGATAAAGAACAAGCAATAGGTTCTCTTTCACTAATAATACAGTATTCCCGGGGCCTCCTAGCATTCACCATCCAATGAGTAACTTGTCCGCATGTCCTCACTCTCTGAATTTCTCTCATCTCTACCAGACAGATCTTGTGTTTAGGCAAGGTAGTCTGTTTTAGATGGAGCCATTCACTCAACACATATTTGATATGTGGCTTCAGTGTGCCAGGCTAGTGAACCAGTGTAAGTGCCTGTCTTCCAGAAGCTCCTTGTCCAACGATGGAACCAGGCTCAACAAAATGGGATAATGCCCCAGTACAGTATCTCTGGGGTCTTTGATTCTACTGCAAGGGAACTTCTGAGCAGGACTCTAAGAAGTGGAGAATTTAGTTTTCTGGCGTCTGCTATACAGAAAGACCCACCAAAGGAAGCAGACAGAGATGTCAGAAAAGCCATTTACCCTGTCTGCCCTGTGCTGCTTTGTTTTCTTCGTGTCACTTGTATTCAAACATTTGCTTATGTATGTATATATGTATGTATACTGTCTGTCTCTTCCTCGAAAATATAAGAGCCACGCAGCAGGAATGTTGTGCTTGTTCACAGATGCATCTTCTAGAAGCTATACCTCGGGCACAGTTCAGTTCACTTCAGTTCAGTCACTCATTCATGTCCGACTCTTTGTGACCCCATGGACTGGAGCACACCAGGCCTCCCTGTCTATCCCCAACTCCCGGAGTCTACCCAAACTCACGTCCATTGAATCAGTGATGCCATCCAACCATCTCATCCTCCATCAACCCCTTCTCCTCTTGCCTTTAATCTTTCCCAGCATCAGGGTCTTTTCAAATGAGTCAGCTCTTTGCATCAGGTGGCCCAACTATTGGACTTTCAGCTTCAACATCAGTCCTTCCAATGAACACACAGGATTGATCTCCTTTAGGATGGACTGGTTGGATTTCCTTGCAGTCCAAGGGACTCTCAAGAGTCTTCTCCAACACCACAGTTCAAAAGCATCCATTCTTCTGCACTCAGCTTTCTTTCTAGTCCAACTCTCACATCCATACATGACTACTGGAAAAACCTTAGCTTTGACTAGATGGACCTTTGTTGGCAAAGTAATGTCTCTGCTTTTTATTATGCTGTCTAGGTTGGTCATAACTTTCCTTCCAAGGAGTAAGCGTCTTTTAATTTCATGGCTGCAATCACCATCTGCAGTGATTTTGGAGCCCAGAAAAATAAAGTCTGCCACTGTTTCCCCATCTATTTCCCATGAAGTGATGGGACCAGATGCCATGATCTTAGTTTTCTGAATGTTGAGCTTTAAGCCAACTTCTTCACTCTCCTCTTTCACTTTCATCAAGAGGCTCTTTAGTTCTTCTTCACTTTCTGCCATAAGGGTGGTGTCATCTGCATATCTGAGGTTATTGATATTTCTCCCAGCTATCTTGATTCCAGCTTGTGCTTCCTCCAGCCCAGCGTTTCTCATGATGTACTCTGCATATAAGTTAAATAAGCAGGGTGACAATATACAGCCTTGACATACTCCTTTTCCTATTTGGAACCAGTCTGTTGTTCCATGTCCAGTTCTAACTGTAGCTTCCTTATCTGCATACAGATTTCTCAAGAGGCAGGTCAGTGGTCTGGTATTCTCATCTTTTTCAGAATTTTCCAGTTTATTGTGATCCACACAGTTAAAGGCTTTGGCATAGTCAATAAAGCAGAAATAGATGTTTTTCTGGAATTGTCTTTCTTTTTCTATGATCTAGCGGATGTTGGCAATTTGATCTCTGGTTCCTCTGCCTTTTCTAAAACCAGCTTTGACATCTGGTAGTTCATGGTTCACGTAATGCTGAAGCCTGGCTTGAAGAATTTTGAGTATTACTTTACTAGCATGTGAGATGAGTGGAATTGTGCAGTAGTTTGAGCATTCTTTGGCATTACCTTTCTTTGGGATTGGAATGAAAACTGACCTTTTTCAATGCTGTGGCCACTGCTGAGTTTTCCAAATCTGCTGGCATATTGAGTGCAGCACTTTCACAGCATCATCTTTCAGGATTTGAAACAGCTCAACTGGAATTCCATCACCTCCGCTAGCTTTGTTCGTAGTGATGCTTCCTAAGACCCACTTGACTTCACATTCCTGGATGTCAGACTCTAGGTGAGTGATCACACCATTGTGATTATCTGGGTCATGAAGATCTTTTTTGTATAGTTCTTCTGTGTATTCTTGCCACCTCTTCTTAATATCTTCTGCTTCTGTTAGGTCCATACCATTTCTGTCCTTTATTGTGCCCATCTTTGCATGAAACGTTCCCTTGGTATCTCTAATTTTCTTGAAGAGATCTCTAGTCTTTCCCATTCTATTGTTTTCCTCTGTTTCTTTGCACTGATCACTGAGGAAGGCTTTCTTATCTCTCCTTGCTATTTCTTGGAACTCTGCATTCAGATGGGTGCTTTCCTTTTCTCCTTTGCTTTTCACTTCTCTTCTTTTCACAGCTATTTGTAAGGCCTCCTCAGACAGCCATTTTGTTTTTTTGCATTTCTTTTCCATGGGGATGGTCTTGATCCCTGTCTCCTGTACATTATCACAAACCTCCATCCATAGTTCATCAGGCACTCTGTCTATCAGATATAGTCCCTTAAATCTATTTCTCACTTCCACTGTATAATCATTAGGTATTTGATTTAGGTCATACCTGAATGGTCGTGTGGTTTTCTCCACTTTCTTCAATTTCAGTCTGAATTTGGCAATAAGGAGTTCATGATCTGAGCCACAGTCAGTTCCCGGTCTTGTTTTTGCTGACTGTATAGAGCTTCTTCATCTTTGGCTGCAAAGAATATAATCAATCTGATTTCAGTGTTGGCCATCTGTTGATGTCCATGTGTAGAGTCTTCTCCTGTGTTGTTGGAAGAGGGTGTTTGCTGTGACCAGTGCGTTCTCTTGGCAAAGTAGGTACTCAATAAATATGTGTGTAATTAATTCAGTCAGCTGGAATTAGCTTTCTGGAACTGTAGTAAGAAGGGGTGTGAGGCTGCCTCCCACTTCTACAGGGAAAAGTGCCAGGACTTAGCAGTGCCTTTCTTGGGCCTGGGAGCGGGTCTCACCCCCTAGGCTACAAAACTGCTATCCAGAGGCTGGGGGTGCCCGAAGGGGACCGCACAGGGAAAGGTGATATCCACGCTGGAAAAGCAAAGAAAAGGAGAGTTTACCAGGCACAGAGTCCAGACAGATGTTTCTAACCGAGGGAAGAGCATGCCTGAGGGTCTTGACCGCTGCTCCCCATAGAACCTGCCCGTTCCTACCCCACCCTCATGGAGGGGCATGTGCTCCTTACACTCTTGGAACGCCATTCCCTCCCCAACTTTCTATCAGTTTATGTCTTTTGCTCCTTAATTATTTGTCGCACAATAAGAAGCCCCTTACCCTTTGCCTCAGACAGAACAGACTGCCCCCTGTCCGAGCTCTCAGGGATCATGTGGCTTGGGGATGCGGAGGTCCCCTTTTGAAATGTGAACTCACAGAAGCAGTGTTTCATGTTTCCTATTGTTCCACCCATGTGCCTCTTTCCAGCTGCAATTGGAATCTCCAGGTTTCAAGACTTCTCTCAGATCATCTTCTAATCTCCTATGTGATGTGTTAACCCTTCTAGCCTTAAATCGCCTAAAACAGAGACTCTAACATTAACTTCCAAAGCAGGCTGTGTTTCTCTCCCCAGACTCTCTGACTCCGGATGTGGCCTAGCAGCCCCTACCCTAAGACATGTATTTCTTCATTCCCAAGTGGGAGAGGTCTCCTTCTGAAGCTCGGACCTGCATGCGTTCGTTTGTGCGTGCTAAGTCGCTTCAGTCTTGTCTGACTCTTTGCAACCAATGGGCTGTAGCCTGCCAGGCTCCTCTGTCCATGGGATTCTCCAGTCATGAATACTGGAGTGGGTTGCCACGCCCTTCTCGAGGAAATCTTCCCAACTCAGGGATCAAACCCGTGTCTTTTACATCTTCTGCATTGGCTGACGGGTTCTTTACTTCTAGCACCACCTGGGAAGCTCTCAGATCTGCATAGCTGAGTATTATCGGAAGAAGCCTGACCTGTTCTAGGATATATTCCAGTCCCCACAGGCCTCAGACCTGTGGGTGCTCAACAGCCCCTGAGCTTCCTTAGACACCTTTCCACCTCCACAGCTTCTGTTCATGCCCTGCACATCACCAGTCAGCACTGACTGGGCAAATGTCTCATATCAGGCCCCGTATGAGGTCTGGTGAATATTAAAGAAAGTAACAGATGAGCAGGGAAGACCAGCAAGCAGGTTGTCCTCAGCCCTCTTGACTTGGGGTGCCAGCCACAAGGGAAGGCACACCCTCTGCTTGGGTTTGAATTCCTGAGCCGGCTGGGTTAGGGGGCTGCTGGTCCCAGCAGGTGGAGCTGCCTCTCTTGGCTTCTGTGGGTGTCTTGATATCGTCGTCAGTGGCAGCATGCCACCGTAGTCGTGCGTGCCAGGGTAAAGCATATGGCATATTCTTTCCAAAGGTGTGCAGATCTGAGAAGGAAGAGAATTCCATTAATGGCACGTCATTTTTGACCATCATTTCTCATTTTCGTTCCTAGGTTTCCCCTCTCTGCTGTGTGTGAGTTTGGGAAGGTGCTTTTCTCCTATTTTTCCCTTCCACGACTTTGAGTATACTCCTAAGCTGCACCCCATTCTTGCCCTAGCCAAACATATAGCTCATAGACCGTATTGCAGTTGCAACTATTGTCATCTGTGTCCGACTTTGGTCAGTTCCTCGGGGCAGGAGCCAGAGCCATGGTAGTCACTGGAGGAGCCCACTATAGTGCCTGATGCAGAGTAAGTGTGCTGTACATGTTTGGTGAATGACTGGTTGACTGACTGTCTTTCCCACCTAGTGATCCTAAGTCTGGCCTTAGAGGAATCTAGTTGCATATGCTTCTATTGACAGCCTTGCATAATCACAGAATTCAGACAGACTTGAATTTGAAACTTGCTTCTGTCACTTACTAGCTGTATAATCTTGGCTCAGTCCCATTCCCTTTCTGAACTTCAGTTTCTGTGTCTGTAGAGTGGAGTCATCCCTACTTCTCAGTGTTGCCAAGAGGATTAGGTATGATAATATGTTAATACCTAAAATATAGCAATGGTCAATGTTTGTTTTCCTTTGCCTTCTAATTGGCTCCATAGATTACTTATTCATCCCTCTTTGCACCAAGAATGTAGAGGGTTAGTGTTTGTAATAGTTAAGATGGGCTAAACACAAACAGCCCCAGAATCTTAGTGGTTTAAAACAGTCGTGGTCGTTTCTTCTCTTTATGCTGTGTGCACCTCAGGTCTACAGGGACTCTGCCAGATGGCCAAGGACCTCCTCTCACTATAGCCTCCACGATCGCTGATGCAGGGGGACGAGATGGGGGGAACTGAACCATGGCTTTTAAAGGCTTCCCCCTAGAAGTGGCATATAGCACTGCCACTTCTATTTAACAGCCCAAAGTAAACACAATGGTCCTACCTCACTCAGGGACACATGTAATCCTACCACACACCAGAAAGAGGAGACAAAGGTGCTAAAAATTGAACATCAGTGACCACCCAGGAATATTTAAGATGAGTTGACTTTAAAGGACAGCGAAGTCATAATTCACTTTGACTTAGATTGGGCCTGAGGACTGTTGAGCAAATGAGTAAAATCAACGAGATTGTAATGATGAGTGAATAGCCTTCCCAAGAGAACAGATCGTTTTTAAGGATATTAAGTGTTAGTTATTAGCTATGGACACTCGAGTTGCTGTCTTAAATATTTGTCTGAACAGGCAGCAGAGTCCTCTGCTTGTTAGTAAACTGTTGGTTTTTTTGTTCAGTTGCTAAGTTGTATGTGACTCTTGACCACCCCATGGACTATTCTCATTGACTCATTGGAAAAGACCCTGATGCTGGGAAAGATTGAAGGCGGGAGGAGAAGGGGACAACAAAAAGATGAGATGGTTGGATGGCATCACCAACTCGATGAACATGAGTTTGAGCAAGCTCTGGGAGTTGGTGATGGACAGGGAGGCCTGGTGTGCTGCAGTCCACGGGGTCACAAAGAGTTGGACAAGACTGAGTGACTGAACTGAACTGAACTGGACTGAAGCCCTCCAGTCTCCCCTGTCCTTCGCCATCTCCTGGAATTTGCTCAGATTCATGTCTGTTGAGTCAGTGATGCCATCTGACCATCTCGTCCTCTGCCACCCTTTTCTCCTTTTGCTTTCAGTCTTTCCTAGCATCAGCATTTTCCTTTGTTAATAGATTGTGTGTGCATACGCATGTGTGTGCTCAGTTGCTTCAATCATGTCCAACTCTGTGCAACCCTATGGACTATCACCTGCCAGGTTCCTCTGTCCATGGAATTTTCCAGGCAAGAACACTGCAGTGGTTTGCCATGTTAGTAGATTGCTGCTGCTAAGTCGCTTCAGTCGTGTCCGACTCTGTGTGACCCCATAGACGGCCTCCTACCAGGCTCCCCCATCCCTGGGATTCTCCAGGCAAGAACACTGGAGTGGGTTGCCATTTCCTTCTCAAATGCATGAAAGTGAAAAGTGAAAGTGTAGTTGCTCAGTCGTGTCCGACTCTTAGCAACTTCATGGACTGCAGCCTACCAGGCTCTTCCGTCCATGGGATTTTCCAGACAAGAGTACTGGAGTAGGGTGCCATTGCCTTCTCCGTTAGTAGATTACCAGTCACTAAATTAACCCTAGTCTCAGTATGCACTTGCAGGTAGTAACAATATAGTTTGTTCCAAATAACCTAAAATTTAAATTTGTCATAATGTAAACTGACCCTTCTCCTATCTCTTTGCTTAAATTTGCGCTATTTTACTGTGTTTTTGCTAAAGTTTTTTTAATCATAATAATTTAGTTAATAAGTTGTTTATTGATTTCTGTGGTGAAAGAGTCTGGATTCTGGATCCTTACTGCCTGGGTTCAAATTATGGTTCTATCATTAATTAGCTGTGAGGCCTTGGGCAAATTACTCAGCCTCTCTGTGCCCCATTTTTCTCAGCTGTGAATTGGAGGTGATGATAGCATCTACCTATAGGATAGTTCTGAGGATTAAATAAATTATTAACAATACATATAAAATACTTAGAATAGTACTTGCACGTGGTAAGTCCTCAATAAATGTTAACTATTATCATCATGTTAAAGTTGGATCATAAAGAAAGCTGAGCACCGAAGAATTGTTGCTTTTGAACTGTGGTGTTGGAGAAGACTCTTTAGAGTTCCTTAGACTGCAAGGAGATCCAACCAGCCAATCCTAAAGGAAAACAGTTCTGAATATTCATTGGAAGGACTGATGTTGAAGCTGAAACTTCAATACTTTGGCCACCTGATACGAAGAACTGACTCATTGGAAAAGACCCTGATGCTGGGAAAGATTGAAGGCAGGAAGAGAAGGGGATGACAGAGAATGAGATGGTTGGATGGCATCACTGGCTCAATGGACATGAGTTAGAGCAAGCTCCAGGAGTTAGTGATGGACAGGGAGGCCTGGAGTGCTGCAGTCCATGGGGTCGCAAAGAGTCGGACATGACTGAGTGACTGAACTGAACTGATTATCATTGTTTTTAGGCAAAGTGGAGAAGTACAAAGGAAACCTGGTGCAGGAAGAAATTTTTACGTTTTGTTTGCTGTTGCTTAGAACAGTGCCTCACGTTGGGTCACACAGTAAATATTTGTTGAGTGAATCATCGAATAGGCTCCACCCTGGTGAAATTGAAATCCAGCCTAACCCTCAATTCCTTCCTTAAAATAATAAGAGAACTTCCTTCTCTCAAAGCTACCGTAGCCAACCTGGAATTTTCAGGTCAGCACCAGCTCTTGATCTCCCTGACTAGGGATTTTCATTTTCCCTTAGCTTGCCAACTCAGTCTCTTAACACATTCTAGCAGCCATCCCAGTCCTAGGCTTCACAGGCTGCCCTTCTCTTTGCACCCTCTGTGGATGACCCTGGCACAATAGCATTGAACTCTTACAGCAGGGGCTGGTAGCCATGAAGCAGCACTAACATGCTGGTTTCCTCCTGTGGCAATTTGGATGGTTGTCATGTTATCTGATGCTTTTTGTTCCACTGAGTTCCATTGTGTTCTTACCATCAGTCAGAGGTGGGGAGACTGAAGCAACTTAGCATGCACACACCAAGTATTATACTTTAAGAGAGACAACTTAACTGAGATGGTGAAGAGGTGAAGTGTTAGTTGCTCAGTCTTGTCTGACTCTTTGCAACCCCATGGACTGTAGCCCACCAGGCTCCTCTGTCCATGGAATTCACCAGGCAAGAATACTGGAGTTGGTTACCATTCCCTTTCCCAGGGGATCTTCCCAACCCAGGAATTGAACCCAGGTCTCCTGCATTGCAGGCAGATTCTTTACCATCTGAGCCACCAAAGGCATCTTTGAGGAGATGTCCTGAGCTGATATCTAATATATATGGTAATGGTCAGAACAGGTAGATAGAAAAAAAGTGCAAAGATCCTAAGCTTGACATCAACTGGGAACAAGAGAAAGCCAGAGCAGCTGGAACTCTGAGGGCAAGGAGGAAGGGATGGTGGGACTGGATCACAGATATATAGCAAGGAGACTCCCCTGATGAGGCTAGACTGGTACCAAGCAGGTTGGAACAAAGGCAGGTTCTGAGGTCGCATGGTCATAACGAAGGCCTGGGAGAGCAGAGCCGTACTGCAGAAGAGATGTCTTCCTCCCTGAACTCCTGACTCTGCGAGGCTGTTTTCTTTTTAAAGGAGTTGCTTATTCATTAAGCCAGCCTTCCTGGAGCCATTGCAGCATCCGTGCCATCATGTGAAAAATGAGCATAACAGCACCTGCTCCGAGCAGTCTTCATCAGCACAGTTCCCAGCACCCGGGAGCCGCCTCCTTACGGTTGGCTGATTCTCAGTTTCCCACATGCAGCTTGGTACTGGGGCCATGGCGGGTCCAGAGGGAGAGGGGACCCTGCCTCTGAGAAGCAGATGAGCTTCTTAGGAAAAGACATGAGGTCCTGGCATTGCACTCGAAGAGCATCCATCACACACCCATGAGTGCACACCAGTCCCTAGGGTGGTCTTCGAGAGGAGTTGAGGGGAGGGTGCCAATGCATATTTTCTATTTTCAGTTATATTTTTTCTAATGCATGTTAAAATAAGTAAATATTAGCACATCAGGTCAGCTCACAGCAACAATAAATGAGTTGATTTCAAGCTAACTTATAGAAACAGGCAGAGTCAATCTTGGAAGCAGGCAGTGCCTAGAAGTAGTGAAGGTGGTCAGTAAATGGCTGAAGTTCAGGAAGCGGGGATCCGGCATTTGTGAGCTGAAGGAGGCAGAGTAGACTGGTCTTGAGTCAGTTTCTAGAGTCACACTGTGAAGAGGAACAGGTAGGACGTGAGCCAGAGGGGCCAGCCAGTAGGAAGCCAGATGCTGGCATTCATCAAGGCTCGTGGAGAGGGCGGAATGGGTGCTGGCAGGACCCAGAGGAGCATCCAGACTAGACTGAGCCGGGGTGGAGAAGAGGTATCTCGGGGTCTTATTCTAAGACACACGTTGACGTAGGAAGGTTGTCAGGACTCTAATTGACCCTGTTTACAACAGAGAGCAGTGTGCCTGACCCCACGTGTAATGGCAGGGACAGTCTTTCTGTCAGATTTTCTTCCCCACTAGAAATCCAGACTCTCTGCTGACCTCATTTAGGAAAATGGAAGCCATGAAGGCCTTGTTGAAGGAAGAAAATGAAACTGAGGGTATGATATCTACTATGAATCAGGAGCAGGGAGGCAAGGCGAGGCAGGTGGAACTGCGGCACCCAGCAGGGGTCATCTGGGAGAAGCTGGTCCAGGTGACCAAGAATAAACACACCACCACTCGGGCCAGCCTTCCCCTCCAGTCAAAGGGAGCGGTACTTAGAGCAGTTAAGAAAAAGAAAAGGATGAGATTGGTGTGCAATGTACTTTGGAATTGGAATATCTCTATTGTTTTGCTAATTTAAAATGTATATACTTATTTAAAAGTCAGAATGACACAGAAGTACACTAAGTAGAAAGTCTCCCGTAATTCCATAGGTAACAACCTTTAACAGGCTGTTGTTTATTTCATTCGACAGCTGTTTATTGAGTGCCTACCATCTACAAGGTGCAAACTCTATTTAGGAGATTCAGATACATCTGTAATTAAAACAAAAGTTTTAGTCCTCACCAGGCTTACATTCTTGAGCTGTGCTGTCCAATATAGTAGCCACTAGCCATGTGTGCAATTAAATTAGAATTTAATGTGACTTAAAACTGAGATTCCCCTAGCCACGTTTCAAGTGCTCAGGTGTAGGTGGTGGCTGCCATATTGGATAAAACAGATGTACAACATTTCCATCATTGCAGACAGTTCTTTTGGGCAGTGATATTCCTGCCTTCAGGTCGCAGAGTTGGCTGGAGCTCAGTGATTTCACCCCTCCCCTTACCCAGCCTTTTGGGGAAAGAGCTCTGAACCCAGGGCCCCCTTGCTCACCCTCCCTGACATGTGATGGACATAGAGTAACTGTGAAAACAGCTGTGGGCTTAAGAATGTCCCTGCCCAGAAGCAAGTGAAAGCCTAGAACATTAAGCCTTTGTGATAGTTCATTTTTGTCGACAGAGTTGAAATCACTTGGTAGTAATGCAGTTCATCTGAGCCATCTCCATCAGAGGATGGAGTTGATGGGTGAAAGCCCACCTGAAATCAGACTGGGGTTGGGATGGGTAAAAGCCCAGAAGCGCACAGACGGCAGCCTGCTCCACCCAAACAGGAAGCCTGGCTCCGTACTCAGGGTCAGGGAGGCAGGGAGAACAGCTGCCCGCCCCACCAAACCCTACCCCCCCCTGCCAACTGACCTGAACTCTGAGTTGAAGGAGGCAGGCATCGGGCTGTACGCTTTCCGGAGTTCTCTGCATTTGCTTCTGGGGTCCACCCTCAAGGCTCCTTCTGCCCCCAGAAGAGACAAGGGCAATGGTGGTGTTTCCCCCCTTCCCCTGCAGGCCAGGGGCCACTGGCAAGCCTCCCTGGACTGTGTCCCATCTCTGCATCAGGAATGGCTGACCCACAATTAAGCCACGCTGCCTCCGAAAGAAAATACAGAAAAGTGATAGATAAGAGGCCTCATTTAGTGGGAGCTTAAATTTCAGGCATAGCGGTGCTGGCTCGGTTCAATGGAGATTTACAACAACAGGTGCAGGGGAACCTTAGATTGAGGCTGAGAGTGATTTTTGTGTGCGTTGGGGGAAGGGTGAGGTGGGGTCTCATTTGATCTGGCTGCTACTTAGGAGAAAAATAAACTCCATTTGCTCTTCCATTCTTTTAAGAAACAAAAGCGATGAAAGAAACCTTAGGCCAATAAGCTTCCCTTTCATTCTTTCCTTTTTCTCAGATCAGAAAATGATCCCGTATCATTAACCACCTAGCCTTTCCCAAAAATATAAATAGACACTACTTTCCCTCCATACTTACAAATCTCATGATAACAAGCGCAGTGAGGCTGGATCTCCAGAAACATAGTAGAAAAGACTTAGATTTTGTTTTAAAGCGCCTCTAAATGACAGTGAGAACGAGAGGCCAGGGAGGGCCAGACAGTCATTTGAAAGGCTTTGAAATGTGCCATGATTTGAACTTTTGATTTCATCCTTTTCTACAAGCGATTAGCTGTAGCACAGGTTAGTGTAATCAGCAGACACACCAAAGCCTGAGTGATTTACTCACTGGAACTCAGATAAGAAAACCTTGCCCAGTGGCACGTCACAGCCAGAAGCGACACCATATTACTCCCACCTTCTAAATTTTA
Organism: Moschus berezovskii; assembly: GCF_049115385.1. Taxonomy (NCBI): domain Eukaryota; kingdom Metazoa; phylum Chordata; class Mammalia; order Artiodactyla; family Moschidae; genus Moschus; species Moschus berezovskii. The sequence continues at coordinate 77,927,227 of NC_142464.1, read as the reverse complement.
TTGGAATTTTAGAATAAAGTACAGCCTTATCTCTTAAGAATCCTTTGCGGGCAATGGACCTTCGGTACTGTTTGTAAAACCAGGAGTGAGACTGGGCCTGGAATAAGATTCAGGATGGAACGGAAAATGTGCACTTTGATGGGGTCCTTCGCATCTGCCTTCTCCTGCTCCTCCAGAAAGCCTTCCAAGTGGTCTCCTTTTTTCTTTTTGGCCATGTGGCATGTGGGATCTTAGTTCCCCAACCGGGGATGGAACCTGGACCCCCGGCAGTGGAGGCAAAAGGTCTTAACCACTGGACAGCCAGGGAAGTCCCCGGCTGGTTTTCTTGGGGGAGCTCTAGGCCTCTGCTGCAACTGCGTCAGGTAGAACCACCCCACGCCCTACACACACATCTCTGCATGGGAGAATGGGGAGGGGTGGAGTGGGAGGTGAAGAGGAGCAGGGCTGGTAGCAGGTGGTGACGCATCAGGCTCACTTCCTGGAGAACAGGTGGGATCAGCCTCCCCAGGTCTCAGGAGGAGCCGCTGGGCTTCCTTTTCCCTCTCTCTGAAATGCCCAATGCCTCATTGGTTCTGAAACTGTGCCCTGGGGGAATACTATTCATGGATAAAATCAAACGATGGCATGCTTTACTCAATTCAGAGAAAAATACAGTAAGCAGATCAGATTTCCCCCGACATAAATTTGTATCTATCCTTTGTTTTCTTCCCTTTGTTGTTACATCAGCTTTGGTAGCACCCAAAAAAGAACAGACGAGAAGTGAGCAAGTGTTAACAGAACTGCCAGCTGTGCTCAACGCACGGCCATGCTCAGGTGTTGCCTTTATGTGCATGTAGCACAGCCTTCGGTGCTTCCCTGGTGGCTCTGTCGGTAAAGAATCTGCCTGCAGTGGGGGTGACCTGGGTTCGATCCCTGGGTTGGGAAGATCCCCTGGAGGAGGACATGGCAACCCCTTCCAGTATTCTTGCCTTGAGAATCCCATGGACAGAGGAGCCTGGCGGGCTGCAGTCCATGGGTCGCAAGAGTCAGACACGACTGAGCGACTAAAGCACAGTTCAGCACAGCCTTGCTTTCTCCTAGTTTAGAAAACAAGATCAACAGCAGTCATTGTCACAGGGGTCTCCGAGGCTTGCAGGTGCTCTGCCACCTGACAACTTGTAAAAACAACCAGAGGCAGGTTATCTCTCAAGTTGGCTCCGAGAGGCCAGCGCTCCATGTTGAGCTATTCAGAACCAGCAGAAATGTGAGCACGCTTTGAAAGGGGACTTAGGGTGTCAGTGGCAAGTTAGTAAATCAATAGAATTAACTCAACAGAATAAAAACAATCAGCCTATTAGGAAGCACTCAGCATGCGATGGGGGTTTGAGACTGTATCCGTGATTACTGTTAGCAGCCTGTGTGCCAGCCTCCTTGGGACTGGAAAGGTTTATGAGTGCAGGTTTCAGTGGTTATGTGGGCATCTCCACTGGTGGCAGGTTTTGTTCCTGGAAAGGGGCCCAAAGTTGAAATGATATGAAAGAAGTGTGATTTTTCCCATGGTGATAGCCCCGATAATAGATTGGGTAACTGATCAAAAGCTAGTATCTATCTTTTGAAATAGCCTCAAAGATGGTATTTCACTTTCTCTGAATGCTGAACATCCCTTTGTCTAAGGTGATTTGGATTGATTTAATAGGATAACACAGTAATTGATATATGAAGTTGTACTATTTAATATGATGTATTTTCACAAGAGTTTTTACACTTACTCCATCCTTAATTAATCACATGAAATCTTAGGATAAAGAAATTCTGTGGGTATAGTTTCGGTAGTCAAAAAAGCTGCTTTGGAGAGGTTTTTTCAGCAGCGTCTCGGAGGGAATGTTTTGAAATAGCTGAGGCTGTCTCCTTATTTGTGCAGTGATCCAGGATTGTCTGTCTTGCTGCCTCCTGGGCTCTTCCTGAAGCGGCGCAGATGTCCAGGATCCCAAGGCTGCTTGTCTCTGTGTCCCCATTCTGCTCCCTGGGCCTCACTGACAGCTTGACCTTGTTCCATGCCTTCATTAAAGGTGCAAATTCCAAAGCATATTCCTGACAATGTCCCTTCTTTCAAATTTCCCCCATCACAGATTTTCTCACAAGAAGCCTCAGACCTTAGGCTAGAATTCTGGGCAGTGACATTCTCTCGTGATTGTACAAGCCTTTCCACATCCACCACACATCCCAAACCTGCCTAATAATAATAATGCATTTCAGCTGTCATTTCTTCCTTTTTCCAACTGTTATAAAAAAGCTGAATTTGCTAGAGGCTTAAGAAAGCAGTGTGACTGGTTTTTTGTTTCATTATAGTTTTTAAGATTGTGTCCAACTCTTTGCAACCCCACGGACTGTAGCCTGCCGGGCTCTTCTGTCCATGGAATTTTCCAGGCAAGAATTACTGGAGTGGGTTGCCATTTCCTACTCCAGGGGATCTTCCCAACCCAGGGATCGAACCCACATCTCTTGTGTCTCCTGCATTGGTAAGCAGATTCTTTACCACTGCGTCACCTGGGAAGCCCAAGATGGTAGGGCATACATTTAAAAGATTATATGATATATATGCGATAAAGCATATTTACATAAGAAACACTCATGAACCCATCACCCCCTCCCAAAGGGTTGCTTACCCACCCACCCCCTCCCCTAGGGATAACCACTTTCTGAAGCTTGTATTTATCATTTTCTTTTCTTTTAAAACATTTTTATCTCATATGCATATGTACCCAAACCATGTAAGTTTAGTTTTGCTTGCTAAAGAGACAAAATGAATTTATGCGGCCAGTTGAGGTTTTTCTTCTAAAGTAGCCTCCCTGGGACATGATCCGCTTATGCGTGGAGGCTGCACTTGCTCAAACCCATCTGGGAGCCCTTTGTTTGAAATTTCCTGCAGAGACATTTTTATCAGCTCCTCAAGAATCATTGCTGTCACTTTACGGTGTCTTTGGTCTGATTCAGCTTTTCCCATCACCTCAAAATTTTCCTCATTCATTTATTTGAATGAGAAATATTTCATGAGTTCTTCTATGAACAAAGGCTCTGTGTTGGAGACCAGTGGAGAACCAGGTAGAACCCTGGCTTCCCTGAGCTTGTCCCCACTCCTCCCCTCCTGCCCTCCTCTGTCATTCGAACAATAACTAGAGGCCACAGGCTAGGAGACTCCAGGACCCTGAGCAGGATCCAGTGCACCAAGGGGCCGAGGGATCAGCGTGGGCTAGGAGCCTGCGGGGAGGTCTGGAAGGGACTTCTGAAGGTGGTCCAGTCCCCATGAGCCATCTCCAGCCCTTTGTGGCCTCATCTGAGTATTTCTGAGCCTGATTTTCTTAGGTCAGGCCCACTAATACTCTTGTCCAAGCATGTTTATGTCGGCACCTGCTGAGGAGCCCCTGCCGTGTGGTGTAGATCAAGGATTCTACAAGGAAAGAAATCAGCCCAGTAAGATCTAAAGGCTGGAAACCCAAATTTTGGATGTTTTATAGGAACTTAAAAGCCACACTAGATCATTATATAAATATTAGATTGATGACATAAATATATTGCCTGTGTAGTATAAATATGAGGCTTTAGAAATATGTATGTATATATATGTTTCATTTATTATAAATGCAATATAATATAAATTCAATGAATATAAATAATATGTACATCTAATTCATGTGTTCTCAACCAGCCTCCATATGACCCATTCACCCAAATAACTTACATCCTGCAATCCATCTGTGAAACAGAATGACTCATGCAGAACTGTGAGCCCTGCAGAGCTCGAAACAGCCTGCCCGTGCCTGGGCATATCTGCTCTTCCTGGTTGAGGCGTGTGATTCCCAGGAGCCAGTTGTGTTTGTTCCCCAACCTGCCTCTGCTAATTGTACTTTTTATTAAGTGCAAACTCTAATTAAATGTTCTCTGAGGAAATAGGAATTCAAAAAAATTGTTTCAGTGCAAACCAAATTGAATGCTTTTGAAAAGCATTTAAAGATGAGTCAGTTTAAACATGCCTTTGAATTAGGTCTGAACTAGGTGATTGTGAAAGACTGAAGGGAAAAGCAAGATTAAAATCTAGAAGAATTCTGCTTTCAGATTGTGCTTCAGGTGTCTTCAACTTCTTGTTCCACTTTTAATGGACTAAGATTGGAAATTATACCTGGTATGTAATGGCTTAAAAGAGCGCTAATCAGCAGACAGTACTCAAAGAAAAGACCTTGGCCTTTTCTTGAAAGATTAGTGAATAAATGGACACTTACATTTTTTAAAATTTATTTGTAATTGAAGGATAATTGGTTTTTTCTTTTTTTTTTAATTTTTATTTAACAAATGGTACAAAGCACAATGCCATAAACATTAACAGTTAAAATTTCCCCAAATGAAAAAAATACTATAGAATACACAGTTGCAAAAAGCTACATTAAGTTATCTTACAACTGCCTCAAGCTGCAAAAAGAAAAAAACCCAATGCCATACCTAAGTTATCCCTCTCTCGAAATAATGCCATTTGTATTATAAACCACGAGCTCCCCATCAAAAGATGGGAACTGCTTTTGTTAATTCATATATATATATATATATATATGACTGTATCACTTTCCTATACACCTGAAACAAACACAACACTGTAAATAAAATATAGTACAATATAAAATAAATATAAGTAACAGATCTTTGGGGCTTTACGCTGAGTTAGAGTTCCTATCAGAGGGATAACAGCACCACAGCCGCACTGGATCCTCATGAAGGAGGCACACGAATGACTGGGTCACAAGAGTTACAGGAATGAGAGCTGCTCACTTCCCAGAAACTACAGCTCACAGAAAACCAACAAAGGCACGAGACACAGACCATTCACTTATGAATGGGTAACACTCAAGAAAGTCCACATCACTCCTACAACATGTCGAAAGTGCCTCAGAATTCACACAATACCAACTTTCTCATGGTTCTGGTTAAATTACATATACCAGTTTATAACAAATGGCAAACTCTGTAACTCTGTTCAGAGTTTTAAAAGATTACTTAAGAATAGTTTCTTGTATTTCTATGCCACCTTTATAGTTCTGGTTTCTCATTTCTTAATTAGTAAATTCAGCATGCAGGTTCTATCCCAGGCTAATTTATACACTTCCGGAAGGAACAGCCTCTTAAATCCACAGAGTGTTGAGGTGGGGAGCCCCCAACCATGTCAGATTCGTTTCACATATGATAATATACATGTTTCAATCCATTCTCCCAAATTATCCCACCCTCGCCCTCTCCCACAGAGTCCAAAAGACTGCTCCACACATCCAAGTCTCTGCTGTTATCTCGTATACAGGGTTATCGTTATCCTCTTGCTATATTCCATATATATGTGTTAATATACTGTATTCGTGCTTTTGTTTCTGGCTTACTTCACTCTGTATAATTGTTTTAAAATGTTGTGTTGGTTTGTGCTATACAACAGTGTGAATCAGCCATAAGTATACATGTGTCCCCTCCCTCTTGAACCTGCCTCCCTCCCCTCTAGGTTGTCACGGAGCCCCAGGTTGATCTCCCTGCATGTATAGTGAATTCCCGCTGAATACCTGTTTTGCATATGGTAATGCATGTGTTTCAGTGATACTCTCTCAGTTCATCCCACTCTCCTTCCCCCACTGTGTTCACAAGTCTGTGCTCATGTCTGTGTCTCCACTGCTGCCCTGCAAATAGGTTCATAGTTTATGTTTTAATTTTAAACAAAACTATACATACACACAAATACACATGTATGTCTATGTGTATACATACATGTGTGGATGCATGGAAGAGAGATCAATTTTTCATGATCCCGCCCCTGTGTTAAATGACTCCTCACACCTACTGGTCCCAAGCACATTTGCAAAGGAGGGCTTCTACTATAAATATTACCCGGACTGCCCTACACACGAGTGGTTTTACACAGTCAGTCTCCCTAAGAGGTTTCAGATGTGACACCACTCGCTAAGGTTTATTTGGGTTTTTTAGATTGTGTTTGGTTTTGTTTTCATTTACCAACCTTTTATTGAGAGCCATGGAAAAATGACTCCATCTTTAAAACAATGGTTTGAAAAGAGAGAAAAGGCAACGTCAGACAGCCGGATGGATGAGGGAGGTCATGACCTCCCAGCGCTCTGTCCTTTCTGGCCATCTTGCCCTCCCAAGCCAACCCTTTCTCTAACTTCCTGGGGATCCCACAGAGGTGGGTCCCCTGCTGCCAAGGGTTTGCTGAGAGGCAGGAGGGCGGGATGCAAATTGGAAAAATGGGCCTGACATTCTCAGCCTTGGGCTGGCAGAAGGATGAGGAGGCCATCTTTGTATAATTTGGGTTCAGATAAGAAAAGAGCCTCTTGACCAGGCTTAAATGATATTCTTTGACCCTACCTTTTCCTAGTTGGATGTGAGGGAACTTTACAGCTGTGAAGAGAGTAATATCACTAAATAGGGAGGCATTTCAAGTCCTATTCCAACCATGCTCCCCAGCTTATCCATCCACACAGGTTCCACGAATGTGTGTGTATGTGTGTGTCTGTCTGTGTGTTGGAAGACTTTAGGTGAGGTGCTGCATCTCTAATCCAGACTGAAGCTTTGGATAAGGCAGCCTCCTGTTGCAAGATACTTTATTTTCCTGAATACCTAAGAAATAAAACCCAAAGTCTGGAAGCCAGGCTCTTTTGTAAAAAGTTCCCCACGCCCCAGAAAGTTTAAAATCTGCTCCATGCAAGAACCAAACACAAGGAGAGAGGGGTTCAGCTTCATTTCAGCCATCCCAAAAGGATTGCTGAGCTACTGAGCTTGCTCTCCACTTTAACTTTGTTGTTGCCTGAACTATGGGGTCCCTGCAGCACTCACAGCCCTGGAAACTGCTCTCCTCCCTCTGCCCAAGGAAAGTCACTTCAGTAAGTGGAGACGGGTGAGAGGGGCCTGGGGAGGGCAGACATGTACACTGGAGCCCCATTTGGTTGCTTGGAGAAGTAACTGGACCCCTGCCTGAGATCGCCAAGCCCTCCAGAGAAAGAAATTGCAGGGGCATGAGTCATACCCCATTTTAGACGAACTCAAGGGTGCCCTGGGGGTTAGGGGCCTCCCTTATCAAGAAGCAGGCAACTGAAGTACACAGATTGTGCTTGGCCAAAGGCTAGGATCAGCTTCTGCTTTATTATCTATTAAACTAAGTGGATTAAATGAGAATTGACTGGAACTGTACACTTAGCATTCCCTTACAAAACACCATTATCTCATAAGCTGGCTTAATGGAACAGGCTGTCAGGGCTTTATAAGAAGTAACTGAATACAGCGCCTTACAGGATAGAGATCCGATGGAGGGTGTGCAGCAGTCCTGGGAGATCCCAAGATCCCACACCTTGTGTGGATGCAAAAGACAGGCCAGGGGAATAACTGCAAACCACACTTAGTTAGCATCTACCTCTAGGGACGAGCCCAAGCCTTCCCAAGAAAGGCATCTGCCACTCATTCCATTTTAAAAGCACTTCTAATGCTGAGAAAGATTGAGGGCAGGAGAAGGGAACAGCAGAAGATGAGATGGTTGGATGGCATCACCGAGTCAATGGACTTGAGTCTGAGCAAGCTCCCAGAGATGGTGAAGGACACGGAAGCCTGGCGTGCTGCAGTCCATGGGGTTACAAAAGACACAACTGGGTGACTGAACAACAAAAAGTGCTTTACTAACCTTATGTATGTGGCCTCCAGCACATATGAAGACAGGAGAGTGGAGTGGCTAATACAACTGTCTTGGGAGTTAGACCACAGGCTTTGCATCATAGCTTTACTGCTTTCATTGAGTGACCACGTGTTACTTCTCATGGCTCAGTTTCCCCATCTGCAAAATGGGAGTAATAATAGTAGTACTTACCTCATTGGGTTTCTGTGGAGATTAAATGAGCTAATATCTATAAACTCCTTAGCATAGTGCCTGATGTAAGTGGTTATTTAGGTGAGCTTTAAGTGATTATAGCTTTTACACAGAAAAAGAATTCATCCCATTTCATAACTTTTGCACCCACATCTCCTCTAACTATTATTAGTTGCAGCATGAGTTTGGATTGAGCTGCATTCACAAAGGAGATATTCTGAAAGGCAGGAGGCGGTGTACATGGAAGAGGTCAGGTCTGTGATCAGAGGGACATTTTGCTGGAGATGGTGATGTGCTTTTGTACATCATTTGTCTTCTTCGATCCCCATTTCTTGTGTGTGTATATGTGTGTATGACTTTTCATTATAGGGTTTGGGTAACTGGATGTACACCCTGCTTTTGGTGAAGACTGATGTAATTATGAAAATGCTCAGAGGTGATAAAAATGAGACCCTTTTGGCCTGGTGTCCCAGAAGCGTGTCCATTGTAGAACACTTGCTTTGAGGATAACAGACAGCAGGATGAGGTGATGGTTTGGAAGAAGCTGCCGTTGTGCAGTTGATTTGAACAGTGGAGAATATTAACTTTTTTTCAGGGAAAATTTAGTTTATGTGTAAATTTAGGACTTTTTCCCAACCATTTCTCTGACAGTTTTATTTTTCTGTTGGGTTTCTTTGACTTCAGTTTACTTGTAAACATTTCTATCAACAACCTGCTCCACAGTCAACCTGCCTCTTTGGAATTACATGGCCCTTGCTTAATCTAATTCTAATGTATAATCCACAACTTCCACATGTAGTTTATTATTTTCAGTACTCTGCAATCCAGGATATGGTTTTATCCCTCTCAGCCTAATGGAAGAATATTATCATCCTCACTTTTCAAAAAAATTGAAAGAGACCAAATGAAAAATTGTATAAACTGTTGTTCTTGATGTTTAGTAACTAAGTCATGTCCAACTCTTTTGTGACCCCAGGGACTTAGCCCACCAGGTTTCTCAGTCCATGGGATTTCTCAGGCAAGAATACTGGAGTGGGTTGCCATTTCCTACTCCAGGGCATCTTCCCGATCCAGGAATCGAACCTGTGTCTCTAGCATCTCCTGCATTGGTGGGCAGATTCTTTACCACCGCACTATCTGGGAAGGTCTAGGCTGCCTGTGTTCAAATCGCCCTGGAAGTTTTGGTTTCCTGAGATAAGGATTTGAGTACAAGTACTATATTTGAGAAGATGTCGCAGGCAGTGTGGTCAGGAAGTAGGGAAGTGAGACAGGGGAAGAAAGAAAACCCAGTAGTGAAGGCATTCATGAGTGAGTTACTGTTGTGGGCAACTAGGACTCAGTCCTAGCACCCCCTCCGCGTCAGGCTGTGGAAACCACAATTCAGAATCGTTCCACCTGTCCCCAGTTGTTCCTGTCCCCCCAACAACAATTGTGTTGCTGTTTCTGAGTGCTGACTTCCATGCTTCTAACTGAACTGAACCAGAAGAAGCCCTTAGCAAGGAAGAGAGCCACAGAAGCAGACAGATACAGAGACAGACATGCAGGAAGGACACAGAGGCCACAAGAACTGTTCTCCAGACCTATGCGTGACCCCAGGGACTGAGCCAACGTGGGCCGAGCATTGTCAGCGTGCTCACAGGAGTGCTCCCTAATCTCTCTGGATCTCAGCTCTCTTATCCTTAAAATAGGAGAAAGAGTAGCTCCTGCCTCATGAGGGTGATATGGGGATTGATGAATTCCTGTATCTGCAGTATTTCAACACTCACAAATACTCATCTTAAGTCTTTCTCTATTTTTTGAACTTCTAACTTACCGTAATCGTTCCTCTTCTAAATAGGCTTCTAACAAGATAGAAGATAAATCCATCTATTATACGTTTCAAAAAGAAATAGAACCATTTCTGAGAACAGTCTCCTTATTAGGCCCCCTTTGTGTTTGATCAGCTTTGAACGACTGCCTTTTGAAATGCGCTGTATGCTTTGTTAGCACATTAGATGCCCAGCCCAGCAAGTTCTGTTATTGGAGCAGCTCTATGAGCTTTCTCGTTCTGGCTGTTCTATTTTATGGACTCCATTGGTGGGATTCAAGTGTGAACGGCTCATCACAGTCCTCTGTTGTATTTTCCTCTGTGTCTCCTCTTTTCTCAGAGCTATTTTCTAAGGATAGCAGACCCTAGGAGCTTTCTTTTTGTGAAACTTCTACAGTCTAGGGGTTGAAGCCAGTGGCTGCAATCCCAGGCAATTCTGAGTTCTACTTCTGTCAAAAGCATTTATACTCAGTGTTTCGTTGCTCAGGGATGATTGAAACAGCCCAATTGGTGAACAGCCAGGGGAAGATAGGGTTAAAAAAAAAAAGAGAGAGGAACCCAACTATGTTACATGGAGCTCAGCCTGTCATGATTAAAACTCAGTTTAAAGATTTGTTCACCCAAGCAAATATCTCTGGACTGTTTCAGGCTGTGACTCTTCAATTAACCTGACGTTTCACAAATCCAAAAGTGCTGTGGATGAACTCTTCACTTCGCTTCGGGATATTGCTGGAGCTCGGAACCTCATGAAACAGTTCAAGTCTGTATATGTTCCTGGAAATCATACCCACCAGGCAAGTACATATGTTTTAAAGTAACCGGCTAATCTGTGCTGTGTTTTTAGGATTCAGAGACGAAAAGAAAAGTTTCCATTTTAAGCTGTTTAGAATGAAGGATTTGTTCAAGATGAAACCTAAGGCTCTTCTAGTCCAGAGTTCTGGATTCCTCTGAATCTGAAAGCTTCCCGGTTTATTTGTACCACAGGCCTAATGCAGCAGATGAGCAATGGGTTGGGGGGTCAGCTCTACTTTGTCAGTGGCCCAGACCTGTCCTGTCACCTTAGGCAAGTCCGTAAGTGCTAGATGAGGGGCTGGCTTTAGACAGTGCCCAGGTTTCTGGATCTAAGAATGACAGAATTGCCAAATAATATTATGCAAAGAAAATAAAAGTTGATGACTGCAAAAACAGTTGTTATTTAAAATGCCCCCACCACTTTATGGGCTTCCCTTTTGGCCCAGCTGGTAAAGAATCTGCGTGCAATGCGGGAGACCTGGGTTCAATCCCTGGGTTGGGAAGATCCCCTGGAGACTGGAAAGGATACCTACTCCAGTATTCTGGCCTGGAGAATTCCATGGACTGTATAGTCCACGGGGTCACAAAGAGTCAGACACAACTGAGCGACTTTCACTTTTAAGGAGAGTAGGAGAACCCTACAGGGATATTTTGAGCAGGGAGTCGGAAAATGGTAAGAAAATCCAAGATGAATGGGGTAATTACTGTACCACAACTTGATGGCAAAGGGAAGAGGTGGGTGGTAGAATCAGGCACAGAAAGACCCAAAGGGAAGATGAAGGGCAAAGAAAGGCTGGAGCCATCGAGGCTGGGTAGTCTCTGTTAGACAAGGAGGAAAGCGATCAGGTTGCTGGCGGCCAAAGATGAGCTTTCAAGGAAGAATAGATGTTTCTGACAGAAAAGCTCATTAGGTTTTGGTGTGGAGTGGATGAAGGAATCTTCTCTCCCATCTTCCTGTGAAATAGTCCACAGAATTCACTCTATTTGCTAAGGCTTTCTTGGAGAGTTGAATGAGCTGTTAGTGGGGACTCTGATCTAGTGAGGGGTTCAGCTTCAGGGTGCTGACTCTCCAAGGTGGGCATGTAGACAGGAGCTGAGGTTACCTGCTATCACCTAGCGACATGCAGGTTCTCCCATTTATTCATTAGTAGCTGATACTTGAAGAGTCCCCTGCATTTGGTTTCCCTTTGATCCTCACGCAAGTAGGCCAGAGAGGTATTATTATCAGAGACCTAGGAAGGCCGCAGTGACTTGCCACATGCACACAGGTGGCCAGGACCTGACCCCGTGTTTCCTGCCAACACAAAACTTCCAGTCACTGCACCATGGTTCTCGTGGAGGTTCTAGAAATACTAACTGATGGTGCTGTGGGTACCTGAAGTCACCCACCAAGACACCGAAGACCTTAGAAACTGGCACTCAACTTAGTAATATAAATTCCCATCCTTTGTTCAATGATCTAAACAAATACTGATAAAATCACTCAGATAATTAATCAGGTGTAGTTTTGTCATTTAAAAAATTGCCAGTCTTAAATATGGCAGTGTAGACTGGTTGTACAAGATGTGATTGAACTGAAGATGCATGATGAAATTTAGACCAAAGACTGTTGAGAGGCAAGTGGCTACTGTCATTAACAAAGGGAAAGTAACCACTAAATTACTAAGGTGTTTTCAGTTTTTTTGATCATCATGGTGGCTGATTTGGCCAACTTCACATAAACATGTTATCTATAAATCTTGAGCGTGATAAAGACAATGATCAGTTTCCTAGACTTTATCTCCTTGCCACCAACTCGGTCATTTCTCCAGACCTCAGAACCCTGTTGAGCAGCCTTTGCCTTTGGAGAATGAACTCTCCCTTGTTCCATGCACGTCCTGTATAGTGAGTCAGTAATATTATCAACTCATTCAGCAAAACTGCTAAAGGTCTGTGAGTGGAAGTGGGGGCAAGGCAGAGAGTATATGTGTATCTTGAGGGGATTAAATAATATTAATCCAGACACCAAGTGAAATGCTATGCAACCAAAAAGTGAGCTCTATACATACTCAGCAAGGACTGTATTTGGATCCTTAGGTTCTACTTGGAGAACTCAAACAGTGGTTCATGATCTATTGGGTGAAAAGTGTTGTAGTTTATTCTGTAAAGTGTTATCTTAATTTTCTTTTAAAAAACAATAAGATAAAAAGTATGTGGGTATGTATACTTAATAAGTATTTAAAATTTTAGAGAAAATGTATAATGGTTACTTATAGGGAATAGGAATGTTGGATGGACAAGGAGGAACTCTGGCTTCTTGCTTTATATATGTAGAGAAAGAATTTTTGATGGGATTACAGATAATTTTTACCTGTTTGGGTTTTTCAACGTCTTTTGGAGGTAAAGAAATACAAGTCACAGGTGTAAGCCCTGTGAGGACAGGGATTTGATCTGGTGTGTCCACTGCCATAGTTTCCCTGCTATAGTGATATCATGCACATAATGGGTGCCTGATAAATGTTTTTGGGTACATCTTGAATGCACTACATATATTTTTATCATATATTGGAAGAGTCACTGGGACAAAAATACATGCAGATAGAAGATAGCAGGTGTCCAGACTAGAAGCAGAGTCCAGCTCCGTCTCGTTTTGAAGATGCACCTTGGCTAGGCAACTTTCTGTCCATCTCTTCTCCCAGTTTGGTCCTCAGCTCTAGGAAGAATCAGTGCTTTCTATCTAGCTCCATGCTGTTTCTACACAGCATCTAGCTGGGATGTCCTGGGCTTCCTGGGGCACTTAGGAAAGATGTAAACCTGGTCTGGCAAGGGATTCCTGCCTCAGCTCTGACCAGTGCTGTGCATCTGGGCTCTCTCCCCTGGATCTTGGGGTCCTACTCAGCCCCAGGCTTCCTCCCAGAGTATCTTTCTCCTGCTCTAATGCAAATGAGTTGACTCTTAGAGCCACTCCTCTTTACTAGCTAGAGGCACTTCTTATTTAACCTTCATCCTTTAGCCCTTTAGGTAAATGTTTTGGTCACAGCTCAGATGTAGAAAGCAGACACCACTCTCATCATTTTAAAGAAAATGTGATTTCATATAAGGAATTAAGTACCTGTAGTATCTGAAAGAGCTGGAGGAGTGGGATCTAGACCAGATATGTAGAAATGCGCCCCGAACATCACCACACACCTGGTTCCAAGAGAACCAGTACCTCTGCCACAGCCAGGGGAGTGGGCATGGTGGCCACTCACGAGGCTTCCACTGAAGCTCTTGGCTTGAAGAACGTGCCAGCAAAGCTGGAGACAGCTTCTGTGTTTGCTCATCCCGGTAAATACAGAGCCCAGCTCAGTGCTTGCCACCTAAGGGTAAATGGGTAGGTGGATGGATGGATGGATCCTGGACTGTGGGTCTTATTCAGAATGGTATTTGTTACGTTCTTAATTCTAAATGAGAGGGAGGTTAGCATGTAGGTTAACATCAGCCTTGGGGTTCATAACCCAGCTCTGCTCCCTACTAACCGTGTGACCTTAGGCAAATTATTTTACCTCTCTGTGCTTAGTTCCTCTTAGCTACTATTATTAGCTCCTTCATAAAAATGCTCTGATGATTAGGTGAGTTAATACATATAAGGCTTTTCAGGACACAAGCCAACACAGACAGTGCTCTGTAAGTACTGGCTGTAACAGTTGCTGTAAAGGACGAAATAGACCTTCTCTTTGTCCTCTTTTGTAGCGTCTCATTGTTTCCTTTGTTAGGAGATGGGCTACACAGAAAGGGGGTCATTCTCAAGTTGACTTTCCCGTTAGCTGTGGCATATGGTCAGAATCAACTGCTCATACCCCTTTGTTTGGAAAAGTCATGTTTGTCTGTAGACTCTGTTGACCAGAAGCCTAAGCGCCAGTTTTGCCTTCATAGCAAGCCTTCTTCTGCTTTCGTTTCTTACTACAAATGTTCCAGTTTAATGGGAGGCTTAACCCTCTTCCTGAATGTCAGCGTTTGATGTGCTGCTGTTCCTCAGATGACTCAGGGCAAGGAGCTTATGAGCCCTTTCAGACTAAATACTGTATGACTCTTGCTTGACTGGCTTTGGCAAAACTCTCAAAGTGCTGTGCTGTGTTGGGGGAAACGTCCCACAGATGGATACCGTCTTCTGTGCCTCTGGCATGTTGAACAAGAGCCTTTAAAACCTGCAGGGCCCAAAGAGGCTCAATTCATCTTGTGCCTGGTGAAATAGGGCCTCTAAACAGTCTGTAGGCCCAGTCTCTTCATCAGCAATCCCCAGCCCTGGCCACCAGCTGTCCAAGTGCTAAGCTCTGTTCTTCCTCCTGATTCTATCTACCTAACTCCAGACCTGCTGACATCCTTTTTGAAAGCATCTGTGTGAGATAGCGTAAACCGGGGACCAGGAAGCTTGACTGTCTCCTGCAGCCTAACTTCTAACTGCCTGTGTGAATTTAAGCAAGTTGATTAATAGCTTTGGGCTTTGATTTCCTTATGATGAAGTTAAAGGGACTAGACTGAAAACTTTTAAAAAGTCATCTGCTTATGGTTTGAGGGATGGATGGATGAACAGATAGACGAATAAACCACTTTTTAATCTCCAGAGCAAACCATTATCCTTAAGAAGATGAAAGGAGGAAAAAAATCAGTCATAGTGTATGGCAAAAGATAAAAATAAATAAGCCATGGAGTAGTCAAAGCCCAAAGCCAAGACCAGTTTTGAACAGAAGTTTTTTCTGTGTAATCTTGGATTGAAACAAAATGAACATCCTCTGTACAAGTCTAGTTCTCCTGGGAAGTTGGTTGTTTAGAGTCAGTTTTGCAGAAAAGAAGCATTTGCAGCCGGAGGACTAAGAGAGGCCCCAGCTGCACCAGTACCAACCAACAAAGCCTGGGTCAGCAGCACGACCAAGGGGATATGGTTGTGGCAACAACAGCTTTCTTGGAAACTGATCTCGGCCATCTTCTGCTGCTAAGTCTCTTCAGTCATGTCTGACTCTGTGCGACCCCACGGACAGCAGCCCACCAGGCTCGCCCATCCCCGGGATTCTCCAGGCAAGAACACTGGAGTGGGTTGCCATTTCCTTCGCCATCTTCAGGTGGCCAAATTTAAGATGTTGGAGTTGGTTTTTCAGAATTGTCTCTGACTTATGTGTAATGTCAGAAACTGTGCTCCGAACCTTTCTTCAAGGGTTGGAATCAGGTCAGTAAGAACCTTCTAGACTGAATCGTACATTAGCTCCACCATGAAAAGGAACCAAAGACATAGAAAGAAGCGTTTTATTTTTCATATTCTGATTAACTATGGGATATTAAAAGTCCAGTTTGTTCTGGAAGAGATACTGACCATTTAACAACAAAAAGAGAGTTTCTATTTTTTTTTGAAACCTCATCTATTTCATGTGTAAACCCATTGAGGTCTCATTAGGTTCTACCAAACCTTCAAGCTAGCCTCATGAGACTGTCATACAGGACCACATTGTGATCTCCACGGCCCTAAGCATTTTTGCCTCCATGGCTCTCTTCCTATATTAATATATATATATATATATATGAATAAATATTTATTAAGTATTATATGGGGCTTCCCTGGTGGCTCAGATGGTAAAGAATCTGCTTCGATCCCTGGGTTGGGAAGATCCCCTGGAGAAGGAAATGGCAACCTACTCCAGTATTCTTGCCTAGAGAAATCCCTTGGACAGAGGAGTCTGTCGGGCTGCAGTCCATGGGTCGCAAAGAGTCGGACATGACTGAGTGACTAACACTAAGACAAAAGTATTATATAATAAAACTTATAAATATATTCAGTTGAATATATAATTTGTATATTTATATGAATATTCTTACATTTGCATATATTCAATTGCAATGCACATATTGTAATTATACAGTTATATTGGTAGAGAGACAAATATATTTATATTATATATCAAAACATTATCTTTCACCTAAAAGTTCATATTTTTCTTCTGATTTTAAAAGAAATTAATGCATTTTCGTGGATTGCTAACAGACTCATGGGCCCTCGGCATTATGCATTCTGTGCCTACTGCTTGAGTCATCTCTGTGGTCATAGCCCCCACTGGCACCAGTCTGTCCAGGATAGGAACATAGCTCACCCATAGGCAGCAGCGGGCATTTTTCTCCTCTGGAGTAACCATTGTGATCATCCATGAAGTCCATACAGCTCCCCAGGAGCTGTTTGGTTTGGTCCCAAAGTGACAGCTGAGGAGTGAAGGAACTAGACTCACAAGGAGGGAAGGGTCGGGGCAGGAGTCTCCTGGCTTAAAACTCTCATATCCTATAGGAGCCACTTTCTCTGAACCAGCTCCACAGACATGATTCTAGCATTCCTCCAAGGGACATGCCAATTATACAAGAGCCATTGTACTCAGAGAAGCCCAAAGCCCTGACTTTCTGTCCAGTATTTATAGTTCTCCCCATCTAATGCAATTTGCTAAGCGGGGTCATTTTTATCATAAGCAATCTTGCTTGGCTAGAGTTTGACATTCTTCCCTTATCAGGTTTCCAGGGAAACAGAGCTCAAAAGTTAACCAAAGGTCAAATTCTTATGCAGAAGGGAAAAGAGGTTTAATAATCCTTTGCCTACCACAAGCAACCTGCCAGTTATTAAGGAAATAGCTAATGTTTCAATTCAGACTTTATGGTGTGTCTGTGGAAGAGACATGCTACGTGTGTTCCCCAAACACATATTTCTGTTTCCTCCTGGCACAATTAGACCACATTTTCCAAGTTCCCTTGCAGGTAGATGTAGGTTTGTGATTAATTCTGACCAATGAAAAATGGGTCGACGTGATACAGATCACCTTCAGTCCATAAAATCTCTCTGGAAATCCTCCACACTGTCTCTCTTTCATCCTCAGTTGATGAGATGCAAAGGCCTCCATGTGGGGTCCCAGAGCCCTAGAGGGTGGCGGGGGCTGCTCAGCAGCAGGAACACGGATGTCTGTCTGAATGATTGTGTAGAGCATAGACCCCCTACTGCCGGGACACACTGAATGTGGTAGAAGCAAGAAATAGGGATGAATTTGTCTGTGTTTTTAATCCCTTTCCTTCCCCCTGAAAGATGAACTGCCAGTGAATGTTTGATTAGGAAAATTAAATTATTCTCGTTAACATCTCATGAAGTCAAACTACACGACTGATCTCCCCTCTGATCCTCTCTAACACATGAGGAAAACTGAACAGGGCCCTAGGGAAAGACATCTGTCTTCCCATCACCCCCTTCTATGGCCCTTTGCTGAGAAGTAGCTTCTGGCTGAATAGAAAATTCCGTAATAGAGGAGTCCCATCTAGGAAGCTACTGCCAGGGCTTCCCTGGTGGCTTAGTGTTAAAGAATCCACCCACCAATGCAGTAGACATAGGTTTGATCCCTGGTCCAGGAAGATCCCACATGCCGAGGAGCAACTAAGCCCACGCACCGCAACTATTGAGCCTGTGCTCTGCAACAAGAGAAGCCACTGCAACGCGAAGCCCTCACACAGCAACTAGGGAGTAGCCCCCGCTCACCACAACTAGAGAAAAGCCTGCACAGCAAAGAATACCCAGCACAGGAAAAAATAAATAAATGTTTTTCAAAAAGACTCAAAGTCTTAAAATATAAAAAAAGAAGAAGCTACTGCCAAAGTCATTCATTCTAGTCAAATTTCAGTGACATGATTTGGAGCAGAAAAAAATCCAAACTAAGTAAGGAAGAAGCCAAAAGTTCTCATGATTAAAACCCTGACTGGGGAAACTAAGAAATGTGTTTGCTAACGAATCATGAGACAAGTATTGCTTTGAACCTGAGAAAGTCTTTCCTAAATCGAACTCTTTAAATGAACAGTGTTATTTAGTTGTTCTGTGTTTAGTTGTTTTAAAGAATTTGGAAGTCTTTTTCAATATAATATTTAAGTGGCAAAACTTATCAACATCTTTTTTTTTCTTGACTATGCTGCACAGCTTGTGGGATCTCAGTTCCCTGACCAGGGATTGAACTTGGGCCCCAGCAGTAAAAGCACCAAGTCCTAATCACTGCACTATAAATCACTGTAAATTCTCTCTCTCTATTTTTTTAATTGAAGTAGAATTGTTTGCAATATTGTTAGTTCAGGTGTATAGTACAGTGATTCAGTTATATGTATATATATTCTTTTTCAGATTATTTTCCCTTATAGGTTATTACAAAATATCAAGTATAGTTCCCTGTGTTATATAATAGGTCCTTGTTGATTATCTGTTTTATATATGCTAAGTCACTTCAGTCGTGTCCGACTCTGTGCGACCCCATAGACAGCAGCCTACAAGGCTCCCCTGTCCCTGGGATTCTCTAGGCAAGAACACTGGAGTGGGTTGCCATTTCCTTCTCCAATGTGTGAAAGTGAAAAGTGAAAGTGAAGTCGCTCAGTCATGTCTGACTCATAGCGATCCCATGGACTGCAGCCTACCAGGCTCCTCCATCCATGGGATTTTCTAGGCAAGAGTACTGGAGTGGCTTGCCATAGTGTGTATATGTTAATCCCAACCTTCTAATTTATCCCTCCTTGCCCCTTTCCCTTTTGATAACCATAAGTTTGTTTTTCATGTCTGTGGGTCTATTTCTGTTTTGTAAATAAGTTCATTTGTATCATTTTTTTAGGTTTCACATATCAGTTCAGTTCAGTTCAGCTCAGTTCAGTCGCTCAGACATGTCCAACTCTTTGCGACCCCACGAATCACAGCACGCCAGGCCTCCCTGTCCATCACCAACTCCCGCAGTTCACTCAAACTCATGTCCATCGAGTCGGTGATGCCATCCAGCCATCTCATTCTCTGTCGTCCCCTTCTCCTCCTGCCCCCAATCCCTCCCAGCATCAGAGTATTTTCCAGTGAGTCAACTCGTCGCATGAGGTGGCCAAAGTATTGGAGTTTCAGCTTTAGTATCAGTCCTTCCAATGAACAGCCAGGATTGATCTCCTTTAGAATGGACTGGTTGGATCTCCTTGCATATATTTGTCTTTCTCTGGCTTCCTTCACTTAGTATGATAATCTTTAGGTCCATCCATGTTGCTGCAAATAGCCTTATTCTTTCTTGTGGCTGAGCAATATTCTCTGTATGTGTGTGTGTGTGTGTGTGTGTGTGTGTGTGTGTGTGTGTGTGTGTACACCACACCTTCTTTATTCATTCATCCGTTCAATGGACATTTAGGTTGTTTCCATGTCCTGGCTATTGTAAATAGTGCTGCAGTGAACATTGGGGTGCATGTATCTTTAAATTAACCATACTTATATCATTTAATGAGTTTTTGGTTACCAGTGAAAATAGAAAAAAGAAAAAAGCTGAAAGCAGTTTAAACAAGAAAGGTAATGTATTAGATTCTATGATTTAAAAGGCCAGAGAAGGGACAGCTTCAAGTGGTAAGGAACCATTGCTGGGGTGATGCTAACAGAAATAACAAAGGAGCAGGTTCCCGCTTGCTTTCCCTGCCTTCCAGTGTCCTTCCTGGGCTCCTGTGGGCACAGTCGAACAGATCTAGATGGCAAAGCACAAATATGGTTTGCAGGCCAGCCTCCAAGTACTGAGTATGGAAGAGAGGATTTGGACTTGAGAGACAACAACTTAATAACCATCACATCTCATTATAAAAAATGATATTTCAAAATGCTGTCATGGGGCTTCCCTCCCCACACCCAGAGCTGGACCATAAAGAAAGTTGAGCCCCGAAGAACTGATGCTTTTGAACTGTGGTGTTGGAGAAGACTCTTGAGAGTCCCTTGGACTCCAAGGAGATCCAACCAGTCCACCCTAAAGGAGATCAATCCTGAGTGTTCATTGGAAGGACTGATGCTGAAGCTGAAACTCCAATACTTTGGCCACCTGATGCAAAGAACTGACTCATTGGAACAGACCCTGATGCTGGGACAGATTGAAGGCAGGAGGAGAAGGGAACGACAGAGAATGAGATGGTTGGATGGCATCACTGACTCAGTGGACATGAGTTTGAGTAAACTCCAGGAGTTGGCGATGGATAGAGAGGCCTGGCATGCTGCAGTCCATGGAGTTGCAAAGAGTCGGACACGACTGAGTGACTGAACTGAACCGAACTGGGGCTTCCCTGGTGGCTCAGCGGTAGAGAATCAACCTGTCAGTGCAGGAAGTATGGGTTTGATCCCTGGGCTGGAAAGATCCCACATGCTGCGGAGCAGCTAAGCCCATATGCCGTAACGATTAAGCCTGCTCTCTAGAGACTGGGAGCCACAACTACTGAAGTCCGCGTGCCCTAGAGCCCGTGCTGTGCAACAAGGGAGACCGCTGCATGAGAATCCCAAGCCTCACATCTAGGGAGTAGCCCCGTCTAACTGCAACTAGAAAAGCCCATGCAACAATGAAGGCCCAGCACAGCCAAAATTAAAAAATAAAATTATTTTTAAAAGTTGCTCTCATATGAGAAGACAGTCATGTGAGAATGTCATGTGACTGTCCTAGGAGAGAGTTCAGTCAAGAAAAAGAATGAGTATTACAGAGGCATGAGAGGCAGTTCATTAAGAAAAGCAATTTGATTGTTTCTCTGGATTATGTGATGTGTCTGTTATCTGTGACTTCTCCGTACTTAATTTGTGGCTGCTTTTCTCAATCTAAATAAATGTTATCTACATATCTTAAAATATAATAAAACGTGTTTACAGCCTTGCCCAGTAACATTCCATGATCACAAAGTCCCAAGAATGAAGGTGTTAAAGGAATAGCACTTCCAAATCTCTGCTCACCCTCAAGGGGAAGCTGACTCAAAGGGCCTTTCTCCCTAGAGCTGCATTCCCCAGGGCCGAGCTGAAAGTAGAGCAAGGGAGAAAGGGGATGTCTAATGCTCCACCCTTCCTTCTTTCCCTGTCTCCAGTCTACACAGGGGCTTCTGGGGCCCTGAACACAGTCCTGTCACCCTGGTACCCTGTGCCTTGCACAGAGGGGGCCCTGACATAGTGTTTTTGCTGGACAACAGGACTGTCTTTTTCCTATGTCTGAGCTCTTCTTGGGGTCACTACTCATCCTGCTTACTGAAGGTTCATCCTATGGCGAGCAACCAAAAAGTCTTTTGGTTTTTGTAGGTTGAGGTACGTATACTCCCTTCTCTCTTAAACATGACAGCCTATGTGTATCTCTCTGGTTCTGCCCAATGTTATTCTGTATAATTATATGTAGACTAATAAAGGAAATAACTGTAAGCTCCCGGAAAGAAGTAGGCTTTTTATTTATCATCCCTTTGTGTTTTGTAACAGAATTTTATTAAGTTGCAAGTAGCAGAGATCTGAAACATAATGGCTTAAACATGCAAGGTTTTGTCTTGTCACATATGTAGGTTCTGAGTCAGTCCATCTGTGTTGTAGTAATGCCACGAGTCTCCACGGACCCAGATTTCTTCCAGCCCTCTGCTCTATCATGTCCAAGAAATGGTTCAATTTTCCACAGTGGCTGCTGGGGCTGCCGCCATCACTTTCATCCCACTCCCCTTCTCCTTGCGTATCATTCTCCAAAACTTCCAGACTCAGCAGCAAGAAAGGCTGCAGAATGGAGTTTTTCAGCCAATTGATCATGTGCCCGGCCAAAAACTGGTTCTATTTCTGAGGAAGCAGTTGATGAATAGTTGATAAGTTAGCAGAGTATTGGCCAAAGGACTTCTCCGTGGAGAGCAGTTTAGAGAGATTAAAGTTTAAGAGATTAAATATCCAGAAAGGCTGAGATGGTAGAAAATTTCTCAAGACAGTTTACTCAGGGAGGAGGGTTTGGAAAATTCAGAGGCCATTCTGTGAACTTTTTTTTTTAACATTGAAAATACATATTGGATTGTTTTAATTCCAGAAATATAAATTTCTGAAGTTTTGGAAAAAGAAGAAAATAGAGTCCCCTACTCGCAGAACCTAGCATTAGCCCTCATTTATGTTTTTGTGTGCTTTATTCCAACCTCTTCCAGACATAAATAACTTATTAATTTTTAACAAGTGAGGAAAAAAAGGCCGTTCTTGATCTGTGGGAGTACGTGCGGGTGTAGATGTGTGTGTAGTGGTGTTTGGACTGTGCTTTTTGAAAAAGGGATACAGTGAAGAGACTTCCTCGCACCTTTGTCTCCTGTCCGGCCCCCACTTCGTGATCACGGCTCATGGCGGTTCTGTATATCACAGCTGAGTTTATTTTTCGCGTGTTTCAGCAAATGCAGGCTTTCATCTTCCCTTTGGCACATTCTACACAAATGCCCATTATTCGTATTGCTCCTCATCTTGCTTTCTCCACTCACAGTTTATTCTCACCTTGCCTTTTCCTATCGACACAGAGTTCCCCTCTTCACTTCCACAGCATTCCTTCATGTGGATTAGATTCCATTTATTAAACAGCTCCCTACTGATGGGCACATGAGTTTCCAATCTTTTGCTGTAACAAATAGACGTTTATGGATCTCATTTGCATACAGTAGCATATTTGTAGGATTAAGTTTTAGATGTGGGATTGCTAGGTCAGATGCATTCATAACTTTGATAGGTATCTCCAGACTACTCTCTATGCTGATTGTAACAATTTACACTCCCACCAGCAGTATATGAGCATGTCTGTTTACCTATGACTTCGTCAAAAGAATGTATTTTCAAACCTCTGCATTTTTGCCTGTATGATAAATTGTAAAAATCTAACTTGGTGTTACAGCTTTATAATGAGGAGGTTGACTCATAGTTTTGTTAGTTTTTAAATTTCCATGTCTCTGCCCAGTGCTTTCCGTTTCATGAACATTTGTCTATGAGATCTCTGGGCATGCAATGGTCTGTTTGATTAATAAACAGAGGAGACCTGCAGCTTCAACAGGTGCTATTTCTCCCTGCATCTTATTCCTGTTAAATGCACTAGTTGCCTTCTAGCTAAGTGATTATTTATGATCGTGATGATTTATACTCTGATTTATTTCTAAGATATTTCAAGTAAGAAAGTTGGAATAAGGGGAAACTTAAGAGTAAAACATGACTGTAGGGAAAGCAAGACGAGGCCAGAGATGAAGTCAGTACCCCAGATGTCCTCAACACTGGCTAGAGGTCAGTCACAGATCTGGCCAGTACAAAGAGAGACACAGTTCACTGCATCTCTGCAGTGCTGGCTTTCCTGAGTCTGTGATAGATACAGTAGAGTGCTTTGAGGGTAGACACTCCTCTTCCTTCACCCTTCATGGTCCCACTGGGCTGCCATACAGAACTGGAGCAGCGAAGCCAGCAACACGACTGGGAGTAAAGCAGTCCAGCTGATGGGAAGGTAAGGAGACCCAAGGCAAGGAGGAAGGGAATTTGCTTAGAATACACATTGGTCAGAGGCTGCTGCTGCTGCTGTTGCTGCCAGGTCACTTCAGTCGTGTCCGACTCTGTGTGACCCCACAGACGGAAGCCCACCAGGCTCCCCCGTCCCTGGGATTCTCCAGGCAAGAACACTGGAGTGGGTTGCCATTTCCTTCTCCAATGTGTGAAAGTGAAAAGTGAAAAGTAAAGTTGCTCAGTTGTGTCCGACCCCTAGTGACCCCACGGACTGCAGCCTACCAGGCTCCTCCATCCATGGGATTTTCTAGGCAAGAGTACTGGAGTGGCTTGCCATTGCCTTCTCCGTGGTCAGAGGCAGCTGCCTCCAAATATTATCTAAACCTGGATAGATATAGCACCACTTACCAAACTGTAGGTGTTGTAAATTCACATCAACTTAATCCTACTGAAATTCTTTTTTTTTTTAATTTATTCATTTATTTGACTGTGCCAGATCTTAGCTGTGACATGTAGAATCTTTAGTTGCAGCATGTGGGATCTAGTTCCATGAATAGGATTGAACCCAGGCCCCCTGCATTGGGAGTGTGGAGTCTTAGCCACTGGACCACCAGGGAAGTCCCCTACTGAAATTCCTATTGTTCACGTGGCATTCTTTCTCTAAGTCCCAACCTTGGTCAGCTTTCATTGGGGCATCTTGGCTTCTTTTTCTGGGCAGGTTGTACTTGGAGTTGACTTCCCTAGAAAACAGAGATTGCTTTGGGCTTGGTTAGTGACAATACATTGTAAGAAAACATTTGGGATCCTAAAGGAAGGAAGGGAGCATAATTCTAAGAATGTTTAGGAAAGACCTGAGAGCATCTTCATCTAAGTTGACAGTATTTTGCTTTTCAGCATACTTCATGCTGAAGGGAATGGCAAACCACTTCAGTATTCTTACCTTGAGAACCGCATGAAGAGTATGAAAAGGCAAAAAGATAGGACACTGAAAGGTGAACTCCCCAGATCAGTAGGTGCCCAGTATGCTACTGGAGAAGAGTGGAGAAATAGCTCCAGAAAGAATTAAGAGGCTGAATCAAAGCAAAAACAGTGCCCAGTTGTGGATGTGACTGGTGATGGAAGTAAAGTCCGAAGCATGGAAACCTGGAATGTGAGGTCCATGAATCAAGGTAAATTGGAAGTGGTCAAACAGGAGATGGCAAGAATGAATATCGACATTTTAGGAATCAGCAAGCTAAAATGGACCTGAATGGGCGAATTTAATTCAGATGACCATTATAACTACTACTGTGGGCAAGAATCCCTTAGAAGAAATGGAGTAGCCCTCAGTATCAACAAAAGAGTCCAAAATGCAGTACTTGGGTGCAGTCTCAAAAAACGACAAAATGGTCTCTGTTCATTTCCAAGGCAAACCATTCAATATCACAGTAATCCAAGTCTATGCCTCAATCACTAATGCCAAAGAAGCTGAAGCTGAACGGTTCTATGAAGACCTACAAGACCTTCTAGAACTAACATCAAAAAAAGGTGTCCTTTTCATCATAGGGAACTGGAATGCAAAAATAGGAAGTCAAGGGATACCTGGAGTAACAGGCAAGTTTGGCCTTGGAGTACAAAATGAAACAGGGCAAAGGCTAGCAGAGTTTTGCCAAGACAATGCACCAGTCATAACAAACACCCTCTCCCAACAACACAAGAGATGACTCTACACATGGACTTCACCAGATGATCAACACCAATATCAGATTGATTATATTCTTTGCAGTCGAAGATAGAGACGTTCTATACAGTCAGCAAAAACAAGACCAGGAGCTGACTGTGGCTCAGATCATGAACTCCTTATCACCAAAGTCAGACTTAAATTGAAGAAAGTAGGGAAAACCTCTAGACCATTCAGGTAAGACCTAAATCTAATCCCTTTTGATTATACAGTAGAAGTGACAGATAGATTCAAAGGATTATGTCTGATAGAGAGAGTGCCTGAAGAACTATGGACAGAGGTTCCTAACGCTGTATAGGAGGCAGTGATCAAAACCATCCCCAAGAAAAAGAAATGTGAAAAGGCAAAATGGTTGTCTGAGGAGGGCTTACAGATAGCTGAGAAAAGAATAGACGCGAAAGGAAAAGGAGAAAAGGAAAGATATATCCATCTGAATGCAGAGTTCCAAAGAATAGCAAGGAGAGATAAGAAAGCCTTCCTAAATGATCAATGCAAAGAAATAGAGGAAAATAATAGAATGGGAAAGACTAGAGATCTCTTCAAGAAAATTAGAGATACCAAGGGAACATTTCATGCAAAGATGGGTACAATAAAGGACAGAAATGGTATGGACCTAACAGAACCAGAAGATATTAGGAAGAGGTGGCAAGAATACACAAGAGAACTATACAGAAAAGATATTGATGACCCAGATAACCATGATGGGGGACCACTCACCTAGGGCCAGACATCCTGGAGTGTGAAGTCAGATGGGCCTCAGGAAGCATCTCTAAGAAAAAAACAGGTGGAAGTGATGGAATTCCAGCTGAGAGCATTTTCAAATTCTAAAAGATGATGCTGTGAAAGTGCTACACTCAATATGCCAGCAAATTTGGAAAACTCAACAGTGGCCACAGGACTGGAAAAGGTCAGTTTTCATTCTAATCCCAAAGAAAGACAATGCCAAAGAATGTTCAGAATACTGCATAATTGTACTCATCTCACACACTGGCAAAGTAATGCTCAAAATTCTCCAAGCTAGGTTTCAACAGTACATGAATCAAGAACCTCCAGATATTCACGCTGGTTTTAGAAAAGGCAGAGGAACGAGAGATCAAATTGCCAATATACGTTGGATCATAGAGAACACAAGAGAATTCCAGAAAAACATCTACTTCTGCTTCATTGACTATGCTAAAGCCTTTGACTGGGTGGATCACAACAAACTTGAAAATTTTTCAAGAGATGGGAATACCAGACCACCTTACCTGTCTCCTGAGAAATCTGTATGCAGGTCAAGAAGCAACAGTTAGTACTGGACATGGAACATCAGACTGGTTCCAAATTGGGAAAGGAGTATGTCAAAGCTGTATATTATCACCCTGCTTATTTACCTTATACGCAGAGTACATCATGAGAAATGCCAGGCTGGACGAAGCACAAGCTGGAATCAAGATTGCTGGGAGAAATATCAATAATCTCAGATATGCAGATGACACCACCCTTATGACAGAAAATGAAGAGAAACTAAAGAGCCTCTTGATGAAAGTAAAAGAGGAGAGTGAAAAAGACTCAACTCGCTTAAGACTCAACATTCAAAAAATGAAGATCATGGTAGCCAGTCCCATCTCTTCATGGCAAAAAGATGGGGAAACAATGGAAACAGTGAGAGACTTTATTTGGGGGGAGGGGCTCCAAAATCACTGCATATGGTGACTGCAACTATGAAATTAGAAGACACTTTTTCCTTGGAAGAAAAACTATGACCAACCTAGACAGAATGTTAAAAAGCAGAGACATTACTTTGCCAGCAAATGTCCATTTAGTCAAAGCTATGGTTTTCCAGTAGTCAAGTATGGATGTGAGAATTGGACCATAAAGAAAGCTGAGCGACAAATAATTGATGCTTTTGAACTGTGGTATTTGAGAAGACTCTTGAGAGTCCCTTAGACTGCAAGGAGAGCCAACCAGTCAATCCTAAAGGAAATCAAACCTGAATATTCATTGGAAGGACTGATGCTGAAGCTGCAATTCCAATACACTGACCACCTGATGCAAAGAGCTGGCTCACTAGAAAAGACCTGGATGCTGGGAAAGATTGAAGGCAGGAGGAGAAGGGGACGACAGAGATGAGATGGTTGGATGGCATCACTGACTTGATGAACATGAGTTTGAGCAAGCTCCGAGGGTTGGTGATGGATGGGATAATGTTGGTGATGGACATGCTAGGGAAGCCTAGCATGCGCAGTCTTTTGGGTTGCAAAGAGTCAAACATGACTGAGTGACTGAACTGAACTTATATTTTATACATTAAATTGTCACTTTAAATGTGGATTGAAAAATTAGCCATCCTGTAACTATAGCTCTGGTAAGAGTGTCAGACTTTATTTTTGGGGGCTCCAAAATCACTGCGAATGCTGATTGCAGCCATGAAATTAAAAGATGCTTACTCCTTGGAAGGAAAGTTATGACCAACCTAGATAGCATATTTAAAAGCAGAGACATTACTTTGCCAACAAAGGTCCATCTAGTCAAGGCTATGGTTTTTCCAGTGGTCATGTATGGATGTGAGAGTTGGACTGTGAAGAAAGCTGATTGCCAAAGAATTGATGCTTTTGAACTGTGGTGTTGGAGAAGACTCTTGAGAGTCCCTTGGACTGAAGGAGATCCAATCAGTCCATTCTAAAGGAGATCAGTCCTGAGTGTTCATTGGAAGGACTGATGCTAATGCTGAAGCTCCAATACTTTGGCCGCGTCATGAAAAGAGTTGACTCACTGGAAAAGACTCTGATGCTGGGAGGGATTGGGGGCAGGAAGAGATGGGGACGACAGAGAATGAGATGGCTGGATGGCATCACCGATTCGATGGAGATGAGTTTGAGTGAACTCCGGGAGTTGGTGATGGACAGGGAGGCCTGGCGTGCTGTGATTCATGGGGTCGCAAAGAGTCGGACACGACTGAGCGACTGAACTGAACTGAACTGAAGAGTTGTTTGCTTGTGGAGGGGAGTATGAGAAACAAAAAATAGTGCTAGTGTAGTGGAATAAACATTTTTCCCAAAAAATCAATGTTGTTATATTGTCTTTTCACATACACACAAAACCATAGCCATTGCTCAGGATCAAAAATAAACTTGTTTTGCTTCATTTGGTGCAGATAAAGCTATCCTGTCTCCAGACAAACCAAACAAAGCCTTTTCCTTACAGCACAACATTTTGTCTTTCCAGGCATCCTATAAACCACTGTTGAAGCAGGTCGTGGAGGAAATATTTAATCCCGAGAGGCCAGATCCAGTTGACATTGAACACATGTCTTCAGGCCTCACTGATCTCCTTAAAACTGGATTCAGCATGTTCATGAAGGTAAAGTCACCATGACGAGGTAATCCTCAGTGTAATGCTATCTTTACTGGGCTTGAAAATGCTGGTACCTCCTTAACCCTCATGAGTATCACAGAAGAGAATGTCTGGCCTTTCTGAAATCAGGTACAATCTTCATGTAACTTTTGCTTATAAGCAGCCTGACCCTCTAGCTTCCCTTGACCTAAGTATTATGATCTTTTCTCATCAATAGGTAAGGACACAGCCCTCCAGGGTAACGCTCCTGAAAACATTCCTCCTGGTTCACATTGTCACTTATCACAAATCCACATAGAGATCTTAGTGGCAGTCTTGTGCCCTTCATTCTAGAGCTTACTGTGTGGGATAACAAGTAACTCTCCTCAGTCACATAACCAGCATCATCCCAAAATCCATTTGACAATGACTTTTATTTTAGCTTAGCATACTCCCAGGTGACAAGTACGAGAATTTCTCTAGCTAATATCGAGGCTAAGTCAAAATTACCAAACCGCCTTTGCATTGGAGATGAAAGGAGGAAAAGTACACAAATGTGATCTATTTTTAACCCACTGTAAAGTTTCTAAATATAAAAACATCTAAATGAGATTACAGGCTGACCTCCTCGTCTATGCCAGGATTTCGGTTGTAATAACTCTTGGAAATAACAGAATGTTTTGCCAGTTTCAAAGAGTCTTTGAAATCATGAATTAATCTTCATAGACGATCTGGCCTTTCAGAGTTCAATGAATGCATATGCCAGGAAAACTGGTCCACTCCAAAAGCCAGAGGGCGGAAGCCAGTCAGACTCTAAACCAAGCAGTGAGCAGCTGGAATGGACGCTAGGTCTCCTCCCCAGTGCTCCCAGTCATCATCAGCTTCTGATGCAACATGTGGCTGGGGCATTTTCCCTCTGTTTTTTTGTTTTTTAATAATACAGCACAGATCAGCTTCTCAAAAGTGTTCAAGGGCTCCTGTGTAAATGTGGGCCGGGGTTGTCTAGCAGCTCTTCATACTGGATGGTTTTTACAGATGCTTCCAGGCTAGACGTGCTCTCTGACTTTCTCTGCCTGAGCACTCTATTGCTTCATTCATAGCTTGGACTTAACCTTGAAGAGAAACTAAAATAAGAAGTGTGGACTTTCCTGCCCTGGTCGGTCAGGTCTGAGGACAGCCCACTGTGACCTTTGGCAGTCAGCCTGCTGCATCCATAGTCTGGCCAAGGGCCCAAGTGGAGGCTCGAACCCCACCTCCTGCTTACTGCAGGAGTTTCTGATTTGCAAAGAGGCACGGTGTCAGTGAAAGGAGGCCCTAACTTGCCCAAACATAACTTGCCAGTGATGTTCCACAAAAGAACAGTTTCCTGCAAAAGGGTTCTGTGACAAAATATGTTCAGAAAACCCTCGGTTAAACAGAAAATTAAACCAAAAGTCTTTGCTGTCATATGTCATAGTGCCTTTAATACACTAATGGACTCTGCAACTCTCCGGCGGCCGACACAGACCGTCTGTTGTAGGAGGACTGTCCACTTGCATTTTCCATCACTGTTTCATGAACCATGAGACATCACATCTTTAAATTACCCTTTTAAACTCTATAGTGTGTTTTCTGCAGCTCTCCTTGCAGTTGGAAGCTTCACTGTCCTAAGATGGGCTTTGCCTAGGGGGATGTTTAGAACTGTTCTGGGCCATCACTGGACTGCTATGTTTCTCTCCATTCAAATCCCCAGAGTTAGGGCTCATGCAGAGATGCTCCTGCCCCCAGAGACGGATCCCAAAGGGAGGTTTCCATTTAATGGTTTTAGGAAAAAGAATCATACATTCTCCCAGCAGCTGCCAAGACCCACTCCTCAGCCCCCAGCTGCTGGGCCTCTGCACTCACTTACTAGGGGCATCTCATTTGTCTGCAGGTGATAGGAGAGTCTTGGTGGGCTAGGCAGAACCCTCCCCACCCCAGCACCCTAAGGGAGAATCGTTTTATTTTGTTTCTACATGGGCCTCTATGGCTGGCTTTTCTCATCATTCCAGAGAACTTGGCAAGGAAAGTTACTGGCAGCCCACGTGTCAGGGTTTGAACAAAACTGCAGTAAATGAAAAGAGGAATGCTAGGGCTTTGAGAAACCACCTTTGATTTCCCGCAGAGCTCTGTTTTTGAGATGGGGGTGTGCCATCAGGAGAGGGTATCTTCTACTTTGGTTTAAGGCCAGTGGAAAGAAGAGGATGTGGAGGGAGGTGGCAGAGGCTCTCATGGCCACGGCCATTCACCAGTCTCCCTGGTCCTGTTTTCTGAGGCTTCTCACTACCAAAGTCAGGCAGCTAAGCTGTGGTCACGTGTACCCAGGGATCAGCCATCCTCATATTCAAACCTCACAATGACCCTTTCATTATCCCTGCTTTACCCATGGGGAAACTGAAGCCCAGAAAGGGTAAGCAGTAGACTTGAACTTTCAGAAGGCTAGGGTTGGGTCATCCTCCCTGCTCTTCTAGGTGTTTCCTGAACAGCACACAGGAAGTGGGACACCAGGATTCATCCCCAGATCCATCTTATTCCAAAGTCCACGCTCTTACTCACATTGCTTGGCACCAGGATGCTTCCAGGTATTCTCTTGGAAGTTCAGTATTCACGTGTCATAAATTCTTTTCTTCCTGATGACTCATTAGCACAGATGCTTTCCCTCTCCAGTATCTATGCAGTGCCTCCATCAGCTCCTGGCCCGGACTGATCCTCAGAACAGCCCAGACGAGGGCGCTCTCCCAGGGTCATCTGCTGCTACTGCTTCTCTGGGCTTCAGTCCAGGGACCCATGGGTCATACAGCCCCGGGAGGAGAAATGTGTGCAGTGGTGTTGGGTTGCCTCCATACGCTGCAGCTTCATTCTGTATCGGCGGCCAACAGCCATTGCTTTTCTGCTACTCGCTGCCCTACTCTTTGCCTCTGGGACCTGTTTCCCCCTCTTCTCACTCAGAGCCAACCGAAGCTAAGCCTGAAAGGAGCAAACAGACAGAACCTGATGAAAGAAAGGTGTCCATGTGGCCTCCTTCTCGGCCTGGGGTGCTGCTCGTCCAAACGGGAGAGCCGTGGTGCTGGAAAGGGAGCTGAGCTGCTTACCTGTCTCTGGACTCACATGGTTTCACAGATGATATCGTCTCAGAGTCATCAGAGGGAGAACCTGTAGCCTAGGCAAGGGGTGAGAAGCCGGAGAGAGATGAGCTAGTACGTAGACCAGTAGATGTTCCCGCAGGGTGTGCTATGGGCCCCACGGCGGTGATAGGAAGACAGTAGGAGCGGGGTTTCCAGGCCCCAGGGTATCGTCAGGGCTCCATACCTGTGCACACACCTCTGTGGCTGCACGTACTCCTTGCTTTGTCATTATACATCTTTATCATTACACATTGAAGTGAAGTGAAAATCGCTCAGTCATGTCTGACTCTTTGCGGACTATAAATTGAGGATGATAATAGTACCCACTTTATAGGGCTGTTGTGAGAATGAAGTGAGTTCATATAGAGAGAGTATTTACAACGGTGCCTGTCCTACAGTAAGTGCTAAGTACGTATTTGCTATTTTTATGTTTACAAGTTCATGGTCCTGGTCAGGGTGTGGTTCCCAAGGGCCACCGTGAGAATCTTTGTATCGCTGTGCAGAGCCAACATGTGGGCATTTTTTGCATACAGATTGACTGCTGAGTGAACAGGTGAACCACATAGGAGAGAATAGACACCGCCCCGCAAAGCCACGAGCATGTCCTGTCTCACTGCTGACTTGTTCTTGCTAAGAGGATGGAGTCTTAGTGCCTGTGGGAAGCTATGTTTGTACGACCGTGCTGTGTTTTGCCAGAGCCCCTTGTTCTCCCCTGTGAATCCAACCTCGGTGTCCTCAGTCTCAGGGGACACAGACCGTCCCGCCTGGGGCAAGCTGTGGAGCCTGTGAGATTCCGTACGTGTGCTGTGATGAGATGGCTCAAGGGAGGAGAGGCCAGCTGGGCTAGACCCTGACCACCTGGGGAATGGAGGCAGAAGCCCAAAACAACTCGAGCCCCAGACTCTACCAGGAGCCCTACAGAAGCTCTGTCTCCACATCCCGGGAGAGGGCAAATGCTCCACCCCACAAGTGCTCCTCAGACAGCCTCTGTGCTGTAGGGAAGTGAGACTTTCATCCCAGATGCTCCAAAGTGGCTCACAGCATTTAGTCGCATTGATGTACATGTCTGCAGACAGTGAAAGTTAGGGGATACACCCATGTGTCCAAGATTCTCTGCATCAAACAAACTCTCTGTGAGAGGGAAGTCAAGGCAGCTGGGTTCTGCCCTTAGTACAGTCAGAACCTCATGTGCTGATATCAGACTGCAATTTGCTAAAGTCACTTTCCTTCCATTGCTTTATTTAGCATGCTTTCCTGTGTAAATCAGACTCTCCAGACAAGTCTCTCATCCCAATCTGTCCCGGTTATCAATCGGTGCATCAGAAGCCTTGTTGAAACACTGGCTTTAAATATCATTGATCATTTATTTTGTTCATGATTGTGCTGTCTGGGCAGAGCTCAGCAGAGAAGAATTCACCTCCAAGGTTATGCTGACCATCAACTGATAGCTCAGCCCAGCCTGTGAGCTGAAGGCCTCAGTTCCTCTCCACACAGGCTTCTCCACATGGCCTGAGCTTCCTCACAGCAAGGCAGCCGCATTCCAAGGATAAGCATCCTGAGAGAGAGCACCAGGTGGGAACCTCAGAAGCCACAGAACATCACTCCCACAATGCTCTGATGGTCAGTTCAGTTCAGTCACTCAGTCGTGTCCAAGTCTCCACGACCCCATGAATCACAGCACGCCAGGCCTCCCTGTCCATCACCAACTCCCGGAGTTCACTCAAACTCACGTCCACAGAGTTGGTGATGCCATCCAGCCATCTCATTCTCTCTCGTCCCCTTCTCCTCCCACCCCCAATCCCTCCTACCATCAGACTCTTTTCCAGTGAGTCAACTCGTCGCATGAGGTGGCCAAAGTATTGCAGTTTCAGTTTTAGCATCAGTCCTTCCAATGAACACCCAGGATTGATCTCCTTTAGAATGGACTGGTTGGATCTCCTTGCAGTCCAAGGGACTCTCAAGAGTCTTCTCCAACACCACAGTTCAAAAGCATCAATTCTTCGGCGATCAAGGCAGTCACAAATGCCTTCCTGGGTTCAGAGGGAGAGAGAGCATGAGGAGCAGAAAATATCATTGAGGCCACTGGTTTTGAAATAAATGAGTCCAGAAAGGCTCTGATAGCAAAAGGTATGCTTGCTATTTGCCTGAAATCATTTTAAATAATAGAATCTTTTTTAAAAAATTAACAAAAATTTAAAAAAGCCTTCCTGATGGATGAGACGCTGAGCTGTAGAACTTTGCTCTCCCAAGTTCTCCCTGTCAGGCCCTGTCAAGGAAAGAGACAGGCTGGGGAGCAGAGCTGGGCACCCTCAAGGTCATTCTTCCTGTGGTTATGAGAAAGTGTTTGGAGTCAACTCAGCGTACTTCTCCACCGGAGGCTAGACTTGTGGTTAGCCGCACAGAACTGTCAGCTTCAAAGGGCAGTGCCCTGAGTGGAGGGGAGTATCAAAGTCCGGAGAAACCGCTTTGGCAGAATCTGACTTTTTTAAACAGTCAAGTAAGTCTTCTCTCCAAATGCCTGTGCATGAAGCACCTTGATCTCTGTAGAAAAAAACTTGATAGTGATCTAATAAATAAGTTGAACCATACCTTCCCACTCTCACAACAGCGTTAATTTAATTTAAAATGAGCATGTCTAATAGGCAGCACTTTGAAAATGCGTTTCTGGAATTTGTGGTTTGGATTTCAGTCTCCTGAAAATAATATATTTTATATCTACTCCATGTGTTTGGACTCCGACTTGTTTTGACTAAAGGACATGATTTGTCAAGATGTTTTCTCTGCTGGAATTGGCAGGAGGAGGGTGGGTTGTATCTGATGAAATTGCACAAGGCCCTTTTACCTCCTTTTACGAGCATTGTTAAACTGCGTGTTGTTGTTCCCTTTCTTATATGGCTGTGCTTAACTGGAAAAAAAAATAAAAGATTTATGAAAAACACTCACAGAAGACTCAGTGCTTGCCTCTGGGCCCTCAGTAGGAGTTCCTGTGAGTGCTCCATGGCCTCAGGCAGAGGAGGAAAAGGCCCACAGGATAGAGGGGACAGCTGCTCAGGCCCACCCTGAAGAGCTGGAGCTGAGAT
This sequence comes from Moschus berezovskii, assembly GCF_049115385.1. Taxonomy (NCBI): domain Eukaryota; kingdom Metazoa; phylum Chordata; class Mammalia; order Artiodactyla; family Moschidae; genus Moschus; species Moschus berezovskii. Next base: position 77,892,257 of record NC_142464.1, on the reverse strand, counting down.
ACATTGTTGGCAATTAACCAAGTGGCACTAACTTCATCAAGGAAAGCCCTCATTGGGAGGACCAAGTGTCTCCGAGGACGCAAGGGCGGCCATGCAGTGAGCCTCAGGAACTGGAAAGTGGGCCCAAGAACTGGAAAGCCATCAGGAAACCAGACAGTTCTTGAAGACTGGCTGCGGCTTGCAGAAGATGCCAAGAACCATCCCAGCTTCGTGTCCATGCTCAGTGAACAAGAGCCAAGTGAACGACGGGGAGCTGTGCCACAGGTGTTGGTGCTTCTTAGGAGCTTTGACTGGGCCTCGTCTGTCTCAGGTCAAATCTCCATTCCTAGGGAAGCGTCTCACATTGGGCCAGCCTGGGTCAGGGGCCCATCCCTGCGCCATTCAGTTGAGGTCAGAGGAGGGCAGGACCACACTGTAACTACACGGCTGCCAGGAGCCCACCCCATGGCCATGCAGATGGAGGAGACTGTTAATGTGTGAGCTGGACAGACATCTACAGATGCAACTATGATGGAGGTGAAGGAGGCTGTAAAGATAGAGGGCAAAAATGATGAGCTTCAGGTGCAATTTGATGTCAGATCCCTGGACTGAGAGTGGTCATCAAGTCCAGCTCCTCATCGTTTACATAAGAAAAACACAACTCAGAGATGAACTGTTGGCTTAGGCCCATTATACTTAATAGCGTTTCTGATGGGAGGAAAACATCTCAGCATTTGGTGTCTGTTGATTAAATCAGCACAAGTCTTGGAGTTTGTTTGCAATACTATTTATAACTATTGTTTATATTTTCTCCTTCTCAATTATGCTCCATACTATGGTTTGATTTTCGTGTAACATTTGCTAAATAAGATCCATAAGTTCTAGTGAGTTAGATCTTGAAAGGAATCATTAAATACAAACTTGGTTTTGGCCAGCTACAGACTTTGCCTGCCTGTGAGCAATTACTGAGAGCCTCTCGCGTGCTAGTCACTGCTCTGGGTAAGGAAGGTGCAGACAGGCTAGCTGTCCTACCTGCCACAGCACAGCTCACACTGGAGAGCTTACAGTTGGTTAGGGAGAAGGACAGGAACCTTGAGAGTTGTGGGGACAAGAGAGAAGTGGTGTCTGGGCGGATTGTGAGAGTACAGAGAAGGTGAAGCTTAATCAGGGAGTCAGAGGAGCTGAATGTGTCTGACCAGTAGGAGTGAGAAACACAGTGATGGACGTTCTGGACTAAGTCAAAGGAATTCCAGGTCGCTCCAAACGGCTGGAGCTCAGAGCAGCCTGTGCGGAGTGGAAGAAGATAAGGCAGAGAGATAAGCAGAAGGCAGGTCACGAAGGGCTGGAGACTTGACATGTGACCAGAAACGATGAGGCTTTATGCCATGCTTTTTAGGAATATAGAACCAGTGTATTGGAGAAAGAAATGGCAACCCACTCCAGTATTCTTGCCTGGAAAATCCCACGGACAGAGGAGCCTGGCAGGCTACAGTCTATGGGGTCACGAGAGTTGGACACGACTTAGCAACTAAATCACCAAAACAGCCAGTGTGTATTTTATAAAGATCACCTGGCAGCAGTGGGAGAGCAGGGAACGAGGCCAGGCTGGCATCAGACTGGGGAGAGAAGGTGAGAAGAGTCGGGGTCAGGTAGGGGCTGAGGGAATGAGGGCAAGGTTGCAGCCCTGGTGGGTCCCACTGGACTGGGCATTGATGGGATGTGGAAGTAAATGAGGGCATTGTCCAGGGCCCCTCATCCAGTCAGGGATGATTGGATGGCAGGTGTTTACATTCTCTCTGACTCCGAAGCAGAAGTGGAGAAGAAAATAACTTGTGTTTTAGAGTTAGGTGCCTGTGAGACAGCTTTGCAGCTCAGCAGAGCCTGGGCCTGCAGTAGCGACCTGGGGACACAGGCCCTCTGAGGCCTGGACCATGGACAGGACAGGGCCACCCAGGGAGGGTGTTTGGGAGAAGAGGCCCCAGCAGTCAGGAACACAGTGTGTGATGGGACAGGGCAAGCAAGAGGAGAGCCCAGGAGGCAGGAAAGACACGGAGAGGGCTTCGAAAACAGAGAGAGGTGGGGGTGGGGGTGGGGAGTCTCCGGAATGGGGATGCCATCCACGGCAGCAAATGCAACAGGGAGGTTGAGCTAATGACAGAGTGACTCTGGCAGCATGGTAGCCTTTGCACTGAGACGAAATAAGTCCCACGAGAAACCGGGTAATTGGCTGACGTCGCTGAAGAACTAAAAGTACAGAGTTTTAAGAGATGAAAGCTAGTAAAAATGCTTTCAGTTTGAAGAATCTGTTTATAAATGAGGGCGTGTGGAATGTATCCCACTCTTCTCCGAGGCAGACCTGGATTTCTGTCTCAGCCCTATAGCTTAATGAATTGGAAAACTTGGGACAAGTCACTTCACCTCTGTAAGCCTCACTGTCTCTGTCTGTAAAATGGAGCTTCTACCAACTTCATAGATTCTAAGATTGTGCAAAGTAATGCTTTCCCGGTACGTGCATGCCAAGTCACTTCAGTTGTGTCCGACTCCTTGCAGCCCTATGGATTATAGCCCACTAGGCACCTCTGGCCATAGGATTCTCCAAGCAAGAATGCTGGAGTGGGTTGCCTATTCCCTTCTCCAGGGGAATCTTCCCTACTCAGGGATCAAACTCGTGTCTCTTACTTCTCCTGTGTTGGCAGGCAGGTTCTTTACCGCTAGTACCACGTGGGAACCCCAACCCTGCTTTATTTCTTCCACAGCACTTACTGCTTTCCTCACTTACCAGTTTACTTCTGTATTTTCTCTTTTTCCCCAACAAAAATATAAACTCTTTGACGGCAGAGATTCTTCTTGGTTCATTCACCGCTGAGTTCCCAGTGCCTAGAGCAGTGCCTGGCCCATAGGACTTGCTCAACAGGTATTTGTGGAATGGATGAATAAATGCATAAAAAGAGGAGCTGGACGTGACGTGTTCAGTGGTGGCAGCAGTGCTGTTCCTGACTCCTTTTGGGACAAGAGCCATTACGAGGCCACCTTCAAAGTCAGCACAGCTGCTCTCAGGGCCCAGGGACCTTTGGGCCAACGCTCCCATTATGCTGTCTCCCTCCTACGAGGCCCGCCCACTGTTGGAGAAGGAGGACCTGACCGTTGCCTGTGCTGGGGACAGATGAGTCAGGCATGAAGAGAAACAGTGGAGGAGAATCAGCAGCTGGGTTCCCGGAATGCCCAGAGAACTCCAGGGAACCAGAGGCAGAGGGAAACACTTCCCATAGAAACCAGTCAGGACATCAAAGAGTGCTCTTGGGGCCACAGCTGCAGAGAAGGTGTCGGCAGCCTTGGCTTCAAAGGCTGGGTAAATGGTGGGGAGAAACGGTCTTCTCTGACCAGAACTGATGTCTTAAAATCACAGCCAGTGAAGGTTTAGAAATGTCTTAGCCAGTGAAGGTTTAGAAAATGAAAGAAAGGGCAGTGGGCCTGACTTGCTTTATTAATCTGCGTGTTTATGATGGCAGTAATGACGTTTACTTCTTGCAACTTCAAAGTGCCCTACACCGTGAACTCACATACAAATGAGACTCAGCCGAGTGTGGCTTATTATAAGGAATGTGTTATTCTGATGGAAAAGACTGGAAAGACTCCACTTCCCAATAGTCTGCCGACTTGATGTATTCTATAAAGGAAGCTAGTATCAAAACATAAATCTAAACAGAAACCAAAATAGCAAACAGCAACATGCATTAATGGCACCCGTTAATTTGTACCAAAATCAACATTCTCTCAACTCCTTGGCCCAGGGGTATTGATCCTTGTTGCTCTTTCTTTTCTTTTTTTTTTCCTTTTCATCTTTCAATGCATCCTTCCAAGATTCTTGCAGTGTACTTCAGAGTCCGGACTCTCTTATGGAAAGCATATGTCTTTGAGAACATACTGTACCAACATGAAGTTCTGAAGCCAGTTGTATTTCTGTCCCAGGAGTAAGTGAGAAACAATTGTCTGTAGAGTTGGAAGGAACTTCAGGTTGTTACTCAGCCAGGAAAACCACACATAGAATGGAGTGTCTAAAACATCTCTTTCTTAGAGAGAGATCTAAGGAAAGAAAAATATCTCCAGTTAACCTGTGGACCTCATCCATTCCTTCATTCATTTTATTCATGCAGCACTTGAAAGTTTACCATGAGCTAGCTCTATGCTCAGAGCCCAAAATACCAAGATAAATACGATCAGTCCCTACCCTCCCGTAGCTTACAGTCTAGGAGAGGAGATAGGCAGGCCTATCAAGGTTGCAGCCAGTATGACACGGCCAGGGCAGAGGTGTCTATCAGATTTGGGTCATGGGGCAGGAGCTGAGAGGTGGTTAGAGAGAGATTTTTAGAGGAGAGGATGGCTTTTAAAAAGAGAAGGAAGCGGGTAAAGAAAAGGAGACAAATACGCAACGAACAGCAAAGGTTTACTGTATAGCACAGGGAACTACAGTCAGTATCTTATAATAACCTATCAGTTCAGTTCAGGGCTCAGTCATGTCCGACTCTTTGCAACCCCATAAATCGCAGCACACCAGGCCTCCCTGTCCATCACCAACTCCCGGAGTTCACTCAAACTCACCTCCATCGGGTCGGTGATGCCATCCAGCCATCTCATCCTCTGTCGTCCCCTTCTCCTCCTGCCCTCAACCCTTCCCAGCATCAGGGTCTTTTCCAATGAGTCAGCTCTTCAGATGAGGTGGCCAAAGTATTGGAGTTTCAGCCTCAGCATCAGTCCTTCCAATGAATACCCAGGACTGATCTCTTTTAGGATGGACTGGTTGAATCTCTTTGCAGTCCAAGGGACTCTCAAGAGTCTTCTCCAACATCACAGTTCAAAAGCATCCATTCTTTGGCACTCAGCTTTCTTCACAGTCCAACTCTCACATCCATACATGACCACTGGAAAAACCGTAGCCTTGACTAGATGGACCTTTGTTGGCAAAATAATGTCTCTGCTTTTTAATATGCTATCTAGGTTGGTCATAACTTTCCTTCCAAAGAGTAAGTGTCTTTTAATTTCATGATTGCAGTCACCATCTGCAGTGATTTTGGAGCCCAAAAAAAATAGTGTCAGCCACTGTTTCCACTGTTTCCCCATCTATTTCCCATGAAGTGATGGGACCAGATGCCATGATCTTAGTTTTCTGAATGTTGAGCTTTAAGCCAACTTTTTCACTCTCCTCTTTCACTTTCATCAAGAGGCTCTTTAGTTCCTCTTCACTTTCTGCCGTAAGGGTGGTGTCATCTGTATATCTGAGGTTATTGATATTTCTCCCGGCAGTCTTGATTCCAGCTTGTGCTTCTTCCAGCCCAGCATTTCTCATGATGTACTCTGCATATAAGTTAAATAAGCAGGGTGACAATATACAGCCTTGACATATTCCTTTCCCAATTTGGAACCATTGTGTTGTTCCATGACCAGTTCTAACTGTTGCTTCCCAAGCTGCATACAGGTTTCTCAAGAGGCAGGTCAGGTGGTCTGGTATTCCCATCTTTGAAGAATTTTCCACAGTTTATTGTGATCCACACAGTCAAAGGCTTTAGCATAGTCAATAAAGCAGAAATAGATGTTTTTCTGGAACTCTCTTGCTTTTTCCATGATCCAGCGAATGTTGGCAATTTAAACTCTGGTTCCTCTGCCTTTTCTAAAACCAGCTTGAACATCTGGAAGTTCACGGTTCACATATTGCTGAAGCCTGGCTTGGAGAATTTTGAGCATGACTTTACTAGCGTGTGAGATGAGTGCAATTGTGCGGTAGTTTGAGCATTCTTTGGCATTGCCTTTCTTTGGGATTGAATGAAAACTGACCTTTTCCAGCCCTGTGGCCACTGCTGAGTTTTCCAAATTTGCTGGCATATTGAGTGCAGCACTTTATCATCTTTCAGGATTTGAAATAGCTCAACTGGAATTCCATCACTTCCACTAGCTTTGTTCATAGTGATGCTTTCTAAGGCCCACTTGACTTCCCATTCCTGGATGTCTGGCTCTAGGTGAGTGATCACACCATCTTGATTATCTGGGTCATGAGGATCTTTTTTGTACAGTTCTGTGTATTCTTGCCACCTATTCTTAATATCTTCTGCTTCTGTTAGGTCCATACCATTTCTGTCCTTTATTGTGCCCATCTTTGCATGAAATGTTCCCTTGATATCTCTAATTTTCTTGAAGAGATCTCTAGTCTTTCCCATTCTATTGTTTTCCTCTATTTCTTTGCACTGATCACTGAGGGAGGCTTTCCTTGCTATTCTTTGGAACTCTGCATTCAAATGGATATATCTTTCCTTTTCTTCTTTGCTTTTCACTTTTCTTCTTTTCACAGCTATTAGTAAGGCCTCCTCAGACAGCCATTTTGCTTTTTTGCATTTCTTTTCCATGGGGGTGGTCTTGGTCCCTGTCTCCTGTACAATGTCATGAACCTCTGTCCAGAGTTCATCAGGCACTCTATCTATCAGATCTAGTCCCTTAAATCTATTTCTCACTTCCACTGTATAATCATCAGGGATTTGATTTAGGTCATATCTGAATGGTCTAGTGGTTTTCCCTACTTTCTTCAGTTTAAGTCCGAATTTGGCAATAAGGAGTTCACGATCTGAGCCACAGTCAGCTCCTGGTCTTGTTTTTGCTAACTGTATAGAGCTTCTCCATCTTTGGCTGCAAAGAATATAATCAATCTGATTTCGGTGTTGACCATCTGGTGATGTTCATGTGTAGAGTCTTCTCTTATGTTGTTGGAAAGGGTGTTTGCTCTGACCAGTGCGTTCTTTTGGCAAAACTCTATTAGCCTTTGCCCTGCTTCATTCCGTGCTCCAAGGCCAGATTTGCCTGTTACTCCAGGTGTTTCTTGACTTCCTACTTTTGCATTCCAGTCCCCTATGATGAAAAGGGTATCTTTTTAGGGTGTTAGTTCTAGAGGGTCTTACAGGTTTTCATAGAACTGTTCAACTTCAGCTTCTTCAGCATTACTGGTTGGGGCATCGACTTGGATTACTGTGATATTGAAGATTCCAAGGTTTGCCTTGGAAATGAACAGAGAACATTCTGTTGTTTTTGAGATTGCATCCAAGTACTGTATTGCGGACACTTCTGTTGACTATCGTGGCCACTCCATTTCTTCTAAGGGATTCCTGCCCACAGCAGTAGATACAATGGTCATCTGGGTTAAATTCACCCATTCCAGTCCATTTTAGTTCGCTGATTCCTAACACAGGGTCAAAGGTCAAGCCCAAGGAGTACTGACACTTGAGCAGACCAAGAAAAGGAACCTATGAAGAAATGTGAGAAGAAGTCATGGGAAAGGTAGAAGGAAGACCCCAGAGAGAGTGCTATTGTGGTAGCCAAGAAGGATGTCATCAGCCGGGACACATGCCACAGAAACGTCCAAATAAATGAAGACAAATGTCTGTCGACCCCTGTCTGTGACAGCTATTGGTGACTGTAGTGAGAGCCACTACAGGGGGACAGCAGGACAGAAGCAGCACGGCTGCAGGTGTGTGGTACCCAGACTGGAAGACAGCAGTCAACAGATGCAGTCAAGGGATGGAGCCCCCGGGCAGAAATGAAGGAGCCACAGGGCAGAAAGCTGGGGGGTGGGGCGGGGAGCCTGGAGTCTTTTTCTAAAGATCCAAGAGTTCTGTAACTTTGTCCAGTATTCACCACTGCCCATTTGGAAGAAGTTTAGACCCACTTTTCCTTTCTTCCAGCCTTTTGTTTTTCCCCTCCCTCCCCCTATTTCTCCCCATCCTTCCCTCCCTCCCTCTTCACTCTGAGTTTCCTCTCCAGAAGCCAAGGAATAGCTTATGTAACTGGAAGCACTTAGTGTGCTACCTTCCTAAGTGTTTTAAAATAAGATACTGAAAAGTTATATTTAGGCGAGGGAGTCAGAAGAACCAAGTTGAAAAAAGAGTTGGACCCGGGGCAAGAGAAGGGCTTCCTCTCTTCCTCTCAGCCTGCCACCCACCCTGCCACTTGTGGGGACCGTCCTTTGGCCCAAAGATGGCTTGTGTGTTAGTGGGTGTGGTGAGCGCACACACTTACCTACTTTGTCTAACCTCTTCTGGCTGGAGACCAGCCTGCTTCTCCCACCTCTGGCTTCACTGGTCATGCGGGCAGCGGGCAGCATCCTTCCTGTAATGACTCCATGCGGCTGACCTGCTCATTCCCCCTAGCTGGTGACCACTTGCCTGCAGAACTTGGCTCATACCACTTGCACCCACTCCTCACCGAACCCTCCTGAACTTGCAGGTAGGACTCACACACACTGTCCTCAGGAACCCCTTCTTGCCCCCTTCAGTTAGTCACCAGGTCTGGCATTTGTGCATTTCCTGAGAGGTTACTGGGGGATGCTCCCATTTTAGTTGTTTATACTGTGCCTCACTGGTGAGACCTTAAGGCCCAGGAAGGGATTCTCCACGACTTTCAGTGCAGCATTGCGTGCAGGTGCAATCCTCAGCTGAGGTTGGTTTGCAGAAGGTAAGGGCATGAAGTCTGCCCTCAAGGGTGGGCACGGGGCTCTTGCATCTTTGTCCACCCTTCACCTCCTCCTCCCTAGGGATGTGACCATCTTTCAATGCCACAGGCGTTTATTGAGCACCTACTCTGAAACGGCACTAAGTACTCTGGGACTTCAGCAGTGAACCAGGCAGACAAGATCTCTGCCTCCTCAGTTTGTGTTCCATTAAAGGAGACAGCCATCAAAGAAACATGTGTAAGCGGAGACGATGACTCCATGTTGTGGCTATAGCTTGGAAGGAACTGCACAGGCTCTGTAAGGCAGGAGCACATTTGTGTTGAGACCTGTAGACTGAAAAGGAAGGGAAAGTTGCCCTCAGCCTTCTCTGTTGTTTAATAGCTCCTGCTCCTTTAACTTCTCTTTCGATAAAATATTTATGTAAAGGGCTGTATGAAGGCAGTGTGCCCGGCATGCTCCTGATCAATGGGCTCACACCCCCTAACACATTGTACCCCTAACGAATTATAATCTTTCGAATGGCTGTTCACCGCACCTAAAGACGCCTCTAACGCTAGGCGCGTTTTGTTTTGCAGGTGAGCCGGCCTCATCCCAGCGACCACCCTCTCCTCATCCTCTTCGTGGTGGGCGGAGTCACAGTCTCTGAAGCCAAAATGATCAAAGACCTAGTGCCGTCCCTGAAGCCGGGAACCCAGGTATTGAGTCCTCGGTGACGCTTGGTGACATGATCTGAATGGGAAGCCTGGACAGGGGGAAGGGTGGGCCTCCATTAGGCTTCCCAGCCATCTGCCTCACCATCCCCCAGCCTCTCTCCCCTGCTCCTTCTGCCTGTCCCAGGCCTGAGACCTCTCCTACCTCTGGGCTGCAGTGCTGTTCCCCTGATTCCTGAAAGGCATGTCTTCTCTGGTGTCCAAGCAGTGCTTAATTACTCAAGCGGTTTCACCTCTTACCAGGCTCTAGATAATTGAGGGTGGCTCCCAGGGACCCTCTCCACCCCATGGAGAGAATAGAAAGGCACCTATCTGGACAGTGACAAGTGCAGTGTCTTTCTTCTCTGCCTCCTGCCAGGCTCCGTCTCCCTCCCCACAAAATGCCCCCGGTGGTTAAGGCACTGCTGCTGCTGCTGCTAAGTCACTTCAGTCGTGTCCGACTCTGTGCGACCCCATAGACAGCAGCCGAACAGGCTCCGCCGTCCCTGGGATTCTCCAGGCAAGAACACTGGAGTGGGTTGCCATTTCCTTCTCCAATGCGTGAAAGTGAAAAGTGAAAGTGAAGTCACTCAGTCGTGTCCGACCCTGAGCAACCCCACAGACTGCAGCCTACCAGGCTCCTCCGTCCATGGGATTCTCCAGGCAAGAACACTGGAGTGGGTTGCCATTTCCTTCTCCAATGCGTGAAAGTGAAAAGAGAAAGTGAAGTTGCTCAGTCGTGTCCGACCCTGAGCAACCCCACAGACTGCAGCCTACCAGGCTCCTCCGTCCATGGGATTTTCTAGGCAAGAGTACTGGAGTGGCTTGCCATTGCCTTCTCCGGTTAAGGCACAGCCCTCCTCTATCTGCCTTTTACTAGCCAGGTGAGAGAAGCCTTCGGTTTTCTCACTGAAGTGACAGGGTGGGCTGACTGTGAATCTTAACTCAGAGATGGGAGAGAATGTGCTTCTTAGTGCAATGCCCAGCACACCGCCCTCGAAACAGGTGGCCAAGGTTATTATCAAAAACCACTTCTGAGCAGTTGCCACCCTACCCTGCAGCAGGAGCTCAGGGAGAGGGACTTGAGGAACAGGCAAGGACTTCCCTGTCTCTGGAAGCTCTCAGTTGGCTGGGGCAGCAGAGCCTGTAACTCAGTAAGACTGAAAAATCCTTGCCTTAGGAGGTTCCCAAAGCAGCCTGAAACAGGAGGCTGCAAGCAGACTTTACATGGGAGGGGATCCCAAGAAGCAGAAGGGAGGGAACTGGAAGAGAAACAGTGGAGGGAGAAAAGCCAGTACAGAATGCATGGCCGGGCTGCTTGTTGCCGTGGGCACCCAGGCTGGAACTGTCCTGCGGGGGGATGGAGCGCCTGGGACTTCTTCCCATTGACCCCACCTTGAGGTTGAGGCTTGTCTCTTGGGGCCTGTCTTCAGCTTTATGCCGTGTCTATATGCTGCCAGCAGCCTTCTGTGGTTTGGAGACAGCAGAACAGAGATGCTAGTGCAGTGTTTCGGGTAGACGCTGGCTCAGAAGAGAGCTGTCCACCACAACCGCACAGAATCCTGGTGGTATTCCAGCCATGCCTGGCTCCCCGCCCCTCCCCGGGGGAGAGGTACAGATGCCCATGTCTCCCACTTCCACCCACTCAGCCAGCCAAGGACCCCCTATCCCCGCTGGCATCCCAGGCGGCTCGCTGATGGCTCTCCATTACTGACCTAGCCTCCTGAAGCAAGCGTGCATTCCTTGAGGGCAAAGACGGCCTTCCCAGGCCTGTGCACAGGACAGGAGCTCTGTCACCTTGTGGTCTGGTGGCGTGATGTTGTTGAGGTAGCCAGGCCACCTGGTGGTGTAGAAGAGGCCAGATCTCTGTGGGTCTCCAAACACCCAGCTTAGGAAAGGGACCCAGGTGTCCCGGGAGCCATGATATGTTTTTGAGCAAAGGAGTGACCCGTCATTGGCTGTGGCCACTTCTGCTGTTACTAACACCTGTCTTGGTCATAGCTGGTGGGATTTCTGATAAAGTGGTAAATTCAGCCTCATCTCACACCTACTCTGTCAGCAGTGTTCAGGGTCTGTTTAGTGAGCAGTTGCTTTTTTGAGCAAGACATTCTCTTTTTTTAATCAGCAAGCATTCTTCTCATTGCCCCTAACATGGTGAACCGAATTCTTAACTGCTGCATTGTTAACTGGCTGACAGACACGTTAATCTCCCCTCTAAAAGGATGAAATGCACACTTTTTCAAAGCCATGTGACCTGAGTTTGACAGCAGAGACCCGGAATCTGCAGTGGCTCAGGGGCTGGGCTGCAGCTGACTGACCTTGTGCTCAATCATCTGCAGAGAGAGTGCCTCAAACAATTGGGGGCTTAAGGGGCAGCCATGCCTGCTGCTTGTCCTTTGTGCAGGAAGCTCCCCCTGAAGAGTTAACAGGGCCTAGGAAGATTCCAGAGAGGAGTTATTTACCATCATGGCCTTCATTCCAAGTCCTGAAAGGAGGTGGATTACCTGCCTGTTTGCTGGAGCGACTCCTGCGGAGGCAGGTCTCCCGGTATTAGACCTCCACAGACCGGCAGCTAAGTCAGCCCAGCTCTGAGATGTAACCAGCTCCGGCTTCAGAGGTACCTTCAGAGGGATGAGGGCTGGATGCTCGCTGTACACGGAAAGGCCTGCACATCTGTCGCCTGCTTAGACCTCTGTCGGGGTGCACGTGGGAACCTCTGAAGTGGGGCAGGTCTGGCAACCAAGAGATTGACTCTAAACTGACCAATGATTTAAACATTCGTATCTAATACTGCTGCCTAATACATATCTAATCCAGCCTACATGTCAAGGTCCCTGAGGATGAGGATTTGCCCCTTGCCCATAGCCTACCTGAGTCCTGGAGGCCTTAACCCTTAGAACCATTTGCTCTGCCGAGTCCACCTCCACCCCTTCTGAGGTCTCACTCAGCAGTTGCTGCCTGTAGCCCCGGGCCCCACAGAATCTCCAAACAGATCAGGCTCACCGCTTCTCCACAGGTCCTCTTCCAGGCTGCTCTTCTCCAAACTGGGTGTCTTCAGTCCCTCCAGCCACCTCACCGCAGCCCGTGCCGTGAACCTGGGGATCACAGTTCCCGGGCAGCTCTCCTGGGACTGTGGTCTCTCTTTTCAGGCTCACTTACACCTGAGCGCCTCCCTTGCCAGCAGCTGAGCAATTCAGAGGCTCTGGGGCCACCTCCTCCTCCCACCACGGCCCCTACCTGCTGCTGGGCCTTCTTTTCCTAGGCCTTCTGCTGGCCTGCTGGCCTCTCTTCCCTAGCCTCAGGACTTTGCACTTATTTTCATTCCAGCACCTCAGAAAGGATCTGGCACTGGGTGTCATGATTACTCATTGAATATTGAACACTAGAGGGCTTCCCAGGTGGCTCGGTTGGTAAAGAATCCCCTGGAGAATGAAATGGTAACCCAATCCAGTAGGCTTGCTTGGGAAATCCCATGGACAGAGGAGCCTGGGGGACTATAGTTCATGGGGTTGCTAGAATTGGGCATGACTTAGTGACGAAACCATCACCATTGAACACTAGAAATTCTACTTGCATTATTGAAGAGTAAGTTAAAAGCAGTTTTTCTGGAGACTGCACCAGCCTGTTATTGATTCTGAGATTATGGACAGCTAAGACCACCCTGTCTTCTGCATCAGTTGCTGTAATTCATATCTATTCCGTACCACATAGATGCTTTTTAGACCCAGGAATAGCAACTTATCAGTCTCTTAAATTGGATTAGTTGATTATTCAGTAAACATTTATTGAGCATCTCCTCTGTGCCAAGCACTGTTCTTTGTGCTGAGGATAGAGCAGTGACCAAGCCAGATTTGTACCTGCTTTCATGGAACTTACACTCTAATAGTGAGTGACTGACCGACATCAAACACAGAAGCTCCAGCCAGATGTGAGTGTTCTGGAACGTAGGCAGGTGCTCTGGTAGGAATACCTGCAGGAAAGGGGTGGAGGTGGGAGGGTCCTTCAGATGGCATCAGCTTCTCCTGAAGGAGAGGTTGATGAGCTGAGATGTGCAAGGCATTCAGGGATCCACATCAAAGGAAACTGCCAATAGAAGCCACGTAAGGCCCGCATTTCTTGAAGAGAGAAAAGCTTCTTCTAAATTATTTCATCTGATTGATGACTGTCATTTATAACTTTATTGCTACTTCTGTCTTGGGTATTCCTTTGGAAAAGGTGTATGGATTCATTACATATTCTAATGTGTTGTCTATAGATTATAAGATAAAGTCAAGCATGTATCTGCTGATACTTTTTAAGTTGACCTGTCTTTATACTTAGAAATGTTTCTTAACAGTAGGCTTCCCCGGTGGTTCAGATGGTAAAGACTCTCCTGCAATGTAGGATCCCTGGGTTGGGAAGATCCCCTGGAGAAGGAAATGGCAACCCACTCCAGTAATCTTGCCTGGAGAAGTCCATGAACAGAGGAGCCTGGCAGGCTACAGTCCATGGGGTTGCAAAGAGTCAGGCATGACTGAACAACTATCACTCACTCAAGGCACATCCAGAAATAAATTCCCTTTTACAGAAGGCGATAAGGATCTCATGATACAGTGGCATTCAGAAACCGCATTAGCACCTGCTAGTCCCGGAGGATGGCTGTCCTTCACTACAGTGGCCGTGTTTGCTCTCCTCCCCTGGTTGTTGCTAAACGTGCTGATGAGAGAAAGTGGGCAGCTAGAGAAAGCCCTCTTCCCTGACTACAAAAAAAGGGATCAAACAGGCGGCCTCTCAACCCCACCCCAAACAGCCACAGCCACGAGCAGCTGACTTTGCAGGCTTGCCCTGGCTCTGGAACACATGTGCCCAGCACTGGCCTCTTCTCACTGCAGACAGCTCTGCAGGCTGAACCCTGGAGCTGGGAGGTGGCCAAGATGCCAGCCGAAGTCTGGGTTTGTGGGAGGAAAATAACAGGGAGGGACCCTCCCAGAAAGTACAGGGAGAGGCCAGCTCAGGAAACAGAGACAAAGTGGGCCTGACCTGCCACCGTGGCTCTTCATGGTACACGTTGCCCAACCACGCGTTCATGTGCGTCTACATTTCTGGAACCAAACATTCAGTGAGACTGTAATAGGAAAAAAGAGTAGACCCAGAAATATGCTTCTACACTTACAATTTTGTGCCACTGTAGAAGTTCGAGGATAACTAAATCCTGACTCTAAACCCTGGCTCCAGGTTATTCTAAAATTTGATACAAGCCCTCAAAGAGAGAAGTCAGGTGACTTCTTTTTATTTTTCTTCTTGTCTGCATTTAATTTGTTATGAAGTTTCCTATTCCAAGGAAAATGTCAGTGAGAGTTACGATTTTTCTTCTTTACCTTATAATTTGAAATATTAGCATCACACATGTTCATATTATTCTTATTAATATTGCCCTTTATTCCTGTGCACTTCGTGTATCTTTGATATTTGATGCAATCCTCTTAGCAATGCTGAAGTCATTTGCAGTAGAGGTTTCTTGTTGTTTTCCCTCAAGTAACTTCCTTTTAAACAATCATTGGAAGGGACAAAAATGGAGACATCTGAAATCTCAGTGGATTCTTTAGAAGAGCCTAAGCACAACACGCCCACCCCACCAGTAACACAAAGACAGTGAGTTTTCCAGAAAGCTTGATCATGTCTGTTTCAATCCACTATCCCAGTGGCTTAACAGGACACACCTTTTATGTTTAACACATGTGGCACCTGTTCAAATGAGGGCAAATAGTGCCCTGAATATGATAGGTGCTCAAGAGCCAGTTCATGTTGGTGCCTGTGCAGGTGAGTCGCTTGTACTGGAAAACATCTCCCAAGTTTAAGAGAAAAATAGAGGAAAAACGTTTTTGTCCCCTGCTCCTTTCAGTTCACCGTGATGGAAATCAAGGGATGTGAGTCTAAATCCTGGGCTGCCCTGCTTCCTCTCTGTTTAGCAGAAACAGAACAGGAAAATGCTGGCACCTCCAAATTATAGCAATGGCCCAAAAAAGCGAAAAGTGGAGAGAAAGCAGGTGGCCCGGGCCACTCCTGCAGGAACTGGGGCAGACCGAGCACACAGACTAGCGGTTCTTCTTTTGGCCAGAGGAGAGCCTGCATGGAGCCCCGAAGGCTGCTTTTTAGGGGCGTGGTTCCCAGGTGCCCTTGGGTCCTCTGGCCTTGCCTCACAGATGGAGATTTTCATCCTTGTCCTCGGTTGCTTCAGAAAAAGCCAGTCCTCTGAAAGGAAGTCTCTAGTGCTTAATTTGCCTCATATCACACGTTTGATGACTATGTTTATAAAATTTAAATTTCATATCCAGCAGGCTGATTTAGGATTGCTTTAAGCATTTTCTTTTTCATTTTAGAGTTCCTTTCCGTCCCCGCCCCCCGCCATTTAGCTAAGTTTTTTTTATCATTTTAAGGACTATCTTAGTCAAATAATGCAGAAATACCATCACTTGAATAGGCTAGAAACTGAAAATGAACAAAAGACGCCTGAGATGTGAAAATACTTAAGGACCATCAGCTATTATACTGTAAAGGAAAGCCCTGTGATCCTGCTTGTTCCTCAAAATAGGAATTTTAGACAAATGGGTTTTCAGTTAAACCAATTTGAAACAGATTTACACAGAGCCATTTTATTTGAGCTACCAGAACCTCTTGGTGTGAAAATCTCCATGCTGAGCATGGCTAAACCCGCTTCCTCCTTCCTAGGCTTGTTTCTGTTTATTCAATTAATCAATCATTGGCTAACTTATTGTATCAGGGATCTGCTAGGTATCAGGCACCGTGCTAGCAAACAACAAAGAAACTCAAGGAAACAAGGAATACAGTGTAATAGCAACAGCCATGGGAACATCCTCAGTCTTCAGGGAGAGGTGGTCTGGGAAAGCTTTCTGGAGGTGGTGATGCCTCAGCAGATCGTTGAAGGATGACTAAAAGGTCTTCAGGCAAAGAGGTGGTAACTCTCATTCTAGATGAAGAAACACCCCTAAAGTTCCATTTGTGAAACTGCAAAGAGTTTAGAGTGTCTGGAATGTGGAACTGGTGATGAGGGGGATGCTGTGGCCAGGGGCTGGGGTGTAGAGTGCTGAGCAGCCATCAGACTCCAAAGTCTTGCGATGCTCTCTAAGAGGGTCAGGCTTATAAAGATTTTTGGTTTGTGGTTACCATAAGTTTTTGATATAGCAATTTATCTACATACAAAACTGGTATCTTAATTTCAGATGCATGTCCAATAGCCTGCATTTGTACTCTCCTCACATTTGCTGGTTTTGATGTGGTGTGGGGGTTCCTACCTTTACTGTACATTTGCCTTTACCAGTGAGCTGTCCCATTCATAATTTTCTTATTTCTAGTTGTGGCCTTTTCTTTGCCATCTAGAAAAGTTCCTTTAATATTTGTTGTACAGCTAGTTTGGTGGTGCTGAATGCCCTTAGCTTGTGCTTATCTAGAAAGCTTTTGATTTCCCTATCGGGTCTGAGCAAGCCTTTGGGTAAAGTATTCTTGGTTGTAGGTTTTTCCCTTTCATCACTTTAAATATATTGTGCCACTCCTTCCAGCCTGCAGAGTTTCTGCTGAAAAATCAGCTGATAACCTTATGGGGATTCTCTTGTATGTTATTTGTTGCTGTTCCCTTCTTGCTTTTAATATCTTTCTCTTTGTCTCTAAGTTTTGCCAGTTTGATTAATATGTGTCTTGGTATGTTCTTCCTTCAGTTTATCCTGTATGGGACTCTCTGTGGTTCTTGGACTTGAGTGACTATTTCCTTATTAGGACAGTTTTTGGCTATGATGTTTTCAGATATTTTCTCAGGCCCCTTCTCTCTCTCTCTTCTCCTTCTGGGACCCCTATAATGTGAATGTTGATGCCTTTAATGTTGTCCCAGAGGTCCATTAGACTGTCCTCAGTTCTTTCATTCTTCTTTTTTTATTCTGTTCTGCAGCAGTGGGTCAAGCTTAGAAAGGGTGGAGGAAGGCAGTCAGGATTTGCAGCCTGTGACTAAATGCTGTCAGACTTCCACGTGAGGAAGACGTCTCTGGCACATCCCCCTCCCCTGCATCGACCCAGTGAGTGCTCTGCGCTGAATAGAGGGAATGCAGCAGAGGATGAGACTAGTGAAGGTGGTGCTAATGAAGATGATAATAGCAGGCACCATTTTAAGCCCCTCCAGAGTCTGTCATTGTGCTGAATATTTTATATCTATGTTCACATTTGATCCTTATGATAGTCATGTGAGGTGGATGTCATTATTTCCACATCACAGATGAAAAACTTGAGGCTCAGAGTGATCCAGCAAATTCTCCAGGGTCCGTCGTCTGGCAGGTGGCCAACTGAGGCCCCACTCACATTGGACACTCCTAAGGCCACTGTACCATCTGGCGGGAGTCCTTGGTCTCAACGTCCTTCCCTCCTAATGACACTGACACCTCTCATTTACTTCACAGACTGCCTTTGTTTTCCATGGGTTTCTTTCCAACCCTCTAGAACACATACCCAAGACGTCCTCTGGTTCAGCCCTCATGCCAAACACCCACTTGTCTAGTTGTGACAGGGTCCTGGTCCTTAGTGCCGGCTCAGTGCAGGTGACTGGGCCAACAGTCCGTCAGCCATGACTGAAAGCCCAGCCTACACCCTGAGAATGATGGATTCTTTGGGCTTAGTTGTCACTGCCCTGGAAGTCTGCACGTCAACCGAGTCTACCTTTCCCTCCCAGTTCCTCTACCATATTCATGAGATGTACGCATCCTCAGAGACTCACTCTAGCCATTACACTTGCCCTCACCTGAGCCAGAGAGGAATCTGCAGTCTTGGCTTTGGAACTTAGGACCCCAGGGGTTAGCATGGTCTAACCTTGGTGGTTAGCCCCATCCAACCCAGGTGGTGGGGTCTGGCAAGCACAGGGCAAGGGAGGGGCCTCTGTGGCCTAGCTACCTGTCCTCCTGTGCTTCATGAGAGTCTTCTCTCATGCAGAGGATTCTTGTCTTTATGTGTGTTCTTTTAAAAATTTCTGAATACGGGTTTTTTAACTTCCCTAGTGGGAAGTTTTAACGGGCTTCCCTGGTGGCTTAGACGGTAAAGAATCCACCTGCAATGTGGGAGACCTGGGTTCAGTCCCTGGGTTGGGAAGATCCCCTGGAGGATGGCATGGCTCCCCATTCCAGTATTCTTGCCTGAAGAATCCCCATGGACAGAGGAGCCTGGCAGGCTTTAGTCCATGGGGTCACAAAGATTCAGACATGACTGAGCAACTAAGCACAGCCCAACCTGTGGTCTACGAATCCTAGTTAGCCACAAACCTCACCTGAAACTATATTCAAAATCTTGTATGTATGAACGTACGTGTATTTTTCTAGGGAGTTCTTAGCTTTCATAATATTCAAAAGGAGGTCTGGGCTTCCCTGGTGGCCTAATAGGTAAAGAATCTGCCTACAGTGCAGGAGACCCAGGTTCAATCCTTTGATCAAGATGATACCCTGAAGAAGGCAGTGGTTACTCACTCCAGTATTCTTGCCTAAAGAATCACATGGACAGAGGAGCCTGATGGGCTACAGTCCATAGCGTCTCAAGGTTGGACATGACTTAGTGACTAAACCACCATGACCCAATCATAAAATCACAATAAAACAGCAGCTCAGAATTGCTGAGCACCTTGTGTGCTTTACAGCCTTCACCTTGGGTAATCCTTGCCACAATTCTACAAGCTTTTATTTTTCTCCTGGGATGGATAACGTGAGGCCACAAGCAAAATGACCTTCCCCAGGGTAAGTAGGCAATCAGCCATGGTGCCGGGCTCTGCTAGCATCTGATGAGCCTGCTGGTCTGGGCACCACCATTCTCAGCTATCTGTTGGACTTGGTCTCGAAGACCCTGAGGGGTGAGTAGAGACCCTCTCCAGAGCCGCATATTCCAATGGAGTCTACACCATGTGATAAGAGGATGCTAATGTTCACTCTCTGCCTTCAAACTCTCATCACATGGCTTTCAAGGAAAAACGTGAGCATAGACTGCAGTGTACTTCTTCTTCCAAAAATATGACTTGACTGATATTAACCATATATTTTCAAGGATAATTCTCTTTCAAAATAAGAAGTAATCACTGCTTTCAAAGGTTAATTTTTATTTTAAACAGAAAACTTTTTAATACTGAGAACAAGAAAATTCTTAAAATGCTTTCTTCTCTCCTCCCTTCCCTCTGCCTGGCCTCCACGTCAGAGAGTAGGCTCTGTTTTTGGCCAGTGAATTGGTTGATTTAATGGTTTTGTTCTACCTAGCACAGTATGGGGGTGCGGGAGGGGAAGAGAGTGAATGAGTCTCTTGCTCCCCACCGGGAGACGCAGCCAGGTGGTGTGACCCCTTAAAGCCCAGGCTTTCTGGCCAGCTGGGACCCCTGCACTCGGGCTGGGCTCCAGACTCTGACTCCAGTGTCTCCTTCCTCACTCCCCTCATCATCTGGGTGTAAAACCCCTACCTGGGAAAACCTCACCAGATTGAC
This sequence comes from Moschus berezovskii, assembly GCF_049115385.1. Classification (NCBI taxonomy): domain Eukaryota; kingdom Metazoa; phylum Chordata; class Mammalia; order Artiodactyla; family Moschidae; genus Moschus; species Moschus berezovskii. The sequence goes on along the minus strand of NC_142464.1, from coordinate 77,872,612 downwards.
GGAGCACATCACTGCCCCAGCCCAGCCCTGGGAACGAGCTCTCCCAGTGCTGCAGAGGGAACTGTGCCCCCCAGGAATAGGTGAGTCTTGGGGAAGCAGAGGGGGATACCATGACAACAGGCCAGAGAGGCCCAACTCTCCATGTGGACTCAGGGAGTAAGCAGCCTTCCCAGAGCCCTTGATAATAGAGAGGTGACCCGACAGCCACTTGGACGCTGGAGCCAGCCCGCCTGGGTTGGGATCCTGATTCAGCTTCTTCCTGTGTGTTCTTGGTCAAGTTACTTAATCTTTCTGTTTTTCATTTTCTGTATCTGCAAATAGGGTTGTTATGAAGATTAAATGGATATTAAATGAGAGCATCCTCTGTTCCTGGCACATCATAAGAACTAATAAATATTAGCAGATATCATTATCATCATTGTCATGGGTGGAAATGTGTCCCCTCCCAAAAATTATTACAGTCCGAACCCCTGGTACCTGCGAATGTGGCCTTATTTGGAAATAGGTCTTTGCAGATGATCAGTTTAGATGAAGGGCTTCCCAGGTGGTGCTAGTGGTAAAGAACCCGCCTGCCAATGCAGGACATGTAGGAGACGCAGGGTGCAATCCCTGGGTCAGGAAGACTCCCTTGGAGTAGGAAATGGCAACTTGCTCCAGTATTCTTGCCTGGAAAATTCTGTGGATCGAGGAGCCTGGCCAACTGAGCAACTGAGCACATTTGAGGTCATTAACCAGTCCAAGTTCGATGCATGAAACAGGGCACTCAAAGGCGGTCACTGGGACCCAGAGAGATGGGATTGGGGAGAGGTGGGGGAGGGGTTCAGGACAGGGGGACACATGTACACCCATGGCTGATTCATGTTAATGTATGGCAAAAACCACCACAATATTATAAAGTAATTAGCCTCCAATTAAAATAATTAATTTATTTTAAAAGATGAGGTTATTAGGGTAAGCTCTAATCCTATACAACTGTGTCCTTATCAAAGGGGAAAGAGAGACCCAGAGACAGACATGTAGAGGGAAGATAGGGTGAAGACATAAGGAAGCTTAAGAGGGAAGGTTCTCCCTCACAACCCTTAGATGGAACCAACCTGCCAACACCTTCATCTTGGACTTCTGACCTCCCAAGCTGTGAGATGATGACTTTCTGTCATGGAAATTGGGTACTAGGAGATAGATACAGTCATCATCATCATTATCACCCACAGCAACATGCTGCTCTTGAGTGTGCCTTCTCTCTTTCCCTGAAGGAGCAAAGCCTTCCTGGAGGAGAAATTACCAGATCACAAAGCAAAGGTCTGATTTAGTGCAACTAAGCGGCGAGGTGGTGGCTAGGCTTGGCCCTGCCCAGTGCCCACTGGTTAAAGGCTCAGCAGTTGCAGCCCCACTGTCCTGCAAGCCACCCTTCCCAGGCTGCGTCCCCTCCTTCCGCCTGGGACTCGAGAACCCAGCGGCATTCCAGCAGTTGCCTTCTGCCTGTTCCTCCACCGCATCCACTCTATGCCTTCCCCTCAAAGAAGTGTATTGCATTTTATTTCTTGTTATCGAATAAGCTGGGATTGGCTCTCCTAATTGTCTGCAATGTGTTTGCCCCTCCCGTTGTTAGGTAATCGTGCTGTCCACACGACTCCTGAAGCCACTTAACATCCCTGAGCTGTTGTTTGCGACTGACCGGCTGCATCCAGACCTTGGCTTCTAAGCATCTCCTAAGAAGATGAGCCCTACCTGAGCTGGAAATCCCAATACTGTTATCTGTTAAAATCCAATGCCTCCCAAACCAGTGTCCCTGTTACTAATCATGGTTATGACTGAATGTTGCCCAAAGGATCTTCATAACCACACAGTGAGGTATTGCTGAGATTTTTTTTTTAAAATAATTTTTCTAAAGGCATCAAACTGCCTTTCAGCTGGCCTAATTCATGATAATGCCCATTTATCCTTACCCCTCTGTGATCTTTCTGATTCCACCCGCAAGTTCATTCATTCTAAACAAGTGCCTGTCGGTGAGTGTTGGTAGATTACAAGCCGTTTGATCTGCAGTTGCTCCAGGAAAAGTTAGACATGCTTTAGAATCATGGGTGTCAGGAAAGTTTGGTTTTGAAGATAGTGTAGCTGAGGAGGGAACATTGCGAATGGGATCTGAGGCTTTGTTTCTCTCTTGATCTGAGACATTTCTGAACAGGGGAGGAAAGGATGGGGGCGGCTAGGGCAGTGCCGATCGTCTGCCTCTGTTGTAAATCTCCTGCCTTTACAAAGAGCTGCATTGTTCCTGTCTGCTTACTGGGCAGGGCTGCCAGCCTGCCTGGAACAGGAGTGGGAGAGAGGTTGATTGGAGCACTGTGACTGCCCATAAAAGGTTTCCTCTCCTCCCAAAGGAAGGCCCCAATAAAGATATCTGGTCCAGAAGGTCTAGGTTGGAACCCTACCCCTTTTGACTTATGATTTCACATTTCTACTTATTTCTTTTCTGTGAATCTTAGCCTTCCTTCTAGCCATAACAGAAAAACCTAGACCCACAGGGTGGAATTATATAAGAACTCCAGCAGAAAGGAACCTCTTGGAACCCATGCATTTGTAGGTGTATAGTTGATAGAAATTTCTAGCATCTCTAAAAGATGTTTATAATAAAGAGGGAAAGCTGAAAAACAATGACTAGTGTGAATTAAATAGGTAGAAGAAATAAAATATAAACCAAAATGTGTCTCTACTTTTAGTTCTCTGCAAAACACTACCATTTTATGAGAAAACTGTGAAGTTGGAAATCATTTTGAGATGTCATCAAAGCAGGTTTTCTTGACCCTGACATTCTTTATTTTGGCCAAGTATGTTTTCCACCTAACACTGGTTCTTTCATGGTGCTGAAATACTGGAAACCCCAGATGCTTCATTCATTCTACTCAGAAGTTTGAATTTGAGTAAGGGAGAAAATGGCAGATAGCTCCAAAGAAATGATCATTAAAGCAAAGATCACTGTTTTTTAAAATGAATAAATAACCTCTTGAATTCCCTGGCAGTCCAGTGGTTAGAACTTAACATTTTCCCTGCAGTTCCCTTAGTTCCCTGACCAGGGAACTAAGCATGGCCAATAAATTTATTAATTCATTAATAAAGTAAATAAGTAACCTGTTGTGGGTCTCCAATCTGTATTCATTTGGTCACTCATTCATTCCCAACTCCCCAGTGGCACGTGCCAGGCACTCCCCAAAGTTCCGGGCCACAGTGGGGAAGGAGGCTCATCCTAGACTCCATGTCTCTAACAGAATAACCATCTGTGCTTTTCTGATGCCTGGGCCCTGTGAGAGGATCTGCTCAAGGTTAAGTTTTAAACCATATGTTTATATGCAAAGGGAACTTTCAGGAAATACAAAACTCAAACTGCTAACAAGCGGTTCCTCTGGGAAGGAGTCATTATAGGAGGACTAAGCGACGAGTTGACTCACTGGAAAAGACTCTGATGCTGGGAAGGATTGGGGGCAGGAGGAGAAGGGGACGACAGAGAATGAGATGGCTGGATGGCATCACCGACTCGATGGACATGAGTTTGAGTGAACTCCGGGAGTTGGTGATGGACAGGGAGGCCTGGCGTGCTGTGATTCATGGGGTCGCAGAGAGTCGGACACGACTGAGCGACTGAACTGAACTGAACTGAAGAAAAGGTGACACCTCACTCAATATATTTGTGTCACTTGAGTATTTTCACAGTAGATGTATTGATATATTACTCTTGGGCCTTTCATGTATTTTTTTCCAAGTTGATTTCCTCTTGTATAAAAACAATATTCCAAAGCTTCTAATCTGAAGTGGTAAACAAAGGAAGTTTCTGATTGTAAATGTGGCCCATCATCAGTTACTGTGTTCCCCAAATGCTCACAATACTAGATTAAATATGCTGCTGCTAAGTTGCTTCAGTCGTGTCCGACTCTGTGCGACCCCATAGACGGCAGTCCACCAGGCTCCCCCGTCCCTGGGATTCTCCAGGCAAGAACACCGGAGTGGGTTGCCATTTCCTTCTCCAATGCATGAAAGTGAAAAGTGAAAGTGAAGTCGCTCAGTCATATCTGACTTCGCGACCCCATGGACAGCAGCCCACCAGGCTCCTCCGTCCATGGGATTTTCCAGGCAAGAGTACTGGAGTGGGGTGCGAAAGGCAATCTCTGAGTGGCGGGGGAAACATCAAAAGTTTATAATCATCTTTTTCCATCTCTGTGGTCACCGGTTGTAGAAACTGAGCTAGGCAGACAATCAGATAGCAGAAGGCTTTGGAGGAAAGGTGAACTGAAAGAAGATCGTGGTGACCAGAGTTTGCTTTGAATAAAAAGGTTGGAGGCACAGGACAGGGTGCTTCTCCTTGAATGAAAAGCAGGAGCAAAATGAAGACTTGGTATAAATCTGCAAAGGGCCTTCAGCAGATAAGGAAAAAGCAGGGACTCCAGAAGTAGCACATCTGGCCCTGGGTAGAGGATGGGGTGGTGAGTGCAGGGAACAATTGTGCTCTTGGCATCTTGTGAAGCAGCAGTTGTTAGAACAGAGCTCCACAGTCTTGTCTGGGTTTGAGTCTCAGCTCGCCCCTCGCAGCAGTGTGGAGATCTCCAGGCCTCAGTGCCTCCATCTATAAACTCCAGGTAATAATAATGAGCGGTCTCTACCTTGTGAGAGGGCTGCTGTAGAAGGATCCCATCCCTAACACAGCTAGCCTGTGGCGCTGAGCAAGGTGGGTTTTCACTCCTGGTTTATTTATTGTAACAGATAAAGCTCTGTAATTCCTAGTGGCCTTTTCCAAGTACCATCTTGACTTACCAGCAGAGACTCAGCAGGGCAGCCCCACACCGGAGTTACCCAAGGGCTCATTCCTAAGGGATTTCACCACAGGCTTGAGCAATACCTTTATTCTCCACAGGGTATAAAGTGAATGTTGAAATCTCATTTTTCACCAATACGAGGGGCTCACCGCAGGCAGGCCCACAGCTCTGGAACCTGGGATTCGGGCAGGGTAGTGGCCGGGTGCTGACAAGGAGCCCCAGGCCAGGAGCATTCAGCCACCTCAGCCCACGACTCAGTGCCAGACCTGCTGTAGAGTGTTCGGATGGTTTTGATTTGCATCAGGGAGGAAACTTGAAAGCCAGACATCTCTACAGACGAGGATCCGGTGCTGAGGCAGACGGGCTGTGGGCCGTGCTGGCCCCCGCTACGGCCTGGACGTCTTTATTACTGAACTGGGACTGGAAGCCAGTGAGCAGCTGGCTGATGGCAAGAGCAGATGTGCCCTTGGCAGCCAGGCAGGCCTGGGCCAGGGAGGAGCCACAAGCCCGGGGTAGCAACAAGGAGGCTAAGGGAAGCCTGATGAAGATCACAGGGCCAAGACAGGGAGGACCCGCATCTGCAAGCCAGAGGAACAGAGAAGTGATGATGGCTTGCTTAGAGACTGAGCTGCAAAGTCATGAGCTGGCTGCCTGGCGTCTGGGCATCAGGCAGACCTGGGTGGAGTCTTGAATCTGAATATGCCGCTTAGGAGCTCGTTTTTCTGAGCCGCCCTTCTCTGCATCTTTAGAAGGGACTAAAGATGGATTGTGGAGTTGGTGTGGAGAGTGAAAGTTATTTCAAATCCCCCTCCGGTGCTGGGGACGTAGGTTTTCAGTCAATAGAAACAATGACTGCCTGTGTGATCCCAGCTGTCACCTCTCCGACTCTCAGTTTTCTCATCTTTAAACTGGGAGTGCTATCATTACCTTCCTTGCAGGATTCTTCAAAAGATTAAAGGAGATGGATTATAGTCTGGCATACTGTAAATGCTCAGTAATTCCGATTCCTTTCTTCACTCCCCTGAACACACACACATCTCTCCCTTCTACCCAGGTAGCAGGGAGGCCATCCCCTCCCCAGGTAGGAGGGGACCATCCTCGGTGCCATGTGATTACAGATCAGATACTAAAAACAAACGAGGGATTCAGAGATATAATGAAAGAGAGGAACAAAGGTAAAGAAGTAGATAAATTCGTGAGAAGAAAACATGGTGTACTCTAGAACAATAATCAAGTCAGCCTGAGACAGCGGACAGGAACGGAACTCAGGTGGTTTCCAGCCAGGGGTCAATGTCTCTCTTCCAGAGTGGCCTCCAGGGAAGCATTAGCCCCAGGAGGGATGAGAACCCTGAGACTCTTTCAGCCCGAATTTCTGAAAGGAAGTTTAAGAGACCGAGTCCAGTGTGGGGAAGTGGGAGGCAATGGAGAAGTGCCAGGAGGTCAGGAAGGACAGACAGCTCACGAGGGAGGAAGAGAGGTCTGCCTGAGCTCTGCAGATTCCTAGAGCAGGTGGAATGGAGAGAGAGGCAGCCAGGCGCCACTCATAAACAGAGGATGTACAGCACTGCTCAGCACCACTGCAAGATAAAGCCCTGGGGAAAACTCATCTTATTTCCAGAACATGGGTAGAAGACGATTGTTAAGTATATAAAGATGAACCGCTCACTCACTGGACATTACTAATATAGCCATGTAGGATGAATAAAACCAAATGTGAGCAGAATCTAGTCAGAGAGCCTTGTCCCTGCCTTTGAAAGGAGATGTTTTTAGAATCTCCTGTGAGCACCATTCCCTCCCTGCCCCCAATACCTTCTCAGAGGTCAGGTTAGGCTTGAAGTGTAGAAAATTGCCCTCCACCTAAAGAAGGTGTAGGGCATAACCAGAAGCCCTGTCAAGAGCAGGCAGAACATTTACCCTGTGGGAAAACAGATGTGAAAGTCTGGCATTGTCCCATAGTAGACCCTCAACTCTTCATTATGGCTGCTTCCCTCAGTCCCAAGGCCCCACACTTGCAGCAGTGGCCCGTATATGAAATGCTGTGAAGGAGTAAGAACACTGAATATAGTCAGAAGACGTTGATTCATGCCCTTTCTGTGAACGCAAGGACATCACTCTAGACTCAGAGTCTGTTTCTCTCACCTGTAGGAACAGTGGTATTTCCTCCCCTGTCCTCCCCACAGGGTTATCCTGAGGGTTACATGAGATCAGATATGTGAAAGCACTCTCAGACAAATACAAGGTGGTGACTCACCTGGCTTGTATGAAAGTTCTCCCTGGCCCGGAAGGAAGCAGATGAGAGTTTTAGCACATCACCTGGGGCAGGTGCCACAAAGGAGGGGTTCCTGAACCACCCCGCATCAATGGCTATGAGCTTCCACAACATTAGAAAAATGTGCACTTTTTGAAAGTGGCATACCCAATGAAGGCTCGCCAAATAGGGCAAATAATAAGCAGTGATCTTGTGTAGGAGCATGATCTTCCATGGCTTAGCCAGGACACCTCTTAGAATACAGACCTTATATTCATCAGCTTAGAATATGGACCCAGACATCTGTCTTAGGTTTCCCTGGAGGACCAGGAAGGAAATGAATAGGTGGGTTACTCTTGACTAGAGAGCAGCAAACCAGAATTTACAAGCTCAAAGACCCGGGCCTTTGACAAGTTGTCTAACTTGTTTTCAAGTTTGTTTCCTCATCTGTAAAGCAGGGATAAGAATAGAATGCACCTTGGTGGTTTGTTGGGAGACTCCCGGGCTCACCCCAGGAAGGCAGAATGCTCGCTTGACGTGCCTGAGAAACGCTAGGTGCTGAGACATACAGTCTGAAGGACAAAAGACGAACATTTCAATCAAGACCAAGTCAGATGTCTGCCCTTTTAAAGTGAGCTTTATTGTACATAAAATAAATTACAGTTTCAGCCGAAGCATGAGTGGCTTTTTAAAGTGCATCTGTGGAGGGGATTCGGCAGTCGCCACTGCATGTCCACTTGCTGTAAATAGTGTTTCCACAGTTAACCCACAACTCGGCCAGGTCTGGAAACAACCCAGCGTCATTGCTGTGTTTACACAAATCACACCAAAATCAGCTGGACACATTTTGTTTTTCTGTACCTGATGCAACGATCTAAAAAAAAAAAAAAAAAAACCTTATACAGCCTCACAATTATTCAAAAGTCTGGGGCTGAAGAGTTTGCTCTCAACCAGCCAACGCGTTCCCAACTCAGCATCCTCATACTGTGTCTGAGCCCAGAAGCTTACACACGTCTGCATATATAACATTCGGCCCATAAACTCCACTCTTTCTAGTAGGGTGGAGGTAGCATTTTCTTCTTTTTCTTAAAAAAAAAAAAAAGAAATCTGAGTATCTTTCAGGTTTGAAAGTCATTCTATAAGGAAGAGTATTCCAGAGACACATACTTATGTAAGAAAATCAATTCTTTCTCTTGGCGGGGAGAAAAAGAAAGAAGGAAAAAAAAAGGTCTGTGAATGCTTAATCTGTTCTTTCATTCCCACTGTAAATCACATCAATATATTGGGTGAATCTACAACTGACTGTCATTTACAAGGTAGTTAACAAAATCCCAAGCCATCACCCAACCCCTCCCCACTCCAGAGGGAAAGTCGTGGAGGCTGTTTGGCATCATCAGAGGTGGCTCGTTCACAACGCATCAGTTCTATCCCCCTGCTCAGGACAACACTTCCTCTCCTGAAGCGGTTCAACAGGCCCTCCTGGCCTCTCTGCTCCAGCCCTTCCTGGAACCACAAGTAACCACCAGCGTCCAACATTCCTGCATCACCCCGGACCTCTTCCCGGGAAGACCGAACCCCCTCGAGTACCCCTGCTTCAGACGGAGGTGACAGTCCTGACTTTGGCCGAGAGGGCTTGCTTGAACCTCCTCTTCAGGTCCTGCATGTTGGGGGACTTGGGCCGAGGGATGAGGGAGGTCCGTCGCTTCTCTGGTGTGCCACTGGGCTGCTGTTTGTGACTCACTTCTTTGCACAGCACGTGGAAAGCGTTGTAGACGTCATTGTCATTCTCGCTGACGGACACCTCATAGAAGGAGCAACCCAGCATGCTGGCCAGCTGCAGTCCGAGCTGAGGGTCCACCTGCTTGATGTGTAGCAGGTCGGCCTTGTTGGCCACGACCACCACGGGCAGCCGGGTGCCCAGGTGCAGCTGCTGCACGTGCTGATGAAGCTGGCTGGTGAGCTCGTAGCTCTTGTAGTCAGTGACGGAGAAGACTATCACCACGGCGTCTGCCCAGCGGATGCACCTGTTCAGCTGCTCGGTGCAGCTCAGGCCATTCTCGTGGACCTGAAAGAGAAGGGGTGACAGCAAGGTGAAGGGCAAGGGCTGGAGAGAGCCCTGGCTCAGCTACAGAGAGAATTCAAAAGAGCCCTGAGCAAGAACACCAGGTTGCAGGCCATCAACAAGTTCTATCCCCCTACACTTTAGCTTTCTCAACAATATGTTGATCCAGCTGCGTGGAGCTGGAATAAATAACAGAGCAGCTCACCACACTCAAGTGGAAAATTGACCTGCAGAGAACTCCATGCAGAGAGACTTTGTAGTTGCACAAAATGGGAAATTAACTGGCTAGACAGTAAGTCTGGGGAAGTAAAGATAGGAGCTGGAAGCATTTAAACCTGGATAACTGCCCAGTTCAAGAGGGAAAACACACACACACACACACTAGCATGGCTCTTGTCTATAGAGTAACTTTCCACAGTGTAAGAGTGATTCTGAGGATTTGGAGACGATACCTAGATGTTTGATTTTTAATGCCAAAAACACAAATGTAAAAACTGACCTTTTAAACCCTAGTACGGGCATTCTGCCAAATCCAAGTGTATTTGGTTTGGTCTTTCCTGCTGAGTAAAATCGTCCTAAAAGATTTCTGCCCCTTTAGCCAAGTCTCCCATCTAGGCTAAGACTGATCAACAGCCAGATACAACTGAAGTGTCAAGCAATATATAAAAGCCTAGACCTGACCCCCCAGGTTTCTTTCCTTCTTCGGCACAAGGTACTTTGAAAACAGGAGAACAATTCTGTGGCCAAGCAGATTCCCCTTAGACTTAGTTACATATCTCAGACACTCACCTGAATACCGGGAGTGTCTTGAACCTGAATAGCCAGGGTTTCACCTTCTATTTGGACTTGTCTGGTATAGAGATTACCTATAAAGGGGGGGAAAAAAGATTATGTCCTTCCTTCTTGTACAACTTTTAAAACACTGTTCAGTTCAGTCGCTCAGTTGTGTCTGACTCTTTGCGACCCCATGAATCACAGCACGCCAGGCCTCCCTGTCCATCACCAACTCCCGGAGTTCACTCAAACTCATGTCCATCGAGTCGGTGATGCCATCCAGCCATCTCATTCTCTGTGGTCCCCGTCTCCTCCCACCCCCAATCTCTCCCAGCATCAGACTCTTTTCCAGTGAGTCAACTCGTCTCATGAGGTGGCCAAAGTATTGGAGTTTCAGCTTTAGCATCAGTAGGGAGAAAAAAAACATCGTAGGATAATTTTTACTTAGAAATTATAACCTGAACCAATGCACAAAATAAGCTATAGTCTATTCTATTTAATGGACTTATTTCAGATTTTTTTTTAAAACAACTGCAATTTCAACCATGCATAGGCAGGTTTATTAAAACTAGGACAAAGCTTGTTATGGTTTTGGAAACTTAATTGTCTCATTTTAAACAAAACTTACATGTTTAGAGAATTTCCTTGAAAAAAGAAGTTCTTGTTCTATTTTCGTACTTATCACTCTTTGGCACCAATTTATTTTTTAGCCATTAGATATAATGTCTTAGTGGGCAGATATTGTTAGTAAATTCACAGCCAACATCATCAATTGGAATGAAATTGTAACATAACATAGCTGACTCTACATCAAAGCAGAAGGCTGCCATGCCTTATCAGGGGATGGTTTATATAGTACATTTGAAGTAATCCCCTGTAGGTACTTCATATGGTCTAAGGAATTAAGCAATTTGCTAACAGAGCATAGGTAGAAAGCCCTTAAGCCTCCCCAGTGGATATCCTTAATCACAGGGATTGAAAGGGTGTCCAATCATTTATTCAGGAACTCTCCTCCTAAAATTTTACCATGTAGTTATTTTTCTTTGTTAAGAAAAGAGAACTTTAGGTTTACAACTGTGCTCTTTGGCCTCCGCTTTAAAAGGTCACCTCTGAAAGGCAGCCAACAGAGAAGGCGAGGGGTGGGGGTAGGAGCTGGCCATCTTTTTTTTTCTTTTCTTTTTTTATGACTTTTGCTGGAGTGTTTTGAAGGGAGAGGCTCTTGAGTACAAAGGGTGCTTCCAACTGGGGTCCCTATAGTTAAAACATACCAAGGAGAATACTTTCAGGCACTTGATAAAATGATGAATGGGCTTGGAATGGAATGAGGCCAGATGGCAGTTATGGGAAGGGGGAGCACACAGGAGGGGGCTCGGAAAGTTGGAAGTGGCAGGATCCCGGTGCTCTGGCTGTCACTCTGAAGGAGCCTGCCTGGCAGACACTTAAAAAATGGGAACAGCAGTACTAGTGCAGACTGACAGCACTTTCTTCAAATACATTTCCTCACCTGCATTTCTTTCATAGTCCCCGATGAATCGTTTGGTGAGGAACCGGACCACGAGAGCTGCAGGTCAGAAAAGAGAAAGGAAAGGGGGGTTAGCCTTGGCACAAGAAGTTAGACTGGTCTCCCCACTCCAACCCCCACCCTAAAAAACAACTCTCACAGGGAAAGCCAGCCACCAAGTGAAATTCCTACCCTGCAGCTCCCTGACCCTACTTCCAGACACAAGGGCGAGGGGGCTAGGAGGCATTGTGAATTATGGCTCTGTCCAGCTGGAAGGGTCATTTGGCCCACCCCCATTCTCCGAGCCCGGCCGAGCCACACCTAAGCCTGCCAGCAGACAAACGTCTTTCCTAACCTTAAAGCGCTCCAGGAAGGGTTCCGTTCACTGACTCCCCTTTCTGTGCCAGATACTGCCAGGGACTCAAGAACCCAAAACTTCGAATCCCAGTTGTGTGCACAACCGTGTGCAGAGGGCCGTCAAGCCATTTAGGATCAGTTTGTTTCCCTCATCTGATGAAGGAGAGGGGAGTGGAAACGAAGCTGTCTAAGGTCCTTCCCGAGGGACCGCGGATCAACAGGAGAGGGTGGGCGGTCCGGTTGCAGCTCCAACCTCTACCCCAAGCCCGGTTTAGTCGCAACTGCCAGCGGGAGCCGCCGAACTCCAGATCGAGAGTTAAGCGGGTTCTCGCCGGAGCGCGAGGACTCACCAGTCTTGCCCACGCCACTGGCGCCCACTACGGCGATCTTGACCAGGCGGCGGCCCGCGGCCCCCAGGCAGCAATCGGCTGCGGCTGCGCTGCCCGGGGCGGGGTACTCGGCGATGGTGCACATGTTCTGAATGAGGCGCATCGCCGCTTCGGCCGGGGCTTCACCGCGGGGGTCGGGACCTGCAGGGCAGGAAGAGGATCGCGCTGCGCGACAGCGGCGGGAGGACCAGGCAGAGAACTCCGCGGTTGAAAAGAAGAAGAAAAGAAAAAGAAGGGAGGGGCGGGAAATAAAGCACCGGAGAAGACGCGGCGGCCAGCTAGTGCAGGCTCAGGCTCCCGGCTGTGCAGCCGGGTTGCGCGCGCGCTGTTTTCTCCGCGGCCGGCCCCGCCCCTTGCTCCCCGCGGCCAATCCCGGGGCGTCCTGCGCGAGGCCCCGCCCACGGCGCCGCGCCGCGCGCGCCGCGCCCCTGGGGTCTTTCGGAGCCAGTGCGGGGCCCCGTGAGGCGCGGGGGAAGTGGGGCAGGCAGACTGGGCGGGGGCAACGGGGGACCGGAGGCGACCGCGTAGCCAATGGCGGGCGCCGGGGACAACAGCGCCAGGCGCGGGCCTAGGTCCTGCTGCGCCGGCACGGGGCAGATGCTGTGGCTGTGGGGTTGGGGGCGCCTTGGTTCTGGGAAGCGGGGCTGGGTCTGGGGTCGGCGGTGGGAGAAGTCTGCACCCTGTCTGCCTGCCTGCCTGCCCACAGGAGCGCCGCCCGGGTCCCGCATGAGCTTTCCTAGGCATCTTCACCGGCCCGGCTGCCCAGCCCGCCCGCCCACTCCCTGCAGCCTGCGGACCTCTGGGCCCAGCCCCGCCCACCCTCAGGGAACTTGCACCCAGGAGGCCGGGGCCTCTAGGGTGTGAGCACTCGGGGTCTCTCGTCTGGCTGTCCAGCTGCGTGCTTGTCTCCTAAATTTGGGAGACATTGACTCGGGTGCATCTGGGGTGGCATATCCCGGATCACAGATTTGACTACAATGGCAATCTGTTGAAAGAACCGGTACCCACTCCCACTTTGACGTTGACTTTGGCGGGTGGGGGGTGGGAAATAAAGTCACTCTTCTTGTTCTACCTCTTGTTGGCCGAGTGACAGGCTCACGTGAACACACATATGGTCGGGTACGTGTACAGCACACCCAGAGGCAAATCTAGAAGTAATTATAGAACAAGCTTTCTAGCGCCTCACACACATAACACCTCCTCCAGGAGCTGTGAAAAGGAAAGAAACGGTTGCCCCAGCTGTCTCGGGGACCAGATTGGGAGGCAAAAAGCATCCGAGCTTAGTCTCTGGTTATGAGAAATGGCAAGGTCAGTTAAGTGACTTGATGCCAGTTTGCGCTGATAAAATCCCAAGCTCCAACCCCTCACATCCTCACCAAGGAAAGGCATCTGAATTCCCCATGCAAGCAACGTTCTGTAGCTGGAACTGCTGCACAATGTCACCAGACACTCAGGCTGACCACTTACCCATCCCCCCATCTCACCCCCTCTCCTCACCACCCCCCTATCCTTGCCGGCTCCCAAATCTTCCAGAGGCTTTTATCCTAGAGGTATATGAGAGCAAACACCGTGGCACTGTGTCCACACCCACATTAAAGGACAAAACGTAAAAGTAAAGTAAACCAATTCTCTTATCTACACATCAGGCATCCAGTTCAACTCCCCCTTCCAACCTTGACTTCACTGACCAGGTATGTGACAGAATTTATGATGCTGATTCAGTTCAGACGTGGAGATGAATTCTCTGGCCTGTCACGGTTTAGGTGTTTGCAGGAACTCAAGGACAAAATAGGAGAGTAATCTCAAGTTGCTTGGCAGCAAGTCTGCTAGAAAAGGCAACATAATTAGCAAGACACACAACCTTAGCCATAAACACAAGGAAAGATTGGCTTCTAGGGAGGTCTCAAGAATGACAGAAATTCAGCCATTTGAGTCCAAAGGGAAAAGATATATCCCAAATGCACTATGTTTTTCTGTATGGTTTAACTCAAACTTGAATTTTGCTTTGGTTCATAGACACTCCAAAGAAATGTGCTGGGGTTTTTTTTGCCATAAAATCAAACTTAGCAAGACTGTAATTACAGGTAACCATGTACTTTTCAACCAACCTCCCATCCAACAAAAGGTGGTAATTCTGTCATGCTTACGTGGTAAAATAATTGTGTACTCTATAAAGTTTTTGTTTAGCTGTTTTTTATACACACATAGAGAGACATACAAAAGTTGTCAAGGGGAAATTTGCTTTGAATCATTTTAGCTTCTGGAGCTTGATTTTTTAGTACCATGAGCCTGTACCAAGCCTATGATTTTTCTGTCTGAAACACAAAGGCTGAATTTGGTATTCTTATTTTAGGTCTAAACGATCTGACTGTGCTTTAAAGAACACAGGAAGGAAAGAAAGAAGAAAAAGATGGGGGAAAGCTCTTCAGATTCCAAATATCAAACAAAGAACCTACCTACCTCCACCCCACCCTGCCTCAGACCATGACACTGAGAGTTACCCCTTCTCAGAAATACATAGAATTAATATAAAGGAAGAGGAAGGAGCAGGAGAATTGATACATTGAAGGCTTGTTTCATTCCAGGCTGCAGGTTAGGGATTTAACAAGCCAAAAATCTCCTTTTTCCTTCGTGACAGTCCTAAAAGGTAGATGCCATCACTACTTCCCATTGCAGTTTTCTGTTGCTGCTCAGACGCCTCACAGTTCTATGGGTTGACTGTGCTCAGCTGGGTGGTTCTCCCTTGGGGTCTCTCGTGTTGTTGCAGTCAGATAGCAGCTGGGCTGGAGTCATCTGAAGCCTCATCTGGGCTGGACGTCTGAGAAGGCTTCTTCACTGACATCTCTGCATTTCAGCTGGAATGGCTGAAACAGCTGGGGACTGGCCAGTATCTCTATCTTGCCTTTCATTGTGGTTAGCTCAGGCTCCCTCACAGCGTGGCAAGTGGCTTCCTTTAGAAGGAGTATTCTAAGAAAGGAAACAGAAGCTGTCAGTCACTAAGGCCTGTGCACAGCAACTGGGAGAGCATCACTTCAGCTATATTGGTCAGTCCCAGAACCCACCCAGATTAAGGGACAAGGGGAATAGATCCTCCTTCCTGCAAAGCAGACATTGGCATCCTCACCAGCTTTCCAAACACCTGATCCAGTGCTCCTAAGCCTTCCATGGTATTTGGAAAGGACTAAAAGGCTGAATAAGGGAAAAGGAAAGGTGCTTCCCTAAAGGCAAAAGAAACACCCACCAGAGGCGAGTCTCCTGCATCTTCACCGAGGATGACTTCTAATAGCGTTTCAATCATTCTGTTTTAAAAATTAAGAAGAACCATGGCTCAGAAGCAGCATCTGGATGAAAGAGGGGAAAGAATTCATTTTGAGCTGATCATTTTCTAAGAGCTTTCTGAGTGTGGAAATAGCACCAGATGGAGGTAAGGGTAAGAAAGGGTTTTCGCCCAGTGGCTCTGTGCACTGTGTTGAATGTCTTGAAGTTCTGTGCATTCCACTGCAGAGAGTCATGCCCGGTACACCGTGGGGGCACAATGATTTTTTTAAATTGTCAACCTTCTCTTTAGCAGAGGCTGGATTGAAAGAATAACTAAGCGCAAGAGACAAAAGAGGGAAGGCAGATTGGAAATCAAATAAAAAGGATACATGCACACACATACACATACCTCTTGTCATTAGAAAGATTACCTATTGACCAGAACAATTTAACTTTGAAAAAAGTTAAGATCTTTAAGTTCCTCAAATGGGCCTTCCCTCCCCTCTACATACCTTGGTTGGTTTCTATGGTAGCGAATGACCCACACTCCCCACCCCCCTTTCCACACTCAGGGAGAAAGAAGAACTAGTGTTCTACAATTATAGTCCCTTGCTCTCTACCACATTTTATCTTTTTTATTCTGGACGGTTTCCTCCACTTACTTTCTCTACTTCAATGTAGTACATAAAGTGAAGGTAAAAGAAAAAGTGGAGATAATCCTCCTTGTCCTTTAGGGCAAAATTGGAGATTTTCTTCTCCTCTCAATGATTTATATCTTAAAGCCTAAGTTGTTTTTTTCTGGCAACATAGAAGACCTATTTAATAAGTAATCTGATGACAGTGGGGCTTCCCAGGTGGCACTAGTGGTAAGGAACCCGCTTGCCAATGCAGGAGACATAAGAGATGCGGGTTCAATCCCTGAGTCAGGAAGATCCCCTGGAGAAGGGAATGGCAACCCACTTCAATATTCTTGCCTGGAGAATCCCCTGAACAGAGGAGCCTGGAGGGCAACACTCCATAGGGTCGCAAAGAGTCGAACGTGACTGAAGCAACTTAGCACACACACACTGATGACAATACTCAGAATATATTCAAGTTTTAAACATTACTTGGGGCAGCTAGTGAATTTCCACTGTGTTTTCATGAAAAGTAAGAAAACTCACAGGGTGCATTTTCCCAAAGCCTTTTAAAACATTGAGCATTAGGAACTGACTACATTAGTTCCTAATTATTAGGACTGCATATTATTAGTTCCAGGACTGCATTATTAATAAAGCCATGATTCGGGTTCCCTTAGTTAAATGAAAAGTCTTACAATATTGGCACTCCGTTCCGTTCCGTCGCTCAGTTGTGTCCAACTCTTTGCGACCCCATGGACTGAGCCTACCAACCTTCTCTGTCCATGGGATTCTCCAGGCAAGAATACTGGAGTGGGTTACCGTTTCCTTCTCCAGGGGATCTTCCCGACCCAGGGATCGAACCCGGGTCTCCCGCATTGGAGGCAGACGCTTTAACCTCTGAGCCACCAGGGAAGCCCACTAGACAGTGTTAATTTTCTCCGAGATCGTTTTCTTCTTTTCTCCATTGCAAAGAATCCTGCAAGCATACAAGGATCCTGCCCCTTCTCTCTCCAGCCCATCATTTGCCCAGAAGACTAAGGAGCCAAGAGGAATAAGAATTGGTCCTGCAGGAGTGATGCTCTTGGGATATTGACAGGATTCTGGGATCAGGTGATAAACATAAGAAGAAATAGTTCAGAAAGAATCAGACAATTGAGCCAATTGTTTAGTAGAATCATCGGTTCCAAATTCCTAAGCAGATTGGACACACCTAATATTTGCCCTCTAACTTTTCTTAGGGTGCTTAAAAGGTCACCTCAGAACTCTTCAGTCATCCTTATTTGTCTTTGCAGAGAAGGCAAAGCCTCTCCCCACAGCCTCAGCTTCTAAGCGTAAGGTGAGAAGCTAAAATGAAATTAAAACTTCCCGTGTTATGAGAGAACAAACTTCTACTTCCCTTCATTCCAAGATTACCTGGATGGCGGAATTAACAGGACTGAAGTCTTGTTTGGGGCCAATGCTACTGATTCTCACTGCTTTAATTAGCTCTTGAAATCACTGGAACCATCAAATACTTTCTAAGCCCTAATTAGCATTTCTGGCTCAGGCCATTCAGGAGTGTCTAAAATATCACAGGTCATACTGTGAATTATAGAAATGGGGCTCCAGGTTAGCCGAGACAGGTAAGTTACTTGGTTCATGAAATATAAATCGTGATGTGATCATTTCTTAAACAAGCATGAAATTCAGTCACTGCCAAAAAATAAGAAAACATTTTCATTCCAACAGAACTCTATGAGAGTTTAGGATTTGCACCAAGATATTTGCATTGTTAATGCATCTCCCTTCTGATTAAAAAAGAAAATGGATAGCATATGGGAAAAACGTGATGCGATCGCTTTTAGGAAATGCACAAATGACTCATGTACTCACTCGATTTGACAAGGGTACTGGTTTCTATATAAAGAAACAACCCAGTCCCAAAATAGAGCTTCACACAGCAGAATGTAGCCCATAAAGGAATTACACATTCCAAGCCTGAGGAACATGAAGCTTGGTATTCTGGGCCTTCTCTGCCGGGAATGTTGTGTGAAGTCCATTATTAATTCATGTGGAATGTAAAGCTAGCCGCTCCATGACCTTAGCATTTGTCAAGCTAGGAAAACTCCAGTGTAGCTTGAGACAGTTCTTACCTTGCTCTAAAAGAAAACAACAATGACTTAATTTTTTTTTTCTTTTGCAGAGAATATGTGGTGGTGGTTTAGTCACTAAGTTGTGTCTGACTCTTTGCAACTCTATGAACTGTAGCCCACCAGGCTCCTCTGTCCACAGGACTCTCCAGACAAGAATACTGGAGTGGGTTGCCATGCCCTCTTCCAGGGGCTCTTGCAACCCCAGGAACTGAACCTGGATCTCTTGCAATGCAGGCAGATTCTTTACCAACTGAGCCACCAGAGAAGCACCTAAAGAATGTGTACTCCCATATTAACTAAAAAATATGTTTAGCTCAATAGTAAATAAATTATAACAGTTTTTGTGCCGTATATATGTTGAATATCCATTAAGATTAGGCATATGAAAGTGCTCTGTAAATTATAAAGGTTTAATACTTTTATATCTTCACTATGAGAATAAAGCAGAGTAATTTTCCAGCCTGGATCATCCTGTAATCAGTTGTTGGATCATCCCGTAATCAGTTGTTGGGAAGTATTCCATTGACAACAGGCATTCCAGTTAGTGCTAGTGGTAAAGAATCCACCTGCCAATAAAGGAGATATAAGAGATGCAGTGTCGATCCCTGGGTCAGAAAGACACCTGGGAGGATGGCATGGCAACCCACTCCAGTACTCTTGCCTGGAGAATCCCATGGACAGAGGAGCCCGGCGGGCTACAGTCCACGGGGTTGCAAAAAGTCGGACAGGACTGAAGTGACTTAACACACACAAGTCTATTTACATTTCAGTCAAATCCTCCCTCAAATCCCTCTTTACCTGGGCCTAAAGGTGGAGATAGGCTGCAAAGAGCGAGGCTGAATAAAGCCTCTCTTGTGTTTATTGTCAAAACATCCAGCCAAGGCATTCCTCTTTCCCTATCTTCAGGCAAGAGGTGGAATCATGTCTTTTGGACCAGCCAGTGTACTGCTTATCAAGCAGACCCACTCTGATTCTAGGGCAGAATGTGGCCGGCTCCCTGAGGTCATGGCGCACACCCAGACCAAGAACACATAGAAATCAGTTTCCAGGCAGTTGTGCTGTCCAGCAGCCAGCTCAGGGAATTCCTCAGATTGGCCAAGCAGAATCTTAAAGGAGCTCTAAGCAGTTTCTCCCTCATTATTATGAAACAGCCTTGACCTACAGGAGGCCCTTCTGTGGCATGACCCGTCCTATTCCTCCATCCTTCCTCCCCAGTCCACCCACCAGACCCAGGCCCACTGGAATATGCTGCAGCATGCTGTGTCCTTCACCCTTCATGCTACACTATTCGCTTGTTTATTGTCCAACTCTCTACACTGGAGTGTTAGCTCCACGCAGTAGAGATGAGCTGTTCTTTGTTGCTCCGTCTCCAGAACCCAGGAGCATGCACACAGCACATATTCCCACTTACTCATGTTTGTGCTCAGCTGCTCAGCCGTGTCCGCCTCTTTCCAATCCCATGGACTGTGGCCCACCAGGCTCCTCTGTCCAGGGGGTTCTCCAGGCAAGAACACTGGAGTGAGTTGCCATGCCCTCACCCAAGGGATCTTCCCAGCCAAAGGATCAAACCTGGGTCTCCTGCATTGCAGGTGGATTCTTAACCATCTGAAGCACAATGGAAGCCCACTAACACTTATAGGTATTGTGAAAAGTGAGCAGATGAAAGAATCTGTGCATTTTCTATGGACTGAGAAAGGAGGTGGTGAAGAGAGCCTAGGAAGATAGAACTGTGGATAGGAATGGTGAGGGGGGGTCAGGACCAGAGTGGGCACAAGGAGGAGAGTGGGGAGGAGAACACAGACGAAGAAGGGCTTCAGAGGTGAGGCAGGCTCCCAGGCTGCTCCAGGCTCTGACTCAGCCTTGGCTCACTGTTTCCACTGATGCCAGGAGACGGACTAGGCTGGCTTTGGACTAAGAGGATGGCTTTGCAGTCAGAGGTTACTGTCAGGTGGAGAAGATCGAAAGGGTGCTACAGCTGGCTGACTAGGGGCTTGGGAAGCAGAATTGAGGCCAATGGCCCAGACTCGGGGAGAGGACGAGGAAATGACAGGGTGGTGGTGAGTATAGCTCAAGAAGAACATAACAGCCAAGTCAAATCCACTGAAACACTTCAGAAACCAAAGGACCAGCTAAAAAGAGAATAGAAATATTGGGGGGGGGTGTGGCTCAAACAACAACATTCCACGCGAGTAAGGAGAAGCAGAGAAAGGGGTATGGCATCTCAGAGAACTAAGGGAGTGAGTTTATCTGGGATTTGGATGGGCAGGTGATTCTTGAATCTACATGGGCAGGTTGTCCATGAGGAGGGAGAGAATAATGGTGAGTGACTCTCGGTGGCCTCTCTGTGCTACACAGCTAGCCTCCAGTCTGTGCAGAGACAGGCAGGTTGGACCATAAGCTCACAGGGGCCAGACCTGTATTCTCTGTGCCTGGCAAGTGTCTGCCACATACTGGTGGTGGTTTAGTCGCTAAGTCGTGTCTGACTCTTTTGGGACCCCATGGACTATAAACCACCAGTCTCCTCTATCCATGGGATTTCCCAGGCAAAAATACTGGAATGGGTTGCCGTTTCTTTCTCCAGGGGATCTTCCCAACCCAGCAATCAAACCTGGGTCTCTTGCATTGCAGGCAGAGTCTTTATCAACTGAGCCACTGGGGAAGCAGGTCTCGGTAAATAGTTGCTGATTAAAATAAATGACTAGAGGAGATTTTGTGCAGAAACAGGTCCAATGTGGCTTTCTATCATTTATTGTCTCATGTAGGCCTTAGCTTGGTCCTGAGGGGACTCGTGTGCCTTCCCTGACAATGATAATTAATACTGATTAGGCATAGGCCACATCAGAGGCACTGTTCCAAGTGCTCCATATGCATTGAGTCAGTTAATTGTCACCACAAACCCACAAGACAAGGCTGATACTGTTGTCTCCTTGTTTAACGACAGGCCCAGAAAAGCTCAGCACTTTGCTCAAGATGATATAGGTAAAAAGTGGGAAAGGCAACAACTGAACCCAGACAGTCTGGCTCCAGAGCCCCGCCACCCACAAATGGCTGCCCACCTCTGAGTACTGTCCCACCTCCCTGGAGCTTGGTCCCCTCTATCCTCAGCCTTATCTTGCTTGTTGATCTTTTGTGCAACTTGCAGGTGGAGGAGCTTTGTATTTGGAAAGGAATATGTGAAATGCAAGGATGAAGAGGGCAGCTGACTGGGGAAAGACTAGAGTCCCAAGTTCTGTGTGTGTGTGTGTGTGTGTGTGTTTGGTGTAGTAGGAGTTGCAGCTATTAAAAATGACTTCTCATATAACCCACCAGGGTAAGAGCATTTCCCAGCCACAACTACAGGGCTGGGATGTGACCAAGGTGTTACTGTGCCAATTTAGGATCACAGCCCGGAAAGCGGAGGATGGTTTCATCAGAAAAGCACCGACAAAACAAAGACTTGTAGCTTATTCCCAGGGTGGGAAGAGGAAAGAGTATCACTTCTTGAATTTAACTTAAGCATTCAGTTCAACTACCTCTTTGTTTTGTGCAGAAGTCTGGAGGTCTGAAAAAGAGACTATAGTCAGCCCTCCAGAGCTATGGGTACAAAACCCATAGAAATGGAGGGAAGACTGAGCATCTGCGAATTTTGGCCACTGAGGGGCCTGCTAGAACAAATACCCCACCAGTACTGGGGGACTGGGTACTTAGAAATGGGTCTATGAAATTCCATTTAACTCCAACTGTAAGCCTGGTACTCTGCAAGGTACTTTTAAAAAGGAAAAGTGGCATTCGTCTATTTCTTTTTCCACCTCCTGTCCTTCTATTATATAACATCAGCCCTATTCAGAGCAGAGATAATGCCTAACAATAGGCCCGGTGCTCAGTGACCAGAAGCACATTTGCTGAACACTGGTGGCTGTTGACAAATGCTGCAGCCCCACTTGAGCGTTTAGTCATTCATAGACCCTCTGATAGATTCGTATGTTCTTCCCATGTGACCATTATGTACAGGTAACAGGCTTCAGCAGGGGTTCAGAAGAGAGTATCCTAGTTTTTTCTGCATCCCTGGCAAACATATGTTCAATTGTCCTCATCAACGTGATGCTGAAAGTTTGAAAAAACTGGTGCTTTTTCAAATGTTAGCAGAAGAAGATACATCAGACATACTAGGTATTTAAATATGAAGTAGGATAGGTTTACGTGTTTAAACTGTCATGTGTGGGGGGCCATGTGAAGGTCACTGAAATAATTTGGCATGATTCCTGCTCCCAGGGAATGTGTAGTCTGGTTAGGAAGGCAAGATTTACAGAGGAAAGAATGGGTGATATATTGTGATGCATACAAAGAGTGTCAAGTTGTACTTAAGGAGAAAGAGGAAGTTCAATAGGGCTGCAGTGGCCAGAGGAGGCTTCTTAAAAGAACTGGAAGTGGAGCTGGACGTTGAGGGGTGAGTGAGCTTTGGATAAGAGAGTGCATTTAAAGGAGGAATGAACGTGGCATCGTAGAGAGGGGTAGAAGAGGCTGCCCTGATGAAGGAATTGTGCCAGGATGCAGTGGGAACTTGGCTTGGGTGAGTAAGATGTAGCCAGAAGATGAAAGCATTTGGAAGCTGGCAAGCAGGGCATTTATACTTGTTCTGGTGCCCAAACCCAACAGGGAACCCCAAGGTCCCAAAAGGCACAAGGTGCTAGCACAGTAAGGTTTAAGGAAGCAAAGGAAATGAGAGAAGAAACATCGAGACCATGCTTAATGTCAAAAATGGACCACAGTAATGATAACCTACTGTATAGCACAGGGTCTCCACTCAGTGCTCTGTGGTGACCTAAACGGGAGGGAAATCCAAAAAAAGAGGAGCTATATGTACACGTCTAACGGATTCACTTTGCTGCACACCTGAAACTAACACAGCACTGCAAAACAACTACACTCCAATAAACATTAATGAAACAAAAAAGAGTATCACCTTAAAAAAAAAGAACAGCATTAGCAGAAAAAAAGTGACCATGGTTTAATGGCCAACTTGAATTACAGTCCATTTCTGACATGTATTTTTCCATAAGAAACAAAGAAGATAAAGCCACTGATACTGGTGCCTTGACAGTCCAGGAGCAAAAATCCACATGAAAGGATCAAGCGGGAATAAAAGAGAGATGGGGAAAGGGGTACAGGCCAGGAACCCTGAAGAGTTCACTGCTGGAGAGGAACTTGTCCGGAAGTTAAAACAAGCAATCACATTTCTTAAATGGAATGCAGCTAGGTGTG
The DNA here is from genome assembly GCF_049115385.1 of Moschus berezovskii. Classification (NCBI taxonomy): domain Eukaryota; kingdom Metazoa; phylum Chordata; class Mammalia; order Artiodactyla; family Moschidae; genus Moschus; species Moschus berezovskii. The sequence continues at coordinate 77,849,228 of NC_142464.1, read as the reverse complement.
GGATTAATGTAGAGGCTGATTCCATCCAGTCAATATTTATCAATAGAATTTTAGTGAAAAGGAGAACCTTGGGTATTAAAGGAAAAAAGCCAAAGCACGACCAACCAAGATTTCTTTCATTCATTCCTGTGTCTATTCATCAGCAAAATATATTGAATGTAGTCGCTGAGTTGCCTGATTCCAGGGAGCCCATTCACATTGTTTTCCATCTAAACGGCACCACTGGAGCACCATGTAAATATAAATGGGGCCTTTGGAGCCGTGCGTCAAGGCAGCCTGGACTGCATGGCTACTATGTGTCAGGCACTGTCGTAGGTGAAGAAGAGTTCCAGGTCAAACCTAAGGATGTTTGTTTTGTTTGTTCTTTTCTTTTTGGCTGCATCACACAGCATGTGGAATCTTAGTTCCCCAACCAGGGATCAAACCTGTATCTCTTGCATTAGAAGCTTGGAGTCTTAACCACTAGACTCTTAGGGAAGTCTTCTGGGGTCAAATATAAGAATAGGAACAGCCAAGGCTGAGGGTTGAAAGGGCATAGAAAAGAGAGTAAGATATGCAAGTGTACGTTGTGCTTAGTCATTAGTCTTGTCTGACTTTTTTGCGCCTCCATGGACTGTAGACTGCCAGGCTCCTCTGTCCGTGGAATTCTCCAGGCAAGAATACTGGAGTGGGTTGCCATTCCCTTCTTCAGGGATCAAACCCAGGTCTCCTGCATTTCAGGCAGATTCTTTCCTGTCTGATCTGCCAGGGAAGCCCTGTAGATAAGCATGTACACATCCCCAAAGCAAATCCTACCAGATCCCAGGGATCAGGACTTGTTTGTGCCCACTCATTCCTGTCCGCCCATTAGAACAGATGTGAGGAAAACTGCAGGCAGAGAGGTGCTGAAGAGGGAGAGGGGAAAATTAAAGCACATTTATAGACAAATGCTAGATTAAAAAGTTGCCTCCACTAAGCCCCCAGGGGGTTGCCTTCCTTCGGTGATGAAAGGTCAGTATGAGCACAAACAGATCCAGCCCCTCTGGAGACAGACCAGACACCTGAAATGACTTGATTCTCTAGTCTGTGCTGTGGAACAAATGGCTTTACTCCCTCTGGAAGGCCTCTGACAAAGAATAACGACAAACCTGTTATGATACCTTTCTCTCTACCTCATTAAACACTTCCTTGAGTGAGAAAATTGAAGTCAGTAAAAATCTGTGGACTTCTCTGCCCTCATTTCTGCAAAACTTCAACTTTTCCTTCTCATCAGCTGCATGAGTTCTTGAACATGAGCTAACAGTCACAAGCCAGGTACTGGGGGGAGGGGGGCGCACAGGATGCTTTGAGGAAGTGGATAGTAGTGCCCCAGTGATGGTTTATATAGTAGGAAACTGGCTTAATGTCACAGCGGATGTCTGATTGCTTACAATGATGAAGAGCAATTTCCATAGAAAGCTTGAGTCAGCAAAGCAATGGAAAAGCTAAATCTTTTCCATGGAAAGCCTCTGCTCACAGCTGTCTCCCACTCAAACTGAAATCCCTCAGTCCTGAGGTCATTGCTGGAGATGGGGTCATCACGGTGTCAGTCTGTGATGCTGAAGAATAATCCATGATGTTTAGCTGAGAGAGCAGGGCTGGTCTCAGCTACAGAGCAAAGGAGAAAGGCTAGTGGAACGATTTTCATCTTATCTAGGGATGATAGAGAAGCAGCTTTCTTTTCAAAGTAGTCAGGATACTTTCTACAAGAAAAAAAAATGACAAGAAATTCCATTTAAACTGGCTTAAGGATCAATATAAAATTTCTAAGCTTGTGTAACTGCTCAGAAAATCCAAAGGTAGACTTGCGGGAGGTTCAAATATGGCTGAACATATGGGTTCATAGGCTCCAACAGTGTTCATAAGTCCACAGGTCCCAGGTCGGCTTTTCCTCTCTTGCCTGTTTTCTTTCCCAGGCAGGCTCTAGCCAGGTGACTTTCCTTGGAAGCTCCAGGCTGAGTTCAGCCACATAGCGTGCAACTCTCAGCTCAAAGAGACAACCTCTCTCCCAGTATCTCTAGCAAAAGTTTCAGGATTGAGTCTCATTCGCCTGTCTTGGGTTATATTCTCAACCCAAAGGCGGTCATCTCAACCAAGAGGATAGAAAATGATGATTTATCAGGTGTAGATCACATGCCCAGCCCTGGAGCAGAGCAGGTGAGGTCTGGATTCCCCACTGGCTTGCTGGGACCAGGAGTGAAAACAGGTTGCTTATAATTAGGAAATGAATGCCAGGCAGGTCAAAGAGCAGATCTCCAGCTCATGCTCTCCCCCATGTGTAAATGAACAGTCTCTTCTGGGGTCTTATTTAACTCATATGGGTCCTGGATTGTGATGTTGAAATAGAACAGGGCCTTCCTGGGCCTGGGTACACTGCCTTAGACTCCTTGAGAGCTTTGTAGTTCTCTTGTTTCCTTTTAGTGTGTCTCTCTGGAAGACAGAAAAATGGGATTTAGATGGCATTTCTGAAAGGGCTTTTGTCTCCAATGACTGGCCCACATGCACTGGACAATCAGAATGTCATGGGGAGGGTTGAGGGGAGAGCAGAGATGTTTGTATCTCCAGGTCTAAGTTCCAGCTGTTCCACCTGCTTCCCACATGCTCTTGGACATGTTAATCAAAGGAGTTACTCCCTACCTCAAAGACTGGTGAGGATGTAAATACTTGAAATTACGAGAAAGTACTCGATAGACTATTAGTACTTACAGTAATAGCTGTGTGTCAGTACGTACATTACATTTCTTGCTTTTTAAATTTTTATTTATTTGGTCATGCTTTTAACATATAAATAAATTATTTATATATTCATTATATAAATTATAAATATATAAATAATAAATTATTTATTTATATAATGAATATATACATATTTATTTATTTGGGCCTTTGTTGCTGCATGGGGTTTTCTCTAGTTAAGGCAAGCAGGGGCTACTCTCTGATTGCAGTACATGGGCTTCTCCTTGTGATGGCTTCTCTGGTTGAAGAGCACAGCCTCAGTAGTTGTGGCACTGGGCTTAGTTACTTCAGGGCCTAGGGATCTTCCCAGGCCAGGGACTGAACCCATGTCTCCTACGTGGCAGGTGGATTCTTTACCACTGAGCCCCCAGGGAAGCCCTATTTCTTACATTTTAAAGTAAAGAGAATTGAGTCCTAGAGAGGCTAAGGAATTTAGTCACATTTACCCAGTTGGTAAACAGTAGAACTAAGATTTGAATCCTGGTCTTTTTCAACCCAAAGCCTACATTTCCTCCACCATGCAGATAGTGGCCGACACCCCAGGTTGCCTCCAGAAACTATCCCTTTCCTTCATCATTCTTTCTTCCTAACCAACAAGACCCTAATTTGCTGTGGGTAGAAATGGGCCTAGCTCTTCATCATGCTTCATGATCAGTCTAAGCTAACCCTAACTCTCCCATTTCCCTCTACAGGATATTTACTTCCCCAGGCTCCTTTGCCACAAGAAGTGACCAGTGAGATATAAAGGGGAGTCTTCTGAGGGAGGTTTTGGGAATTACCTTCTACCCAGTTAAAAAGAAACACAGTTTCTTCCTTCCCCATTCTCTTCTGCTTGGACCACTTGTGTGAAGACATATGCCTGGAGCCTTTGCAACCATCTTGTGATCATAAGGTAGCAAGCACAAGGGTAAAAAGCCAACTCGATGGCAATGCAGAAGCCTAGCTCTTTGGGATACCTTTGAGTCAGTGAAAAAAAAGAATGAGATCACCTCCCTCCAGACTTTCTCTGAGTAAATAGTAATAAACGTTCTTTCATTTTAAGTGATTGCTGCCAAATAAGATTTAAACTGGTACAGCCTCTAGTTTTAATTTGAATCAGAAGAGTAAGGTAATTCTCTCTGCACTTCATTTTTCCCTTCTATAAAATAAGGTTGTTGGAGTAGAACACATCTAAGGTCTCTTCTTCACTCTAGTGGAGAAGGAAATGGCAACCCACTCCTGTAATCTTGCCTGGATATTATCCCATGGACAGAGGAGCCTGGCAGGCTACAGTCCATGGGGTTGCAAAGAGTCAGACACAACTGAGCACACACGTACTCAGAACTCTTAAGATTCCCTCATTCTGTGACTACCTCTGAACCAGGGCTGTTAGGGGACCCTATAAGCCTTTCAGTCCAACTAAAGGAAAGGGCCAAAAGGGAGTAGTATGTGGGGGTATTTTGGAGGCCTTGGCCTGAAGGGACATATTTTACAACTTGGCTTAGAGGGCCTAGTACTGCTTTGGCTGAATTCACAGACCTGCTTTATCGAGAAGTGACACCAGAAATACTTATCAACCTTTCAGCACAAAATCTGACCCATCAGAAGGGACCCAGGCTGCCCCACAGTGCATGTGGGTTGGTCGTCAGCCCAGACTGAAGTGCAGCTGTCCTTTTCGCTTTCCTGCTTTCCACCCCTGCCAGGACTTATCTCCCAGCGATGATTACTGTCTGTGCCCACTGGAGCTCCTACCACTGTCTGGAGCCACCAGAGACACCTTGGTCTTGTGGTTTGCCAGAAGAGTGACTTCCGCCACCATTAGAGCCAGGTTTTCTGCCTCTGACATCTTGGTCCTTTCCTGAAACAAAATTTGAAGATTAATTGTAATTGACCAAGGAAGGGCATTGTGGGTTCTGCCACCTCCCTCACTCCCACATCATTTACCTTCTCCACCACGACTGCCACCAAGACCACCATAACCACTGAAGTCTTTGCCCATCAATAAAATGGATTTTATCACAATATCACTCAACCTTATTATTTACTTCCGTACTGTTCAACTAACCTCTTGAGAGGAGTTCTTCAGTGTCTAACTTAACCAGGTTGGCAGGCTTTCAAGATCCTTCTCTTGAGAAAAGCTTGTTTGACTCACCTTGAAGTTTTCTTGTCCATCCACCTTCAGAGGCCTTGCATGCATGGCTGCTTCTACTTCTTCTATGGGGGCCTGCTGACAAATACAATGTCTCTGGAATGATTGGTGCCTGCCTCTTCCAACACCTCGCAGTTGGTGAACATTCCCCATTGTTCACAAAGCTCCTTAGGCTCCCATAGCTCATCTCCAAGTTCAAGTCCCCATTGAGGAGCCTCTGTAGCCATGGGACTTCAACATGGTAGTTGTTACAGCAGACACTGCCACCACCCTCCTCAGGGACATCCACAACAGAAAGAAGCCGATCCAGACCAGACCCCAGAATTTCTTGTTTTCTGAACCGAGTCACACTTTTGCTCTTTCTCCTCAAAAGCAGAGACATTACTTTGCCAACAAAGATCCATCTATGGTTTTTCCATAGTCTATGGAAAACTACAGTTTTTCCAGTAGTCATGTATGCATGTGAGAGTTGGACCATAAAGAAAGCTGAGCACTGAAGAACTGATGCTTTTGCACCATGGTGTTGGAGAAGACTCTTGAGAGTCCCTTGGACTGCAAGGAGATCTAACCAGTCCATCCTAAAGGAGATCAGTCCTGGGTGTGCATTGGAAGGACTGATGCTGAAGCTGAAGCTCCAATATTTTGGCCACCCAATGCAAAGAACTGACTCATTGGGAAAGACCCTCATGATGGGAAAGATTGAAGGCAGGAGGAGAAGGGGACAACAGAGGATGAGATGGTTGGATGGCATCATCGACTTGATGGACATGAGTTTAAGCAAGCTGCAGGAAATGGTGATGGAAAGGGAAGCCTGGCATGCTCCAGTCCATGCGGTCACAAAAAGTAGGACATGACTGAGAGACTGAACTAATTAACATACAGCGCTGTATAATTTTAAGGTATACAGCATAATGACTTGATTTACATATATCATGAAATGACCACAATAAGTTTAGTGACCATCCCTCATTTCATATAGATATAATACTAAGGAAATTTTTTTAAGTTTTTCCTTGTGATGGGAACTCTTAAGATTTACCCTCTTAATGACTTTTCATACAGAACATACAGCAATTAAATATGTATCATGGTGTACACTATATTCTTAGTACCTAATTTACCTTAGAGCTGGGAGTTTGTACATTTTGACTCTCTTCATCCACTTTTTTCTCCCCACCCCTGACACCCTTTTGCTCTTTAGTGGCTACCGTACACTATGACATTGCCCTGGAAGTTCAGACCTGAGGTTTACCCTTAACTGGATGCGTTTGCCTTATCCTGAACACCCTGGTATAACTATTCTTCACCTTCATTGATAGGCCTTCATTGTTTAAATTGGTTTAGAGTTTTGTTGTATTTTTGTCTTTTTTTATAAAGCAGTCTCAATCCCCAACATAAATACATGGTTGAGAGAATATGAAGAAATACCTGCCAATCACCAAGAAAGAAACATAAGCAAAAGATAACCTCCAACTTGGTTTAGGTTGTAGGGACTATGCCCCATAGATTGAATAAGGTAGTAGTTAGCGTGTTGATTAAGGTCTAGAGGGAGATAGGAAGTCAAAAGGCCAGGAAGAGCTGTTCCCTTCCTTTTAGCCTGGCTGAGAACACTCCTCCTCCTCCTCCAACAGTGTCCATGAGCTCCCCTTCCCCACCCACTTTGAGGAGGGAAGGACCCTCCAGGAGAACATCACATAATCCAGGAAACCAATTTGCTGCCATGAATGAGACTGTATTTGTGGCAGACACTCCAATGCCAGTCACAATCCACTGGCCCTTGCTGCTTTTGCTACAGAAGCAGAAGAGACAACCTTTCCTTTCTTAGTCTCCTTTACAGCAAGGAGAATGAAGCATGGTTCCGGCCAATGAAACAGAGGAAGTGGAGGTTTGTTGAGTTGCAAGAAAACCTTTGGCTTTGATGCAGCTGGCCCTGGCCTCTCTCCTAACAGGCAGAGGGAGGTCAGTGTATGGGAGCAAGCAGGATAGTCGGGGGTTGAGGGGGTGGGGGGAGCGGGGCGGAGGTCACATAGGAGTCTCTTCCCATCATTCCCTTCTCACAGTGAAGCAGACAGCAGGACCGTCAACTTCAAGTGAGGACGAGTAAGGAGACGTGGAGACACATACTAGGATCAGTGGGCAGACCCAGGACTGACCTGAGGTTAGTGGTCAAGGAGGTAGAGTAAGACCAGACAGCATGGGTGAGTGTTTCCCTCCAATCTTGTTCATCGGCCTGTGTGCAGCTGGGGACCAGGATTTAAGTAGAGTTCATGTTTTATCAAAAACAATTTCAACGAAAAGAAAGAGGGAAAGGGGTTGAGGGTCCTTGCAAGGAAGTGACTATAGATGTGGACCATGGGCTCTAAACTGGGGCTGGAGGCAACTAAGGAAGGGAAGTGGGGGAGGTACACTGCCTGCAGGCTTTAGGGAGTCTTCTGCCCAATAAGGCTGAGAATGGTGCAAGACGAGCTACAGGGAAAAGAAGCTGAAAACGTGGGACGTGGTGTCAGAGAGATGCTTGAAACTGAGCTGAAGAAGACGGTGGAGTTGTCAGTCACAACCAACTGATGAGAAAGATGCAGTGTCCAGAGCAGAAGACAAGGGCAGAAGAGATTATGCTCCATCTTTCCTTGAAGTTAGATACTCAGACCCGAGGCCTGAAACCTCAAAAGTACCAGCCTTCCGTTCCCACCAAACTGACCTGATAGAGTCAATAATTGGAAGCTTTTCTCCAGTAGCAGAGTTTCATAAGCTCGCTCCTTCCCTCCCTATCCCTATTAGCAAACTCCCAGCTACCGCCCAGTTCAGGGGACCCCCAGCACCAGACGGGCAGCAGGATGGGTCAGGAGGATCCTAGGGGGCCAGGGTGATCATGGTAGAAATGGCAACTTCGTCTCAGAACAAGGCAGGGACTTGGGAATTAGAAGAGATTGTAAGAGTGGGTGGAGCCAGGCGCCCCTGAACTGAGGGGCTGTTCTCCAGGACTGGGAAGACCTCACTTTCCTTATCCAGGGGAAGCCTGAGGTGGAGGAGAAAGCAGAGGAGTGGGTAAAGCTCCACATGGGTTCTAAAGGTTAGTAAGTGAAGGGCTGCAAGACAAGCTGGACATTGTGTTTATAGTCAGGACTCCAGAATGGGAAGAGATCTTGGAAAGCATTAAAGTTAGATGAGCTGCATGTAACAGAAGTCTTAGGGTGGACGTTGGGGTCATCCATGGTGGATGGACATGATCACTCCACAATTGTCAGGGTCTTGGCTTCATTTTTTGGCCCACCACCCAACCATTCTAGTGATAATATTTGGGGAAAATGGTCCTATTTTTCTAAGCCTCAGTTTCTTCAGCTGAAGAATAGGGCTAACTACTTTCTACTTCATGAGGTTAAGGAGCAGGCTAGTTAAGATGGCATATGAAAAGCGATTTGCACCCATGCTGACACAACAGACCTTTGTTCAGCACTAGTCCAGCGCCGAGTATATAGTTGGAGCTCAATAAATACGGAACTCAGACTTCCCTCATAGTCCCGTGGTTAAGAATTCGCCTGTCAGTTCAAAGGACACAGGTTCTATCCCTGATCTGGGAAGATTTCACGTGACCCATGCAGAGCAACTAAGCACATGTTGCCAGAATTAGGGAACCTGCATGCTGCCACTACTGAAACCCTTGTGCCTAGAGCCTGTGCTCCCTAGAGCCTGTGCTCCACAACAAGGGAGGCCACTGCAATGAGAAGCCTGTGCATGGCAACTAGAGAGTAACCCCAGCTCACTGCAGCTACAGAAAGCCTTGCACACAGCAATGGAGAACCAGCGAAGCCGCAAGTAAATAAATAAATAAAAATAAATATGGAGCTCAGCATATACGACTTGAGTTGATGATAATTAGTAATATTATCATTAGTGTTGATGTGGCTTCACACAGTACTCCCAAGCTATATCCAGACCTGCTCCACTACCCTGCACAGGAAGGGCCTGATTTCCTTGATCCATTTTTATTTCTGGATGACCAGTTGCTAGTACTGGAACTGACCAGAGGACCAACTGTCGAAGAGCAGCTGAGGGAGGGTGCAGCCCACGGATAGCCCAGCAGAGCCCAAGGCCCGCCTCCGCCAGACCAGATGCTGCTCATGGCTTTTGTTCGCCTGCCAGATTCCCCAGGCCGTCCTCCCCTGGGAAGAAAGAGCAGACACGACTGAGTTGTTGCAAGACCCACACAGACTAGAGTCTGGGAACCTGGGAAGGAGGGTTGGGGGTGGGGAGAGTCACTGCAGGGGGTCCTTCTGGGCACTTCTGCACAGGCCTGGGAGGTGTTTTCCTTCCCTGTGCCCTCAGCGAGTCTGTGTGCACAGCCCTCACTCAGGATGGCCTCGCTTCCTCTCTCCCAGAGTCATGAAGAGATTATGGAGAGAAAGCTCAAGAAAGTCAAAACAAGCCTGGTGATGTAAAAACCATATGAGGACTTGGTGGGCCCCCAGGTCAGCCTAAGGGGCCTCCCAGCCATCCCCGAGCCTGCAGACACTGGCCCTGTGTGAGGTGGGAGGCCCTGGCCCCCTCACTCAAATTCAACAGAAACAAAATTTAAAAGGAAAGAAAGATGAGGAAGGCTGCTAGTCTTTTCATCTCTGCGCTTCCAAGGGCTGAGCAACAGTGACACCAGGCCTGTAAAGTGAGGCAGTTCTGAGCACTTGCTACCTGCTAGGCTCATCCGCAGGACCCCGTTTCTCCTCTCACCCCTCTCACTGATCTCATGGGTTACCTGATTCCTCAGGTCTCCGAGGTTTATGGAGGTCAAGTCATCAAGGTGACTGGCTAATATGTGGTGAAGAGCCCGGGGCTGGGGACGAGGTTCACATGCAGGCCCATCTGCCTGCAAACCTTGATATTTGATAATCACAGAGCTGCCTCCTTGATGACCTTTGGTTATTTCAAACAAATTTACCAACTTTCAAAATTGTACCAAGGCGTAGCTTTCAGAAGATGTTCCCTGTCCTAGAGAGAACTGGAGACATATTTTTTTCTTCCAGTCATATTAGCTAATCTTTGGACAATACTCTAACATGCCAATTGTTATTTATGCCTGAAGTTATTGTGTTGGAAAGCCTGTCAGAATGGAAAGGAGACTACTTTCCAGAGCTGTCATTATTGTGATGCTAAAATTAAATATTCTCTTAGAGCAACTGAAAAAAAAAAAAAAAACTATTCAGAAAGTGAGATAAATGGCTGTGCACATATAATGACTTGTTCCTAGGGTTCCCAAGGACCAGAAAAACAAGTTTGATGTACAAATATATAAATACATGTGCAGACTTTCACCTGTCTGTGATCTGCAATTATGTATACATCCAACATCTATCTTCTTGGAATGGTTTCTTGAAAATCATTCAAATGCATTTTAAAACTCAACAAACTTTTGCAAGTCTGGCCAGACCCAGGTGTTCTGAATTTTTTTAATTGAAGTATACTTGATTTACAGTGTCATGTTAGTTTTAGGGATACTGCACAGTGAGTCAGTTATATGTATATGTATATATATTCTTTTTCAGATTCTTTTCCATATAGCTGTTGAATATAGTTCTCTGTGCTATATATTAATAGTAGGTCCTGTTGTTTATCTACTTTATATATAGTAACATGCATATGTTAACCCCAGTCTCCTAACTTATCCCTCCCACCTCCTTTTTTCCCTTTGGTAACCATGTTTGTTTTCAAGGTCTGTGAATTTCCTTCTCACGGACTGTGGTCAACCACCTGCAGATGGAGCTGCTTCCAGAAGCTGTCTGGCTCACATCTGGAGTCAGTATGAGGCCTGCCTGATTATTTCAGGAGAAGCGAGGGCCTGCTTCAGATTCCTCATGAAAAGACTCAGGTAGGGTCCTCCCACTTAACTGATGTGAGGGAAGGCAAAGAGCAGCGTGTAGGAGCGAAAGCAATGCAGGCAAAGGGGGCGAAACAACCCAAATGCCCAAAGGCTGGTTAAAGGGTCCCTGCACATCCAGACGGAGAAGGAAATGGCAACCCACTCCAGTGTTCTTGCCTGGAGAATCCCAGGGACACGGGAGCCTGGTGGGCTTCCATCTATGGGGTCACACAGAGTCGGACACGACTGAAGTGACTTAGCAGCAGCAGCAGCAGCAGCACATCCAGACAGGGGCTCATGCAGCTGCTGAGAATGAGCTGGATCTGTAGGGGATTAATAAGGAACAATTTGTTTGTTTTCTGATTTGCAACAAATATTTTTTTGTACTTAAAATTTAAAAGTACAGATCACTGTATAATCTGTTTTATTTAAGTTGGGAGCTCTCTGGATCTATAGCTTTCTCTCTCTCTGTTATGTGTAGCGTAGTAGCATGAGTGCTCAGTCGTGTCTCACTCTTTGCAACGCCATGGACTGTAACCCGCCACAGTCCTCTGTCCATGGAATTTTCCAGGGAAGAATATTGAAGTAGGTTGCCACTTCCTAGTCCAGGAGATCTTCCTGACCCAAGGATAGAACCCAAGTCTCTTTCATTTAGGCAAATTCTTTACCACTGTGAGATCTGAGAAGCCTCTCTGTTATGTGCCTATCTGTATATAACTATATTTGTACACAAATATGCTGTAAATAACATTTGGCTGACAGCTGGTTAACTTATAACAGTGGTTATTTCCGGAAAGGAAAACTAAGCGCTTTCAAATCAAGCTCAAAGGAACATCCACCTTTCATTCCATACCCATCTATAATATATGAATTTTAGAACTATTTTTAAAGTATTGTTACCATCACGAACACTGATTAGGCACTTGGTTGTTGTTCAGTGTTCCTCTTTGTGACCCCATGAGTTGCTGCACGCCAGGCTTCCCTGTCTTTCACCGTCTCCTGGAGTTTGCTCAAACTCATGTCCATTGAGTCAATGATGCCATTCAACCATCTCATCCTCTGACACCCCCTTCTCCTCTTGCCCTCAGTCTTTCCCAGCATCAGGGTCTTTTCCACTATTTGGCACTATCATACCAAGTGCTGTTATAAGCACTTAACATGTTTCAGTTCAGTTCAGTTCAGTCGCTCAGTCGTGTCCAACTCTTTGCGACCCAATGAAAATTGTCACCATACCCTAAGATGTAGGAACTCTTATTATGACCATTTTACAGATGAGAAAACTGTGGTACAGAGTGTGTATACCTCTAGTAAGTGGCAAAGCAGCCATTTGATTGCAAATAGAGAGGCTCCAAATACCACATGCATGTACTGTTTTCAAAGAAAAACAAAGACACTGTTTTTTTCATGTCAAGGAGGTTTGTTGCAGCTGTCTCTGATCTTGAGAGTTCCGCCATCCCTGTGCCCAGCTCTGAGAGTAAGGGGTGGGTTGGGTGGTGTCTAGAGGGAGGTGGGGGTGATAAGAACCATGAGCCCAGGGCCCAGGTTCCCCAGTTTCTCTAGTAAGAAGCTGAGGTTTATTTTTTAGCAGGCCTACTGCTACTATTCTATTGCTAATTTTAGAATATATAAATAGATCCTGCTTTCAGCCTTCATTATGTTAGCATACCAAGGGAAAGGAATTAACTGAGAGCCTCTCCTGGTCTCCAGTGGATGGATGGAAATTGAAACCCTTCTCCCCACAGTTTTCTTCACCGTCTTAAAGAAACTCATTGTGTTGTCTGAACCAGTCAGGGCCACGGTGAGAACGGCACCCTGTCCAGAGTCGCCGCAACCCTGAACCAAGTTCAACCTGTGGGCTGTCTGGCCTTGAACCCTGCAGTCCTCTAACTTACACTGAGAGTACTAATTGCCTTGCTAACAGACCTGTCTCAAGAGAATGAAACTTAAGCAGAGGAGTATCAGAGCATGACGTCCAGGGAAGTGAGCGGATCCAGAAACTAACAGTCTTTCCAGCAGCCCAGTCACAGAAGGCCCGCAGAGCAAATAAAAGAGCATTTTAATGGTATTGTTGGGGGGATATGACTTGTCAAGGCAGATTTGCAAACCGGAAAGGGGGCAGGGGCCGTTCTTGTCTAGACATACGATTAGGGGAAACCGTAGGATTATGAGGAGTGTGGGTTTTTCTGGCTGCCTCTTCTGAGGAGGTCAGGCTTTCGCACACAGGGCTGGATGAGAGAAACATTTGTCCCCAGTGGAAATCACTGGCTGGTTCTCATCCTCCTTTGGGCCCCAGCAGCCAGTTCAGGACCAAGAAACTATACTGTGTGTGTATTCATACATTCTCAGTTATGTCCCACTCTTTACAACCCTATGGATTGTAGCCCGCCAGGCTCCTCTGTCCGGGGGATTTCCCATGCAAGAATACTGGAGTGGGTTGCCATTTCCTCCTCAAGGGGACCTTCCTGACCCAGGGATCAAACCCGTGTTCCTTATGTCTCCTTTTTGGCTGGCGGGTTCTTTACCGCTAGTGCCACCTGGGAAGCCCAAGAGACTGTATTAGTGGGTTTTAACCTGCTACTGCTCCAAGTGATGGGCACTCACCTGGGAAAGTCTGGGGCTTGGAGACAAGGGAATCACTGCCTAGCTTGTCACCTCTTCCTGCCCTTCCATCAGCAATCCTGGCTTGCTCCCTGATCAAGCTGCGGGCTGATCTCCTGGACTTGAGACCTCTGTCCTGCTTAAATAACAGTCCAGCTTTTGCCCCTTCACCTCAGGACACTATGGAAACAACAGCACTTTCAGGTGGGTATTGTGGGTTCTGGGCTCAGACAAATCTCGTTTGGATAGTAATGAAGTCAGGTGAACCTGAAGTGCATGTAGGAAGGATTGCAGGGTAATGGGTGGGACCCTAGAGGTGACAGGTGGGTTCCTCAAGGAAATGGGCTGGGAATCAGGAAATGTGCGATTCTAGAACAGTTTCCTCACCCCCCAAGTGAGGAAATTATTTTTTAATATTGATTGATTGATTTGGCTGCATTGGTCTTAGCTGTAGTGCACAGGCTGTCCATTGCAGTGCTTGGGCTTCTCTCTAGCTGTGGTGTGTGGGCTCAGTAGTTGCTGTGTGTGGGCTTAGTTTCCCCCATGGCATGTGGTATCTGAATTCCCCAACCAGGGATCGAACCTGCATCCCCTGCATTGGAAGTAGATTGTTAACCACCAGGGAAGTCCCCCAAGTGTGGAAATTGTATCACAATCCCTGTCTCTCTCCCCCTGAGTGCTTGCTGCTCAGTGCTATCGGCCATCCGTGGGACTGAAAAAGTCACAGCCCAGCTCCATGTTGGCAGCAGGCACTGGAGCACATGTCATAGCCGGGGCTAAAGCTACAAAGAGTCATCCCATCAGTCCGAGTCCAACGAGGCCAAGAAAAACCATTGTGGATTTCACACAAGGAATGCATTCCAAGGACTTTGTTACAAGGGTGATGGGAGAGCTGAGAAGCCCAATGAGGGATGGTGAGACAGTCCTGAAATTGACAACATCAGGAAGTAGCTACCTCCCAAAGGCTGGGGAGGCTGAGAGATGGGAGAACCAGAGCTGAGGCAGGGCGTCCCTGACAGGAGCCATAGCCAAAGCAGGCCTGTCTGGTGGGAGTTAGGATCTCCCAGGCAGGGAGGGAAAGGGGACAAAATATCTCTGATTTTCTCTCTTCGCTCTGCCCTCCGGCCTCCTCCTGGCACGCGGCCTTCAGGGGTCCGGCCCTTGTGGGAAAAGCAGAACAAAGCAGTGCAACCTGAAGCAGATGCACTGAGCCAGACGTTCTGTGCAGCGGTCTCCTCACCTCCTGTGCTCTCTCCTCTGCAACAACCGGAGTCGAATCACAGAATTAAACATGTGCACAATTCATGGTTTAATATTCTTTTCGCCTCCACCACATCCCCAGCGCTGCAAACCCTGAGCTCCGTGAAGGCAGGGTTGGAGTCAGCTCTATTTGCTGTTGTAACCGAGCGCCCAGCACGGTCAGTAATTCCTAGCTGATTCTTTAGTGTATTTGTTAAGAATAATTGAATGAGTGGATGTGTGCTGCCCATCGCATAAGAAACTGGGATTTAAAATCTAAAAACAGTAGCACTTACACTCACCACGTGCTTGTGCATGCTAAGTCGCTTCCTTTACGACCCTAGGAACCATCACCCGCCTGTCTCCTCCGTTCATGGGATTCTCCAGGCAAGAATACTGGAATGGGTTGCCATTTCCTACTGCAGAGGATCTCGACCTAGGGATCAAACCCATGTCTCCTTCATTGGTAGGCAGGTATTTTACCACTAGCGCCTCCTAGGAAGCCCTCACACTCCATAAAGTCTAGGAGATCACCCAGCCCCTAGGGTTGGTCTTCTGAGATCTCAACTTCACATGGTGGGATTTGAGAATTTAAACAGATTTTAGTGTGTTACTAGGACAGGATTTCGCCCCATGATAAATGTGAATTTATTTTGTGAACCCCCAAATGATGCAGTTCTCGCCGAGAGCATAGTAACGTGTATTGCATTTTGCACAAGTAAGCCCTGCTTCTGCGTCTCCTGAGAGTGGCAGGGGAGGGGTTCAGGGTTCCTCCTTTCTACGACCTGTAAATATCTGGCACAGACAGAAATTCCAGGGGACAATTCAACAGTGAGCCACAGGAGGAAAGGATAAAGGGAGAGATGTCCCTGGACTGACCCTGCTCCTCCTGGAGCTCCCCTCCCTCCTGCACCCTCCCCACCTTGCCCACACCCAGCTCCCTCACCTCCTCCAGGTGCTTTCTCAGTGAGCTCTCCCTCACCAGCCTATCTAGGGTTTACCTTCCACTGGCACTTTATTCCCCCTCCCTCGAGGTAGACGCTGTTGTCACCACACCCAGATTCTTTTCTGGGCCAGTGCACCCAACCCCAGCCACTGTGAGTGGGGTCGCCAATAGCTCTGAGATGCCCTGCTTTCCAGAGAACTGCCCGCGACCAACAGGCTCTGCCTGGGCTGGGACATCATCGCCCCTTTCTCCCCTACCTCAGGGCTCGTGCTTGTGCTGCTGCTCAGTCGCTTCAGTCCTTCCGACTCTGTGTGACCCCATAGACGGCAGCCCACCAGGCTCCACCATCCCTGGAATTCTCCAGGCAAAAATACTGGAGTGGGTTGCCATTTCCTGCTCCAATGCATGAAAGTGAAAAGTGAAAGTGAAGTCGCTCAGCGACCCCACAGCCTGCAGCCCACCAGGCTCCTCCGTCCATGGGATTTTCCAGGCAAGAGTAGTGGAGTGGGGTGCTGTTGTTTGCGCTTGTGCAGCTCACAGCAAAAAAGTGCCCCCGCGGAAAGCAGTGTTGAGCATTTGCTATTATTGAAGCCAAAGAACACACACTGCCCAAAAGCCAAGCCCAGGGAGGAAACGAGGTCACTACCAAGTCGACAGTGCAGAACCCTCAAGATCTGAGCCCCATCTGACTGTCTGATTCCATGTGTCTAGTCCCTTGGTCACTCCTGGCTGGCAGCAGTGCAGCCTTGCTGGAACGCAGCCTTAAATATGTGTGTGCCAAGTTGCCTCAGTCATGTGTGACTCTGTGCAACCCCGTGGACTGTAGCCCGCCAGGCTCCTCTGTCCACGGGATTCTCCAGGTGAGAATACTGGGGCAGGTTGCCATGCCCTCCTCCAGGGGATCTTTCCAACCAGGGATCAAACCTGCGTCTCTTAGGGCTCTCGCGTTGGCAGTTAGGTTCTTGACTACTAGCGCCACCTGGGAAGCCCAGACACGCCCATGAAATGTGCCAGAATTAACCTCTAGAATGAGTTAGGCAGTGGTCCTCAGCTGACTTTGGCAGAGCTCCAACCCAGGAAGATAGAAGTCTTCCCCCTGTCCCTGGCCATTCCTGTCTGGGTCACGTATTCTGATCGCTCATCCCGAGGAGGAATCACAGCCTTACCTGCATGCCTTCTACTGCGCCTCTTTCCTCTTCCACCTAAGTTTCAGATCACATTGGAGCAGATGAACAGATTTCCCTTGTTTACTTATCATCTGACTGAGACCTGAGTGAGCAAGACTGTGGGAGGCAGGGAGTCCCAAGAGAAGCTGACAGATGCTTTTGGACAAACAAGCAAGCGAGCCAGGTTACTGGCAGATCATCCAAGACGGAGAGGAAAAGGCCCCTGGGGTCAGAAGCCAGCTTCCAAAGGCTGGAGAAAATAGATGAGAATGTGGCCTGAGGTTGTGTGCAACAGTGTGAACAGTTTAAGACCCCTGGCTTGCTGACCAAGGTCAGGATTTGTGCAAGTCCTGGGGTGCACAGAGGTGTGGGGACTCAGTGGTTCCTTCGACACACATTTGCTGAGCACCCACTATGTGTCAGGCACTGTTTTAGCTACTGAGGATGCAGCAGGGGACAAAGGAGACGATGCCTGCCCTCTTAGGTGGGCACTGTAGTGAAAGGTGGGCAAAGTTAAATATGTCAACATGTTATGTTAAGTGAGAGCTAAGAAAGAAGAAGCAAAGGAAATGCCTTAGATTGGATTCCCTAGAAGCAGAGTCTGAGACAGGGATTTCATGCAGGTGGATTTGTTTTTATTAGTTTGTTTGGTTTTTGTTTTTGAGGAAGAGTTCTTAGATGAAAGGGAGTGAAAAAAGCAAGTAATGAATGGGAGAAAGTCAAGTGAGAATGTGGGCTTAGGTCCGATCCATGAGAGACTCTAGAGTTTTCCTATAACTCTTATAGCACTGTCTCCACCTTGAAGCATGGCGGCCAGCATCTTGTGTCCCTTTATCCTTCAGTCACTGACTGTGAGCTGCCCGTAGGTGGGTGAGGAAGGGCTGAAACATCCAAGCCAAAGCAGAGCCTCTTAAATGAGGGCAGTTCTCCAGAAAAACAGGGCATTTCAGCGCCACTGGCAGCCACACTCATATGGCTGGAGGTGGTGCACTGGCCCAGAAAAGAATCTGGATAGGGTGACAGAAGTGTCTACCTTGGAGGGAAGGGGGAGTAAAGTGCCAATGGAAGGGAAAATCCTCGATAGGCTGGGATGGGGTATTCCAGAAGGAGGCAGGGTCAGCACCAGTGATTGGATGTGGTCATGGGCCCAGCACTGAAGACAGAGGGATGAGGCTGGAGCAGAGCAGTGTCAGGGGCAGGAGCAGAAGAGGAGGTCTGCGACGGGACGGAGAAGGAGGGGGGCAACTCATAGGGCAGGTGGGGGATCTAGCAAGGACTGTGACTTCCTCCTGGGAGTTAAGAAGCTATTGGAAGTTTCCGAGCAGGGGGGTTGACATGATCTTACTTACGTTTTAATCAGTTTGTCCTGGCTGCCATGGTGAGAGTAGACGGAAGAGGCCAAGAGTGGAAGCTGGAGAACAGATCAGGAGGCCACTGCAATAATCCAAGTGAGAGAAGAGAGTGGCTTGGACCAGAGGGTAAGAGGGAGGGTGGTAAGAATGGTCAGATTCTGAAAGTATTTTGAAAATCATATCAATGGGGTTTTCTAAGAATCTGAATGTCAGGTATGAAAGAGAAAGAAGGTCAAGGTTGGCTCCAAGGCTTTTGGCCTAAAATCTTGAAAGATGGTTTCCATTAACTGACATGGGGGAGCTGTGGGTAAGGCATACTCCTTTTTGTGTTCAGTGGGAGCTCTGTTTGGACATATTGGTGTGTCAAGTCTACTGGACATCCATGTGGAGATGTTGATGAGTAGGTTGTTGGATATAATTGTGGGAATTGTGGGTGAAAAGATGTTCCTTAAGCTACAAGATCATACAGGGAGTCAAGATGCAAAAGAGAAGGGGTCCAGGAAACTTTGTCAAACAAAGCATGCTGACCATGAGCCACCACACTGGACATATGAGTGTCTCCCAGATAGCCTGGGCCAGATCCATATTTACATCTCCTGTCACAAGGAATGTCATTAATCCCCAGGAAACCACCGCACCAACCCCCCGGTTGGAGATTGTGTTTCAGAATCATAAATACAGAGATATTCACATTTAAACAATCCTTACATCAAAAACTTACATTTTTAAGAGAAATAAAATGGAGGGTTGGCAATAACTGATAACAGGCCATGTGAATGGGTCCCCACAGACCTGCTCTCAGCCAAGTTTCACACACACAGCCCTCTTGGGCATTTCAAATAGAATCGTCTGTAAAAATAAGGCATCAGCCTTTTTATCGGCTCATCTGTTGTTCAAAGGGTCACTGGTCCCCAGGTGGAGATACTCAAAGGTCATCAGCATACACCAGCCTGTGGGAACATTACCTGCCAAGCTGCCCACCCAGGTCCTCTGTGCCCGGAGAGGACAAGGGCAGAGCAGGCCCGGAGGAGACAAAGCTTGCTGTCCCCCAGCACCTGCTGTGAGTCCAGCCTGGAGGTGAAGTCTGTCGCTCCAGGTCACATGCAGATGGAGGCAGCCATCACAGAAAGACCCTAAAAGATTTTGCCTTTTCAAAAATGACTCTAGCTTAGAGGCCTTTTTTAAAGTGCTTGTGCTGGGATGAAGATCCCCTAGAGTAGGAAATGGCAATCCACTCCAGTATTCTTGCCAGGAAAATTGCACGGACAGAGGATCGTGGCAGGCTACAGTCCATAGGGTCGCAAGATGACGGACACGACTAAGTGAGCACACACACTCACACGTGCTGGGGTAGAAGGAACTCTGGAGTGAGGGGCCCTCTGTCTGGGTTCTGCCAGGAACCGATGGGTTGACTTTGGGAGCATGTTTTACCTATCTGTGCCTCAGTGTCCTCATCTGTGAAATGGGAATCTTAGTGCCCCATGAGGTCATTCTGAGGATTAAAGAAGTTGAAATGGGTCAAGTGCCCAGAAGAATGTCTGTCACCAATTAAGGTATTGTCATATTTTATGTTGTGTTAGTAATAATATCGCTCTTGGTTGCTTTTATTATTGTTGTTGTTGAATTGACTCTTCGAATGGTCTTGGTGATCTTGGGCACATAGGTTCACGTCTCAAGGCCCACAGAGGTGCTCTCACAGGAATCCGTGAACAGCCCTCCCTCCCAGGCTGAGACTAAGGAAAACTCCATAACCGCATTCTAAAGGCCTGGCAACTGCTGAGGCCTTTACAGGAACAAAGTGGCACCCTCAGGAGGAGGCAATGACCACATGGGAGGTGAGGGAGCCAGGAACTGGCCAGGCTGTCTTCGTTCCCCTCACTGCCTCCCTTTCCCACTGGAACAAGGGTGACTTCCCTGGTCCCCTGAGTTCTCCCTGGCACCCTGGTCCCAGGAGGAACGCTACAGGGTGTTCTGAACAGCCTTCCGTGGTGGTGTTCTTTGTCTACAATTTCAGGAGAAAAAAATCACATGTCATCTGTTTATTCCAGGCAACAGGTTGCGTAGTAAATGAGAAACCCCAAACTTCTGAGAAAGTCTCTCTGTTTACAGTTATTTGTGGAATCTTGCTTATGTTTAGGTTTCCCCTGCTCGTCACTGCTTTGGCACTCCATCTCCTGCTCCACGCACGTGCACTACCTCAGCCTGGGTGCACCTTGCCAAGTTGGGAGGGAACTGTTTATAGGCAGCCCATAAGAATTGCTGGGTTCCCGGGTCTGTGAGGGAAGTAAAGAAGGAAAAAGGAAGAGGTTATGGACTAAGAACCAGGAGCAGATCCAATGGAGGCACATAGCATCCCAGGCAACTTGACTTCTGACTCAGAAATAGTGTTAATTGTTTGCATTAGCGATCTAATTGTGGTACCCTCAAGAAGAGGTTTATTCCTCTCTTAAATAAAAGAAGTCTGGAGGATTTCTGTAGTAGCTCCTCAAACCCTTTAGCTTTCTGCTCCACCATCCTGGTTCATTGCTTTCATCCTTCAAGTTTCCTTCATGATCCAATGTGGCTGCCAGGAGCTCTAGCCATTACATCCATATTCCAGACAACAGAAAGGAGGAACCAAGGAAGGGTTAAAGGAGTATTCACACCCTTTGCCTTTTACAGAGCCTTCCCAGAAATCCCACACAGCAGCTCTGCCTACATCTCAGTGGCCAGAGCTCAGCCACGCACCTGTTCCTGACTGCACAAGAGGCTATGTTATATTTGAGACACTGAGAGTGGTTTGAGGGAAAGGGGAGAAGGAAGCCTGTTAGTAGCAGCACAGCCTCTGGGTTTCTGTCCTGAGCAATTCTTCTCTGGCTCCAAATTTGCACACCCACCTAGTAATAAAGTGGTTCCTAAAGCATCATATTTACTTGTTACTCAAGTATCCCCCTGGAGAATGTTAAGATTTCTCCCATCTGTCTATGTTATACTATACTCTCTTACAGAAGAATTCTAGTAAATAGAGTTTGTTCCACGTCAGAACACGACTAACGATGGTTTAACTTAACAACGATATTTTAAACTCCCCTCAACTCTTGGTCTGAAGTTACCTGGCTCTGACAAGAGACCTAGGTCCTAGTCTTAGCAAAGACACCATCAGTCTGGATTCTTTATTCATTCAACAAATATTTGACATCTGACCTGCCTAAGACATTGTGCTAAGTATTGTGGACCCAGGAACCCACATGTGCAATGTCATTGATTCTCGTGTGCTCACCTACAGGAAATCCATAGGCACTGGTAAGCATGGTGGGGAGGTGCTGGGGGCCAGATGTGAGGCTCCCTGGTGGTTCCTTGGCAGGTTTCCTTTGATCCTGTTTGGGAAATCTCATGGATGGAGGAGCCTGGAGGGCTATAGTCCATGGGGTGCCAAAGAGTCAGACACAACTTACTGACTAAACAACAGGACAGGTGTGAAGGCTTCCACAGGGGTGACCTCCAAGCTGACAGTTGAAGGTCAAGCAGAGGTTATTCAGATTGTAAATAACAAAGAAGCCACAAGATCAAAGGATGAAAGATCCTGGTGGCCACAGTACAGAGGATGAATTGGAGAGGGGCCCGTGTGGAGGTGAGGAACCCGGCGATGAGGCTGTTGCTCCGTCCAGAGGAGCTGGAGGGACAGAGGCAGCTTGGATGGTGAGAAGGGGAAGCATACAGAGTCATGCTGGTGGTGACATCAGAGAATGTGGTGAGGAGTATCTGATTTGGGACGGGAAAAGGGATTCAAACATGATGGTGGGTTTTCTGCTCAGGGTTTCTAGCTTTGGACACTAGCTTTTGATGTGTCCTAGGACTGGATAATGCAGGGGAACAGTCCAGGACATGTGACTAAGGCCTGCCCTGTACCTGCCTCCTGAGAAGTCAGGCAAGTGGACACACTGGACCACATAGCCCAGCTCCCCTGACACCCTTTCCCACAGAAATGGCTCCTCCTGAGGTAGAAAGCATTGTCTGGGGGGCTGACCTGGCCCAGAGGCCAGCGCAGACTCTGGGAGAAGCTCGGAACTGTTTGGTTGGGGAATGCTGAGGCCTGGGAACATAAGATTGTTGAGGGGTTGTCCTGGGCTCTGGGTGGCCATGTCCCTGTGGGAAGGGGCAGAGGCAAAAGTCAGCAGGAGGCAAGAGGGCCTCCAAGTGCACTGGAGCAGAGGTCCCAGGACCCAGGAGTAAGGGCAGTGCTGCCAGGAGAAAGCAGGGTGCAAGGAGATGCTGACTTTAGTTCTGGGCAGCTTGTATTTGAAGGGCCTATGGAGATAACTGGGCTTCCCAGCTGGCGCTAGTGGTAAAGAACCTGCTTATCAATGCAGGAGATATAATAAGGGACCCGGGTTCAATCCCTGGGGCCAGGAAGATCCCCTGAAGAAGGGCATGGCAACCCACTCCAGAACTCTTGCCTGAAGAAACCCATGGAGAGAGGAGCCCGGCAGGATATAGTCCATAGGGTAGCAAACAGTTGGACACAACTGAAGCGATTTAGCATGCATGCATGTGGAGATAACCAGGAGGGAGTCAGAGCTGCCATTCTGGGACACAGAAAGAAGATTTTGAAGTCGCACTTCTCACATTGGCTCCCCTCAGCATCATGTATAAGACAGGGCTCTGCAGGGCTGTGTGACGGTCCTCGAGGCTCCTTTCTCCTCTAGCATTCTCTGGACTGTAAACCAGCCTCCTCACCCCACTGCCCCGCCCCAGGGCTGCCTGGCCTCCGTGGAGGCAGAGACTGAGCAAGCCTGTCCAAGGGGCCCAACCTCGCCCGATTCACCAAATTCTTGTAATCAGTTTAGTTACACGACAGAGTTCGGATCAGAGTGAGGATTAGCAGAGGAAGTTTGTGACTGGTGCTTTGAACTTCACAGATGAAAGCCCCCTCCCCTCTTCTCACAAAGAAAGTCTGGGGAGTGAACGCATGGCCCCCACCCGCTCCAGCCTCACCACCTCCTGCTGCAGCCGGCTGGCGAGCCCTTGGCATCTCAAATAGCCTTCCCCCACCGTGGCATTCCACCCAGGTCTCCCAGAGCGGGGAAATGGATTCTGTCCTCAGCCCGCTGCTCCTGGAATTGCAGGCATTCGGTGAGTCAGTCCCCAGCCTTGCCTTTTCCAGGACTCCCGTGTGTAGCTGGGAGTAAGAGGGACATTTATGTCCCCACCAGCTCCCCCACCCCAATCGGAGTCCACATCCCACAGCGACACAGGGAGGGATAGAAGAAGATAGAGCTGGGGGAAGAGCAGCCCTCCCCGAGGCTCAGCCTGCCGCTGGTGGGTTATTGTTCCCAGATGGAGACTGTCAAACCCTGTCAGCCTCAGATACACACTGGGCGCTACATCCGCATTCCTGGGATGTGTAACTGCCCGGCTTCACCTTCTGTGGCCCTCGATTCAATAACATGTCAAGTTCCTTCAATCTCACCCGGGGCTAAAACCCTCTCACCCACTCCCAGCCTCTGCATTTGGAACACATATTTGCTGTGGCTGTCTAAATATTTAAGCTGGGCCAAGGAGAGGCCCATGCAGTTGGATTGATTACACTGAGTTGTCCAAGCTGAGGGGGGGGGGTCTCACCTGTTACTGCTGGTTTCATGATGAGCTTTGGAAGCCAAGAGTCGTGGGCTGTGCTCACTGGGCTCTGGGGCTAATGATCCTGGATGCTGTCCCCAGTTAGCAGTCCTGGGTACCTGAGGGAGTGGTAGTGGTTTAGTCCCTCAGTCTTGTCCAACTCTTTGAGACCCTAATGGAGTGTAGCCCACCAGGCTCCTCTCTCCATGGGAATTCCCAGGCAAGAATACTGGAGTGGGTAGCCATTTCCTTCTCCAGGGAATCTTCCCCACCCAGAGATTGAACCTGGGTCTCCTGCATTGTAGGCAGATTCTTTATCAACAGAGATACCAGGGAAGCCTGGGGGAGGAGCATGGCAATTATGCTGATGACTTAAGTTGAGGGCCTGGCTGCAGGAAGGATCCTGTGTCCTTGATCCCCACTCGAGGTACCCGATCTGCCATGCTAGGAAGCGCATTCCACAGCCCCCTCCAGCCCTTCCTCTGAGGGTCTGCCTCTCAGAGTTATGATGGTGTTCCTACCCTGGCAGACCCTTTCCACAGTGAGTCCATTTTCTTTAACTAATTTCCAATAAATTAGGCTCTCGTTTGGATTTCCTGGGTGGCGCTAGTGGTAAAGAACCCTCCTGCCAATACAGGAGACATGAGAGACTCAGCTTCAGTTCCTGGGTCGGGAAGATCCCCTGGAGGAGGGCATGGCAACCCACTGCAGTATTCTTGCCTGGAGAATCCCATGGACAGAGGAGCCTGGAGGGCCACAGTCTATAGGTTCACAAAGAGTTGGACACAACTGAAGCGACTTAGTACCCACGCAGGCTCTCACTCAAACTGCATTGTACCTGTGGGCCACAAGGGTAACTGTGGGGACAGATGAGGACACCTGGGACCCAGTGATGGTAAATGACTTGTTCAGGATCACAGAGCAATTGGTAATGAAGCTGGATCTACTATCCTAGAACTTTGACTTTCTATCTGTCATGGGTTGAATTGTATCCCCCACAAGATATGCTGTGGTCCTAACCTCTGGTGCCTGTGAATGTGACCTTGTTTGGAAACAGAATCTTGGCAGATGGAATCAAGTTGAAGTGAGGTCACTGAGGGGACCCTGATCCAATATGGGGATTTCCTTTTTTTCTCTGCACACAGACTTTTATTTATTTTTTAATATAAATTTATTTATTTTAATTGGAGGCTAATTACTCTACAATATTGTAGTGGCTTTGCCATACATTGCCATGAATCTGCCCCAGGTGTACATGTGTTCCCCATCCTGAGCCCCCCTCCCACCTCCCTCCCCATCCCATCCCTCTGGGTCATCCCAGTGCACCAGCCCCGAGCATCCTGTATCATGCAACAAACCTGGACTGGTGATCCATTTCACATATGATAATGTACATGTTTCAGTGCCATTCTCCCAAATCATCCCACCCTCGCCTTCTCCCACAGAGTCCAAAAGACTGTTCTATACCCCTGTGTCTCTTTTGCTGTCTCGCATACAGGGTTCTTGTTACCATCTTTCTACAATTTGGTGGTTTCCTATTAAAAGAGGGGAATGTAGACAGAGACCCCTCAAGAGGAGAGTCAGCCTCATGAAGAGGAGGCTGGGATGAGTTATTCAGCCACAGTCCAAGGAACAGTGTGATGAAACCACCAAAGCTGGAAGAGCACAGAAGTGTCCTCCTCTAGGGCTTGGAGGGAGCGCGGCCCTGCCCCACACCTGGATTCCAAACTTTAAACTTCCAGAACAGTGAGAGAGTACACTTCGGTTGTTCCAAGTAGTCCAGTCTGTGCACTATGTACAGCAGCCCTGAGAAACTAGTACATCATCCAAAAGCGTTTCTGATACAAGGTGTGAGTGAATTCTGGATGAAAATGCAGCTCCTTAGACGCGATGCGAGGTTATGGGTTTGGACTCCTGGCTACCAACCAGATCACATTTACTGTGCAAGTCACCTCTGTGCCGCCTCCTATCCTGAGATGTGCCCTCCAGTGAGGCCCGTTGATATGGGCTCCTTCTCAATTTCTCAGCTTTAATTTATGAGTTGATGTCAAACCAGGAGACTTTCCCCCTGAATCCTTCTCAGGCTCCCCAACATAATTCTGATCATTTGCTCTTGAGTGGTGTTCCCCTCTAAGGGATTTCAAGGCACTTAAACCCAATTCTGTGACCCATGGGAGTGGCTGCGGGGGTTAGGAATTCCTGGTTTACATCTACCCTCTGACCTCTCCCTGTCCCTATGACTTCATTAAACTGAGCCCTTTTGTTGAGCAGGCTTTAGGAAAGAGGTAGAAAATACCATGGCTCAGGCTTGGCCTGACGGTGGGCCAGGGGTTTGGGCAAATGTATGCTTTGCAATTAATCTTAATGTTTATCTTCAATCTCAAGAGCTGGCAATTTTCCAGAATCCATTGGCCTGCTCCTGAGTCTGTGGTATTTCTTACAAGGCAGTCAGTTGGTGGTTTACATCCAGGGGTGGCTGTGTTCATACCCTAAAACACAGCAATTCTGGCCCGCGAGAGCCCTAAGCCCACTGCCTTCTGTCAGCCTCACACACTGGCTAAGGTTGGTTGATCAATTCCTAGATCTGGTTGCATAACTTTGGGAGTAACCGTTCTAAAAGACGTGTTCTATTTTCTTGCCTCGCTGCTCTTCCCTGAAGCTTCTTATTTATTGTGGAATTGCTAAGAATCTGAACACATCAAGGAACAATACTCCCAGTCCCACAGGCATGAGTTGAACTAAATGGAACCATACCTTTGCTTTCCTCCCAAACCAATGGGTGGAACCAATGTAAAACCTCAGGATCATTCACTGTGTGTGCAGAGACTCCCCTGTGTGTTTTTATGTTCCTCCCAAGAAGGATGTGTGTTCTTGCCTGTGTTTTATCCACCAAAAACAGGCATTGCATTCCAGAGGCAACAGGTCTAAATAGCTGGTCACTGCTAACACCAATTGTGGTACAGCCATACAATGCACCCCTATGTAGCCACAGAATGTCATGCTTTGGAAGCAAATTTAATGACATGGGAAAGTGTTTGTGGTCTGCTATTAAGTGAAAAAAGCTGCTTACAAAACAGAATGTACAGTATGAAAATAATTATGCAAAAAATTAGGTAGATAGCCACTGAAAATCTGGAAGGCTATAATCCAAAATATAAACATCGATGAAATACTCTAGGTCACAAACACACAATGGAGAGTCTGTGCACCCCTCAAGGGCATCTATTTGAGAGAACAGAAGTGGTGACACCTTGGCACAGGACAGACCCTGTTGGGAAGGGCCATCTTTTTCTGAACATACTTGGCACAACGGAGACTGGCGTTAGCTCTGGGATTGTGCTTGCTACTGCTATGCTGTGCTCAGTCATGTCTGACTCTTGAGACCCCATGGACTGTAGCCTGCCAGGCTTCTCTGTCCATGGGATTCTCCAGGCAAGAATACTGCAGTGGGTTACCATTTCCTCCTCCAGGGGATCTCCGTGACCCAGCAATCGAATCCATGTCTCCAGCATCTCCTGCATTGCAGGCATATTCTTTACCCCGGAACCATCAAGAAAGCCCTCTAGGATTGAGTCAAAATTGTCTTCTGTGAGCTTTTTCATTCTTCCTCAGAGTTGTTCTGTGATTTTGTGCTATTTTTGTGTCAACTAAAAACCATGATGTATAATATAATCAATCTTAAAAATGAAAACAGGTAGAAATTTGAACATTGATAGAATATTTGATGATATTAAGGAGGTGTCTTTAAGTATACTAATGATATTGTGGTTATATTTTTTAATGACTTACTAGCTTTTAGAGATGCATACTGACATGATTGTAGATGAAATGATACGTCTTCTGGCATTTGCTTCAAAAGAATATGGGAAGGGAATTCTCTGGCGGTCCAGTCATTAGAATTTGGTCCTTTTACTGTCAGGGGCCCCAGGTTCAATCTCTGGTCAGGGAACTAAGATCCCACAAGCCAAGCAGTGCAGGGAAAAAAAAAAATTGAATGGAAATATAAAGTGTTGCCTGCAAAAAAAGAAAATAATGCAAAGATGGATAACCATCAATTCCTTGTCTCTACTGAGGCAAAATAAAATGGAAAGGATTAGTTTACAAGATTGAGAAATTTAATTTAACCAGATGGAAAAAATAAATTATTACAACTATTGGAATGTTAAATACCACAGTATTATTGTATCAGCTAGGACTGCTTTCAGCTGCAAATAACTAAAAAAAATCTTGGACTTCCCTCGTGGTCCAGTGGTTAGAAATCTGTTTGCCAGTGCAGGGGACACAAGTTTGATCCCTGGTCTGGGAAGATTCCACATGCCATGGAGCAACTAAATCTGTGTGCCACAAGTAGTGAGCCTGAGCTCTAGAGCCCGCGAGCTGCAACTACTGAAGCCATGCGCCCTGAAGCCTGTGCTCCTCAACAAGAGAAGCCACCGCAATAAGAAGCCCACACACCACAACTAGAGTAGCCCCTGCCTGCTGCAACTAGAGAAAGCCTGCATGCACCAGTGAAGACCTAGTGCAAAAGAAAAAGAAAAGCTTACAGTGATTTAAGCCGTAAGTATATCTGTCAGTTAATGTGGAGTAAACAGGTAGAAAATCCCAGGGTTATTCAGCAACTAAAGGTGACATCAAGATACTGAGAAGTCAGGTGTTTTCCATCCTTCTGGTTTTTTTTTTAAAGTAAATAAGTAGACTTACTGCCGCATAGTTACAAGATGGGTGCATGCGCTCCAGACTTCCCAGTCTTAAGTAACTATATCCAAAGGCAGGAAGCAGAGGGAGGAGAGTGAGAGAAAATTCTCATGTGTAGCTCTTTTTCTCCTTCTCTTTTCCCAGGAAGGAAAACTCTTGCCCTCAACCCCTTTGGCAATCGTGCCTTTGTATCTTACTGGATGATACTTGTTTGCCTGGTCCAACTGCAAGGGAGACTAGGAAATGAATATCTAGCTGTTTAAGCCCCTACAAGAAGGAAGAATAGGATTAGGAGTGGCTGCCGTAATTATAGAAGAGAGCTATGGCATAGCCATCCTCATTTTTAAAGCAATTTTTGCTAATTCTAAGGAGATTGAAAAATGCAGGTGATTAGCTATTTCTTCATCCAAAGAAATCCGTTAATAACATTTTGGTGTCAGAGGAGTAGCTTTTAACAAAGTTAGATCTTCTTGATTGGGTGCATGAAAACAAGGAGAGACAGAGCGGGTCAACCTAGGCCTTCCAGGTTTTTTTGCAGATTTGTGAGTCAAAGTAAGAGACGCTATCTTGATTTCTAACATTCTTCAGGAATAGAAAAAGAGTATTTGGGTAGAGTTTATCAGTTGTTCACTGCTGTAAAACAAACCACCAAAACTTAATGGTTTACAACAACAAGCACTCATTATTTTTAAAAAATTATTTATTATATATTTTTTATTTACTTACTTGGCCATGCTGGGTCTTCGTGGTGGCACGTGGGAACTCTGATCTTGGTTAATGGCCTGTAGAATCTAGTTCCCTGAACAGGGGTCGAACTCGGGTCCCCTGCATTGGGAGTACAGAGTCTTAGCCATTGGACCACCAGGGAAGTCCTCAGCCATTTATTACTGTTCATGTCTCTCTGGGTCAGCCGTTTGGGCTGGGCTCAGTGTGAAGACTGTTTCGTGTGGCCATGGCTCCTTCACTCCAGCAGCAGCATTCAGCTGACCGCTCAGCTGGGCTGGAAGGTCCAAGATGGCCCCCCCATCTGTCTGCAGCCTCTCTGGATTCATTCTGCCGGTCCTCCAGTGCCTTTCTCTCCAGGCGTCCTCTCCCTTAGGAGGAGAGCCTCGAGTTCTCCCCATGCTGGCTGCTCTCCCCAAGAAAAGTGTGCTTGTCACTCAGTTGTATCTGACTCTGCAATCCCATAGACTGTGGCCTGCCAGACTTCTCTGTCCATGAGATTCTCCAGGCACGAGTACTGGACGGGGTGCCATTTCCTTCTCCGGAGGATGTTCCCGACCCAGGGATCGGACCCAGGTCTCCTGCATTGCAGGCAGTTTGTTTTTTTTCATCATCTGAGCCAAAAGCAGAAGCTAAATTTTAAGGCATGCCTGAGGTTCCATTATATCTATTATTGTGGGCAGGAATCCCTTAGAAGAAATGGAGTAGCCATCATGGTCAACAAAAGAGTCTGAAGTGCAGTCCTTGGATGCAATCTTAAAAATGACAGAATGATCTCTGTTCGTTTCCAAGGCAAACCGTTCAATATTACAGTAATCCAGGCCTATGCCCCAACCAGTAACGCTGAAGAAGCCGAAGTTGAATGGTTCTATGAAGACCTACAAGACCTTTTAGAACTAACACCAAAAAAAAGATGTCCTTTTCATTATAGGGGACTGGAATGCAAAAGTAGGAAGTCAAGAAACACCCGGAGTAACAGGCAAATTTGGCCTTGGAGCACGGAATGAAGCAGGGCAAAGGCTAATAGAGTTTTGTCAAGAGAATGCACTGGTCATAGCAAACATCCTCTTCCAACAACACAAGAGAAGACTCTACACATGGACATCACCAGATGGTCAACACCGAAATCAGATTGATTATATTCTTTGCAGCCAAAGATGGAGAAGCTCTATACAGTTAGCAAAAACAAGACCAGGAGCTGACTGTGGCTCAGATCATGAACTCCTTATTGCGAAGTTCAGACTTAAATTGAAGAAAGTAGGGAAAACCACTAGACCATTCAGATATGACCTAAATCAAATCCCTTATGATTATACAGTGGAAGTGAGAAATAGATTTAAGGGACTAGATCTCATAGAATACCTGATGAACTCTGGACGGAGGTTCGTGACATTGTACAGGAGACAGGGACCAAGACCATCCCCATGGAAAAGAAATGCAAAAAAGCAAAATGGCTGTCTGAGGAGGCCTTACAAATAGCTGTGAAAAGAAGAGAAGCGAAAAGCAAAGAAGAAAAGGAAAGATATAAGCATCTGAATGCAGAGTTCCAAAGAATAGCAAGGAGAGATAAGAAAGCCTTCCTCAGTGATTAATGCAAAGAAATAGAGGAAAACAACAGAATAGGAAAAACAAGAGATCTCTTCAAGAAAATTAGAGATTCCAAGGGAACATTTCATGCAAAGATGGGCTCCATAAAGGACAGGAATGGTATGGACCTAACAGAAGCAGAAGATATTAAGAAGAGGTGGCAAGAATACACAGAAGAACTGTACAAAAAAGATCTTCATGACCAAGATAGTCACGATAACGTGATCACTCACCTAGAGCCAGACATCTTGGAATGTGAAGTCAAGTGAGCCTTAGAAAGCATCACTATGAACAAAGCTAGTGGAGGTGATGGAATTCCAGTTGAGCTATTTCAAATCTTGAAAGATGATGCTATGAAAGTGCTGCACTCAATATGCCACCAGATTTGGAAAACTCAGCAGTGGCCACAGGACTGGAAAAGGTCAGTCTTCATTCCAATCCCAAAGAAAGGCAATGCCAAAGAATGCTCAAACCACCGCACAATTGCACTCATCTCACACGCTAGTAAAGTCATGCTCAAAATTCTCCAAGCCAGGATTCAGCAATATGTGAACTGTGAACTCCCAGATGTTCAAGCTGGTTTTAGAAAAGGCAGAGGCACCAGAGATCAAATTGCCAACATCCGTTGGATCATGGAGAAAGCAAGAGAGTTCCAGAAAAACATCTATTTCTGCTTCATTGACTATGCCAAAGCCTTTGACTGTGTGGATCACAATAAACTGTGGAACATTCTGAAAGAGATGGGAATCCCAGACCACCTGACCTGCCTCTTGAGAAACCTGTATGCAGGTCAGGAAGCAACAGTCAGAACTGGACATGGAACAACAGACTGGTTCCAAATAGGAAAAGGAGTATGTCAAGGCTGTATATTGTCACCTTGCTTATTTAACTTCTTTGCAGAGTACATCATGAGGAACGCTGGGCTGGAAGAAGCACAGGCTGGAATCAAGATTGCTGGGAGAAATATCAATAACCTCAGATATGCAGATGACACTACCCTTATGGCAGAAAGTGAAGAGGAACTCAAAAGCCTCTTGATGAAAGTGAAAGAGGAGAGTGAAAAGGTTGGCTTGAAGCTCAACATTCAGAAAACAAAGATCATGGCATCTGGTCCCATCACTTCATGGGAAATAGATGGAAAAACAGTGGAAACAGCGTCAGATTTTATTTTTTGGGGCTCCAAAATCACTGCAGATGCTGACTGCGGCCATGAAATTAAAAGACGCTTACTCCTTGGAAGGAAAGTTATGACCAACCTTGATAGTATATTAAAAAGCAGAGACATTACTTTGCCAACCAAGGTCTGTCTAGTCAAGGCTATGGTTTTTCCCGTGGTCATGTATGGATGTGAGAGTTGGACTGTGAAGAAAGCTGAGCGCTGAAGAATTGATGCTTTTGAACTGTGGTGTTGGAGAAGACTCTTGAGAGTCCCTTGGACTGCAAGGAGATCCCACAAGTCCATTCTAAAGGAGATTAATCCTGGGTGTTCATTGGAAGGACTGATGCTAAAGCCGAAACTCCAATACTTTGGCCACCTCATGCGACGAGTTGACGCACTGGAAAAGACTCTGATGCTGGGAAAGGTTGGGGGTGGGAGGAGAAGGGGATGACAGAGAATGAGATGGCTGGATGGCATCACCGACTCTGTGGACATGAGTTTGAGTGAATTCCGGGAGTTGGTGATGGACAGGGAGGCCTGGCGTGCTGTGATTCATGGGGTCGCGGAGAGTCGGACACGACTGAGCGACTGAACTGAACTGAACTGAACTGACTGAACTGAACTGAACTGAAGTTCCATAACATCATTTCCACCATCTCCTACTAGTTGGAGCAAAAGGCACAAAGGGCAGTTCAGATTCAAGGAAAGGAAAATAGATTCTCTTTTTTTTTTCCTTTGTAGAAAGGTTTTTAACTACGATTTCGAATTATTTAATAGATACAGATCTGTTCAGTTCTATATGTCTCCTTAATTAAACTTTGGTAGTTTGTATCTTTCAAGGAATTTGTTCCTTTCATTGAAGATTTTTAAATAATGGATGTAAGATTATTAAAACATTTCCTTATTATTCCTTTGATTTCTGTGGAATTTTTAGTGATAATCCCTCTTTTATTCTTTTTTCACTTCATTCGCTCAGTCGTGTCCAACTCCCTGTGACCCCATGAATTGCAGCACGCCAGGCCTCCCTGTCCATCACCAACTCCCGGAGTCCACCCAAACCCATGTCATCCAACCATCTCATCCTCTGTCCTCCCTTCCTCCTCCTGCCCTCAATCTTTCCCAGCAGCAGGGTCTTTTCCAATGAGTCAGCTTTTCGCATGAAGTTGCCGAAGTATTGGAGTTTCAGCTTCAGCATCAGTCCTTCCAGTGAACACCCAGGATTGATCTCCTTTAGAATGGACTTGTGGGATCTCCTTGCAGTCCAAGGGACTCTCAAGAGCCTTCTCCAACACCACAGTTCAAAAGCATCAATTCTTTGGCACTCAGCTTTCTTCACAGTCCAACTCTCACAGCCATACATGACCACTGGAAAAACCATAGCCTTGACTAGACGGACCTTTGTTGGCAAAGTAATATCTCTGCTTTGTAATATGCTGTCGAGGTTAGTCCTAACTTTTCTTCGAAGGAGTAAGTGTCTTTTAATTTCATGGCTGCAGTTACCATCTGCAGTGATTTTGGAGCCCCGAAAAATAAAGTCAGCCACTGTTTCCCCATCTATTTGCCATGAAGTGATGGGCCCGGATGCCATGATCTTTGTTTTCTGAATGTTGAGCTTTAAGCCAACTTTTTCACTCTTTTTTAATGAAATATAATTGATTTACAGTATTGTACTAGTTTCTGTTATACAGCAAAGTGATTCAATTATATATACAGATGTGTGTATATACATATATGTATTATATATGTGCATATATATATGTACATATATATTTGTTTTCATATTCTCTTCCTTGAAGGAGAGGCAAAGGGCGTGCTAGATTGGAGATATTGTTGTAATCATCTTGGAAACATTCTGCTCCATATGGCAACAGATCTGCTCAGGGTTAGAGAAGTTAAAATACACACACACGTGCAAATGCACTAAA
The DNA here is from genome assembly GCF_049115385.1 of Moschus berezovskii. Taxonomy (NCBI): domain Eukaryota; kingdom Metazoa; phylum Chordata; class Mammalia; order Artiodactyla; family Moschidae; genus Moschus; species Moschus berezovskii. Next base: position 77,815,513 of record NC_142464.1, on the reverse strand, counting down.
ATTCAAAACCAAAAACCCTTTTGCCTCTGGCAGCTGTATGCCGTGTGTGTGTGTATGTATGGATACAAGTATGCATACATCAACTGTGATACTCTATAACTCTTTTCAAATAAGAGCTTTCAGGTTTGTTGAGGAATCTCTGTCAACTATTGGTGAGCGTGTAGTACCTAACAGCACTAACCTCAGAGCCAGAATGCCCGGATTCAAATCCAGCAGCACATCTTCTTCAGGAGAGATTAGCATTTGAATCAGCAGAATGAGTAAAGCAGATTACCCTTCCCAACAGGAGCCTGCATCACCCACTGAGCTGTCAAGAGCCCAAATGGAACAAAAAAGTGAAGGAAGGGCACCTTTGCTTTCTGTCTCCTGGAGCTAAGACATCCACCATCTCCTGCCCTAGGACTCTGGCGCCCCTAGTTTGGATCAGGTCTTAACATCAGCCCCCTGATTCTTGGGCCTTCAGACTCAGACTGAATTATATCATCGTCTTTCCTGGCTCTCCAGCTTGCAGACAGCAGATCACTGAACTTCTTAGCCTCCATAACTGTGTAAGCCTTTAATAAACTGTGTAATTCCTGTGATAAATCTCTTCTAATCTACATCTATCTGTCTCCATCTATATGTCTATAGCTATCTCTCTAGAGAAACTAATACAAGACCCTTAGTCGAATTACATTGGCAAAAACCCTTTTCCCAAATATGGTCACTTTCGCAGGTTCCAGGGGTTAGGATTGAGACATCTTTTTTTGGGGGGGCCATTATTCAACCCACTACACCACTGTGTATAATAACAGCAAAACTATAGATGTGTGCATGCATGCACACACACTTACACACAGATACACACCCCAGGTCCTTCTTACACCCTTACCCTGTTACTACTTTCTCATTTTTCCATAGTACTTGCCACCTTCCAGTGGACTGTGTCAATCGTATAAGGTTTATAATTATTATATCCTTTGTATAAGGTTTAGAGTTATTCTCCCCTCCCACTAGAATGTCAGCTCACCAGATCTATGTCTGTTTTGTTCATTGATGTAACACAAGAATCTAGACATACAGCAATGCTTGACACATAACAGATGCTAACTTCTTACAGAATGAATGAATGCCACGTGTTACAGGGAACCAGTCACCCAAACAACTCCAGGCATACAAGCAGGAGTCAATAAATGCCTGTTGAATAAAATGAGATGAAACAGTCTGGAGCCTGCCCTTAGGAGAATCCTGAGAGACCCTATTACAAAGGCAAAGATATTCCCTTTCCAAGCTAGTTTTTCTAGTTTTGTTTTTTGTTTTTTTCCTCATCAGATTTGCAAATACTGAGCTGCCCACTTCAGGAGCAGTGATTCTCCTTTGGTGATTCAGTGTTACATGGTCCTGAAGCTGCCTGAGCTGAAAATTACTTCCCCTAAATTAGAAAAGGTTACATTTCCAGAGAATATATCTTGGTCTCTAAATAAGGTATAATTAATCACACCAGCAAGCATAATGACCAAAATAGTTTCCAAAGAGCAACTTAGAGCTGGATAATTACAAATCAGAGACTGTGATGAGTCCAGGATGCTGCTACATGGAGCCCTGATGGCCCAAGCTAAGCAAACCGAAAATGCCATGGAAAAATACAGACCAGGGAGTGCTCTGTACCTGCTTCCCAGACCCCTCTCCCCCTTCACACCCCACTCTGATGTTCACTCTTGTTTGTCCTTTATAAGCTACATTCAGTTCAGTTCAGTCACTCAGTCGTGTCCAACTTTTTGTGACCCCATGGACTGTAGCATGCCAGGCTTCCCTGTCCATCACCAACTCCCATAGCTTACTCAAACTCATGTCCATCAAGTCGGTGATGCCATCCGACCATCGCATCCTCTGTTGTCCCCTTCTCCTCCCATCTTCAATCTTTCCCAGCATCGGGGTCTTTTCCAATGAATCAGTTCTTTCCATCAGGTGGTCAAGTATTGGAGTTTCAGATTTAGCATCAGTCCTTCCTATGAATAGTCAGGACTGATTTCCTTAAGGATTGACAGGTTTGATCTCCTTGCAGTCCAAGAGACTCTCAAGAGTCTTTTCCAACACCACAGTTCAAAAGCATCAATCCTTCAGTGCTCAATTTTCTTTATAATCCAACTCTCACATCCATACGTGACTAGGGGAAAAACCATAGCTTTGACTAGGCAACTTTGCTGGCAAAGTAATGTCTCTGCTTTTTAATTTGCTGTCTAGATTGGTCACAGATTTTCTTCCAAGGAGAAAGTGTCTTTTAATTTCGTGGCTGCAGTCACCATCTACAGTGATTTTGAAGCCCAAAAAAATAAGGTCTGCCACTGTTTCCATTATTTCCCCATCTATTTGCCATAAAGTGATGGGACCAGATGCCATGATCTTCGTTTTCTGAATGTCGAGCCAACTTTTTCACTCTCCTCTTTCGCTTTCATCAAGAGGCTCTTTAGTTTCTCTTCATTTTCAGCCATAAGGGTGGTGTCATCTGCATATCTGAGATTATTGATATTTCTCCCAGCAATCTTGATTCCAGCTTGTGCTTCATCCAGCCTGGCATTTCACATTTGTACTCTGCATAGAAGTTAAACAAGCAAGGTGACAATACACAGCCTTGATCTACTCCGTTCCTGATTTGGAACCAGTTTGTTGTTCCATGTGTCTGGTTCTAACTGTTGCTTCTTGACCTGCATACAGATTTCTCAGGAGGCAGGTAAGGTGGTCCGGTATTCACATCTCTTTAAGAATTTTCCACAGTTTGTTGTGATCTACACAGTCAAAGGCTTTGACGTAGTCAATAATGCGGAAATAGATGTGTTTCTGGAACTCTCTTGCTTTTTCTATGATCCAATGGATGTTGGCAATTTAATCTCTGGTTCCTTGCCTTTTCTAATTCCAGCTTGAACATCTGGAAGTTCACGGTTCATGTATTGTTGAAGCCTGGCTTGGAGAATTTTGAGCATTACTTTGCTAGAATGTGAGATGAGAGCAATTGTGCAGTAGTTTGAGCATTCTTTGGCATTACCTTTCTTTGGGATTGGAATGAAGACTGACCTTTTCCAGTCCTGTGGCCCCTGCTGAGTTTTCCAAATTTGCTGGCATATGGAGTGCAGCACTTTCACAGCATCATCTTTTAGGTTTTGAAATAGCTCAACTGGAATTCCATCACCTCCACTAGCTTTGTTCGTAGTGATGCTTCTTAAGGCCCACTTGACTTCACATTCCAGGATGTCTGGTTCTAGGTGAGTGATCACAGCATTGTGGTTATCTGGGTCATAGGATGTGTCTATTTCTTTATTTCCTTAAATAATGGCCTTTAAAACTAAAACCAAAAATTGATTGGCTGCTGAGAATGAAGTTTTGGAGCCTGAGTTTTGGTTGGTTGTTTTCTCCTTCTGCAAAGTTCAGGGCACAAATGAAGTCTTTAAATACAAATGTATTTCTTATTTTTAGTAAGACAGTAAGGCTTGTTTTGAAGAGTATTTAGGAGATGCAGATGAACAAAAGGAAGAAAGTATTTGAAATGGCCTATAAGGCCCCTACCCAGAGGCAGCTGTGGCCATTGTTCATGTTGACTCTCACTTTCACCCGTTTGCATCTCATGAACTCCCTCACTTTCCACCCATCTCACTCCTTGTTTAGGTATTTTAGGTGTGTTTATGGTGGGAGGGATTGGGGGCAGGAGGAGAAGGGGACAACAGAGAATGAGATGGCTGGATGGCATCACCAGCTCGATGGACATGAGTTTGAGTGAACTCCGGGAGTTGGTGATGGACAGGGAGGCCTGGAGTGCTGTGATTCATGGGGTCACAAAGAGTCGGACACGACTGAGCGACTGAACTGAACTGAACTGAACTGATGGTGGTTTAAAGATGTCATTTGCTACGGTAAGCAAGGAAGCCAGCGCCAGCCAGTAGGCACCCCCAGTCCTTTCTCTCACATGTGTCCTCAACTCCTGGACCCACTCCTGCAGCGGAAGTCCATCTTCTTCTTGCATTGATCTTGCAAGGATTAAATCACAGGCCTGCAGTAAGGATTCTGTGGCCCACGGCCAGAGGTCCACCCTGAAGGACACACCAGTTCTAGGTCTGTCTCACATTACTGTGGACCTATAGCTTCCAGCTATCAAGGAACAAAAAGAGTGAAATCCACCCATCATTCATTTAACTGGGGCCTACTCTGTGTCCAGGGTTCACATTATCTATTGCTGACTAACAAACCACCCAGAAATAAAATGGCTTTACACAACTATTTACTACTACTTCTTATGAATTTGTCCTTTGGCTGGGCTTAGCTCAGGGGTCCTAGCTTTAGGTCTGGAGAAGGAAATGGCAACCCACTCCAGTATTTTTGCCTAGAGAATCCTGTGGACAGAGGAGCTTAGTGGGCTGCTCTCCATAGGGTCGCATAGAGTCAGACACAACTGAAGCGACTTAGCATGCATGCATGCATTGGAGAAGGAAATGGCAACCTACTCCAGTATTCTTGCCTGGAGAATCCCAGGGACAGAGGAGCTTGGTGGGCTGCCATCTATGGGGTTGCACAGAGTTGGACACGACTGAAGCAACTTAGCAGCAGCAGCAGCTTTAGGTCTCATGTGGTTGTCATCAGGTTGCAGCTGGGCCTGGAGTTACCTAAAGGGTCCTCTGGGCAGGATGACCAGGGTGGCTCCCTCACGCAGCGTGTGCCCCATGGTCTCTCTTTCTCCCGTCACATAGTGTTTCTGTCTCCAGGCCTTCTCCACTTGGTGTGAGCTTCACATAGCACGGTAGCTTCAAGGTACCTGCACTTCTTATGTGGCAACTGGCTTCCAAGGGTGGAAAGCAGAATCTGCCAGCCCAATTAAGGGCCCCCCAGAACAGGTAGTGTCACTTCTGCCATATATGAGTCAAAGCTGTCACAGGGTCTATGCAGATGGAAGGAGGTGGAGAAATAGATTCTACTCTTTGACGGGAGAGTGGAAAGTCATGCTGCAGTAGCATATGTGGGGTAGGAAATATTGTTGCCAGATTCTTTGGAAACTGATCTGCCACAAGCTGGATCTGTGTACAGCCAGTGGGTACAGTGTTGAGGACTCCCCAGTCCTTAGAGCCAACATCTAGTAATCTAGACAGTAACCAGCCATGCAATAAAATGTATATTTCCACACTGTAAAGCTAGGTGCTAAAAAGGAAAAGAACAGTGGGAAAGGAAAAGCATGAAAGAAACTTGGTCAAGGAATGCCTCTGAATATGGGGCACGTAGGCTGAGACCCGATGGTGAGCAAGAGTGATCCAGGTGAACAGCACTCCACAGAGAAGGAACAGCATGTGAGAAAGGAGAGTGGAGGTAAACTGAAGGGACCAAGAGATGGATATAAGACAATACTGAAAAAGTAAGTAGGATAGTGTCATGCAGGACATGGCAACCCTCGTTGAGGGCTGAGGAACCCTCAACCCTCGTTGAGGAGTTTTTTCCTCAGTACAATAGAAAAGCACTCTTTTTGTTAGGTTAGGTCCAGCTGCAGGTGAACTGGGTCATGCAGGACATGGCAGCACTCATTGAGTACTTTTTTTTTTTTCTCAGTACAATAGAAAACCACTCATTTTGTTAGGTCAGGTCCAGCTGCAAGTGACAGAAACTCCAAATAACATATGTATTAAACAATTAAACTCTTCCCCACATGAACTAAGGTTTGCACAATCCATCAGAGGCTACACATTATCAGGGACTAGCACCTTCAGTCTTTCATCTGCCATCCTCAGAACACAGTTTACCCCTACCTCATGGTTCAGAATGGTTGCCTGAGTGCCAGCTGTCACATCCACATGGCAGTCAGCAGGAGGGAGGACATGCTTTCTCCCTTTTTTGATACACATCATTTCCACATGTGCCTGTGATGGAGGCTGGGGAATAGAGTCTCCCATTACTCATGTGCCTAGTTAAGAATTGAATGTTGAAGGAAAGTTATGACCAATCTAGATAGTATATTAAAAAGCAGAGACATTACTTTGCCAACCAAGGTCCGTCTAGTCAAGGCCATGGTTTTTCCCGTGGTCATGTATGGCTCTGAGAGTTGGACTGCGAAGAAGGCTGATCGCCGAAGAATTGATGCTTTTGAACTGTGGTGCTGGAGAAGACTCTTGAGAGTCCCCTGGACTGCAAGGAGATCCAACCAGTCCATTCTAAAGGAGATCGATCCTGGGTGTTCATTGGAAGGACTGATGCTAAAGCTGAAACTTCAATACTTTGGCCACCTCATGCGACGAGTTGACTCACTGGAAAAGACTCTGATGCTGGGAGGGATTGGGGGCAGGAGGAGAAGGGGATGACAGGGAATGAGATGGCTGGATGGCATCACCGACTCGATGGACATGAGTTTGAGTGAACTCCGGGAGTTGGTGATGGACAGGGAGGCCTGGTGTGCTGTGATTCATGGGGTTGCAAAGAGTCGGACACGACTGAGCGACTGAACTGAACTGAACTAGTAAGGAAGCGGGAGAGAAAATGGATAAACAGCAATCTCTCCTATAGTACTGGAAGACTTTAAGGAAGGGAATATTTTTAATATTGCAAAAACATCTTATAAAACAGGAAATTGGTATCTTTGTCAAGAGTCCTGAATTATACAGTGCCCTTCCCCCACCCCACTACTGTTCTCAAGGTGACCTTGTGAATTCCCTTAACTTCTCTGGTACTTTGATTTCTTGTCCACAAAAGGGAGGCTAGCCTGCCCACAGCATAAACATGTTATGTGAGCTGGTAAGATCATAATAATTAAAAGGCTTAGCAGGGGGTAGGAGTGAGTAATCACGTTTAGGGAGGATGTTAATTTTGAGAAATTCCCAATCTGTGAAGTATTTAGAGATTTGGAGGCACCCAGGAAGCAAACAACACTCTGTCTTTCTGATGTTCCTCCTGTAACCCAGCAAGAAGCCCTTACGTGCACAGAAGTGGGATAATGGCCACTGTACTTAAGTGGGCAGAATGAGGCTGATATCATCAGCTTCCTTGGAAATGCCTAAGTTAAACTGACTTGCTGCCTGAGCGGTCATGAGACTTGGTCACAGAGCATACACTGCTGAGACAGGGACGAGAACGTTGCTTCTGGGAAGGCTGAAGCTCTTCACACACCACACACAGAGAGAGATTTTGGATGAGCTGGTCTCTAAAACCTGAATTAAAGGCCAAGCAGGGACAGAACTAGGGTTCACATGTTCTCATTCTGAAAGTTTCACTCACCTAACAATACAGCAAGATTAGCTGCTGTTTATGGACTGCCTCGGAGAAGGCAATGGCAGCCCACTCCAGTACTCTTGCCTGGAGAATCCCATGGATGGAGGAGCCTGGTAGGCTGCAATCCATGGGGTCGTGAAGAGTCAGACACGACTGAGCAACTTCACTTTCCCTTTTCCCTTTCATGCATTGGAGAAGGAAATGGCAACCCACTCCAGTGTTCTTGCCTGGAGAATCTCAGGGACGGGGGAGCCTGGTGAGCTGCCATCTATGGGGTCGCACAGAGTCAGACACAACTGAAGCAACTTAGCAGCAGCAGCAGCAGCGTGGACTGCCTACTAAGCCAAGTGGCAGAGTCTGGGCTAAGCTCTTGAAATAATTACCTCATTCAATGCTCAATGGTCCAAAGAGGCAGGTGCCAATCATATCCCCAAGTGAAAAGGTGAGGAAACTGGGCTCCAAGAATCCAGTTACTACAGGCTAATAGCATGGCTTGTTCCTAGAAGTCTGGCTCCAGAGCCATTCAGTGTAAACTATTGTGTCCAGCCCCTTAAAGTCCGAAGATGCCTTACTTCCAAGTACACAGGGCTTGAAGGCCTACTATGTGCCAGGTCCTGGACTAGGTGTTAGTATCATAAAAACAAAAGCCAGGCCTGGGCCACAAGAATTTCACAGCTGGTGGAAAAGTACACTAGTTGAATGTGCTGCTGGGTATTCTGAGTGGTTGCTTTCTACATAGGAGGAAGGCCTAACCCACCCTATAGATTGTGCTGGGAACAGTCTGGGAAGGCTTCCTGGAGGAGGCAATGCAAGAGGTAAATCTGACATCTCTGATTCAAACACACTTGAATGTGTCTGAAAGGCTTCACACACACAAGCACACAAATATTACTGCTTTATACTATGCTTTTTTGACCCATCGGTCTGATCCTCCTAATTTACTTATAAACAGAGCTCCAGGGACCATTGGTAAAGACAGCTGAAACTCAGCTCCCCCTGTTTGATTGGTCAGCCCATTTATTTTATCATGTTTTATCTTTAGGTTCCAGCAGGTTTGGAGCAAAAGGTAGCCTGGCATGAGCATCCAGAGGAGGACAGAGGTGGGCAGCAGTGCTCTCACCTCTAGAGAGCCTGGGCTCTGGGTGTGAACCAGGTCATTCTTTCTTCCACTCACACTTCTTCACCACAAACTTGTTATGACCTTCATCCTTGTCTTTTATTCCAATAATTGTTTCAGTGGAGAACATTTTCTTCTCTCGGAAAACACAAGGCTTGAAACTGAAAAAAATGAAAACATGTGGACAATTTTCAGTTGCTTTTCTAGGAGGGGCAGCCCTCACATGGAAGGGTTCATGTCCTGCACCCACCTATCTGAGCATTCTTTCTCTTTTTGTTCATCAGGGGTAAGAAAAATGAGAAAGCTGGGATTTCAGGCCATTGCAAGAAAGATCCAGAAAGTGCACAGCAGGAATAGTGGGGTAGCTGGATGATTGGCCTTGTTTCCTGAGAGTCACGTGTGGGTGTGTGCTCAGTCATGTCTGACTGTTTGTGACATCGTAAACTGTAGCCTTCTGGCCTCTGTCCATGGGATTATCCCAGCAAGAATACTGGAGAGGGTTTCCCATTTCCTCCTCCAGGGGATCTTCCCAACCCAGGGATGGAACTCGTGTCTCCCGTGTCTCCTGCATTGGCAGGCAGATTTTTTACCTCTGAGCCACCTAGTATGCCCCCTTAGAGGCACAGTATCCCAGAGACACTGATCATCTATAGCAGGTGCACAGGAACACGGGCCTGCACAGTTCTACAAAGACAGGACTGTGGGGCCCGGCTGATAATGGGGGTTCGGGGAGGAGGCTGGCTCTGAGGCCATACTATATATATGACGCAAAAAACATCAGCTGTTTCCATATCAGAGATGGAAGGCTGGATATTAGGAGGTGGGGCTTAAAACTGCTCCTTCAGATTTGAAAAAAGAAGATAAAGGGAGAGAGAAGCCTGGGTGGGGGAGGGGGGAATAATGAATGGACAGAAGTAAAGTGAAAGTTACTCAGTCATGTCTGACTCTTTGCGACTTCGTGGTATATACAGTCCATGGAATTCTCCAGGCCAGAATACTGGAGTTAAGCCTTTCCCTTCTCCAGGGGATCTACCCAACCCAGGGATCAACCTGGGGTCTCCTGCATTGTCGGCAAATTCTTTACCAGCTGAGCTACCAGGGAAGCCCCGGACAGAAGCCGGGAAAGGAGAAAATACTTAATCAGAATTTCTAAAACTAGATTCCAACAGAAATTCTTGCCACCATTTGTTAAAGATTTACCATTAGGGTTAGAACTTTGATTGGCATTATGGGGTGATTAAAAACATCTGAGTTTTAGAGGAAAGCAGGACTGATTTTACATCCTGATGCTGCTGCTTCTCAGCTGAGTAAGCAAGGAAAGCCCTTCTTTCCTCATGAGTAAAAAAGGCTGTGATAATACCTAGTGAAGAGTCCCCAGCAACGTCGGCTGCAGGCAGGGACTTGGAGAGGACATGGTGGGAACTTCTTCCCCTTGTGGCACTAGGAAACCTGATAGCCTGGCCTGATGCTCCCTACTGCTCCCAGGGGAGAGGAGTCTCCTACGAAGGCTTTTCTATCGCTGCTGGAGGGTCAGAGGGGGGCCTGAGGTGAGAAGGACCATCGCCCTGATAGCACCTGAAAAGGTGAGATTGTGCTGAGGGTGTGTGAGTAAGAACAGAGCTGGGGGAAGCGGGCGGCCACCAGGCTCCAGCCCTGGCCAGGCATTTGCTGAAAACCACTGGACCACTAGGTTCTCATATGTGAATTACTTTTCTTCTCTTATTTCTGTTTATAGCCCTGCCCTGTGACACTCTGGCAGCTAGTCACCTCTTCATTCACTCACAGCCTCTGTTCCAGATGTGGAATTCAGGCCTGAAGCCACTGTCTTTTGTTCCAAGTTGATGGCACGTTTGTTCTTTCATGGTCTCCATCCCCTTCTCTTGGGCTACTTTGACTGTGCTGAACACACTCTTTGGAACAGGCGTTTGGCTCATGTTCAGTTCTTAGAAGTGAGGACAGTTTGCGGTGGGGGCCATGTGAACAGTGGGGTATGTACCTGCGTGCACGTGTATGGCCTATCTGCGATGTGTGTGCTTCGCCAGTATAACCCCTCCTGTCAACTGTCAGCTCTTCCACTCTCTTCACAGCCTCTCTTTAAACAAATTCATTCCAATTCTTTGAAACATTTCATCTTTAAACCCACAAGAATGTTCAGATTCTATCTGGGCTTCAGGAATTAGCTAGTTTCAAAGTCACTTCCAATTGCATGACCATTCATGTAGAAACATTAACCTTTTTGAATCTTTCAAGTTGTTCCATTAGCAGATCTAAATGTGTCCTTTTCCTTCTTCATTTATTAAGTAATCACTCTGGCATTGCCCTCATTTTCGATGTTAAGGAACCCCTCGGTACCCCTCACACTATATAGGTTTCTGACTGCTCTTAAAATGGCTTGTGATCAGGAAAAAAGCAAAAACCAAAAAATCCCGCAAGTGACGTTTTCCAAGACAGGCTTTAAACAAGATTATTCTCCAGGAGTGGAGTTAAAAGAGGAAAATTATATAAGTAATTGCTTAAGAATGTGCCTTAATACTGTAATTTCTTAATATGATGACACAGTCTAAATGTGCTATCTGAGATGTTCTTGAAACAACTCGAGGTCCTTTGTGCTGTGGAATGAGATACTTTTCTCCAATTAAGAGATGCCAGTGCTCCAAAGAGAAACAGAATGTAATGCCTGTTAGGGAGCGGGGTGGGGATTTCTCCAAAAGAAAGAAAAAGAAAAACTAAACTTCATTAAAACTTTGAAAATCTAGTGGGCGTAAATGAAATGGTTGATTACAGTTCAGCTAGATAAGGATGTTGTCATACAATTTAATCGGCCAAATAAAACACAGTTGTAACAACCTAACTTCTTAGAATCCTTGGGTATTTCACAAGGATCTTGTCTTACCTTTCAGCTATTCAGGTATGCTGAATTTTTTCCATATATTTATTAGGGTAGAATATAAATAGGAAAGCATGTTTTAATATTGAGGCAGCAGTACTCTTGCCTGGAAAATCCCATGGATGGAGGAGCCTGGTAGGCTGCAGTCCGTGGGGTCGCTAAGGGTCAGACATGACTGAGCGACTTCACTTTCACTTTTCACTTTCACACACTGGAGAAGGAAATGGCAACCCACTCCAGTGTTCTTGCCTGGAGAATCCCAGGGACGGGGGAGCCTGGTGGGCTTCCGTCTATGGGGTCACACAGAGTCGGACACGACTGAAGTGACTCAGCAGTTCCTCTTAAAAACAATGTTTTATTATTACAAAAAGTTACACAGAAATTTACAAAGAAAATAAAAAACAACTATAATCATACTATTAGGGAAAACCATTATTAATGTTTTGGTGTATTTCTTCTAAACATTTTATGTATGTGTATGTGCATGCTGCTGCTGCTAAGTCGCTTCAGTCGTGTCCGACTCTGTGCGACCCCATAGACGACAGCCGACCAGGCTGTGCCGTCCCTGGGATTCTCCAGGCAAGAACACTGGAGTGGGTTGCCATTTCCTTCTCCAATGAGTGAAAGTGAAAAGTGAAAGTGAAGTAAAATAATGTAATTTTTCAAAATTGGGGAATTGTGAAGTGGATACTTTATATTATAGTTTATCATCTTTGTTGTTTATACTTAACATATGCTGGGGAGGTTTTTCCATGTCATTATACATTCTTTTATACCATCATTAGTACTGGCTATATAGTTTTCCATTGTGTGAATGTACCATGATTTTTTAAAAAATCGGTTCTCTGCTGTGCATCACTTGGGTTCTCTCCTGGGGTTTTGTTTGCCATTACAAACAATGGCATAGATAGGTCTCCATGTGTATCCATGATTAGTTCTCTGAAACAATGGGTGGGAACATTCATAAAGCCATTCATACAAAGGCTGAATTACCCTCCAGAAGAGCAACACCAATTGATTCTCACTCCAGGAATGAAGAAGGATAGTGAGGAAGTCGAACATGCAGACTGGGCTTGAACCTCTGCCACCCTCCAATCATGAAATCTTGGGCAAATGATAGAAATACTCTGCACTGCAGACTTTTTTTGGCGAAGGCACTGGCAACCCACTCCAGTACTCTTGCCTGGAAAATCCCATGGACGGAGGAGTTTGGTAGGCTGCAGTCCATGGGGTTGCAAAGAGTCGGACACAACTGAATGACTTCACTTTCCCTTTTCCCTTTCATGCATTGGAGAAGGAAATGGCAACCCACTCCAGTGTTCTTGCCTGGAGAATCCCAGGGACGGGGGAGCCTGGTGGGCTGCCGTCTATGGGATTGCACAGAGTCGGACACAACTGAAGTGACTTAGTAGCAGCAGCAGCAGCAGACTTTTATCTGAAAAAATGGGGGAAATCAGTGCATTTATGTCATGTGGCTATTTTGAGGATTAAATGTGAGAAAGTGCTTGGACCTGAGATGCTGGTCCATCAGGAGAATCTTACAACCAGATTCTTCCATCTATCGATTCAGTTCACTTAACAAATCCTCAGTGAGTGCCCATCCACCATGTGCCAGGCTCTGTTCTCGGCACTTGGGGGGCATCTGTGAGCAGAACAGCTGAAGATCCTGGCCTGAATGGGAGCTCCCATCCTAGTGGCGGGGAGGAGGAGACAGACAATAAATAATAGAGCTGAAGAAGAAGTAAGTGTACAGTATCTTAGAAGGTAGTGAGCGTGCTGTGGAAAAAGACAAGGCAGAGCAGTGTAAGGATTTTCAGGAATTTGGGGTTTCAGTTTGGAATTTTAAGAAGGGTAATCAGAAGAGGCGCCAGTGAAAAAGTGACAGTTGAGCAAAGACTTGGAGAGGGTGAGAGAGCAGACAAGCAGATAAGAGGAGAAAGGCTGGGAGCAGGGGTGTGCTGGAGCCTCAGAGGCAGGCAAGCGGCAATGTGGTGGGGACAAAAGGCGTGAGGGGGTGCCAGGGGAAGGTGATGAGAGAGAGGTGGCGGGGCAGACCACATGGAGCCTTGCAAGACCTCTTCCTCTGTGTGGAGGGAGGCGCTACCGCAGACTTCCGAGCTGGGGAGTAACAGGGTGGGGCTCCCATGTTGTAAAATCACTGCCTGCCGTGTTGGAATAGACTGTAAGGGTCAAGGGTAGAAACAGGGAGTCTGTTAAGGGTGACAACGACAGGTGACAGGTTATGGTGACTCTGATCGTGTGGAAAGAATGAAAGTGGCCCAGCATAGGCAGATTCTGGACCTGTTGTGAAGGTAGCCCAGTAGGGTTTCCCATGGGTGTGAACTGGAAGTGGGCTGTGAGAGGAACAGGAGTCAAAGATTCACTCCATGGCTTCTGACCCGAGCACCTAGAATGATGGAGTTGCCTCACTGAGCTAGAAGATCAGCCATGGAGTTTGGAAAATGCTAAGTTTGAGGAGTCAATCAGATATCCAAGTGGAGATATGGAGAAGGCAGTTAGAAAGATGAACATCTGGACAGGGCTCCCTGGTGGTTCAGTGGTTAAGACTCTGAGCTGCCCATGTAGGGGGTGCAGGTTTGATCCCTGGTTGGGGAACTAAGATACTACATGTCTTGCAGCGTAACCAAATAATTAAAACTTGGGGCTTCCCTAGTGGGTCAGAAGGTAAAGAATCCACCTGCAATGTGGGAGACCCAGGTTCAACCCCTGAATCGGGAGGATTCCTCTGGAGAAGGGAATGGCTACCCACACTAGTATTTTTGCCTGGAGAATTCCATGGACAGAGGAGTCTGGCAGACTACAGTCCATGAGATCACAAAGTCATACACGACTGAGTGACTAACACAAGAGTCATAGGTACATGAGAAATAATTTTAAAACTACAAGATTAAACAAAATCTCCTAGAAAATGTATTTGCATAGAAAAGAGAAAAGGAGCAATGACTGAACTCTGATGGTGCCCCAACTTTATAAGATTGGAGAAAGAGGAAAAAGCATTGTAGGGGAGTGAGAAGAGCCAGTATCAAGGTAGGAAGAAAACTAGAGAGTCTAGTGTCCCGGAACCCAGGTGAAGAGAAAGGATCAAGAAAGAAGGAATGATCAAATGGTTCAAATGCTACAGAGAGATCAAGTTAATCTGAGAGTGGAGGACTGATGGGTTCTTGTGGATTCTGCAGCCTCACCAGATGAGAGCAGATTTGATAGAGTGGGCAGAACAAAAAGCCTGATGAGAGTAGGCTGAGGAAAAACAAGAGAAGGCTTGGAGACAGTATAGACACATCTTTGAGGAATTTTACTCTAAAATAAAGGTGACAGGGGCTAGCTGAGGAAGTATAATCAAAAGAAGTTATAGTGTGTGCATTTGTGTGTACATGCGTGCATGCTAAGTCGCTTCAGCCATGTGCAATTTTTTGCAACCCTATGGACTATAGCCCGCCAGGCTCCTCTGTCCATGGGACTCTCCAGGCAAAGAATACTTGAGTGGGTTGCCATGCCCTCCTGCAGGGAATCTTCCTGACCCAGGGATAGAAACCGCATCTCATGTCTCCAGCACTGACAGGCGGGTTCTTTTACCACTAGCACCACCTGGGAAGCCCCGTTTGTGTGTACACATGTGTTTAAATAATAGCAGGTGTATATGTTTGGAAAGAATCCTGAAGAGAGAAAACTTTCTGACTGTAGGAGAGATAACTGTTGGAATAATGTTGTGAGTAGACAAGCGTAAATAGGCTCTAGTGCAAAGTGAAAGAAATGACTTTAGACGGGAGCATAGGAAATTCGTCTGTATTAAGATATGGCTCCAGATGCCACCAGTGGGTAGATGTGGTCAAAGGAGGCTGGAAACTTCTCTTCCGATTGCCACATTTTCTCATGTACTTATTGAGTGTCTCCTGCATGTCCGGCCCTTGGCTGTCCATCCGGTCTTTTTGCCAGGTTCCCCACATCTTTGACATGCCTTCGCCTCTCTGAAATAACTCAGGAATGTTTCAAGGACTTATTCGGTTTCAAGTGACAGCAGTAGTGGTACCCAAAGAAGCCTGGAGGGATGAGCTCCTTTCCAAATACCTCCCTGAATACCTGGGCTCTTCCTGGGGTCAAGAATGTGAAGCAGTTACTCTATCACCCATTACTAAAAGTTGATAGAAACTCATGCTAAAAATAGTTGTGCTAAAAATAAAAAGTCCCCGCACTTATCTGAATTTCGTCAACGAAACTGCCAACATCTACATATTTGGAAACATCTGTGCAAACACTTGGATGTTTGAAAACGTCAGGAACCTTGGCATCACTTGGCATTTTTACACTTGATCTTAGCCAAAAGGCCGAGAAGCGATCACTTGGCATTTTTAAAGTTTTATACTCCTTATCCTGATATTTTGGTTTCATGTAGACATAGCCAGGTGGTGTGAAGGATCCATTTAAATTTGATTCCCTGCCCACAAAGGTCTGTTTTCTTCCTCATTCAGATACCAAAGGAGAGAACACGGTCGTCATGGAACTCTGAGAAACCAATGTCATTGCCATTTTACCTGATCTTGTCCATGAAAATAAATATTCTCTTATATTTAGAGCTAAACCCTCTCACAATTCTCATTCTAAACAGTCAAACTAATTTTGATGTCTTTTGTTACCTCAAGCAATTACAAGCCTTTCCTTCATCTTTTTTTTTTTTAATGTTTGATGAAATCTTAAACCTATTAAAACCCTTCCAATGTGTACTCCTCATGGTTCTTATCAAGTCTCATGGGTAAGTCAGCTTTGTTTTTTATTGCCTTTGGATTATGTTACTGCAATCCATTATGAGTTGTTGGCTAAGTACAACTGGAAATTAAATCCAAGGTACCCCCCAGCTTTTCAAAAGCTTGTGATTTCTTGCAGTCAATGAGGTATTAAATTCAGCTTCCTTTATTTAATACAAGGTTTCATGATAAAGGGTAGGCAAATCTTTTTTTTTTTGGTCACACAGCATGTGGAATCGTCTGTTCTCTGACCAGAGATCCAACCCACATCCTCCCAGTGGAAGCGTGGAGTCTTGACAACTGAACCACCAGAGAACTTTCTTCTTTGTAACTGAAGAGCACTTTGAGAACTAACATCCTTTGCTTATACAAACTTATTTTCCACTCAGTGCAAGGAGAAGCAAAATTTGCAGTATCTGTTTCCAGTATCTTTGACATCTTTTTGTTCCTTTGGAGTAGTAATAACGAGGATTTTTATATGACTTTTTTTCCAAGATCAGATTCTGTGTTAAAAGAAAGGGACAGATAGGATCATACTGCCAGCTTTTTACTCCTTCATCTATGGATCTCTCCAATATCTTTTAGATGATATGAATTTTGAGAATTAAAAACCAGTGAGGATGCTCATTACTATAACTAAAGCTCTGAAACCCACAAATATTATTGTTATGTTTTTAATTACACATATATGAAAAGAAGAAAATAAAGATTATAATTACTGATCAGTCAGTATAACTTGTATTAGACAGGGTAGCACCATTACTTGTATTAGGTAGGGTGCTATAACAAACTCCAATTTCCCATGACACAGCACAACAGAAGCTTATTTGTTGCTCACATAACTGTAAGTGTTCTTGCCTAGCCTGTGGCTGTTCCTCACTTCAGTTCAGTTCAGTTGCTCAGTCGTGTCCAACTCTTTGCAACCCCATGGACTGCAGCACACCAGGCTTCCCCATCCATCACCAATTCCCGGAGCTTGCTCAAACTCATGTCCATTGAGTCAGTGATGCCATCCAACCATCTCATCCTCTGTTATCCCCTTCTCCTCCTGCCTTCAATCTTTCCAAGCATCAGGGTCTTTTCCAATGAGTCAGCCCGTTGCAACAGATGGCCAAAGTATTGGAGCTTCAGCATCAGTCCTTTCAATGAATAGTCAGGACTGATTTCCTTTAGGATTGACAGGTTGGATCTCCTTGCACTCCAAGGGACTCTCAAAAGTCGTCTCCAACACCACAATTCAAAAGATCAATTTTTTAGCACTCAGCTTTCTTTATGGTCCAACTCTCACATCCATACATGACTACTGGAAAAACCATAGCTTTGACTAGATGGACATTTTTTGGCAAGGTAATGTCTCTGCTTTTTAATATGCTGTCTAGGTTGGTCATAGCTTTTCTTCCAAGGAGCAAGCATCTTTTAATTTTGTGGCTGCAGTCACCATCTGCAGTGATTATGGAGCCCCCCAAAAATAAAGTCTCTTACCATTTCTATCGTTTCCCCATCTATTTGCCATGAAGTGATGGGACCAGATGCCATCATCTTCATTTTTTGAATGTTGAGTTTTAAGCCAACTTTTTTCACTCTCTTCTTGCACTTTCATCAAGAGGCTCTTTAGTTCCTCTTCGCTCTCTGCCATAAGGGTGGTGTCATATGCATATCTGAGGTTATTGATATTTCTCCCAGCAATCTTGATTCCAGCTTGTGCTTCATCCAGTCTGACATTTCACATGATGTACTCTGCAGAGAAGTTAAATAAGCAAGGTGACAATATACAGCCTTGACGTACTCCTTTCCCAATTTGGAACCAGTCTGTTGTTCCATGTTTCAGGTTCTAACTGTTGCTTCTTGACCTGCATACAGATTTCTCAGGAGACAGGTAAGGTGGTCTGGTATTCCCATCTCTTGAAGAATTTTCTACAGTTTGTTGTAATCCACACAGTCAAAGGCTTTAACATAGTCAATGAAGCAGAAGAAGACGCTTTTCTGGAATTCTTTTGCTTTTTCTGTGATCCAGAGGATGTTGGCAATTTGATCACTGGCTCCTCTGCCTTTTCTAATTCCAGTTTGAACATCTGGAAGTTCTTGGTTCACGTACTCTCGAAGCCTAGCTTGCAGAATTTTGAGCATTGCTTTACTAGCGTGTGAGATGAATGCAATTATGCAGGAGTTTGAGGATTCTTTGGCATTACCTTTCTTTTGGGATTGGAATGAAAACTGACTGTGGCAACTGCTCCGTTTTCCAATTTTGCTGCCATATTGAGTGCAAGACAGAGGAGAAAAGGAAAGATATAGCCACCTGAATGCAGAGTTCCTGGAGTGGCTGTCCCCACACATGGTCATTCAGGGACCTGGGCTCCTTCCACACGGTGGGGCAAATAGCCCCAGTTTCCTTGGAGTCCTCTGCATCTGGCTGACAGGTGGCAGAGGGGAGCAGGAAAAAAAGGCATAGCCCACTACTTAAAACACAAACCAGAAGTGACACAGCACTTCTGTTCACATCCCATGGGTAAGAATTAGCCATACGTCCTGTTCTGGATGCAAAGGAGGCTGAGATATGTAGTCCCTAATTAGGCAGCTGTGTCTGAGTAATAACTCTGAGTTAAAGGTTAGCCAGCCATCCCTGATACACTGTGTAATGTAATTACATTTTAAAAATATATTCTGCAATGCCTCCTACTGTTAACATTTGGAATGAAGCGAAGTAAGTCTCTCAGTCGTGTACGACTCTTTGCGACCCTGTGGACTCTAGCCCACCAGGCTCCTCCATCCATGGGATTCTCCAGGCAAGAATACTGGAGTGGGTTGCCATTTCCTTCTCCAGGGGAACTTCCTGACCCAGGGATCCAACCCAAGTTCGATTTGGAATATAGCTAACAAATGTGATCATATTACGTATTTTAATGTTGTTGTTCAGTCGCTAATTCGTGTCTGACTCTTTGGGACCCCGTGGACTGTAGCATGCCAGAGTTCCCAGAACTTCACTATCTTCCTGGAGTTTGCTCAGATTCATGAGTCTATGATGCTATCTAACTATCTCATCCTCTGCCACCCTCTTCTTTTTCCTGTCTGACAAAATGTGGTCCACTGGAGGAGGGAATAGCAAACCTCTCCAGTATTCTTGCCATGATAACCCCATGAACAGTATGAAAAGGCAAAAAGACATATATTAATACTTACTGCTTTATTACAGTAAAGATGATCCTTCTTCATTAGCAATAAATCAAATCACACATCTGTTACATGTGTTGTAGATGTACATCATTGCTGTGAACAGAACATGGTTGCAAGTAGCAGCCAGGCATTTTTCTGGTGTGTCTGTTTGGTAGCCAGTATCACAAAGACAGAGAACAGCATGAGACTATGAAGCATAATGAAGGGGGCTTTGGGGTCAAGCATATCTGGGCTCAAGTCCCAGTCCTTGCATTCACCAACTTATAATGATAAGGAAGCCTTTTGTTTAACCCATAAAATGGGAATAGGAGACTTCTTTTATTAGGTTTTTGTGAGGGTTAGTGAAATAATTTATGCAAAGAACTCAAATACCAGGATGAGTGATAACCTTATTTTTTAAACTTTATCAGTGACTTTAAAATTTATAAGTTTTATAAGAAAAGCTTTATATTTTGGCATTTTGTGGCCTAGTGAGATAGAGGAACATGTAAAGCAAGACTGCATACAAGTCACCTGGGGATGCTGATACTCATTTGGTAGGTCACAGTTTGGGCCCATGAAACTGAATTTCTAGCAGATTCCTGAGCTGACTCTGATGGATGTTGTCCTTGGGACCTAAATTGAAAAACACTGATATAAAGGCTCCATCTAGGCAGTCAAAAGGGGACCAGCAGATGGCAAAAAGTAGGAAAGCAGAAATCAAGAGAAAGGAGTAAATGACCCAGAGTCTCAAGAGATGTAAAAAGTAAGAGGAGCATCTTGCACAGTATCTCAAGAGGCACTTTGGGCGAGATGGATTTTCTTTATTGGGATCATGCCAAGCATTGTGGATGTTTGGCATGCCTGTCCACTCAGTAAGTGCGAGCCGTGTCGCCACACTTACAGTAATAATGAAAAATGCCCCACATTTCCCCAGATGTCTCTTATGGGAGCGGAACCACCCGTGTTTGAGGACCATTGATCTAGTCCAACAGCCTCGCCTTTTCAGATGAGGAAGGTGAGTTTCAGAGAGGTGAGGTGACTCGCTTACAGTCACACAGCCTATAGGTGGCAAGGCTGGGAAGAGAACCAAGTGTTCTACTCCAGCCAAGGGTTCATTTCCACCATGTGGCCATTTTACTTTACATGTTACTGTAAGTCATAGAAAACCCAATTTTATCTTCCCTCAATAACAGGGAAGTTGATTGACTCATTTCACTGGAAGGTCAGAGGTAGAACCCACTTCAAGATGATACAGATCCAATGGCTGTGATACCGTAGGTCTGTGACATAACTGGCTTTGCCGCCTCTGTGTCAGCTTCATCATCAAGCTGATAAGATGATTACAGTAACACCAGGCCCTGCATCTGGACAGCAATATCCAGGGAAAGTGAGAGAAGGTAGCTTTCAGAAACTCCCCAAGAAAATGAGAAAGAACTTCCCCAGGAGCTCCTGGATCTGCTTCCTGTATCCCAGTGGCCCAACTTAGGTCATAGAGCCACTCCTGAACCAAATTCTGAGCAGAAATCTGGGATAACGCTTAGTTCACCAGGCTGTCCCCAGAGTAGAAGTGAGGTTGTCTTATCCCAGGCTGTGTTGAACAGGAGTGAGTAGGTATCTGAAAAAAATTAACTTTCTATTAGAATGGACTCTCCTGCTGGTTAGACCACTATCAGCGTTAATGATAATAACCCTGGCTCCTTTCCATCTTATACTTTTAAGTAGTTACCCCGTTATTCAGTCTACAACTATGATGTCATGTTCTTTGGGGTTCTCAGAATGTGCATTAAAAAAATAAATAGTAATATTTTCACACATCAAATAATATACGGTTAGATATCTGGCACATGTATCATTTCAGACTAGCTTTAGCTGTGTGTGACAAAAGACTGAAATAATAGTAACTTAAAAGACACGGTAGTTCTCTTCTTACACATGTAAATAATCCATAGGGTAGCAGGCCAGGCTAATAGGGTGGCTCCACAATCATCAAGGATCCAGATGTCTATCTTGTTTATCCTTCATCCTAAATCTGAGGCTCTGAGCTTCATGGTCCAGGTTGGCTGCTTGACTCCAATCAATCACTGTGTCCACACTTCAACCAGCAGAAAGACAGGAAGGCCTGAAGAAGGGTGTGGTCTCCTTTTATAGACATTTCCTAGAAGAACAATATAAACTTCCACTCAGAGTCCTTGGCCACACCTAGCTGCAAGGAAGACTGGGCAATGTGGTCCTTATTCTGGAAGCTAAAACATTTGGAATTTTATTATTAAGGAAAAAATGGAAAAGTATACCAAGGGTAATTAGGAATCAATACTATATATGCATAATTTAAAAAGAATGAGGGCTTTCCTGGTAGCTCACTGGTAAAGAATCTACCTGCCAATGCAGAAGACATGGGTTCGATCCCTAGTCTAGAAGGATCCCACATGCCATAGAACATATAAGCCCAAGCATCACACCTACTAGCCTGTGCCCCAGAACCCAGGAGCCACAACTACTGAAGCCTGCACACTCTAGAGTCCATGCTCCACAACAAGGGGTGATAAGTCCATGAACAGAAAATAGAGAGTAGCCCCCACTTTCCACAGCTAGAGAAAAGCACGCACAGCAATGAAGACTAAGCACAGCCAAAAATAAAACAAATAAAATTATTTTTAAAAATAAATTCTGAATATTCCCATGGCACCAATAAAATACATTTCGAGAATTACTCAACAATACTCAACTATAGTATTTAGAATTCTTTTTTAAAAAAAAAACAACATTTATTTATTTGGCTGCACTGGGTTTTAGTTGCAGCATGTGGGATCTTTAGTTGCAGCATGTGGGATCTAGTTCCCTGACTACGGATCAAACCCAGGGCCCCTGCATTGGGAGTGTGCAGTCAGCCACTGAACTACCAGAAAGTTCCTAGTATTTAGAAATCTTCAGCCTCACTGGAAAGTCCAGCCAAGTAAGGAAGAGCCAGTTTACTCTCAGTTCCTTAAAGATGCTTCCCTACCCCTAATACCAGGCATTTCTCCTTGGGTGACAGGGAGAATCAACTTAACCAGCCACAGATAAGAGTCAACAACCCAAACAAACAAAGGGGGTGGTTATCCAACTGTAACCCGGAGGTAAGGTGGGGCTCATATTGCCAAATTAAACATTAAGCACCTTTGAAGGAAAATATCTGAAAACCAGAAATAGCTAAAAAGTAACTCTAGTTATTGGAGAAGGCAATGGCAAGCCACTCCAGTACTCTTGCCTGGAAAATCCCATGGATGGAGGAGCCTGGTAGGCTGCGGTCCGTGGGGTCGCTGGGGGTCGGACACGGCTGAGCGACTTTACTTTCACTTTTCACTTTCACACATTGGAGAAGGAAATGGCAACCCACTCCAGTGTTCTTGCCTGGAGAATCCCAGGGACGGGGGAGCCTGGTGGGCTTCCGTCTATGGGGTCACACAGAGTCGGACACGACTGAAGTGACTCAGCAGCAGCAGCAACTCTAGTTATTCATTGTATTTTCCTGAGTCATATGCCACAGCCACACCTCCTTGTCATCTCAGGGATCTTACTCGCTCACACTCTGACACTGCTTCAGCATCTTGATGCTTTGCTGTTTCTTGAAAGCTGTATTCTCTTTTCTCTTTCCTTCCTCCTCTCCTGCCCTATCACCCATACCCGTTCTCTCTGTGTAGAATCCCCAGGACCCAGAAAACAGCAAATCAAGAAAGGACTGTTCTCAATGTGGGGGAGGGAGAAACTGAGCCAGCAAAGCAAGACCAGGGCAGAAGGGGAAACAGAGGATGGGGACATTTCCAGTATACCAATCTTCTGTGTGACAACCACTCCTGAACCATATGATCATAAGGTCAGTCCGCTACCTGGACACCCTCGTCTCCTCCCAGAGTGGATCTCGGCAGACCTCTCTCAGGGTTGATGGAGATGCTGCTCAGAGGCACTGCCTCCCTCTGAAATGACCACCTTTGTCTGGAGGGTAATTGTATGGCAGCTAGGGGTTGGTAAAGATGATGCTGTGCTGTGCTCAGCCGCTCAATCGTGTCTGACTCTTTGCAACCCCATGGGCAAGAGCCCGCCAGGCTCCTTTGTCCATGGGATTTCCCAGGCAAGAATACTGGAGTGGGTAGCCATTCCTTTCTCCAGGGGATCTTCCTGACCCCAGGATCGAACCCGTTTCTCTTGTATCTCCTGCACTGGCAAGCAGATTCTTTACCACTAGCACCACCTGGGAAGACCAAAGATGCTGCTGCTGCTAATCACCACTTACTCTCTCTGCTCTTCAGGACTAAGTCAGAAATAACTTTTTATGAAGTTAATTCTTAAAAATGAGATCATAGGTGAGAATTTGAAGTATTAGCAACACACATACACAAAAGGATGACTTCTAGTTGACATGACTGACAAAAACAGAATCCTGACGTACTTTAAATACATAGAAATGATGGACCAAATGTCTTTTGAAATATATTTTAAAATATGTATTCATCCAGACTTCGCTGATAGCCCAGTGGTTTAGACTCTTGAGCTGCCAATGCAGGGGGCACGGGTTAGATCCTTGGTCAGAGAATGAAGATCCCACATGCTGCATGGTGTGGCCAAAAAATTAAAAACAAAACAAAACACACAAGTTCACACTCAAAAGTAAGAAAAGTGTATCTCCAGGAGCTAAACATGAAGCAGTGACTCACAGCCCCAGAATTATGCAGAGATTAAATCAATATAGCCTGCAGAGAGATAGACTGGATTAGTGGTTTCAGAGCTGAGCTTCTAATGCCCCAAAAGAGCCAAGAATTAAAGCAGTGGACCCTGCACAGGGCAGAGAGCCGGAAGTGGGCTCCTTGTGAGAATTTAGAAGCCAGAAATCTGCTAACTCCTTTATCCATCAACAGATACTAGGAAAGGTCTAGCTTTTGTATCGGGAGCTATTGTATAGTTATAACAGGAAGCAAGGCTTCAGAAATTCACAGAAGACAAACAGGAGAGATTATAAAACCCAAAACTTGTTTTCTGAAAAGACAAGTAAAAAGCAGTGAACCTCTAGAGGAGTTCCCTGGTGGCCTAGTAGTTAGGATTCCAGGCTTTCATGGCCTTGGTCTGGGTTCTGTCCCTAGTCAGGAAACTAAGAGCCCCGTAAAGCATGCGTCATGGCCAAAAAAAAAAAAAAACCAAACAAACCAAATGGACCTACAGCTACACTGATCTTTTTGAAGCATAAACAAGCCAATATTAGGGCAGAAAATAAAATGACAACCATAGATCCACTAGAGAGGGAAATAGAGTATTCTATGAATGAAGAATATTCTGGGCCAATAAAATTGAAAACTGAAATGAAATGGGAGAATTTTCTAGAAAAATATAAAATACTAAAATTTATTCAGTATAAAAAAGAAGATCTGAAGAGAAGACTTAGTTATGGTTCCTATGGTCAAGCAACAAAATAATTTTGCCTTGTTTTAAAAAATGTGAAAAAGGATAGTGCAAGAAAAGTTACCAGCCAATGTCTCTTATGTCTAAGCCAGCAAATACCCAAAATAAAATATTAATTCATTGACTGCAGCAATGAATTTTTTAAAAAAAGATCCAAAGGTCAGTCATGCCATAATTGGAAAGGACATCATGATACCACTAAGCATTGTTCTTAAACATTTGATGCTGCTTTTCATACCATTGCCACATGCAAAAAAAAACAAACAAACCAACCCAACTCTCTCAAATGTCCCTGATTTTCTGCTGATTGGTTCCAGACTTAAAATCCTGGGTACCGTGAGCTGAGCCAAAAACATAGTTCCAGGTCCTAGATGCTAGAGCACAGAGGAGAGTATAGGTTGATTGTTTCAACTCTTACAATGAATACAGGTCAGGAATTCCCCAACAGGAAGGTATTTCAGATGCTAGATGGTAATTAATAAATAAATTAAATAAAAAATTTAAATCCACAAATACTAAAGAAATTTAAAAATTTTTTCCCTCTTCCCAAAAGAGAGCATGTTCAAATGATTTTTATAGGCAACTTCTGTCAAATCATCAATTATAAAATTGTTCCAAATATTTCTATTTTCCCACATTAAGCTATACATTCACTGCAATCCTAATCCAATTTCCATTTAGATATTTCTGGGGAAATTGAAAAACTGATTCAAATGTTTAATTGAAAGAATAAATGTTTGAGAAGAGTCAGGAAACTCTGAGAGAAATGAAAGAATCACTCTTCAGGATATGAAGATGCATTATGAACCTATAATAATAGTAAGTATTAGACAAAATATCCATGGAAAGAGAAGAAAGCTCCTGAAGAGACCCATGCTTTTGTGGGAACCTGAAGTATGAGAGAGGGTGTCTTCTTCTAATCACTCTGAGAAGCCTTCTTGAAGGTGTTAGAGGAAGCATTTGGTAATTATGGGGAAGTAAAAGTATTGAGGAAACTGGACATGTTTTCTACAATTTCCAGTTCAAAAATCACCATGAGGATTTCCCTAAAGCTTTATTGAAAGTTCTTTCTTTAGAATATAGATAGATGGATGATAGAAATGTAGATATTTTTAAAAATAATTATTTTGGACTTCCCTTCAAATAGCTGTAGTTTTATGCTGTGCTGCTGCTGCTAAGTCGCTTCAGTTGTATCCGACTCTGTGCGACCCCATAGACGGCAGCCCACCAGGCTCCGCCATCCCTGGGATTCTCCAGACAAGAACACTGGGCTGGGTTTCCATTTCCTTCTCCAATGAATGAAAGTGAAGACTTTCAGTGAACACTTTTGGACATGCTCAGTCGTGTCCAACTCTTAGCGACCCCATGGACTGCAGCCTACCAAGCTCCTCCATCCATGGGATTTTCCAGGCAAGAGTACTGGAGTGGGGTGCCATTGCCTTCTCTGTTATGCTGTGCTAGAGACTAGAAAATAATGAATATATAGACTCTCAGTTCAGTTCAGTTCAGTCGCTCAGTCGTGTCTGACTCTTTGCAACCCCATGAATCACAGCACGCCAATCCTCCCTATCCATCATCAACTCCTGGAGTTCACTCAAACTCATGTCCATCGAGTCGGTGATGCCATCCAGCCATCTCATTCTCTGTTGTCCCCTTCTCCTCCCACCCCCAATCCCTCCCAGCATCTGAGTCTTTTTCAGTGAGTCAACTCATCGCATGAGGTGGCCAAAGTATTGGAGTTTCAGCTTCAACATCAGTCCTTCCAATGAACACCCAAGACTGATCTGCTTTGGGATGGACTGGTTGGATCTCCTTGCAGCCCAAGGGACTCTCAAGAGTCTTCTCCAGCACCACAGTTCAAAAGCATCAATTCTTCTGTGCTCAGCTTTCTTTAAAGTCCAACTCTCACATCCATGCATGACTACTGGAAAAACCATAGCCTTGACTAGACAGACCTTTGTTGACAAAGTAATGTCTCTGCTTTTTGATATGCTGTCTATGTTGGTCGTAACTTTACTTCCGAGGAGTAAGCGTCTTTTAATTTCATGGCTGCAGTCACCATCTGCAGTGATTTTGGAGCCCAGAAAAATAAAGTCAGCCACTGTTTCCACTGTTTCCCCACCTATTTGCCTTGAAGTGATGGGACCAGATGCCATGATCTTAGTTTTCTGAATGTTGAGCTTTAAGCCAACTTTTTCACTCTCCTCTTTCATTTTCATCAAGAGGCTCTTTAGTTCTTCTTCACTTTCTGCCATAAGGGTGGTGTCATCTGCATATCTGACATTATTGATATTTCTCCTGGCAATCCTGATTCCAGCCTGTGCTTCATCCAGCTTTGATGTGCACATGTTTTACCATATTTTGATAAATACAACCACAAAATCTTTCCATTTTCATGTTCAGTTCAGCTCAGTCATGTCTGATTCTTTGCCACCCCATGGACTACAGCACACCAGGCCTCCCTGTCCATCACCAACTCCCGGAGTTTACTCAAACTCATGTCCATTGAGTCAGTGATGCCATCCAACCATCTCATCCTCTCTTGTCCCCTTCTCCTCATGCCCCCAATCTTTCCCAGCATCAGGGTCTTTTCCAGTGAGTCAGTTTTTCACATCAGGTGGCCAAAGTATTAGAGATTCAGTATCAGTCCTTCCAATGAATATTCAGGACTGATTTCCTTTAGGATTAACAGGTTGGATCTCCTTGCAGTCCAAGGGACTCTCAAGAATCTTCTCCAGCACCACGGTTCAAAAGCATGAATTCTTCAGCGCTCAGCTTTCTTTATAGTCCAACTTTAACATCCATACATGACTACTGGAAAAACCATAGCTTTGCCAATCTGATTACAGTGGTCAGTCATCCCTTCTTATACCTTATTATTTTGATTGTCTAAAAATATATTTTACTAAACCATCCCTTGCTTAAAAAAATAAAGTTCAACAAAGTCAATAAAGATGTGTATCCAAAATTATCAAACAAACATTGATATTCTGAAGATAGTTGGGGATAATAAACCTATGGAGTCTTATTCTCAACAGTGCTTAGTTCTTAGTCTCCCCATCCCCCTATTAAACCAACAGTATTCACTGGCTTCTGGAAAAGGCAAAACCCAAGCTAGAACAGAAGAGACATTCTTAGCTTTTTTCTTCAAATGAGATTTTTGTTAAAATTTAACAATTGGATAATAATTTTGCAAGGGTTTGACATAATATATCTAAGAGAGGTACTATTGATAACATACTAATAATAACAAATGTATTCAATAATACCCATGTTCCATACCCTGTTCCAAGTGCTTCAGACATTTAATCTTTACCAGAAATTTCTCATTTTTTTTCCTCCCATTTTATTTTATTTTATTTTTCATGTCTGAGATTTTATTTTATTTATTTATTTTTTAATTTATTTTTTTTTATTTGACAATATTATATTGGTTGGTTTTGCCATACATTGACATGTGAGGAAACAGAGACCCAGAGAGGTGCAGTAACTTGTCCTGGGTCATGAAGCTAGTATCCAGTAGAGCTAGAGTTAGAGCCCAGGCAATCTGACTCCCAAGCTAATGCAGTGGGTGGTGTACTCATTCAGTCGTGTCCACGTCTTGTGAACCCAAGGACGGTAGCCCACCAGGCTTCTCTGTCCATGGGATTTCCAGGCAAGAATACTGGAGTGGGTTGCCATTTCCTTCTCCATGGGATATTCCTGACCCAGGGATGAAACCTAAGTCTCCTAAGTTGCAGGAGGATTCTTTTTTGTTGAGTCACTAGGGAAGCCCATGAGCTAATGCAGACCCCACTCCAAATACATAGTGGATAAACATAAAAAGAGCTCTTAAAATGGCCATCCTTGAAAGAACGTTCCAAAAACAGAGCGACTTGGAGCCTGAACAGTGACCACAGCTTTGCCTGTTACTTCAGCCATGCATTTAATTGACTTGGCACAACCCATCAGGAGCCTTTGACTTTAACACTGCTTCTGCATCTAGGTGTGTGATTAGTGGACACATCTCAGTGAACAGGGTCTGGATCACTCAAGAGTTATCAGATTTCTGTCACCAGGGTGGGGAGTGGGGGTAGGGGGGTGGGGCGAGTACCAGGCATGTGCAGTAGACCATATGACAATATGTGAATTTTAAGGTTAGTTCATCAAGGGTAACACAAATGTGTATAAAAAGTCAGAGAAAATGTAAGCCTTTACTTATTTTTATAATCACTTTTATTTTTAATCAGACCTGTTTTTTGATATATGTTATTAACTGAATCAGAGAATTGAAATCTGTATTTTTTTAAAACATTAAGCCTTATTGATAAATGATAAACAAGTTTTTCTGGGCTTTCTTGTCAAGAAATGATACCACTGTTTCAAACCCACTGGTAGTGGGCAACCAAATGATGATGATGGAAATTGTTCTGAAGAAATGAACACTGTAATACGTAACCAGTAAAAGAAACTGAGTAAAAGGTACACAAGACTTCTCTGTAGTACCTGTGCAACTTCCTTCAATCTATAATCATTTCAAATTAAAAAAAAATTATTTTTAAAGCTTGAGTCCAGACAAGAGACTAAGAGACTATAATTTCTGTCTCTCTCTCTTTCCATATATTAAAGGTAAAATACACTAATCATTGCTGAACAGCTTGCTAAAATTTTAACATATGTATATATCCTTGTAAACATCATTCAGACCACAATATAGAATATTTCCATAATAAAAAAAAAATTCTTCATGTCCCTCCTAGTCCATGACCCTCTTCCAAGGACATAATGTCCCAATTTCTATCACCATAGATCACTTTTCTCTGATTTGAACCTCATATAGGTAGAATCGTACAGTATGTTCTCTTTGTTGTTTGGTTTCTTTCACTCAGCATTTGTCTGTTACATTCATCCGTGTTGTTGAGGGTATTGGTAATTCTTTTTGTTGTTAAGTAGCATCTCATTCTATGAATGAAATATACAGCATTTGCCTTCCTACTATTGATGGCTACTTGAACTATTTTTGGTTTGAGGCTATCATAAATAAAGCTGCTAAAAAATTCTCATTTTATAAAGAGAAGAAGAAAAAGGAAATGAACACCAAAGAAATAAGTTTATTTCAGCTTTGAGAGGATATATTTGTCAGGGTAGCAAAGCCGCTGTGGGTGTTATGGAATATGGTAGGGTTTAGATCTGAATGACTGGGCAGAGAGTCTATAAGGTGAAGTTAATGGATCAGAGAAAAATCACTGGCAGTTTCTCTGTGCACTGGTGTAGGCAGGTAAGTCTGTGATTCTTGAGAAGCTAAGCATGGCCAGTTATTGAAATGGGATCATAAAGAAGGAGCTTAGGGACTGTTCTGGGGGAGGCTCCTACCTTGAAGTAGAGCATATCCTTTGATAGTCCCTTTGAGAGTCCACCACCCAGCATTTGCAGTGAGTCTGGGGGCTACTGCCAGCTAGCAGGGTTAGCACTTAAGAGCTAGAGACATACAAGATGAACTTATTTATGGAAAGAAATAGACTCACAGACATGGAAAAAAAATTTATGGTTACCAAAGAGGAGAGTGGGGGATAAATTAGGAGTCTGGGATTAACAGATACCCATGTTATATGTAAAATAGGCAAACAACAAGAACCTCCTGTATAGCTCACAGAACTACATCCGTATCTTGTAATAACCTATAATGGAAAAGAATCTGAAAAAGGAAGGATAGATAGATTTCGGTGTATATGTGAATCACTTTGCTGTACACTTAAAACTAACACATTACTGTAAATTAACTATGTTTCAATTAAAAAAAAAAAAAACTATAAACAGAGCAAAGGGGGTCAAGGGCCAGCTGGAATCTGTGGGCAAACTCTGTTTGTCACTGTATCTGACTTGTAAAGACTAACATGAATGTCCATAGCAGCTTTATTTACAATGGGCAAAAACCTGAAAATAACCCAAAGATCCATCGGTGGGTGAGTGGATAAACAAATGATGCTACATACATACAATGAAATGCAACTCAGCAATCGAAAGGAATGAACACTGAGGGGATTCCCTGGTGGTCCAGTGGTTAGGTCTCTTTGCTTCCCCTGCAAGATCCCTAGTCAGGGAACTCAGATCCTGCAAGCCACTTAGCATGGCCAGAGAAAGGAAAGAACACGGAGAGGTAAGGGAGAGATAAAGGAAGAACTGCCTGCATGGATATTGATATGCCATAAATTAGGGTAGAAGTAATGTTGAAAAGAATATCAAGGAAGCAGGAGCGAAAATAATTTTTAAATAAAGAGGAATAACCTATGAATCAGTAGATTACTCCAACCACACAGGGCAGAAGGGCAGTAAAATCTGGGGAAGAAGCAGAGAGAGTTGCAGTGAGGAGCAAAGATGATATTCAAACACATCAGAGCAAGAGAGTTGGGGGAGACTCATATCCAAGATTAAGCAATACCAAGACATCACTTAATATCCATTAAGCGTGTGTGTGTGCTCAGTCGCTTTGGTCATGTCTGACTCTGAGACCCCATGGACTGTAGCCTGCCAAGCTCTTCTGTCCACAGGATTCTCCAGGCAAGAATACTGGAGTTGGTTGCCATTCCCTCTCCAAGGGGATAATTCTGATCCAGGGGTCAAACCTGGGTCTCAGGCATTGCAGTTGGGTTCTTTACCAACTGAGCCACCAGGGAAGCCCAATACCCATCATACTGGCAAGAGTTTTAAAAGAGCAGTGACATAAAATAATCAAGGGATTTGGAGGAAGAGACTTGAATAAGGTCAGGATTCAAGTGAATAAAAGAGGCATCACTTTAGCTGTTTGAACTAGAAAGAAATAATACCAGAGTTTATTGAAAATCTAGGACAGTTGGCTCTATGCTAGACCTTCAGTAATGATTCCCAGAAGACTGCTGAACACACCACCAGAGGCACTGCTTTCTTTTTTCTTTCTTTATGTGGAAGTGAATATAATGAGATAGCATTTCTATAAAATAACAAGATTATGTGTGTGTGCATGTGTGTGTATAAATGTATACCTGATTATGTGAGCTTGAGAGAAAACAGGGTGATTAGTGTTAGTCACTCAGTTGTGTCCAATGCTTTGCAGCCCTATGGATTGTAGCCTGCCAGACTCCTCTGTCCATGGAACTCTCCAGGCAAGAATACTGGAGTAGGTGGCCAATCCCTTCTCCCGGCAATCTTCCCAACCCAGGGATCAAACCTGAGTCTCCCACATTGCAGGCAGATTCTTTACTGTCTGAACCACCAAGGAAGTCCCTAACAGTGATTAGTTCTAGGAAATATTAAAAATGATCATCATTTTCTTTATTTGTATATTTTCTAAATTTTCTAGATTAAGTAATTATTTAGGATGGAATGCTCTTATTATGCTCTGATGTGAGGACAAACTGGCTGGCAAATCAGCCACCCCAGTGATTCATAGATTACAAAGTCTGTGAGAGTAGTTGTCTGCTTAACATTGTGTCCCCACTGCTTAAAGCAGTGGTAGATGGATAGACAGATGGATGCACACACGCGTGGATGAAAGCATGGATAGATGTTTGGATGAATTTGGTTGTTCTGTTGGGCCAGGCAGCAGTTTCCTTCTTTAAGGCACAGTAGGATAATCAGGTCGGAGAAGGCAATGGCAAGCCACTCCAGTACTCTTGCCTAGAAAATCCCATGGATGGAGGAGCCTGGTAGGCTGCAGTCCATGGGGTCGCTAAGGGTCTGACACGACTGAGCGACTTCACTTTCACTTTTCACTTTCACACATTGGAGAAGGAAATGGCAACCCACTCCAGTGTTCTTGCCTGGAGAATCCCAGGGACGGGGGAGCCTGGTGGGCTTCTGTCTATGGGGTCACACAGAGTCGGACATGAGTGAAGTGACGCAGCAGCAGCAGCAGCAGCAGGATAATCAGAGATTAGAGGACCATTCTGCTGATTACTTCTACCTATGTGTTGTTGTTATTGTTGTTTAGTCACCAAGTTGTATGAAACTCTTTTGCAAACCCATGGACTGTAGCCCACCAGGCTTCTCTGTCCATGGGATTTCCCAGGCAAGAATACTGGAGTGGATTACCATTTCCTACTCCAGGGGATCTTCCTGACTCAGAAATCAAACCTGCATCTCCTGCATTGGCAGGTAGATTCTTTACCACTGAGCCACCAGGGAAGCTCCTACCTTTATATATCAGGGTATAAACTAAGGAGAGGATAATATTTGTAAGAGAAAGCCAGAAATAACCAGAAATCATCGTGGCTTATGTTAATACAATATATAGGATAATTACAATCATTATGTGTGTGAAAAAGCTGGTCCTCTACCATGTTCCCTACCAGGTTTCATCCATATCATTCCATGAGTCCTGTCTGACATTTTCAGCCTTCCATGGCAATGATGAAACACATTAGCCAACATCAAATCCGTGAAGTACTGGCAAGGTAGGGTATATGGGGCATTTAGTGCATTTAAAATTCATACCCATGGCTGATTCATGTCAATGTATGGCAAAAACCACTACAATATTGTATAGTAAATAGATTCCAATTATAAATTTAAGAAAAAAGAATGAAAAATGAAAAAAATAAAATTCATGCCATAACTTTAAATGCATTTAGTGCACTTAAAATTCATATCAAAGGATACCATATCCTTTGAGGCTTCAGTTTAAATTTTGTGAAATGACTAGTTTGCTCAAGATCAATATAGCAACCATTTTGAGCATGTACTTACGTATTAGGCATCTTAACTATGCAAACTATTCATTTGCCGTCAGTTAAACCAGTTTTTTACATAGACTGTTAATAGATGTTAATGCTTCTGTTCTAGAACTAGCTTTCCCTTCAGGGTGCCCAAGAACATTTCAAAGTCACACTGAGCAGTAACAAATTATATTTTCCTTAACAAACTTCTAACCTAATCGTAAAGTGATATGGATGTTGCCACTGAATATTGGTGTTTACATCCTACCTGTGAGCATTAGTGCAAGAAAACATCAAAGTTTTGTGGGTGACAAAGAATCACCTCTGATCTTCACTTCAAAGACAGCCAAACAAAAAACCCTTCCCATAAACACCTTTAGGATTATCGTCAATTACACTTTTTCCCTCAACTTGTCTATACAAGTATGCAAGTTATAATGAGTGAAGCTTGTTAAGAAACCATAAACCTCCCCTAAAATGGCAGTAAAATACTAGTGCACACATACAATTTTCCCTGATGTATTATAAGAGAATTTTAGTAAATGGACCCTTTTTATCCCTTATTCCTGATTCTCTAACCCCAGTATTTCAAAGGTGCCAATGAGGCCCCATCAGAAAGAGGGAAGAGTGCTGTTTCTAAGCACCCAAATCTACACTAACGTTTTCTGTAATGTCTACGGAACTTTCCTTTCCTTCTTCTGCAGAGCCCACATCTAACTATTCCTCTTCATCTGACCACAGACTCAGCTTCATGAAGCCTTTTGTTGTGGATCTGGGACTTGTTCAAAATTCTCAGTTCTCAAGTCAGAATGGCCATCACCAAAAAGTCTACAATCAAAAAATGCTGGAGAGGGTATGAAGAAAAGTGAAGCCTCCAACACTATTGGTGGTAATATAAATTGGTACAGCAACTATGGAGAATAGTATGGAGATTCCTTAAGGAAACTAAAAATAGAGCTACCATATGATCCAACAGTCCTACTCCTGGGCATACATCTGGATAAAAACATGGTTCAAAAGGATACATGCACCCCAGTGTTCACTGTAGCATTGTCTACGATAGTCAAGACATGGAAGTAAACTCAATGTCCATTGACAGATGAATGGATAAAGAAGATGTGGTGTGTGTGTGTGTGTGTGTACACACTGGAATATTATCCATTAAAAAGAATGAAATAATACCATTTGCAGCAACATGCATGGGCCTGGAGATTATCATACTAAGTGAAATAAGTTACAGAAAGACAAATATTATATGATATCTCTTATAATAATGCAAATGAAGTTATTACCAAACAGAAACAGACTCATAGAGAATGAATTTATGGTCACCAGTGGGGAAGTGTTGGGAGGAGGGATAGATTGGGAGTTTGGGACTGACATGTACAAACTGCTATATTTACTAATATAAAATTAAAAATTAAATTTTTAAAATTGAAAATTTAAAACAAAATCTCAATCTACCTCCACCTAAGTCTCTTTGGGGACATGGCAACCTGAGGAAAGAGGTCTTGCACCTGGACTCCTCTGGGTCTGGCTCAGTGTCTCATTTCTGTCTCCATGGTGCCTGGTGCTAACTTGACCACATCACTTACTGCCCAGTCATTACCCATGAGCGTTGGGAGAGCCAGAATCAGGTGTAGATCATCTCTGTATCCCAGGCACATAGCCCAGTGCGCAACACACTTGGTGCTCCATTGGTGCCTGTTACTCAATTAAGTGCATTAATGAAGTTGAGACCACTCCACCCATGAGGCTGAAAATGAGAGTCCCCAGGAGTCTGGGAAAGGAGAGCGAGAGTCCATGAAGGTGTGTCGTCTGGAGCAAGGACAGGCAGTTGGAGTTTGTGATGTGGAAAGGTCCAGGGAGTCAGAGTAAGTACACTTGGTAAACAGATAGGTGCTCATCAGGCACAGGCTGAGGGTGAGGTGGATATTGAATGACAGCCATTGCTGGGCACAGGCTAGAGTTTCAGGCCCCAGAAGGCTGATATTTTCCTTGTAATTAGTGTCCATGATAGATGCTTCCCATCTAGAAGTGTTTGTCTGGGATTCTGTATTTCTGTATTATATATTTATGTAGATCTCTCTCTCTCTTTGTGTGTGTGTGTGCGTGCTTAATCATGTCTGACTCTTTGTGACCCCATGGACTGTAGCCCGCCAGGCTCCTCTGTCCATGGGATTCTCCAGGCAAGAATACTGAAGTAAGTTGCCAGGCCCTCTACCAGGGGATCTTCCTGATCCAGGGATCGAATTTGCATCTCCTGCATGTCCATGGGGTCGCTAAGGGTCGGACACGACTGAGCGACTTCACTTTCACTTTTCACTTTCCACTTTCACACATTGGAGAAGGAAATGGCAACCCACTCCAGTGTTCTTGCCTGGAGAATCCCAGGGACAGGGGAGACTGGTGGGCTTCCGTCTATGGGGTCACAGAGAGTCGGACACGACTGAAGTGACTTAGCAGAGCAGAGCAGAGCATTGCACATGGATTCTTTATGGCTTGAACCACTGTGCTGGGGCAGTGGTATGGGGAGTCTTTATGCTAATTGGTAGTTGTCCCTTTGTGTGATAAATGCTTTTAAAACTTCCTCATTTCTGCATACCCACGACCTTTGTGATGGAATGCCCCGAAAGCAGCTTGGTAAGACAGACCCCCAGGCTGGATCCGATAATCTGTAAGTAATTATGGAATTTGATTAAGGGCATTATGAAGTATCTTAAAATGTTTTTTAAACATTTTCAGTAAAATGCTCTGAATTTAATAATTCATTCAGTCAGTAAATAAGATTGAGCTTCAAATATGTGTTAGCTACTATGTTAGACCTAATGAGATGGCCTTGTATAACCCACAGTCTTCGTTGAAATTAAAGTAGGAAAAGTAATGTAAAAATGTTGCACTTTCCCCATTCCCTCTGCACTTCTACAGCCACTGCTGTGGAGAATATGAAGAAGGTGAACAGGCGTAAAAGACAGAAAATCCATTATTTTCCATTTTATTTGGATTCCAGGATATATAAAAGGGTGATTTCTCCTCTGAGTTACTGAAATGAGATGAGTCTTGATTGAGGGAAATTTTATGAATATGAATGAATTGCCTTCATTATGCAAAATTCATCCCAGAGTCCAGATAACGAACATTAATAATAACATGGACAGAAGCATGAAGTAAATATGTTATGTGGACTCAGTGGCAGTAAACAGAAATCACATCAACTCCTGTGGCTCAACTGCTCTCAGGGCCCCAGAGGTAGGGAGAAGCTGCCCAGCTCCTTCTCCAAACTCATCCAGGAGAGAAGCCCCTTATTCCCCAGGGGAAGAGAAAGGAAGCAGACAGCCAAGCGTGTTATTTTACTCGAAATACTTCCGCCTGGAACCTACAGATTAGGGAATTAAGCACTTTCCACTAACCAGCTCCATATTTTGGGAGTAGTTGATTTCATTCCTTGTGATTCTGACCTAAATTCTGTCTTTCAAAAACAAGTAAATCATAATGAGTATCTAACTCAATCACCGAAATAAGGACTGCATTCCCCCACAGTGATATAGACCAGTAACTGTTGCCTAGGATGAAAAAAGAATCTCCTGACTAGCTGGAGCTCTGCAAAAGCAGCACGTTTGAGAATGTTTTCTTCCTTCGTGGACCATCAGCCCCAGACCCACAGCATCAGTATTGGGATTGATGGAAAGATTTCAGTGGTCAACAATCATTCTAAATTAGCACATTATCACGAATTTCTCAACTGGCTTAACATGTAAACACATGAACACCACATCCTGACATGCCAACTTACTTTTGGCATGATTTCTTCCAGCAAGCCAGCTTCATTCACCATGGCTTTACTAACATAAATATTTCAGACACTCTTACTAATCTCACTGAAAATCATAGTTTTTGAAAAACAGACTTCAATTTATAAGGCAACCCATACACTTCCTTCCTACTGTTTTGATTATCACTTGAAAGATTTATCTTATTCTCCTTTTGTTTAAATTTGGAAACTGGAATTTTTAAAAACAACTGATAAATTACACGTTCCAGACTTTAAAGTTTTAGCCTAATATTGACTCATAAAAAAAAAAAACCTAGCAGATTTTTATTTTTCATGAATATTTGGCAATAAAAAGACATTTGCAGTTACAAAACAGGTCAAGGTCATTTGTGGCTCTCATTAATCCTGTGCCTTCTGTAAAAAAGACTAAAAGCATTGCCTACATTTTGCAGGTAGAAAAAAGTAACAGGTTCCATCTTGCTCTGGGTATAATAGCAAAGCCTGTGGTAGAACCAGAAATAGAAGCTGG
This sequence comes from Moschus berezovskii, assembly GCF_049115385.1. NCBI lineage: Eukaryota > Metazoa > Chordata > Mammalia > Artiodactyla > Moschidae > Moschus > Moschus berezovskii. The sequence goes on along the minus strand of NC_142464.1, from coordinate 77,777,984 downwards.
AGGGATTTGTGTTTCTTTTCTGATGTAGAGCAAGACTCATGTGAAGCAATCTCATTAAAATTGTGCCACAGAAGAAACGGGTCTAGCTCTTCACTACATTATGTTTAATGGAATTAAATAGTCCATTTAGACTGTACTTTCAATTGGATACCTTATGCTAATTAGTTTAGCTGACCAACCAAATATAATTTATATAGTACTTTTATAGAGTACCTTGGATGTTAAGTATAATGGATAGAAACTAAAAATACATAATTCATAACCTAAAAGTTGAGAGTTATATTTTTAGGGTTTTTTAAAGATTGATTGATTTATTTTTGGCTGCACTGGCTCTTCATTGCTGCACACGGACTTTCTCTAGTTGCAGTGAGAAGGGACTACTATTCATTGTGGGCTTATCACTGCAGTAGCTTCTCTTGTGGAACACAGGCTCTAGGGTGCTTGGGCTTTAGTAGTGGCAGCCCTTGGGCCAAGTAGTTGTGGTGCATGGGCTCAGTTACTCCAGTGTCTATTAAATCTCCCCAGACCAGGGATCGAACCCATGTCCCCTGCATTGGCAGGTGGACTCTAAATCACTGAACCACCAGGGAAGCCCAGGAGTTACATTTTATTTGGTGGAAATTTTTAGGACTTCAAGCCTGAAAGGCAGCATCTCAAGTAACCCTGAGAGAACTGAGTGGGGAGCCAGGATATTATAGGAGTTTTCCAACAAAAGGGCAGGAGGTCTGAATGTCAAGAGATGATTGTTATTTAAGGAAAATCAGATACGTCAAGGAATTTAGCACTTTTCTATGAATGAGAAAGGGCTTTCTAGGTGTCACTAGTGGTAAAGAACCCACCTGCCAATGCAGGAGACATAAGAGAAGGGGGTTTGATCCCTGGGTTGGGAAGATCCCCTGGAGGAGAACATGGCAACCCACTTCAGTATTCTTGCCTAGGAGGCCCGTAGACAGAGGAGCCTGGCGGGCTACAGTCCATAGGATCACAAAGAGTTGGATACAACTGAAGTGACTTAGCATGCATACATGCATGTATGTAAAATGGAGGAGTCTGGGCTCATTGAAGTCATTCCTTTGATATGCACCGCAGCTAGCAGGGCCAGTATCCTGTGTCTTCACACCTTGAATTTCCTCAGGGCTCACTGTAGGGAGTGGCTACAGTCTGAGGACTGATCAGTTCAGTTCAGTCACTCAGTCATGTCCGACTCTTTGTGACTCCATGAATCGCTGCACGCCAGGCCTCTCTGTCCATCACCAACTCCAGAAGTTCACCTAAACTCATGTGCATTGAGTCGGTGATGCCATCCAGCCATCTCATCCTCTGTCGTCCCCTTCTCCTCCTGCCCCCAATCCTTCCTAACATCAGGGTCTTTTCCAATAAGTCGACTCTTCGCCAAAGTATTGGAGTTTCAGTCTCAGCATCCGTCTTTCCACTGAACACCTAGGACTGATCTCCTTTAGGATGGACTGGTTGGATCTCCTTGCTGTCCAAGGGACTCGCAAGAGTCTTCTCCAACACCACAGCTCAAAAGCATCGATTCTTCGGTGCTCAGCTTTCTTCACAGTCCAACTCTCACATCCATACATGACCACTTGAAAAACCATAGCCTTGACTAGACAGACCTTGGTTGGCAAAGTAATATCTCTACTTTTTAATATGCTATCTAGGTTGGTCATAAATTTCCTTCCAAGGAGTAAGCGTCTTTTAATTTCATGGCTGCAATCAGCATCTGCAGTGACATTGGGGCCCAAAAAAATAAAGTCTGACACTATTGCCACTGTTTCCCCATCTATTCCCCATGAAGTGATGGGACCAGATGCCATAATCTTAGTTTTTTGAATGTTGAGTTTTAAGCCAGCTTTTTCACTCTCCTCTTTCACTTCCATCAAGAGGCTTTTTAGTTCCTCTTCACTTTCTGCCATAAGGGTGGTGTCATCTGCATATCTGAGGTTATTGATATTTCTCCCAGCAATCTTGATTCCAGCTTGTGCTTCTTCCAGCCCAGCATTTCTCATGATGTACTCTGCATATAAGTTAAATAAGCAGGGTGACAATATACAGCCTTAACATACTCCTTTTTCTATTTGGAACCAGTCTGTTGTTCCATGTCCAGTTCTAACTGTTCCTTCCTGACCTGCATACAGATTTCTCAAGAGGCAGGTCAGGTGGTCTGGTATTCCCATCTCTTGAAGAATTTCCACAGTTTATTGTGATCCACACAGCCAAAGTCTTTGGCATAGTCAATAAAGCCGATGTTTTTCTGGAACTGTCTTGGTTTTTCCATGATCCAGCGGATGTTGGCAATTTGATCTCTGGTTCTTCTGCCTTTTCTAAAACCAGCTTGAACATCTGGAAGTTCGTGGTTCACATATTGCTGAAGCCTGGCTTCGAGAATTTTGAGCATTACTTTACTAGTGTGTGAGATGAGTACAATTGTGTGGTAGTTTGAGCATTCTTTGGCATTGTCTTTCTTTGGGATTGGAATGAGAACTGACCTTTTCCAGTCCTGTGGCCACTGCTGAGTTTTCCAAATTTGCTGGCATGTTGACTGCAGCATTTTCACAGCATCATCTTTCAGGATTTGAAATAGCTCAACTGGAATTCCATCACCTCCACTAGTTTTGTTTGTAGAGATGCTTTCTGAGGCCCACTTGACTTCACATTCCAGGATGTCTGGCTCTAGGTGAATGATCACGCCATTGTGATTATCTGGGTCATGAAGATCTTTTTTGTACAGTTCTTCTGTGTATTCTTGCCATCTCTTCTTAATATCTTCTGCTTCTGTTAGGTCCATACCATTTCTGTCCTTTATCAAGCCCATCTTTGCTTGAAATGTTCCCTTGGTATCTCTAATTTTCTTGAAGAGATCTCTAGTCTTTCCCATTCTGTTGTTTTCCTCTATTTCTTTACACTGATCGCTGAGGAAGGCTTTCTTATCTCTCCTTGCTATTCTTTGGAACTCTGAGGACTGCTAGATAGTAGTTATTCTTTTCCTTCCTAAGTTTCCTCAGGGCTCACTAGCTCACTGTCATCAGTAGCTACAATGGTTGGTGACTGTGACATCCTTTGTTTATTGACATGGCAGGCAATATTCCATTTCTCATGAATAACATGTAATCAAGTTAAAGAGTACTCTTTTTTTTTAAGAAAAAGCAGTCTTTGGGAATACCCTGGTTGTCCAGCAGTCAGTGCCAAGGGCCTGGGTTCAATCCCTGTTTAGGGAACTAAGATCCCACAAGCTGTGTAGTGTGGCCAAAAAAAGAAAGAAAAGGCAATATTTAAAATCCAATATAATCAAATGCTATATGATGTAGCTCAACTGGTAAAGAATCTGCCTGCAATGAAGATCCCCTGGAGAAGGAAATGGCAACCCACTCCAGTATTCTTGCCTGGGAAATCCCGTGGACAGAGGAATCTGGCAGCCTACAGTCTATGGGGTCTCAAGAGTTGGACATGATTTAGCAAATAAACCACCACTATCATCACTACTGTTTAGGTTCAGTTGATCAATGTGCAACTTCTAATATGGCAGTCAACATACTTCTGGATTCTTTCAGCATTCTAATTTAAATTCCACAATCATTTTTAGAGAAATGCGGCTTCAAAGCTACAGAAATTGAAAATTCCATGCTGCCATCCTATGTCTACCAGCTGGCCATTGCAGCTATGACTTCAGTTTTCTTCCCTAAGGTTGTGTGTGTGTATACATTTGACAAAGGAACTTGACCCACTAGATGCTACACTAGGTGTGCTTATAATTCCTTATATGTTTGAAGTGAAAAGAAGTGAAAGTTGCTCAGTCATATCAGACTTTGCGACTGCATGGACTATATTCTGCCAGGCTCCTCTGCCCATGGAATTCTCCAAGCCAAAGTACTGGAGCAAGTACCCATTCCCTTCTCCAGGGGATCTTCCTAACCCAGGGATTGAACCCAGATCTCCCGTATTACAGGTGGATTCTTTACCTTTTGAGCCACCAGGGAAGGCCCCCAATTTTTTTTATGGTCAAAGGACATGTGAGATCTTAGTGTCCTGACCAGGGATTGAACTTGCACCCCCTGCATTGGAAGCACAGAGTCTTAACCACTGGACTGCCAAGAAGTCCCTTTATATGTTTACCAGCCACCTGAACTGTTAAAGTGACAAGGGAACAGCTCTCACACAGTATTAGCAGTATGTGGATCCTCTAGTACAAAATGAGAAATTTTATACCCAGTAAATAGCTGAAAGGAGTAAATAAGATAATATGTGTAGAACGCTTAAAGGAATGTTAACGGCAAGTTCATGTGCTCAACACACAAGTGAGGCCAAACAAACTGAAATGTCAGAGTTTGGAAGAGAGAAAAGGTTTCCTGCAAGGCCAAGTAAGGAAATAAACCAGCTTGTACCCTGAAATGTCTCTAGCTCACCAAAGGGTTTTGGCAAAGTATTTTTAAAGGGCAGGTGGAGGGGAGGGGCGTCAGAGGTCAGTGGTGTACCTGACCAGTTTTTTGCACAATTCTCTGATTGGCTGATGGTGAGGAAGCAGGGTGGTATCACAGGGGTTAACATTACCAGTCCTTAGGCTCCGGACAACATATTTATGGTCATCAAGAGGTTCCTTTACTTGGTGAGGGTAGGGGGCGGTGGTATTTCACATCTACAAAACGACTCGGAAATCTGCATCAAATACTATTATCTATTAATAGGTACTTCAGAGAGGCACGGAAGCAGAGGGTTTGGGGTAAGGCGTGTCCCAGGAAGGTCCCCTAGGGGCGTGCTCGATTACAGAAGCATGTAGTAAATGTGCAGTAAAGGCTAGCACTTATTATCTTTGACATGCTGGTCTGAACACATGCCAGGCTTGCAAACAAATTTTTATTAACATGCATATATACAACACATTATAGCCCCCAGCCCCAACCTCAGCCCAGCCCCCCACCCCCGCAGCCCAGCTTACATCATGCCTTATCCTGCAGCTCCATCCTCATCCTTTGGTTTTCAGTGCAGAAGTCACAACAGCCTTCCTCCACCTCCATGAATGCACTGAGCTCCTTTCTGGAGTTCACACTCCACACGTCCATGCTCTTCCCTCCACATAGAAGCCCCTGTACTTTGCCTCACAAACTCATCCTCAATTTTCTGCTTAAAAATCCCTTCCTCAAGCCTCACAGCTGAGTCTCTGACCTCCACTGTGATTCTTGCATTAATTTGTTTTACTCACTAGACTAAAAGTTCCACACGGCAAGGTTCATGTTTTGTTCCATTTTTTTCTTCTGTCTGTTTAAATCTCCAGGTCTACCACAGGACTTGGCATATGGTAGTTCTCAATACCAATGGGTTCTGTAAATGAATAAACACATCCCAACATGAGGCAATTGCTTCCAAAGACTGAACATTTGTCTCTTTCCACTTTATTTCACCATCACTGTTCTCCTCATCCCTGGCTTTACTCAATTATACTGTGAAAACACACACATTTTAGAAGGTAGAAATAGCTTGGGGAAAACATGATGTAATTTAATTTAAAAGGGAGAGGGAGGAAAGGAGACATCAATGAAATAAAGATAGTTACAAACGAGGTGGCCCATCAGCATAAGCAAAGGGCAGTTTGAATAGTGGTTACACCCATTTCTGGAGCCAGACTGAAGAGCAAAAAGAGAAGCCACTGAAGAGGCAGGAGACAAAAAGTAAATAGCCTGGGGAGAGCTGAAGAGACTAATGGGACTGGAGCCCAGACTGGAAGAGTGGGATTGCTGCTGCTCTGTGGGAAGCGTACCCCTGAGCTGCCAGAACACTGGAACCGATAACACTGCAGGCCCATTCAGGTCTGGGAGAGGAGGACTAGGAATACGCAAGGTTTGAAGACCACTATCTCATCCCCATGACAGTTAGCCTCCTTCCTGAGCATCCTTTAACTAGTGACTGCCCCAGGACTGTGGACCACGTGTCCCACAAGTCCCACACCTCAGGGCCATTGTTCTTGTCCATCTCTGTCTCCTATGTGTGATCAAATACAGATCCAAATAGGACCTTACTCGGGTGTGCAGGGCGCCACCCAGCTATCACTCCTGGTAAAAAGCCTTCCATCACATTTAATCATTTCTGCGGTGAAATATGTTTTCCTGCTTTCCTTAAAGCAGCACAGTAACACCAATCATGATGAGTTTTGCTTCTTTGTTTCTCACGGTCAGAAGAAGCATTTGTTCACAGAAAATACTATTTTCTATCTTTAGTCTTCCAAGTAGTAACACATACTTAGGTTTTTTTCCTTATTAATAAGACATTATATATTTACATCTTGATTTTTTTGTTGTTGTTCTCCACTAGAATGTCAAAGGCCTCTGTTTCATCCTTTGAAGGATTAGAAGGGTGCATGACACAGAGGAGACATGCAAAATAAACTGGAACAGGGCAAAGGAGCAAGCAACTCAGGATTCTAGGGGGTTGTGTAACCGGAAGCCCTGGACCAGGCGCGAACCTGAGGAGAGGATAATGGTGAAGGCCTTGCTAGGAGAGTTCTTGTAGAAGGACCATTGGCGGGGAGAATCAGATCCATGAAGGCCAAGGCCTGGGAAGGCACCAGATAAATCTGGTTCCTATTCGTGGGCTCCTTGAGCCATAATGAAGAGCCATTCCACCCAGTCACTTTATGACCATCTAGATGGTTTCTAAACCACAAGAAAAACTCTTTAGTGCATCCTTTAGCAAACCATATGTGTTCTTTTCTATGATGGCTCTTGTAATAAAATTTTCAGGGAAGCTGACTATCCTACAGAAAACACTTACTGCACGTTGCCTACTAGAAAGGGCTTCCCAAGTGGCTCAGTGGTAAAGAACCCACCTGCCAATGCAGGAGACTCAGGAGATGCAGGTTCAATCCCTGAGTCAGGAATAACCCCTGGAGAAGGAAACGGCAACCCACTTCAGTATTCTTGCCTGAGAAATGCTATGGACAGAGGAGCCTGGAGGGCTACAATCCATGAGGTCGCAAAGAGTCGGACACAACTGAGTGACTAAGCATGAATGCCCACTAGAAAATCCACCCAAGCTGCAAAACTCCTAACTCTTTCAAGGGCTGATACATTGGCAGAAGGGGAAGCTACAACCCTTTACAGAACTAGACAAGCCTCTGGAGTCTGTCATGCTGTTAGCATACTCTGGCAGCTCTGTAGTTTTTTGACCTCTGCAGGTACTTCCTGCACATTGTATCCCAGTGCACCACCTATAAATCTTACCAAGTTTCCAGAAGTAACTAGTGTATCCCAGGAAGACCTCCAAGACCCCACACTGACCCTTATGGCACTCCAGGTGGACTTTATCGATTTACCTTCAGCCTTTGACTCTTTTTCACTGTTTGGCTATTGTGTGTACATTTAGTGGGTGGTCTGTGCTATGCAGTTAGACATACTGATGTCACTGTGGTTGTAACTAGCAACTTCAACTATTCCTTGTTTTGGCACTCCTTTTTGAATTGAATCTGACCAAGGAACTCTCTCTTTTTTATAATATTTAAAGTTTTCATACAATTAATAAAGCTGACACTCCATTTGCAAAATATTAGCTGCATTCCCCGTGTTGTACAGTACATAGTTGTAGCCTATTGTACACCCAATAGTTGTACCTTCCACCCTTCCACCTCTATATTGCCTCTCCCCACCCTTGCACTGGTAATCACTAGTTTGTCCAAGGAACTCACTTTACAGCAGAAGCAAATCACTTGCTCATAAAGACCTGTGAGAAGATATTCATTAAAATTTCATATTCCCTACCATCCCTGATCCTCAGGGGAAGGAAGACATTAAAGTATAGATATAAAAAAGAATGCTAAGGGAAAAAAGATTTGTCTAGAAATTAGACTTACATGGAAAAGGTCAGTTTTTCATTCCAATCCCAAAGAAAGGCAATGCCGAAGAATGTTCAAACTACCACACAATTGCACTCATCTCACATGCTAGCAAAGAAATGCTCAAAATTCTCCAAGCCAGGCTATAACAGTATGTGAATAGTGAACTTCTAGATGTTCAAGCTGGATTTAGAAAAGGCAGAGGAACCAGAGATCAAATTGCCAACATCCATTGGATCATTGAAAAAGGAAGAGAGTTCCAGAAAAACATCTACTTTTGGTTTATTGACTACACCAAAGCCTTTGACTGTGTAGATCACAACAAACTGTGGAAAATTCTTCAAGAGATGGGGATACCAGACCATCTGACCTGCCTCCTGAGACATCTGTATGCAGGTCAAGAAGGAACAGTTAGAACTGGACATGGAACAACAGACTGTTTCCAGATTTGGAAAGAAGTATATCAAGACTGTATTTTGTCACCTTGCTTAATTAACTTCTATTCAGAGTACATCATGTGAAATGCCAGGCTGGATGAGCACAAGTTGGAATCAAGATTGTTGGGAGAAATATCAATAACCTCACATATGCAGATGACACCACCCTTATGGCAGAAAGTGAAGATCTAAGTGAAAGAGGAGAGTGAAAAAGTTGGCTTAAAACTCAACATTCAGAAAACTAAGATCATGGCATCCGGTCCCATCACTTCATGGGAAATAGATGGGGAAACAGTGGAAACAGAGAGAGACTTTATTTTTTTGGGCTCCAAAATCACTGCAGATGGTGACTGTAGCCATGAAATTAAAAGACGCTTGCTCCTTGGAAGAAAAGTTATGACCAAGCTAGACAGCATATTAAAAAGCAGAGACGTTACTTTGCCAACAAAGGTCTGTCTAGTCAAAGCTATGATTTTTCCAGTAGTCATGTATGGATGTGAGAGTTGGACTATAAAGAAAGCTGAGTACTGAAGAATTGATGCTTTTGTTTTTTTTTTAATTTATTTTTTTTTTTATTTTACAATATTACATTGGTTGGTTTTGCCCTACATTGACATGAATTCACCCCAGGTGAATTGATGCTTTTGAACTGTGTGTTGGAGAAGACTCTTGAGAGTCCCTTGGACTGCAAGGAGATCCAACTGTCAATTCTAAAGGAAATCAGTCCTGCCTATTCATTGGAAGGACTAATGTTGAAGCTGAAACTCCAATATTTTGGTTACCTGATGCAAAGAACCAACTCACTGAAAAAGACCCTGATGCTAGGAAAGATTGAAGGTGGGAAGAGAAGGGGATGACAGAGGATGAGATGGTTGAAGGGCATCACTGACACAATGGACATGAGTTTGAGCAAGTTCTGGGAGTTGGTGATGGACAGCGAAGCCTGGCATACTGCAGTCCATGGGGTGGCAAAGAGTCAGATACAACTGAGGGACTGAACTGAACTAAACTGAGACTTACATGGATAGAAGTATTAGCTCTGGCCCTTATGCAGATCCAGATGACTCAAAATGAACCTCTTTTGAAATAGTTTTTAGTCATCCCAATGCCTGTTGGCATCTCTAAACCTTCCATTCCTGGATTGGGCTAGCATCTTGGGGATTTGGGTGAACAGTTTCAGTATTCTGACTAGTTCTATATGTGGTGTATATCATCAACAGGTGAAAAAAGGCATGGTCTTCATTAATAGGGCATGCTTTCCCTTTCTTCCAGGAGGTGAGTATACATCAACATTTTTAGAAGAAAACACACACCATCACCTTGCCAGAATAGGCCTTACGAAGTACGGCTATCTGCACTATCATCAGAATAAAAGCCCTCCTGGATTTTCATGAAATAGCAAGCTGCATCCAGATATCACCCTCCAGAACAATTAGAAGGCCATTCCTATGAGCGACCTCAAACTGAGGATTTCCAGAGCTCTCTAGAGTTCCAGAAGCAGACAACACCACAAAGTAGACAGCTCTACCCAAGATCTCAGATCAAGAATTTCTCCATTTATCTTCCCTTGAAACCTCTCCTCTGCCCGACCTGCAAAATTCTCTGACCTACAAATTTAAAGCCAAACCCTTCCTCTTTCAGTTAGTGGAAGATTAACTGGAGGTTGCTTGTCTTAACCCATCCCCGCTCTGTTCCTCCACTGTGCACTCCCTCTCAAGCTATGTCTTGCTTCAACTAACTCTTACTGCTTTTTCAACAATTTTAACATGGTCCCAACACCCACTCACACGAATCTTCCGGACCCTAGCCACCTCAACTAATCAGTGTAATTGCTGGTTATGTCAACATCTACATACTGCCCAAGAACCTGAACTAGGTTTCGTTCCTGCCAGTGTGGACACTTGGTGGACCCATTCTGGACAGTGGATGTATGGAAAACACCCTACCTCCTCCTGTGGCAGGGCACTTGAGGATCCCCCATGGAAGCTCAGGGTCTGTCCTTCATTCAGGTGAGGCTATTGGAGGGAAAATTTTCTCTTTGCATTGAAAATAAAAATGGCACTGGACTCTTCTTAGGTGACATACCAAAGCAGTACTGTAATCAAGCACTATGGTTGTATTCCACAGACGGATGGCACCTCAAACCCGCCATAGATGTTACAAATGAGTTCAAGACTGATTATAATGATACAAATGTTTGCCTAGTCACTGGGCAGTATTCCTGGTCTACAGACCACACAAATGGGACCTGGAACAGCTCAGCTGTTTCCCTTGTTGATCTGCGTGATGCCCCAGGCTACAAAGGGGCCAACCAGAATTCTGGAATGACCTGGGCAGGTAATGACACCTATCTCTACAGCTGCCAAAACTGGACTGAAGGTCTTCACCACCAGATGTTTCACAATCCATTCTGCTCTGACAACCTCACAGAGGCACACGGGAAATGGAGATGTACAGATGCCAACATAACTAATGACAGAGGCCACCGTGGACACCAAGATCCAACCTGGTGGGTCACAGGTTCCACTCTGACCTTGTCTGCAAACACCTCTGGTCTGTTTATTTTATGTGGCAATAAAGTATATAAAGGGTTCCCATATAAATGGTCAGGGGGATGTGGTCTTGGCTACTTGGCACCTTCCTCACTAGGTGCATGCGTGTGTGCCAAGTCGCTTCAGTTGTGTCCAACTCCATGACCCTATGAACCCACCAGGCTCCTCTGTCCATGGGTATCTCCAGGCAAGAATACTGGAGTGGGTTGCCATGACCTCTTCCAGGGAATCTTCCCAACTTGGGATCGAACCAGCATCTCTTAGGTCTCCAGCATTGGCAGGACGAGTTCTTTACCACTGGCATCACCTGGGAAGCCCCCCTCACTAGGTATCCCACTTTAAACGCTAACCAGATTACAAGCCTGGGCTCCTTCAGGCATAAAGTAGCACCACACAGATGCATCCAACCAGATATCGTAGGCAAGTACTCGTGTATCAAAACACTGATTCAGTAAGGATGCTTTTTTAAGTTTGAGAACTTCTGATCCCAGAAGAAGCAATTCTGAACATTTCCAGAATCATAGAACCAGGATTCACTACCTCCCCACACACCTTGAAAGTATGTCCACCAAGGGTTGGCAGCTTTGCCTCTGTGCTCCAAAATCACCATCTCTTGGCCCCATGGGCTGCCCAACAAGGGTCACAGTGTACCATCATTGGCAGGCAGTGCTGCTTGTATGGAAGCAGATCATAAGAAATACAGAAGGATGTGAGCCAGCTACTAAAACAGGCTGAAATCCTACATAAGATGAAAGAAGCATGGATTAATTGGACTGACCTGTTCTCGAGGATAAGAGACTGGTTCAGTGAAAAATGGGGCTACATGTTGGGATTTGCTCTTTTAGGCATATTCATCCTTGTATCTGTGCTTTTGTTTGCAGATCTCTTACCTCCCGGCTCTCCACAGCAATCTCCCCAGCTCCTTGCCAGTGAAACTTCATGACAGCTTATAACAGGAAAATGAAGGGGCTAACCCCACCAAAATGGCATGATGGCTATTTTAAACTGAGAACATCTGAACAAACAGCAGCTGAAGGGGGTAAAAAAAAAAAACAACTTCCCTTTGATACATATAGCAAGTCTTTCTAAGAATTCAGCTGCTATAACCCAGGTGGCACTAATGGTATAGAATCTGCATACCCATGCAAGAGATACAAGAGATGTGGGTTTGATCCCTGGGTTGGGAAAATCCCCTGGAGAAGGAAATGGCAACCCACTCCAGTATTCTAGCCTGGAAAATCCCATGGATGATGAGCCTGGTGGGCTACAGTCTATGAGGTTGCAGAGTTGGACATGACTGATCACACATACACTTAACTCCTCTCCCAGGGAGCTTTCTCTAAGGGAGGAGCCTGACTCCACAGCAGGACCTGCCAAGGAACCGTGTAAATACGTCCTGTGAGAACCTTCCATACTTTCCACTGAGGCCTTAAAACCTTTCCCCAGCTGACCCCGTCCTATTCCGCTGGATTATAAATCTGTACTCCTTGAAGTGTGCTCCTGCATACATGTATAATAATCTCTGCTTCTATTAATCTGTCTGTTCATTCACAGGCCCCCAACTACTTCAGCCTAAGTTGAAAAATGAAAAAGTTGGTAAAGGAAAATTTTTCCTCCCAATAATGTTTTCTAGACTTTGCTGGGGACACCAGAGAGTGTTTTCACATACATGAGGGAATTTGGAAACCTGAGGGATTTTGTTTGAAGGTGAAAGAATCCAGTGTCCATGTACACAGGTTCCGTGGAAATCTTTTGTTTCAAACTGAAAATCTTGGGTAATCATCTGGTGTGTTGAATAACTTTCTCTTTCTTTCCCTTAGGGAGAAAGCTATGGACCCTTTAATGTGGGATGATCTGCTATACAGGGCTGATTTCCTGTGGGCCTTTAATCTACAGTCTAAAGGGATGTTTGTCTGGTAAAGACTGTAGTCTTGTTACCACTATAGGCAGTGGCAGTGAGCGAGCAGAGTGGATGTGGCGTTCATTGCATTTCATTTGTCACTTTGTCGCTTCTGTCCTTACATTTTTTTCATTTAATTCTCACAGTGCTCTTCCCATTTTACAGTTGAATAAATTCAAAGGGTAGATAACTTGCTAAAGATTATACCATTACTGAGAATAAAAGCAAGATGCAGAACTGGTATCTAGGGTGCCACCTTTCATAAAGCAGAAGAAAGGAGGAGGCATTCCTCAGAGACATTGCTAGGTTTGGTTCCACATACAATATTGGTGCTAAATAAAGTCGTGCAAATTGTTTGCTTTCCCTGTGCATATAAAAGTTGTTTATACTGTAGTATGTTAAGTGCAGTAGCAATATGTCTAAAAAAACAATCCACATTCCTTAGTTTGAAAGAGTTCCTTAATTTAAAAAATGATAACCATCACTGAACTTCCAGCAAGTCATTATCTTTTTTGCAGTAGTAACATCACAGATTTCTGTAACAAATATAATAACAATAATGAAAAAGTTGATATATTGGGAGAGTTACCAAAATGCGACGCAGATGCAAAGTGAGTAAATGCTGTTGGAAAAATGGAGCTGACAGGCTTGCTCCGCACAGGCTTACACAAACCTTCAGTTTGTGAAGTACGCAGTATCTACAAAGTGCAATAAACCGAAGCAATAAAACAAGAGATGCCTGTGTGTCTATATACATATATTTACCCAGTTTTGCAAAGAGACAAGGAAGGATAAGCCAGAAGCTAATGAAAGTGATTACCTATCATGGGGCTGGGCAGATTCCTACTCCCCTTTCAAAAGTTGAATATAAACAAACTCACGAACATTGTAACAAATGGACAACTTATCCACAGAGAGAAAATTATTCCAATAGCTATTTATTTCAAGCTGTGCTTAAAACAAACAGTATTCTGGGTACATCCTTAGAAGTGGGTTTATTGCTCATAGCGATGCTAGTATCAAAAGAAGGTAAGACATGGAGACAGTGCCAGTGGAACAGGGTTTAGTAAGAGGGCTCCTGAGCACAAGTCCTCTATCTATTCCATTACTGGGTGTGTGAAGCCAAGATGTTAAACTTCTGCACTGAAACTAGAGAAACCTTGAAAAGATGAGCATTCAGCTTTCGGTATTGGGTGATCGTGGTACATGTATAGCTGAGAGGCCTGAGATGCTGTATGAAAGTGGCAGGAGTTGTTCTAAGCAGTTGGGGGAAGTGATAAATTCTTGACACAATCTGCATTTTCTTCTGTAAAATGGAGAAATAAATAGCTTTCCTGGTGGCCTTTTAGACAAAAACAATGATATAAAAAAGTTTATTAACAAATTTCCTTTCAGGAGAAGATTGATGATAGCCACTGACCATTAGAATTCAGTGTTCAAGGGTCACTTTTTAAAAAAATTAGTTAATTTAAATTGGAGACTAATTACAATATTGTGGTGGTTTTTGCCATACATCAACATGAATCAGCCACGGGTGTACATGTGTGTCCCCCTCATCCTGAACACCCCTTCCACCCCCCCTCCCCACCCCACCCCTCTGGGTTGTCCCAGAGCACTGGCTTTCAGTGCCCTGCTTCATACATCAAACTTGCACTGGTCATCTATTTTACATATGGTAATATATATGTTTCAATGCTCTTTTTTCAAATCATCCCACCCTCGCCTTCTCCCACAGAGCTCAAAAATCAGTTCTTTACATCTGTGTCACTTTTGCTGTCTTGCATATAGTGTCGTCGTTACTGTCTTCCTAAATTTGAAGTATATGCATTAATATGCTGTATTGGTGTTTCTCTTTCTGACTTCTTCACTCTATAATAGGGTTCAGTTTCATCCACTTCATTAGGACCCAAATGCATTATTTTTTATAGCTGAGTAGTATTCCATTGTGTATATGGACCACAACTTCCTTTTCCATTCATCTGCCAATGGACATCTAGGTTGCTTCCATGTTCTAGCCATTGTAAACAGCGCTGCAGTGAACATTGGGGTGCATGTGTCTCTTTCAGCAGTAGGATTACTCAGTTGTACGGCAGTTCTATTTCCAGTTTTTTAAGGAATCTCCACACTGTTCTCCGTAGTGGCTGTACTAGTTTGCATTCCCACCAACAGTGTAAGATGTTTCCGTTCTCTCCACACCCTCTCCAGCATTTATTGTCTGTTGACTTTTAATGGCAACCATTCTGGCCAGTATGAGATGGTACCTCATTGTGGTCAAGGGTCACTTTTAAAGAGGTTTGAGACAGATTCAGTCAGTCAATTCAGTCACTCAGTCGTGTCCAACTCTTTGCGACCACATGGACTGCAGCACATCAGGCTTTCCTGTCCATCACCAACTCCCAGAGCTTGCTCAAACTTATTTCCATAAATTCAGTGATGCCATCAGTGATGAGACAGACTAGATTTACTAATCCCTGGTAGAATGTAAACTTCACAAGGACAGGCATATCTTTTGAAACATGATGAAGAGGGTTTTGATGAGCATTAAGTAATGCACGTAAACCTGACCTTAGGCATTGCATAACTAAATGTAAGTGAACTCAGTTGGGCTTCCCTGGTGTCTTAGTGGTAAAGAACCTGCCTGCCAGTATAGGAGACTCAGGAGACATGATTTCAGTCCCTGGGTTGGGAGGATATCCTGGAGAAGGAAATGGCAACTTATTCTGATATTCTTGTCTGGGAAATCCCATGCACAGAGGAGCCTGGCAGGCTACAGTCCAGGGGATCGTGAAAGAGTTTGACACAAGTTAGCAACTCAACAATAGCCAATATGGTTAGCATGTTTGAACATCAGTGTTGGCTATTGTCAGATGTAAATTTCCAAAAACTTATGAATAAAGTTGATTATACCATTTTGGAGTTCTGACCATGGCTCACTTTGGTTCCCTTTTCAAATATTCAGGTATGTTAGAAACCTCATACAAATATGCAGATGTGTTTATTCAGCCCTTATTTGGAGAATCCCATGGACAGAGGAGCCTGGTGGACTACATTCCATGGGGTCGCAAAGAGTCGGACATGACTGAGCGACCTCACTTATTTTACTGTGTGCGCTGTGTGTTCAGTCATGTTTGACTCTTTGTGACCCCATGGTCTGTAGCTCACCAGGCTCCTCTGTCCCAGGAATTTTCCAGGCAAGAATACTAGAGTGGGTTGCTATTTCCTCCTCTAGGGGATCTTCCCGACCTAGGGATTGAACCCACGTCTCTTATGTCTCCTGTATTGGCGTGCAGATTCTTTAAAACTGCACCACAACTATTCAGCCCTTATTTCACACTGTTGAGTTCTAACAAAGTTAGGAACAGTTGTGAAATAAGAGTGCGGTGATTGGAATGTTAGAAAATGTCTGTTGGAAGGATAAAGTCTGTTTTGGTTTTTTTTTGAAGGATAAAGTCTTATTCTGTCAACGGGTATGAGTGATTTCAAGGTGTGTTTAGCAACACAATACTGGGTTAAAGAATATGAATCTTTTATGCTTCTTTACGTAAAAATAATTTCAAAATGAATAATGAATACATTTTTTTAATATTTGGATCTTAAATTACTTGTAGGACAGATTCCCTCTTTCCATCATTTCATAACAGATGGAACACAAGATACATTGATTGGAAAAAGAATTTCTCTATTAGCCAACTCAAAAGGCTTCTCAGATGTTTTAGCAATTAATTGAATTATTTATCAACATTTACCAAGACTCAGTGAAAGATGCCAGAAAATAAGGGCCGTCGTAATCAATTCTGTTAGAGTTAAGAGTGATATTTGTTACAACGATAAAGGATTTGAACACCTGAACTCAGAAATAGAATTAAGACAGCTCTCTAAAAGGCATTGTTTTTAAGTGCTTTGTTCACAAATTGATGCCATTTGAGAAATTTTAGTTTAATGAATGAAACCACCAAAATTGAAGTGTTGTTATGCAAATATCCCATTTCTTATTAAAGTGTAACTGACAAAATTTTGCTATTCTACAGTGGATCTTGCCTATTTCAGTTATTACTGTGGTGATTGACTACTTCTCTATTTATTAATTGGAATTCTACCGTAAGAAAGATTTGTCATCTCAGTCATTATTATCAGTATGGACTTATGGATATATACATTATTCTTTGGTTGTAATCCAAGTCTACTGTTTATACTACTGTTCAAACTGTCCCAGCTTTGGCCTCTGAGAACTCTTAAGGTGGCTCCTACATCCTTTTGACACACTCCCATGCTTCTTTTGTTTTGAACACTTCCTTATTTTTTTGTATTGCTTCAGCCTCATCTTGTAGTTTTCCTGTCCAATCCTAGGACCTGTCATTTTTCTAAGTAACCATGACTCCTTTTACTGATAATGTTATTTAGAAACCAAGATCTAGGCACAAACTGTGCTCACTGTTTCTGTTATTAGGGTGTCGGTGCCTAGGTCCCCTTGGTGGACAAGCTAGGAAATACATCTGTGTATTAATCCACATAGACACAGGTCCTACAGTTCTGTATCTAGACATAATAAATAAAAGAGTTCATACTGATGTCTGTCACCCTCAGTGCCACAGGGTGCATTCTAACCCAGCCTCCTCCCTTACTTATTCGTGACTTCTGTCTCTAATAATGAGAAGTCTGTTGTCATTTGTTAAACTTATTCATTCAACCTTATCCTGTGTGTAAATTAGTTGCATAAAATTACATAGTTAATCCTGGGTGTTCATTGGAAGGACTGATGCTAAAGCTGAAATTCCAATACTTTGGCCACCTCATGAGACGAGTTGACTCACTGGAAAAGACTCTGATGCTGGGAAAGGTTGGGGGTGGGAGGAGACGGGGACGACAGAAAATGAGATGGCTGGATGGCATCACCGACTCGATGGACATGAGTTTGAGTGAACTCCAGGAGTTGGTGATGGACAGGGAGGCCTGGAGTGCTGTGATTCATGGGGTCGCAAAGAGTCGGACACGACTGAGAGACTGAACTGAACCAAACTGAACCCCACCAGTCTCAGGTTTACCAGTTAGAATACAGCATTGGTCTGTCTTGAGCTTTACAGTATCCAATCAAAGTACTGTTTTCAAAAGTTAAGTCTGCTCCCAGATATTTTTTTTTGTCAGAAAGATACCTGTAAGAATTGGAATTTTTTAAATTTTAATTCATATTTCAGTGAACTTTTCAGGAAAAAATATATATGTGTTTTCTGAAATAATAAATACTATCATGTGTGTATATGATATAAAACTATTTAAAAATTGATCCATCATTGGAATCTAGATTATCTAGGTAAAAATGGAATTGAGCAAGAAAACCACTTAAAGGAAGTGGCATGTATTCTCACTCAATTTTAATATTGCATAGATGATCTACTGGAAAAAACACATTGTATTCTAATGGTTATATTGTGACTTTACAGAAGAT
This sequence comes from Moschus berezovskii, assembly GCF_049115385.1. Taxonomy (NCBI): domain Eukaryota; kingdom Metazoa; phylum Chordata; class Mammalia; order Artiodactyla; family Moschidae; genus Moschus; species Moschus berezovskii. The sequence continues at coordinate 77,759,827 of NC_142464.1, read as the reverse complement.
AAAGTATTTAAAGGTAGCTATTAAGGACTATTTCAGGGGGAACCTCTGTACCTGAGCATTGCTGTGATTTAATGTACCTGTAATGAAAACTTGAGAAATGGAGACCTGATTGAAACAAAAAAGATGTTTATTGGAGGTTTATTTGGATTGAAGCCCAGAAGACAGCCTCAAGAAGCACTTGAATTGCGTTCCTCCAGACTACAAAATGGGAGAGGTTTTATCAAGGTAAAAACTGCAAGGTTACAGTTGTTACGTAACTTGTTTATCAAGAATTGTAATTGGAGCTGGCAGGAAGTAAGGGTACTTGTTAAACAAGGATTGATTGGGGTCTGAAATGTTTGCAGAGTTACAAGGGGAAACAGCCTTGCAATAAGCTTACAGCTAGCAGATGTTTTAAAAATGGTTGGTGTCCTTGGTTAGGGATAGTTTATAAAAAGTTCAGGTTCTCAGGGGGAGAGGGATGTGTCTGAGACGAGGTCCTCAGTGAACACTGGGCTCCATTTTTGTATGCCTGTACAATGATTATTCTGTTATTGTTTTAATTTGTCATGATACCTAAATGTGCTGCCAGGTCTCACTTTAAGTTCACAATCACAGAACCAGAATTGGCACTTAACACTGCCAGACAATTCTATAATCTCTACTGTCTTAAATGACTGCCATATTTTGTCATCTTTTCCCTCAGAATAGTCTTATACTCCCCTTCTTCACCCCCCAAGCACATTTTCATCTGATGACCTTGCCTCATACTTCATTGAGAAGTAGAAGCAATTACACAAGCAGTCTATCATTCACCTTCTCACCAACCAGCCTCTATTGGTGCCTGCACTCTGCCTTCCCTTTGTTCCGATGAAGTGCCCTTGAACCTACCAATGTCTGGATCTCACGTTCTTGCACTGAAGCTTGCATCCACCAACTTGGTTGTTCTCATTGAGGACTTCAATTATGTCCATCTTGCCAAATCAGTGGTCCTAACTAGGCTCTTAACAGATCTCTCAATACCATTCTTTTTAATATTTTTAAATTTTTTTAAATTTTTATACAATTTTGTGTGGTTACTTTTATACATTTACAGTTATTACAAAACACTGATTTGTTTTTTTAATTTTATTGAAATATAGTTGATTTACAATGTTGTGTTAATTTCTACAGCAAAGTGATTCAGTTAGAGATTCTTTTTCATATTCTTTTCCATTATGGTTTATCACAGGATATTGAATAGGTTTCTGTGCTATACCGTAGAATCTTATTTTTTATCCATCCTATCTATAATAGTTTGTACTTGTTAATCCTGCTAATCCCAAACTCCCAATTTATCCCTCCCCCTTGGCAACCAGCAGTCTGTTCTCTATGTCTGTGAATCTGTTTCTTTCACCAGTGAAGTTGCTCAGTTGTGTCCAACTCTGCGAACCCATGGGACTGTAGCCTACCAGGCTCCTCCATCCATGGAATTTTCCAGGCAAGAGTACTGGAGTGGGCTGCCATTTCCTTCTCCAGGGGATCTTCCTGTTCCAGGGATCTTCCCGATCCAGGGATCGAACCCAGGTCTCCTGTAGTTGCAGGTAGACGCTTTGCTGTCTGAGCTACCGATATGTTCATTTGTGTCATGTTTTGAATTCCACATATAAGTGATATCATATGGTATTAATATTTGTCTTTCTCTGTCTGACTTAATTCCCTTATGATAATCTCTGGTTGCATCCAAGTTGCTGCAAATGGCATTATTTCATTCTTTCTGTGGTTAAGTATTCTATTATATATGCTTGTAGTACCATTCTTAATAATTGACTACTCCCTCTTTCCAAATACCTTCTTCCTTCAGCCATCACTTTGATGCTTAATTTTACATGTCAGCTTGACTTGGCCATGGGGTGCCCAGATATTTGGTCAAATGTTCTAGGTGTTTCTGTGAGGGTGTTTTGGATAAGATTAACATTTAAACGGGTAGTCTCAGAGCAGATGTCTCTCTCTAATGTAGATGGGCTTTATTTCATCAGTTGAGGGGCTAAACAGACCAAAAAGAATGCCTCTCCCATGAGTAAGAGAATTCCTCCTGCCTGACTGCCTTCAAACTAGGACATCAGCTTTTTTCCTGCCTTTGAAGTTGAACTAAAACACCAGCTCTTCCTGGGTCTTGAGCCTTCTGGCCCTCAATAGGAGCTGCACTCAGTTCTCCTGGTCCTCAGGCCTGTGGGCTCAGACTGGAACTAAAGCATCAGCTCTCCTGCATCTCCAGTTTGCTGACCTACCCTGCAGATCTTGGGGCTTGCCAGGCTTATAATCATATGAGCCACTTTCTTTTAATAAATCTCTGTGCGCACTCCCCTGGCTTTTCTCCTACTGTACTAGGTGCTCTCCTTGGCCAACCCCTCTGTTCCATCTCTAAATGTTGGAGTGTTCTGGGGCTGGGGCTAGACTCCCTACAACTTGTGCAACGGCAACGTGTATGCTCAGTCACTCAGCCGTGTCTGACTCTCTATGATCCCACGGACTGTAGCCCACCAGGCTCCTCTATCCATGGAATTTTCCAGGCAAGAATACTGGAGTGGGTTGCCACTTCCTACTTCAGGGGATCTTCCTGACTCAGGGATTGAACCCATGTCTCCTGCAGCTCCAGCATTGGTGGGTAGATTCTTTACCACTGAGCCACCTAGGAAACCCCTACTACTCTCTGTCTGCTTGGTATTCGGCACCAGAGTCCTAGTCCAGGGCTGGTCTCTATAAACAGTATCTTTGTGTCAATGATTCCCAAATCGATCTCCAAAGCTGATTCCTCCTCTCGCCTCTAAACTAATATATTCTTACATATTTATTGTCACCAGTTGACTGTTTCATGTCCACCTCCACTTAATCATGGTCAAAACTTTACTCTCAATTGCCTCCCCAAACCTGCTCCCTCTTCAGTTTTCCTGGGCTCAGTGAATGATGACACTGTGCACTCAAGTTGCTCATCCCTGAATCATATGGTTTCCACTATTCCTCTGTCCTTTTCCCCATCTGCCCACATATGCAATTTGCCAGCCCATCAGCAAATTCTTTCAACTCATTTCTATCCACATCACCCTATTCAAATAACTTCTAGCTAGACTGCTACTGTGCTGTGCTGTGCTGAGTTGCTCAGTCATGTCCGACTCTTTGAGAACCCAGGGACCGTAGCCCACCAGGTTCCTCTGCCCATGGGGATTCTCCAGGCAAGAATACTGGAGTGGGTTGCCGTGCTCTCTTCCAGGGGATCTTCACCCACTACTAACTCTTCTAATAGAATCCAATCTTGTCCTCCTGAAATTTATTATTTATTTACAAGAAATAAAAATTTATTCTTTATTCTTTTAAAAGGAGACTTTTAAAAGCGAACAATACCACAGAATTTCTGACATGTCAAGGGCTTCCCATGATAACTAGAATAAGATCCAAAGCCCTTACATGGCCTGTAAGGCCTTAGTGATCAGAGCCTCCTCTCCCCCATGTGTGTTCTTAAGAAGGTAGTTCTGGCTCTGCCCACAGTGCTCACCAAGGCCCCATCTTCAATACCGGGACTCTTGCCACTCAGGTCTCAGTTTAAATACTACCTTCCAGAGGCTTCATTTACCTGAGCACCACATCTCAAGAAGCACCTGCATCCCTCACTTTGTGACACATTTACTCCCCAGTAGTTTTTTTCCCTTCTAGACTAAATGAGGGATAGTGCGGGCTACACCCATCAGAATGTAGGAGGTTTTGAATGAGAATAAAAGTGAACTTTTGGGGACTTCCCTGGTGGTCCAGTGGTTAAAACTCTGAGCTTCCAAAGCAGGGGGCAGGGGTGGGGTGGGGAGAGTTAGATCCCTGGTTGAGGAACTAAGATCTCACAAACCACGTGGCCAAAAAAATTAAAATAAAAAATAATTTAAATAATTAAAAATAAAACAACCCAAAAAATGAAATAATATTTTTTAAGTGAACCTTTGGTTCTCCTGGTCTTATTTTAAAAATCTAGTTTATTGTGTAATTATTCACTTATTTACTCATCCATTCATTCAACAGTCAAGAAACATTAGTTGAGAAAAAAATAAATATTACTTGATTATTTCCCATGTGCCTGCCCTTGTTTCAGGTGCTGGACATAAATCAGTGAGCAAGACAGACAGGTTGCTCAAAATTCTCCAAGCCAGGCTTCAGCAATATGTGAACTGTGAACTCCCAGATGTTCAAGCAGGTTTTAGAAAAGACAGAGGCACTAGAGATCATATTGCCAACATCTGCTGGATCATGGAGAAAGCAAGAGAGTTCCAGAAAAACATCTATTTCTCCTTCATTGCCTATGCCAAAGCCTTTGACTGTGTGGATCACAATAAACTGTGGAAAATTCTGAAAGAGATGGGAATATCAGACCACCTGACCTGCCTCTTGAGAAACCTGTGTGCAGGTCAGGAAGCAACAGTCAGAACTGTACATGGAACAACAGACTGGTTCCAAATAGGAAAAAGAGGACGTCAAGGTTGTATATTGTCACCTTGCTTATTTAACTTATATGCAGAGTACATCATGAGGAACGCTGGGCTGGAAGAAGCACAAGCTGGAATCAAGATTGCTGGGAGAAATATCAATAACCTCAGATATGCAGATGACACCACCCTTATGGCAGAAAGTGAAGAGGAACTCAAAAGTCTCTTGATGAAAGTGAAAGAGGAGAGTGAAAAGATTGGCTTGAAGCTCAACATTCAGAAAACAAAGATCATGGCATCTGGTCCCATCACTTCATGGGAAATAGATGGGGTAACAGTGGAAACAGTGTCAGACTTTATTTTGGGGGGCTCCAAAATCACTGTGGATGCTGATTGCAGCCATGAAATTAAAAGACGCTTACTCCTTGGAAGGAAGGTTATGACCAACCTTGATAGTATATTAAAAAGCAGAGACATGACTTTCCCATCCAAGGTCCGTCTAGTCAAGGCTATGGTTTCTCCAGTGGTCATGTATAGATGTGAGAGTTGGACTGTGAAGAAAGCTGATCGCCAAAGACTTGATGCTTTTGAACTGTGGTGTTGGAGAAGACTCTTGAGAGTCCCTTGGACTGCAAGGAGACCCAACCAGTCCATTCTAAAGGAGATCAATCCTGGGTGTTCATTGGAAGGACTGATGCTAAAGCTGAAATTCCAATACTTTGGCCACCTCATACAACAAGTTGACTCACTGGAAAAGACCCTGATGCTGGGAAGGATTGGGGGTGGGAGGAGAAGGGGATGACAGAGAATGAGATGGCTGGATGGCATCACCGGCTCGATGGACATGAGTTTGAGTAAACTCCGGGAATTGGTGATGGACAGGGAGGCCTGGCGTGCTGTGATTCATGGGGTCGCAAAGAGTCGGACACGACTGAGTGACTGAACTGAAGAGAAGAAAACAATACACAAGCAAAATCACACTTTGAAAAGTATGATTGTGACGTGATTGTGAGTTGCTGGCAGGCTATCTTATAAGCAGTAGAGCACTTAACCAAAGTCTCTGATAAGCTACTTTCTTGCAGTATATTGGGATTTTTACATATCTTTGCTGGGAGTCAGTTCCCCTACTATAAAATGGAAATGATAATAACAGAATGTTTCTCATTGGGTTCTTGTGAGAGTCCTGGATTATTGAAAATAAAGTATCAGAAAGTGCCTTGACACTTCATAAATATTCAGTTCAGTTCAGTTCAGTTCAGTCACTCAGTCGTGTCCGACTCTCTGCGACCCCATGAATCACAGCACGCCAGGCCTCCCTGTCCATCACCAACTCCCGGAGTACACTCAAACCCATGTCCACAGAGTCGGTAATGCCATCCAGCCATCTCATTCTCAGTCGTCCCCTTCTCCTCCCGCCCCCAACCTTTCCCAGCATCAGAGTCTTTTCCAGTGAGTCAACTCGTCGCATGAGGTGGCCAAAGTATTGCAGTTTCAGCTTTAGCATCATTCCCTCCAAGAACATCCAGGACTGATCTTCTTTAGAATGGACTGGTTGGATCTCCTTGCAGTATAAGGGACTCTCAAGAGTCTTCTCCAACACCACAGTTCAAAAGCATCGATTCTTCGGTGATCAGCCTTCTTCACAGTCCAACTCTCACATCCATACATGACCACGGGAAAAACCATTGCCTTGACTAGACAGACCTTGGTTGGCAAAGTAATGTCTCTGCTTTTTAATATACTATCAAGGTTGGTCATAACTTTCCTTCCAAGGAGCAAGCGTCTTTTAATTTCATGGCTGCAATCAGCATCTGCAGTGATTTTGGAGCCCCCAAAAATAAAGTCTGACACTGTTTCCACTGTTTTTCCATCTATTTCCCATGAAGTGATGGGACTAGATGCCATGATCTTTGTTTTCTGAATGTTGAGCTTCAAGCCAATCTTTTCACTCTCCTCTTTCACTTTCATCAAGAGGCTTTTGAGTTCCACTTCACTTTCTGCCATAAGGGTAGTGTCATCTGCATATCTGAGGTTATTGATATTTCTCCCAGCAATCTTGATTCCAGCTTGTGCTTCTTCCAGCCCAGCGTTCCTCATGATGTACTCTGCATATAAGTTAAATAAGCAAGGTGACAATATACAACCTTGACGTCCTCTTTTTCCTATTTGGAACCAGTCTGTTGTTCCATGTCCAGTTCTAACTGTTGCTTCAGTTTTTATTATTACTTTAAACTGGGAACTCACATAAAGTTTCCGGGAGGAAGAAATATTTAAGCTGAGACCTAAAGGACGTAAGAGACCCAGCCTTGTGCAGATGGGCTAGGGAGAACATTCCAGGCAGAGGAAACGGGTGATACAAGACTCAGGCGGGGCCCTTCAAGGCCAGAGACTGAGCGGGAGGTGAGTGATCACTTGGGGCTGCGTGAGCTTGACCAAGGGTTTAAATTTTTAGGAGCCATGGAAAAGCAAGGGAGAGTGTTAAGTGTGAGAGGTGACCCAGTCTTAACCAAAATCTTTTAGAAGGATCACTCAGCTCATCAAGCAGATAATAGATTTTTAGGAAAGCAAGGGTGGAAGGAGAAGGACAAGTTGGAGAATATATTTCGGAGGTTAAGGTACTGAAGGCTGCGGGCAGGATGGTAGCTGCAGAGGCTGGGAGAAATGATGAGTTAACTGTATCGTACTTGATTTTTAAACTTCCAGTTCTGATATTGTGCTTTTGTTTTCCATTTTACAAATATTTAAAATTATAATATATATTCCAATGTCTTTTTCTATTGAGTTCTTCAAAACAGAGAGAAATTAACTTTTCTTTCACTGATGTTTCAAAAATCACGCCCTGATAAGTCTCCATGAAGTTAAGCTTTTACGTTTAAATTTTTATCTACAAATTTATCTTTTAGATTTCTATTCAGTTATCAAAATATATTCATTAGTTTCCTTTATCTCTTTGATTTTGAATGCTCTTAACACAGCCAGATTTTCTGTTTTCTGTTTCTTTCTTCTTTAAACTTGGGGTTTCTTCTTTAAACTTGTGTCTGTTTCTGGATTCTTTTACATTCAAGTACAATTCCACTATATCACTGCTGCTGCTGCTGCTGCTAAGTCACTTGAGTCGTGTCCGACTCTGTGTGACCCCATAGACGGAAGCCCACCAGGCTTCCCCATCCCTGGGATTCTCCAGGCAAGAACACTGGAGTACTAGTCTGTAATTGCTGCAAAAAAGGATGTAAAAACTGATAACAGCTTTTCCCTTTCAGATATTCCTTTATTATTGAATCCATGTACTTTTCCATTTTAAAAATTATTTTTTCTTTATATTTAGTATCTATGTTTAATTGTAATTGCATTAAAATAAAATGTTATAATTTACATATTTATGCAGTTATAAATAAGGAAAACATACATATAAAAACTTAGTTTCAAGTTTCAGAATTTCTTATGCACCCAATATTTCATTGTTTATTTTCTATCTCCCTCCATCCTTTGGGTCTAAAAATTCACACTATTTGAGGATATGCTATAGTTCTCCACTTGTCTTTATTCCTTTTTCAAAAAACTCCCATTTTACAGATGGATAGACTAAGACTCAGAGAGCTTAAATAATTTCCCAATTTCCCACAGCTGCTAAGGGTGAAAGCCAAGATGGGCACCAAACAGCCCGCTCTACAAGCTGCCCTCTGAAGCACTATCCTGTATGGTTGATAACTAAACCAATAAAACAAAAGAAAATAAAGTATATATCTAAGTATTGTATATTTTTAAGTTTGATCTCTTATTTTCAGCTGGTATATGAGGATCCTATTGATTTTTATCTTTTTCTCACCATTAACCTATTTTTATATCTCTAGAATTTTTCTTTAAAACCTAATTACTCTGGATTTTCTAAGACTATCAATTGCATTACCAGCAAATAATGGTGCTTTTCTCTTTTCATGTATAATTACATTAGCATACAATTTCCAAAGAAATCTTAAATAGTTGTGTAAGTGGGAGCTAATTTTTAGACCTGAAATTAAAGAAAATATTCTAGTTTAATTATTAGATCTAATTGCATGAAAGTTTATTTTTTTAATTCTTAAATGTATTCACTTTGTCTCTGATAGGAACAAAAATTTCTGTAATAATGGAAGGTAGAGTTGAGACTTCCTCTCAACCACCCCACTTCCAACTTGGATTATAGGTGTAAGTGCTCTGACTGTGTGCGTGCTAAGTCACTTCAGTCGTGTCTGACTCTTTGCGACTCCGTGGACTGTAGCCCACCAGGCTCCACTGTCCATGGGGATTCTCTAGGCAAGGATACTGGAGTGGGTTGCCATGCGCTCCCCCAGGGGATCTTCCCAACCCAGGGATCAAACCATATCTCCTGCATTGTAGGCAGAGTCTTTACCACTCAGCTACCAAAGAAGCCCCAAATGCTCTGACTAGAAGATCTTAAAATTATAAAGATGAATTCAGTTAAACTGGATTTGAAAGTATGGGAAATTTAAGTGTTATTTAGATATTATGGGGAAAGAAAAAATACTTTTGATGAAACAGTGTTCCTAATCCACTGTTTGGAGCACTAGTTCTCAAACCGGGCTGCACACTCGGATCAACTGGCAAGATTTACAGAAGATATTGATGCCTGTGCTCCGCTCCCAGGCAATCTGATATAATTGGTCTGGGGTGCAACATGAGCACCGGAAGGTTTTAAAAACACCCCAGAAAGTTCTCATGTATGGCCAAGTTTTACAATCACTAGTTTAGGGACGACTCTAAACCCATTTCTCACCCTGCACAAATTCTGGTTATAAAGGTTTGTATAACCTAGTAGTAAAATATGTCACTGTATATACATCAATATTCATAGTAGCCAAAAAAATGGAAACAATCCAGTACCCATTGATGTATGTGAATAAACAAAATGTACATGCACACAATGCAGTATTATTTAGCCTTAAGAGGGAATGAAATTCTGTTAGATGCTGCAATATGCATGGACGCTGAAAACATCATGCTGAGTGAACTAAGCCAGATCTTGCATGATTCCCCTGAATCTGAAGTTTCTAGAAGGGTCAAATTTGTAGAAACAGAGTGGAATAGAGGTTACCAGGGCCTGGAAGATTTACTGTTTAAGAGGTGTAGTTTCAGTTTAGGGATGATAAAAATTTTCTGGAAATGGATAATGGTGTTGATTGCACAACGTTGTGAATATTCTTAATGCCACTTAATTGTACATTAAAAAATGGTTGAAGTGGTAAATTTTATGTTGCTGCTGCTGCTGCTGCTAAGTCGCTTCAGTCGTGTCCGACTCTGTGCAACCCCACAGACGGAAGCCCACCAGGCTCCCCCGTATGTATATTTTAAAACAATAAAAAAAATGTTAAGCATAAAAGTTGCCAGTGGTGGGCTACGAGCCACCTTTCCCAGCTAGTTTTAGAGTGTTGGTGGTAAGGAATATGATACAGAGTAATTTAGTAATGGTCTTAATAGAGTTTGGTGATAATTTTCTCTCCACATCATTTTCAAAGATGGCAGCTCTTTTTATTTTTATTTTATTTTTTAAGTTTTGGCTGCGCTGGGTCTTCCTTTCAGCGCATGGGCTTTCCGTAGTTGTGGCACAAGGACTTCTCATTGAGGAGCGTGGTCTTCTCACGTTGCAGAGCATGGGCTGTAGAGCTCACTGACTTCTCTAGTTGTGGTGTGTGGGCTCAGCTGTCCCAAGGCATTTGGGATCTTAGTTCCCCAACCAGGTATAGAACCACGTCCCCACATTGGAAGGTGGATTCTTAACCACTGGACCAAACAACAGCTAACTGTTATAAACCTTTGCATGTGTGCATAAAGCTGAAATCTGCAATGCAATGCTGTAAAAACTACTGTGTGAGGATCCTTTTGAAGCAAAGTTCAGAAGTGAGTCTCTTTCACCCTCACACCTTTGATGCATTCCCTCCTGGACTGCGCATGGACACAGCAACCAAAACCGAAACATCTAGATCACTATTTCTATTATGTGAGACATTTAGCAAGAGAAGTATAATTTGTATCTGACATGACGCTATTTCTGGTTTTCCAAAGAGAAAGATAAAGTGAAATAAGTCTCTTAGGTATCAAATTTTCATGACAAAAATTAGGCTATTTATAGTCTTAACTGAAGTAAATGGATCACAATGTTAAAGGGCTTGATTTATCAGTCCGGATGATCTGCTTGAGCAGAAGACAGGTGAGCTCTCATAGCTTGGTTTTCCTATGCAAAATAATTGTATCATAAATTCATACTGACTGCAAGGAACATGTTAACATTCAGAGTTTCTAAATTCTAAAAGATGTCCAGGAGATACTCTTCCTCCTTAAGCAGGAGATTCTAGAACTGTACTGTCTAGAAGTGTGCTCTTGAAATGAGGTTAGTGCTTCAGTTCAGTTCAGTTCAGTTCAGCCGCTCAGTCGTGTCCGACTCTCCGCGACCCCTTGAATCACAGCACGCCAGGCCTCCCTATCCATCACCAACTCCCGGAGTTCACTCAAACTCATGTCCACAGAGTCGGTGATGCCATCCAGCCATCTCATTCTCTGTCGTCCCCTTCTCCTCCCGCCCCCAACCTTTCCCAGCAGGAGATTCTAGAACTGTACTGTCTAGAAGTGTGCTCTTGAAATGAGGTTAGTGCTTACTGAGTATATTAATTCCCTATGGCTGCTGTAACAAATGTCACAAAATTGTTGGCTTAAAGCACACGTTCACGATCTTACAGTTCTGGGGGTCAGACTTGGAAGTCAGTTTCCCTGGGTCAACATCAGGGTGTCTGCAGGGCCATGCTCCTCTTGAAGGTTCCAGGGAACAGTCTGCTTCTTTGCCTCTTCCAGCTTGTAGAGCTCCACTCCGAGCATTCATTGGCTCAAGTTTCCCCCTCTACCTTGAAAGCCTGCAGTGTAGCATCCTGCCTCAGCTGTCACGTTGTCTTTTCCTTCTGTTCTGCAGCCAGATCTCTCTGTCCCCTTCTTATAAGACACCTGTAATTACATTTAGGGCCCATTCGAATAATCCAGGATAATTTCTCCACCTCAAGATCTATAATCTAGAGGGGAGGAGAGGGCGACATGTATGGAAAGAGTAACATAGAAACTTACATTGCTGCTACTGCTGCTAAGTCACTTCAGTCGTGTCTGATTCTGTGTGACCCCACAGACGGCAGCCCACCAGGCTCCCCCGTCCCTGGGATTCTCCAGGCAAGAACACTGGAGTGGGTTGCCATTTCCTTTTCCAATGTGTGAAAGTGGAAAGTGAAAGTGAAGTCGCTCAGTCGTGTCTGATTCGTAGCGACCCCATGGACTGCAGCCCACCAGGCTCCTCCGTCCATGGGATTTTCTAGGCAAGAGTACTGGAGTGGCTTGCCATTGCCTTCTCCGAAACTTACATTACCATATGTAAAATAGATATCCAACGGGAATTTGCTGTATGGCTCAGGAAACTCAAACAGGGGTTCTGTATCAACCTAGAGGGATGGGGTGGGGAGGGAGATGGGAAGAAGGTTCAAAAGGGAGGGGATATATGTATGCCTATGGGGGCTTCTCTGGTGGCTCAGATATCTGGTAAAGAGTCTGCCTGCAGTTTGGGAGACCCTGATTCGATCCCTGGATCGGGAAGATCCCCTGGAGAAGGAAATGACAACCCACTCCAGTATTCTTCCCTGGAAAATCCCACAGATGGAGGAGCCTGGCAGGCTACAGTCCATGGGGTCACAAAGAGTCAGACACAACTGAGCAACTTCATTTTTCTTTCTTATGGCTAATTCATGTTGAGGTTTGACAGAAAACAAAAAAATTCTGTAAAGCAATTATCCTTCAATAAAAGATTTTAAAAAAAGATCTTTAGTCTAATCATATCCATAAAGTCCCCTTTGTTATATAAGGTACAACAAATAGGTGCTGGATATTAGGAGGTGGATCTGTTTGGAGGCCATTATTCAACCTACCATACTGAGGACTGAATTTCTTATTTAATTAAATTTAAATATCCATGTGGCTAGTGGTCACCCTAGTGGACAGTACAAATATAGGACATTTCATCCTCACAGGAAGTTCTATAGAAACAGTGCTGCTTTAGGAGACATCTAGCAGCCAATGTTGGAGAAGGAAATGGCAAACTGGTGTTCTTGTTCCACTCCAGTGTTCTTGCCTGGAGAATCCCAGGGACAGGGGAGCCTGGTGGGCTGCCGTCTATGGGGTTGCACAGAGTCGGACACGACTGAAGCAACTTAGCAGCAGCAGCCGCCGCCAATGTAGGCTTCCCTGATAGCTCAGTTGGTAAAGAATCCACCTGCAATGCAGGAGACCCCAGTTCAATTCCCAGGTTAGGAAGATCCGCTGGAGAAGGGATAGGCTACCCACTCCAGTATTCCCTGGTGGCTCAGCTGGTAAAGAACCCGCCTACAATGTGGAAGACCTGGTTTCAATCCCTGGGTGGGGAAGATCCCCTGGAGAAGGGAAAGGTTACTCACTCCAGTTTTCTGACCTGGAGAATTCCAAAGACTGTATAGCCCATGGAGGTCACAAAGAGTCGGACACGACTGAGCAATTTTCACTTTCAGTAGCCAATTCTAGATAGTTCATTTCATAGTTACAGGCCATCTTAAGTTATTATTGGGCTGCTCTTCAAAAGAAAAAAAAAACTATATAATTTTTTTTTAAAGAAATTCAGAACACATCTTCGCATAGATGGCCAAGGAAAACCCCTAGTGATCCTTCATCACTGAGCCATGAGGTCATGAGTACTTATGATGGGCCAGGCACTGAACTCTAAAAGTTCATAATCTACAACATAATTATTAAACAACATGATAGCAGGAGGCACTGGGAGCATGAGATCAGAAACCAGGCCTGGTGAGGTCAGGAAAGGGATTCTGGAGAATGAAAAAGCCTAATGGGTTGCCAGGCCAAGAAGGGTGAGAAAGAACACAGGCAGAGGGTAAGAAAGATGTTACTGGCACAGAGGAAAGAGGTTAAGAGAGGATTTGGGAGTAAAGTAGTACCATGTGACTGAATATGTGGGCTCCAAAGGGAGAAGGCAGAAAATAAGGCGGGGGACACATCTTAACTGGGTCTAGTACGTTATCATAAGGAGTTTGAGCTTTTCCCTTACTATCAGGATTGGTGTTAATGCAAATAACAGAGGCCCAGTGATAGTGACCAAGGTTCTGATCACTAATTAAGATGTGTGGGAATTTGCCACACACATCAGCTCTATTCTGACACTATCTACCTGGAGATAGCATCAGATTCCACAGATCAAGGACTCAGTCCCAACACCCGCTCCGGGCTCAAACATCCAATGCCAATTGTGAGTCTAGATTGTTACCTGTGGTTTTGACCAACTGACTTAAATCAGATGTCGCCACAACTCTAAACTTGGGTTCAACTATAGTAATTAGAATGACTCTCAAACCTCAGAGAAAGTTTATTTACTAAATTATCAGTTTATTATAAAAAGGTATAACTCAGGAACAGCCAGATGGAAGAGATGCAGAGGGCAACATATCAAAAAGGGGAGCAGAGTTTACACGCCCACTTTGAGGGTACCATTCTCCCAGAATCGCCATGGGCTCACCAACCCAGAGATCTCTGAACCCTGTCTTTTGGTGTTTTGTAGAGGCTCCTTACTAAGGCATGACTGATTAAATCAGTGGCCATTAGTGACTGAGTCAGCCTCCAGCCCCTTTCCTTCCCTGGTGTGGGGTAGGGAAGAGAGAGGAGGGACTAAAAGTTCCAATCCTCTAACCACAGGGTTGGGTCCTCTGGCAACCAGCCCCTATCCTGTACTTTCCAAAAGTCACATCATTAACATAACAAAAGACACTTTTTATTGTACTCATCAAGAGTTTTAGTTCTGTGCCAGAAACAGGGCCAAAGACCCAATGTATATTTCTTACTATGAGTCACAGTACACAGGACCTTGAACAAGGCAGATGTTTATCAGGACCAAAGCTGATGTAGAAGTTGTGCTCCATACAGTTCTCAGGCGCTCAGATTCCTCCTAACTCATTTCTCTGCCATCTTTAGTATGTTAGTTTCCAAGGGCTACCATAACAAAAGACCACAAACTGGGTGGCTTAAAGAACAGAAGAGCAGCGTCTCCCAGTTCTGGAGGTTGGACATCCGAGAAGGAGCTTTCTAGAGGCTGGAGGGATGAATCTGGTCCAGGTCTATCTCCTGGTTTCTGGTGGTTTCCTGGGAAACTTGGGCATTCCTTGGCTTGTACAGTCATCTCTTCCTTCATCTTCGTATTCATATAGCATTCTTTCTGAGTGTGTGTTTCTGTGCCCATGTCTCTCCTTTTCATAAGGACACCAGTCAAACTGTATTAGGTGCTGCTCTACTTTAGTACGACCTTCTTATCTAATTACATCTGCAATGATCCTACAATATCACATTTCAAATAAAGTCATGTCTAAGGCAATGGCAAGCCACTCCAGTACTCTTGCCTAGAAAATCCCTTGGATGGAGGAGCCTGGTAGGCTGCAGTCCGTGGGGTCGCTAAGGGTCGGACACGACTGAGCGACTTCACTTTCACTTTTCACTTTCCACTTTCACACATTGGAGAAGGAAATGGCAACCCACTCCAGTGTTCTTGCCTGGAGAATCCCAGGGACAGGGGAGCCTGGTGGGCTTCTGTCTATGGGGTCACACAGAGTCGGACACGACTGAAGTGACTTAGCAGCAGCAGCAGCAAGGAGGACTTGGACACATGAATTTAGGGGAGACACAATCCAACCCATCACATCTAGGAGATGGTCAAAGATGGCAGCTAGAGATGCAGCCATCACAGTCACATTCAAGGTCTTCTTAAAGGGCCCATCCTTACACTGGAGGGTTTCTCAAAGCAGCCTAGCACGAACAGATTCTGGTTTTGAGGTGAGAGTCATTGGAGAGTCAATCTTGAAAGAGGATACTGACCACTTGTTAGCAATGCCTCCTCTTCAGAAGTGAGATCAGAGAAAAGCCTGGCTGAGGATTGAGAAGACGAACAGGGAAACTTGTTGCTTCTCGGATCATTCCAGAAGGAGGAGAAAGGATCAGGAGTCATCTACAACACTAAGCTGCTAAGGACATCTGACTCATTTCCCACGGACTAGTTTCAACTATGACGCCAGCTGTCATTTCTTCTGTGCTTTCACCCCCTTTTCTTTTTGCAAAATCTTTTCTGCTGGGGGGTTGTGGTTATTGTGGGTTTGCCTCCACTATGAGACCATACGTTCCTCAAGAGGAAGCAAAATACCTTTTAAGTCTGATAACTCTCATAGAGGTGGTGGTGGTGGGATTCATAGCTTTAATCTCAGCTCCAGCACTGATTAGCCATCTAACTCCTAGAATGTTAGTTTTATCATCTGAAAAAAAAAATGTAGGAACAGTATATATCTCACAATGTTGTTAGGATTAAAAATAACAAATGCAAGTACTTGGGGTATAGTATTTAGTAGATGCTCAATGGTAACTATTATTGGTTATTTGTTAGAGTTTATCCTAGGGGCCAGCACAGGGCATCTCACAGAGTAAGCACTCAATAAATATCTGTTGCCCCAATGGAAATTTAGATCATGACCACAGCCCTGTGCTATCCTCATGTGTGGAAACTGATGACAATTAAAACAGCCATCACAGTAACTATAAGACACAAGACATTGGAAAAGAAACAGTCATTAAAGGCAATCAAGCATTGTGGGGATAAATAAATGCATGTAACATAAAAAGGAACACCGGAAGGACATAAGTACATATGTATCATTTCCAAGTCAAAAGACTCCAATGATACCACGGAATAAACAGGACAGTATGGTTTAAGGAGTCCCTTACACATAGGAGCCAGATTTGACTCAGACCTTTGATTACAAGTCTGAGGGCAAACTCTCAGACACAGCTAGTAACAGCCCAGGAAAGCCCTCTGAAAGAAAATTGTGTGACCTTGGATGAGATCAGACAATAAACTACAGGTGATGGCACTATAGCAGGAAACTTTCCCTATGATTTGGGGCTACATATTTTATGGTGTCTGATCACAGGAAATGTCTCCTAAAACATTAAACTTTCCCAAACCTGAAATAATATTTTCGTTGCTAAAAGTACAAGGTCAAAACAGCTGGATGTCTTACCTATCTTTGGGAAGATGCATTTTTAATTTATTTTTAAAAAGATATTACACAGGTATTTTTGAAGACCAGCCCAGCCATAAACTCTAGATGGCCTGTGGCTGTGAAATGAAGTATCTGGTATTGGCATCTGGAGGTCTTCTAAAGCAGTGCTGTCAACAGAACTTCCTATGAAGATTTTCTATATCTGCTCTTACCAATATGGTAGCCACTAGCCCCATAGCTATTTAAATTAAATTTAAAAAATCAGTTCACTGGTATACTATCAAGGGTAATTATAAAGCTATAGTAATGAAGACTATGTGGTATTGGTGCAAAGATAGACAAAATCAACCTATTAAATAGAACAGAGTGGGAAATAGGTCTACCTGTATGTGGTCACCTGATTTGTGACAACTGCAAATGTGGGCAAGTGATCAATTAAATAACCATGCTGGATTCACTGGATAGCCATATAGAAAAAAAGATGTCTGGATCTTCCTTTATATCTGATTACTCACAACAATCAGTTCAAAATGGATTACTATGCTAAATGGGCAAATTAAAACAGGAAAACTTTTGGAGGAAAATAGAGAAAGAATCTTCATAACCTGGAGTAGGCAGAGATTTCCTAAGACCAGTCACCATCAAAAATTGATACCTTGGAATATTAAAACTAAGAACATAGGATTTGCTTGTGTCTCTGTGGTAAAGAATCTGCCTGCCAAACACAGGGGACACAGGTTCAATCCCTGGTCCAGGAAGACCCCACAAACCGGGGAGCAACTAAACCCATGTGCCACTACTACTGAGCCTGTGCACTAGAGCCCAGAAGTCACAGCTACTGAAGCCCTCACGCCTAGAGCCTATGCTCTGCATCAAGAGAAGATGCTGCAATGAGAAACACATGGACGACAACTACAGACAAAACCCCCTCACTGCAACTAGAGAAAAAGCCCATACACCAATGAAGACCCCAGCCCAGCCAATAAATAAATAATAAGAACCCTCCCTCTCAAAGGGCATTGCTAGAAGAATGAGAAGGAACTCAGAATTGAAAGAGATATTTGAAACACATACACTTGACAAAGGAGGCATATTTTAAAAGTCCTCTTACTATGGATAAACTAGTATATTTACCCAATGGAATTCTACTCAGCAATAAAAAGAAATGAATTATTGACACATGCAACAACATGAAGGAATCTGAAGTACAGTAGGCTGAGTGAAAGAAGTCACAAAATAGCACACATGTATGATTCTAGTTATATGAAATTCTGAAACAGTTAAAGCTAATCTACAGCAGGAAAAAAATAAACTGTGGTTTCCATCAGGAAAGTGGAAATGGAGATTAACTGGAAGGTGGCATTGAACTTGAAACTCCTTTGCTCAAAAATCAGGCAATCTACGCTGAAGATTTGTGCATTTAAGTTTTACATCAAAAGAAGAAACCTTAAATACTGAATTATATATATGCTGAAGTATTTAGAAGACATGTATTGCTATCTGCAATCAGTTTTGAAATGCAACAACATGAAGATGGATAAAGGGAAGGACAGAAATATAATAAAACAGGTTCGATAAAAAATGGGAGATCAAAGCAGTCAGTCCTAAAGGAAATCAACACTGAATATTCATTGGAAGGACTGATGCTGAAGCTGATGCTCCAATACTTTGGTCACTTGATGTGTGCTGTGCTGTACTTAGTCACTCAGTTGTGTCCAACCCTTTGCGACCCCATGGACTGGTGCATATCAGGCTCCTCTGTCCATGGGTATTCTCCAGGCAAGAATACTGGAGTGGGTTGCCATGCCCTCCTCCAGGGGATCTTTCCAACCCAGGGATCAAAACCAGGTCTCCTACATTGCAGCCAAATTCTTTACCATCTGAGCCACCAGGGAAGCCCTTGATCACTTGATGCAAAGAGCCAACTAACTGGAAAAGACCCTGATGTGGGGAAAGATTGAAGGCAGGAGGAGAAGTGGGTGACAGAGGATGAGATGGTTGGATGGCATCACCGACTCAACAGACATGAGTTTGAGCAAACTCCAGAAGATAGTGAAGGACAGGGAAGCCTGGCGTGCTGCAGTCCATGGGGTCCCAAGGAGTCGGACATGACTTAGCAACTGAACAACAGCAACAGAATCTGTGTGGCAGGTTTACTTGTGTTTACTGTAAAATTCCTTAAACTTTGCTATTTGAACATTTTTATAATCAAGTATTAGGAAAAAATTTAAAAAACAACTCAGGAAAATGAGCAAAAAAGTTAACAGAAACTTCATAAAGTTATTTCTAAATAACCAATAACCATATGACAAGGTGCTCAACTGCATTAATCCAGTTCCAGTTTAGTCCAGTACAGTCCAGTTCGTGTCTGACTCTTTGCAACCCCATGAACCGCAGCATGCCAGGCCTCCCTGTCCATCACCAACTCCCGGAGTCTACCGAAACCCATGTCCATTGAGTGGATGATGCCATCCAACCATCTCATCCTCTGTCATCCCCTTCTCCTCCTGCCCTCAATCTTCCCCAGAATCAGTGTCTTTTCAAATGAGTCAGCTCTTTGCATCAGGTAGCCAAAGTATTGGAGTTTTAGCTTCAACATCAGTCCTTCCAATGAACACCCAGGACTGATCTCCTTTAGGATGGACTGGCTGGATCTCCTTGCAGTCCAAGGGACTCTCAAGAGTCTTCTTCAACACCGCAGTTCAAAAGCATCAATTCTTTGGCGCTCGGTTTTCTTTATAGTCCAACTCTCACATCCATACATGACTACTGGAAAAACCATAACCTTGACTAGACAGACCTTTGTTGACAAAGTAATGTCTCTGCTTTTTAACATGCAGTCTAGGTTGGTTATAACTTTCCTTCCAAAGAGTAACTGTCTTTTAATTTCATGGCTGCAATCACCATCTGCAGTGATTTTGGAGCCCCGCAAAATAAAGTCAGCCACTGTTTCCACTGTTTCCCCATCTATTTGCCATGAAGTGATGGGACCAGATGCCATGATCTTCGGAGAAGGCAATGGTACCCCACTCCAGTACTCTTGCCTGGAAAATCCCATGGACGGAGGAGCCTGGTGGGCTGCAGTCCATGGGGTCGCGAAGTCGGATACGACTAAGCGACTTCACTTTCACTTTTCACTTTCCTGCATTGGAGAAGGAAATGGCAACCCACTCCAGTGTTCTTGCCTGGAGAATCCAAGAATCCCAGGGATGGCGGAGCCTGGTGGGCTGCTGTCTATGGGGTCGCACAGAGTCGGACACGACTGAAGCGACTTAGCAGCAGCAGCAGCAGCCATGATCTTAGTTTTCTGAATGTTGAGCTTTAAGCCAACTCTTTCACATTCCTCCTTCACTTTCATCAAGAGGCTCTTTAGTTCTTCACTTTCTGCCATAAGAATGGTGTCATCTGTATATCTAAGGTTATTGATATTTCTCCCAGCAATCTTGATTCCAGCTTGTGCTTCCTCCAGTCCAGCGTTTCTCATGATGTACTTCATTAATCAGGGAGATGAAAATTAAAATCACAGAAAACAGAATCATCACCCACCAAAATGGCCAAAATGAAAAAAGATGGGACATACTTAGCACTGACAAATATGTGGAATGACTGGAACTCTCATATGTTGCTGATCAGAGTGTAAATTTTTGCAAACACTCTGGAAAACTGCTTTAAAATGTCTACTAAATTTGAACATGGCACAACTCTGATCCAACAGTTCTGTTTCTGGGTATACACCCAACATGGCTTGTGTACTTATCTGCAGGTGTGAATATTTCAATAAATAGCACTGTGTGCCAGAGAGTGGCAATAAGGAATCACAGAAGGATTTTACGTTTCTGAGGCCTGAGAAGGATTTGAGAGACACGATCAGATTTGCCTTAGGAAGATTAATCCTTGGATTTGTACAGGATGGCAAGGAGAGGAGTTAAGAAGTTGTTTGTAGAGGTAATCCAGTAATTAGGAAGTCCCGGATTAAAATAAGAGACAGGGATGAAAAGGACAGAGTATAGTTCATATTTGCAGAGCAAACACAGAACTTGGGCAGGTCACTAAAGTTCTCTGTGCTTCTGGTTTCTTCACTTGAAAAAACATTGACAGTACCTACTTCATTGATGATTATTTTGATGATTTAATGAATTAAGGCACGCGAGGCCAGGGGTGGTGGTTAACTATTTTTTTAAAAAAATTTAATTCTCACTGCATTCTATGCAGAGCAAGACGTAGGTTTGGAAATCAGAAAGCTTTGAAAGAAATATCTTAATTTGGCAAGTTCTACGGAAGCCTGTTTTCTCCCAAGCACAGGTAAAAACAGCTCCCCGCCCAGGACAAGGTCAGTTTGGGGACACAGGTTAGAAAGCTGAGGTTAGGAACGAAACAAGATATGCTAGAATCTGGGCAAGAAATGATTCTAAAATGCCACGGGTGAAGAGGTGGGATTCTACTCGGGCAGCCCAAGCTCTCGCACTAGGAACTGGGGGCAAGCCTAGCCGTTTCCTCTCGTGCTCCCCATCTTCTCAGCTGAGAACCGGGGCCGGAGAGCGGAAGGAGGATTCAGACGCAGGAGGCGAAGTTGGCTCCGGAAAACACGCCAATGGGACGCGATCTTTCCCGTGCTCAGCCAATTGCGTGCGCGCGGAACCGCCTCCATGTGGTGATTGGCAGGCCGCGTCCCCCAGGGTTCTCGCGGCCTGTAGGAGCGTGTCTGAACTCTCGCGAGGGCGCAGGTCTTCCACCGGGTTTGGGACACTTGGTCTCATTGCCGGTGGGAGGGGGGTGTGGTGTCGTTGCCCACCTCGGGTGCCTCGGCCCCTGGTGGGCCTTTATTCGCTCGCTACCCCGAGCCGCGGGGCTGTGAGGGGGCAGTGGGCGTGGTCAGGGAGTTTGACGAGCCGCAGGCAGAGAGCTGCCTGTCTCGAACCCCGGACCCGTGGTGCCCGAGGCGGAGGTCAGGCTGGGCCCGGGCCGTGGGGCCGCTTAGCCGCCCGGTCTTGGGTTTTCCCTTGCGGTTCTCTGCCTTCCCCTCTGCGGGGCGGAGGTTCGCTGTTGGCCCGGCTCTGCTGCCGCTTGGCGGGAGGAACCCAAGGGAGTAAAACGCGGCCTGATTGGGCCCTACAGGGCACTGACCCTCGCTCCGCCTACTGAACGGTTTGCGGCCTCGGAAGGCATATTTGCATTAAAAATAGTGGGTGAGTTTGTGGCTCTCTGGTTACCGCGCTTGAGTACTCGTAGGTACTCAATGCTTAGAGGAATGAACCGCCTCGCTTAAATGGCCGGTTCTTGTTCCAGCCTGTTTCTAGCTCGTGATTATTCGGCTGCTGTACAGATAGTTGCTGCTGCTAAGTCACTTCAGTCGTGTCCGACTGTGTGACCCCATAGACGGAAGCCCACCAGGCTCCCCTGTGATCACTGGAGTGGGTTGCCATTTCCTTCTCCAATGTGTGAAAGTGAAGTCGCTCAGTCGTGTCCGACCCTTAGCGACCCCACGGACTCCAGCCCACCAGGCTCCTCCATCCATGGGATTTTCTAGGCAAGAGTACCGGAGTGGCTTGCCATTGCCTTCTCCGGTAGAGATAGTTAAGTGAGGGTAAAGTTCATTTCTAATGGCAACACTTAAAGCAGTAATGCAGATTCCTCCAGTAATGGGGAGTGTCAATATGTATTAAATTCTTGCACTTGGCAAACAACATAAATTTAAGTATTTTACACTTAATACTAAGTCTTGTGGCTGTCTGTGTTTTCACTGCAGAAAAAGCACGGCCAAGAAGGGGGTAAAAGGTAAATGGGGATCTCGAATACTGAGCCCTGTACATTCCTGAATATTCAGGTACTGTTGTGAAAAGTGGTAGAAAATAGCCTCCTGGTATATACCCAAATGAACTGAAAGCAAATTGTAGACAACAGCATCCATTCTCTTGTTATGCATTTGGTCTATCGATGCAACACATTTCAGCTGACCACATTGCTTTCTAGGTTGCCAGCTAATTTTGAGTAGATGACAATTTGTTTTTCAACCATAAGAACGAGTTGACCATTATTTAGAGCAAAAGTCTCATATTAAACTTTATATAAAGCTAAGTGTAGATCTGTGAGACCCTTGAAATGTTAGATATAACTTATGGTGAAGTACTGGCAAGAGCAAGCCTCTGACTTAAAAGCACAAAGGGCTCAAAGGAGGCAGAGACGATGCAAGCACACTGCAGTTACCCATGTTACACATGAACAGCTGAAGGTCAGAAATTCTGCTTAAACTCACCAAGAAAAAAAATGAGTAAAAAGCGAAATTAATACACTCATTCTGAAAGGAAACGTGCACCTGAGGGAAGTTCCTGGCAAACCGCTGTGGGCAAATGATCCTGTAGAAGTCTAACCAAATTAGGGCTGCACCAGAACCTGCCACTTGGGTGCATATTTAGGGAATGCCAAGTTGCTTCAGTCGCGTTCAACTCTGTGCTACCCCATGGACTGTAGCCTGCCTGGCTCCTCTGTCCTTGGGGATCTCCAGGCAATACTGGAGTGGGTTGCCATGTCCTCCTCCAGATCTTCCCAACCCAGGGAATGAACCGACATCTCCTGCATTGCAGGTGGATCCTTTACCTTCTGAGCCTCCAGGGAACCAGGAAGTTAAGCCAGAGATAATGGGACTATCTCAAAAAAAGAGTAGCCACTTTTAGGCAGAAATATTCAGACTTGTGGTAACGGAACTTTTTTGTTGTGGCAAGTATTAAAAATAGGTATTCAAATTTGTCAGCAAGAAAAGAATGGTGGGGAGTTTTTTATATTTTCACTCTATTCAGGTCTGCAACTTGCTATGATGAGTTTTGATCCTAACTTCTTTGAAAGGAAGGAGATTCAAAAGGCATCACTGTGAATGGCAACATGTAAACAACACACAATCTTTTCAATAATGTTTTATTTATTGATTGTGATAGTCCCACAAGAATACTGAAATTCAGTAAGCTTTTTATTCAGAAACTTGGGTCTGCCCATCTGCTTACCAATCTCTAGCATGAAGCTGCCATTATTCAGTATTTGTTGCAACCTGTATGCTGTGCTTAGTCACTCAGTCGTGTCTGACTCTGCGACCCCATGGACTGTAGCCTGCATGGACTGTAACCCCACAGACTGTAGAATTTTAAATAACAAATTCCTGGTTATTAAAAATTTTTTGGAAAACCAACGTATGAACAGGACTGTACGGGTTGCAGTTGCTTCCTGGGAGAGGGGGGAAATCTGTGGTAGACCAAGGTTTCCACCTGTCTGCCCAGCCCAAGTGAGTCCTAAAGGGACTAAAGTCCTAAAGGGACCACCAGCAGGACTCAGTGGAGTGAAGCTTCCTGTGCCACCAGTGGTTAACCTTGGAAACTTTGCTAGCGCCCTCAGACTTTTATCTTAGCATTTGAAGTCACCTCATCTAGGCCTTTAGTCTACCAAATACCATCTCCACCAAAATGCTAACTAGTCACAGGCCTTTACACTGGAGGCCTCTGTCAAAGACCAGCTGCAATTACATACTCTCATCTGCTTTGTTCACAATACCCAGAATAGGTCTTGGCCCATAGCAGGTACACTATTTTTTTTCTAAACAAACATTAAAGCCAGCATCTTAGTACCATGTAAATATCAAGTATCAGTATTTTCATTTTGGTATAAATTACAGTGACCATACAGTATTATCAAAATGATCCTATAGCACTCCTGAGTGCCTCCTACTCACCAGGGAGCTCGATGTGCTGTGTATAAACTCCAGTATCTCAACTTAGCAACTAAACCACCACCAAAGATAAAGAAATTGAAGTTAAGAATTGGTCAGAGATCATTTAGGATGGGGAGTTGAATCTAGGCTCTTATTAACTAGGCTCCACTCCTAAGTAAGCCACTTACTTCAGTGTGATGTATAAGACAATTCAACACAATTAGCAAGTATTAAACTGAATTATAAATGATACCACTCCTTGTACTATAGTCACCGTGGGTTTAGGGCTAAGTATTTGAGAACTTATGTAGGTTAATTGATAGCATTCAGAGGTCTGACAGGCCAGAAAGCAAGCTGCCTTCTTACAATGGTCTCAAATACCACCCTAGCCCTGCACACAAACTTAAGGGTTAAGCTGCTTCTCTGCAGCTTCACCTTGCTTTCCCCACAAACCTTTAAACACATCCCTCCCCAGGGCCTTTGCACTTGCTTTCCCTCTACCTGAAATCCTCTTCATCCAAATATGTACAATTGACCTTTGTATAATAAAGGAGTTAATCTGAATAGTTTATAGATGGCCCGCTACATCCACAAATTCAACCATGTAGTAATGTAGTATTTACTACTGAAAACACCTGTGAATAAGGGGACCCATGAAGTTCAAATCCATGTTACTCAAAGGTTGACTGTGACAACCACATTACCCTCTGCAGCCCTTTCAGGTCTTCTGTAGTTAGTGTCAGCCAGCTCTATCCCAAATTACGTCCTCCACTCACAGTGCATACACACGCCTTTCCCATTTCCCTCGTCTTTTCCCTCTAGCAATTATGCTTTTACAACTTATTTGTTGAATTTCCTATATTAGGAGGCTAGATCTTACAGAATATGTAATATTAAACAATGAAGTTTACACAGAGGCTAAAACAATGTTTTGAAATAAGCGTTAAGAGTGAATCCTAAAAAAAAAAAAGTGAATCCTAGGGGAATACCTTTAAGATTTCTGGAAAATGAGGTATTTGCAAACATTTAGAGCTGATCAACAGGAAGAATTCCTAGCTCCTACTGGGCTGTTAATTTTGCTACACTGACATTTCTTCCTATATGAAAACTTTCCCATCACCTCCAATACTTTCAAAATTCTAACAATCTAGCATCATTGTGTCCTTTATATTCCTTCTTACAGTTCACTGTGTTGCATTCATCAGCAACATTTAACATGCTGAAGAATGGTCCCTTTGTGCCAAATTCTGACATATATTCTTAGTAAGTCTCTAATCCAAACTCCCTCCCCAAATGGCCTAATCTCTATTTGAATACTTCTACTGTTACACGAGGACACTAAATCTCAAGAGATACATGACTTTCCATAGTTTACATAGCCAAAAAGGTACATGAGGCTCCTTGTGTAGGGCTATGCATATGTGATGGAATATTAATTCACTACCTGAACGACTGCTTCATCTATAATTTTACACTACCCACTTCATAGAGCTGGGAGAATTAAACCGCCAGCATCATCCCACTGACCCAACTCCTATGCCAGTGCAGATCCATAGCTGCCACAAGCTATGTGAGAATAGCTGGCCTCATTAGACGCACTTGCGTGTTGTACACTGCTGAGTGATATAGTTGGTGTAGGTCAGGTAAAATACCAGCATCAGAGAGCATTCTGGCTTCAATGGCTCGTACCTGTAGTTTTCAACCTAAAAAATAAATGTTTTTAAAATGACCTTTTTGAATAGAAAATTTGTACACGTGTTCCATCATCTAGATTTTTTTCCACCATCAGAGGTGACCAAAGTACCCAAACTGCCTTGTATTTTTGAATACACTAGATGGGACCCCCAGAGGAATCTAAACATCAGACCTGAAAGTATTGTCAAACTGAAGGTCAAGTGCTAAGACTTAAAATCTTCTGGGTCAGTTGTGACTCCAGACAGGATCCAGAGAGGAGTTCTAAAATCTCTTCTCTGGGTTTTATGGAGACTTTCTTTACCCTCCTGTGTTAGCCTCTTAAGGCACTGCGTCAGCCTTAAAAGGGCACTGGAAAGGGCGATCTGGGTTTCTCACAGGATTCTCTACGATTTCCTACACTCCTCTTGATAATATCCGTGGACCTCAGCAGTTTCTTTAGCTGAGTCCAAAAACCCACTAGAAGCAGTGAAGCCAGTAAACCTCATTTCTTTTAACATTAAGGAAGAGCCTGATCCAAGCCTTTGCATGGAGCTTGGGAACCCTCCGGTCGCCATTAGCCACATGCTCAGGCCTGGGTCATCTTACTTTCACTCAAGGACAGGGTTGTAAGGGATAGGCGGGGCATTTTGGGTAATCTTTACCTGAGATGGCATTTGCAGTTGAGCAGGGGATGGAAAGTTCCAGGCTGATGCAATCTGCTTGGAGTATTGGGGTGGGGCTTAAAGTTCAGTTTTGTTTTTCCTGAAGTCAGGTGGTCCAGCAAGGGCCCTTGAGGTAGTTATCTTCTTTTTCTAGGCCTGCGGACTCCTTCATTCCAGACCCTGAAGTCATAAAAGGATAGGAAAAGGGCGCTGTATCTCTGGCTACTTCCTGCTGGATAGGGGCGACAGTTTGGGGGCCTCTAGGGCCCAGGGTTTCCTTTATCTGATGTTGAGGTGTGGCTGTCAAGAATGGTCTTGAGAGATGGCCCGAATCTTATGCCTGTTTCGTTAACAATAGTCTTCTCCCAGGAAAAGGCAGGTTCCTCCCTTTTCTGTGGTGAGAGGTCCAAGTCTCGCCTATTTTGTAGGGCCACAGAAGCCAATGAGTAAATTTGTCTTTGGACTGCAACAAAGGACTCCACCACCTGTTCCATATTCTCATTAAGTTCCTGGGACAGTTTGCAGTAGCAATGGACTGAGGTCGAGATGCCCCCAACCCCAGTGCCCAGACGCCGCTATGCCAGTCCCAATCAGGAGGGGGGCCATGACAGCCGTTTTTCCCATGGGAATGTTTCACCTGGGGATTGACTACTTGTTCTCTTTGTCTTTTAGGATGGTTAAGACCTGGGGTCAGAAAGACTGAGATTCAAGGTCAAGGGGGTTTGGGGGGGAAGACATGAGTAGGCATAGGTCCCTCAGAGAAGGAAGATTCCTGGTGCTGTGCAATTACTTGTGCTGTCCCAGAGAACCCAAGTGGAACAGGAGAGAGTAGAGTTTGTGAGGCCGGTGTAGTTGGGACTAGAGTAGTTGACACGTTAGGTCTGAAGGAGCTAAAAGGAGGATATTGTCAGAGACTGGCCCAATGAGTTGTGTGGCATTTTGTTAGGGAGAGGAGGTATAGTTGCCCTGTGACAACCAAGTGGAGGGTAAAGGGATTGCTATGTGTAATGATGGAGATAGCGACATGCATATCCAGCACTGCTTATGTGTAGTGTGTTCTGGAAGAACTGGAAGGAGTTAAGGAGGATAAGGTGTCAGTTATCAGAGGGAGGATTTAGGAGGGGCCCTAATTGGGAAAGGAGGTCTGGGTGTCTATAGGGCTCAGGGGTCGCCTATAAATGGGAGATTAGGTTTTTTATAACCTATTCTTGATTCTTTTCACGCTGTTGATCTTGTGTCCCTCTCCTGTCTGAGTACCCCCAGTGAATAGTGGGATAGAAACGTATGTCTTTTCCATTTGGCTTATAGCAGTTGCTCACGGCACTCCCTGTCTTCTGTACTTTAACAGTGAGCGAGTAGGGATTTGGCGTTTCCCGCCCCGATGTTCATGGTGCATGGTTCAGGGGCCGTGTTATAACATGAGGAATGGACATAGGAATGAATTTCATCGCAGGGGCAGGAACTAGCCAGAAGGCCGGGGAGTGCAGCAGGGATAAGGAACAGGGGAGTCATGGGTCTGGCAGTTAGACAACGTGGAGGAAACAGAATCCTAGGGGTAAAACACAGCTGACAGCGTAGGCAGCGTCGACGAAGAGACAGAGGATGGGTGACCAGTCTAGAGGGAGACAGTTTTAGGCCGATAGCAAGGGCTAAGTTAAGAGTACGGTTATGGCTAGAGAGGTGGGGACAGGCCTATCTGGCGAAAGGCCCCAAATTTGTGGTAGCTCGAATCTGGGGAAGATGAGTTAGGATGTAGAATGATGTAGAGGATGAGAGTAAAGAAAGAAATTTTGTCTGGAGTTAGGCTGTAGAAGGTTCCCTTAAGCCACAGTTGAGACACTAGCGTGGTCAGGTCCTCGAAGGTTTCCGTCAGGGCACTGGTCCAGAGGCCTTGTAGTAGTCAAGTCAGGAACAGCTGTAGGTTGAAGAGTGTCCAGGTCATTCAGTGTCTTCTTGGATGATCGACAGAGGTTGTCACCGGGTGATTTTTAAGGAGGTGGGCCCTGTGAGGGAGACCTGATAGGCCTCAGTTAAGGAGGGAAGTGCAGGATTGGAGGCAACCCGTTTTAAGTGAGAGGTGTACCCAGGAAGCGACCTTTTTGAACTTAGCTGCAGTCGGGGTAAGGAGGATGATTCTGAATGGTCCCTGCTACTTTGGGGTTAGGTCACCCTGGGGATCTTCAGAGATAGACCATGTCCCCAATTTGTAGAGGGAGAGAGGGGGCTTGGGGGTTAGGAGCGGGCAAGTTGTGGTTGACGTATCTCCAGAGGGCACTGTGGAGTTCTACTAGCAGAGGGGAGTGTAGTAAGTTTGGTATGGGAGGAGGTTTAGAGGCAAGTCTGGGAGGGTTTATGGGTCTTCTGTACTTCAAAGGGGCTTAGCCCAGGGGGTTTTCTAGGCAAAGCTCGTACTTTTACAAGAATGACTGCCAAAAGTTTAGTCCAATCTAGATGCACCTCGAGGGATAATCTGGTAAGAGTTTCTTTAATTATCCTGTTCATCCCTTCTACCTTCCCTGAGAACTGGGGACAATATGGAATGTGAAATTTCCAGGGGATCTGAAAGAACTGGACAAGTTGTTGGGTGACCTCAGGCATGAATTCTGGGCCATTATCAGACTATAGAGATGAAGGCAGGCCAAACCTGGGGATTTCTGTGCGGACCTGGGCCAGTTTGGGCTTTTTCATTTGCGGTGGGCAGTGCTTCTACCCATCCTGAAAAGCTGTCCACAAGAACCACGAGATACTGACTCTCTGAACCAGGGGCATATGAGTAGAGTCTATCTGCTAATCTTGTGCTGGGAGACTGCCTCGCATCTGATGGGTTGGAAAGGTTGTAGGTTTAAGGCTGGAATTGGGATTAGTTCGTTGACATATCTGACAGGAGTGGGTAAGGTCATCTAAATATTTTTGGTCGGCAGTGGATTATGGGGAAGTGGTTGTGGATGAACTGTTGGATGAAGGATGGAAGAGTGAGTGTAGATAGGAGAGAATTTCTCTGGTGGTGGGAGGGTCGGATGGAGTCAGGGTTAAAATGACAGGGGACTGGAGGGAGGGATGGGACAGGGCTACCTCTTTTGCCTTTTGATCTGCAACACTGTTGTAGGTTGGTATGAGACTTCCCTTTTGATGTCCTCTACAGTGGAGGATGGCAGCTCTGTCTGGTAAGAGTGCAGCCTCTAGAAGTTTGTGGATCAGGTCAGAATTAATAATGGGGGATCCCTTCTGGGTGAGGAACCCTCTTTCCCTCCATATAAGGATGTTTGAGTGAACTATACGTTATAGGCATATTTGGAGTCCGTGTAGATGCTAACTCAGATGTTTAGCCAGGGTCAAAGCTCTGGTGAGTTACTAGTTCTGCCTGTTGGGAGGTGGTGTGAGATGGCAGAGGTGAAGAGTCTGTGTCTTGCGACTGTGATGAAGGTTTCCCTGGATGATGGCATACCCTGCCGCAAAGGGTGGGGATTTTTGAGAGCTGCCATCAATGAATCAGTATGGGGTGTTAGGGGAAGGTCTGCTGTAGAGGCATGGGTAATAAACTGGTAGGGTTAAGGGGAGCACAGGGAGAGAATGAGAGTTGGGGATCAAGAAAAAAGGCACGGAGAATCTGTATCCTGGAAGAGGGAAGGGAGAGTAAAGCCCGGTGTGATAGTAGGTTTTGTTTTTGGAGGCAGGCAGTCAATTAAGGTCTAGATTCTGTCTGGAGGAATGGTTCTTTGTTGGTGGGATAGGGAGGGTCCCAGGTAAGTGACGTTTGTCTGGGCTATCTGGGCCTTGGATCGGGACACCCAATAACCCCAGAACCCCAGGGCCCCAAGGAGTTTGGTAGTATGTTGGAGACAGAGTTTTCAGCTTGAGCTACAAAGGAGGTCATCTACATACTGAAGGAGGTGACCAGGGGCCAGGTC
The DNA here is from genome assembly GCF_049115385.1 of Moschus berezovskii. Classification (NCBI taxonomy): domain Eukaryota; kingdom Metazoa; phylum Chordata; class Mammalia; order Artiodactyla; family Moschidae; genus Moschus; species Moschus berezovskii. The sequence goes on along the minus strand of NC_142464.1, from coordinate 77,729,362 downwards.
GAGTGTCTGTAGATCCTTTTGTAAGGATCTGTCCAAAAAAGTGGGGGTTGTCCCTGAACCCTTGGAGAACTGCCCACGTTAGTTGCTGGGAAACATGAGTCTCGGGGTCTTGCCAGGTGAAGGCGAAGAGGGATTGGGAGACAGGATGGAGGGGGATGGTGAAGAGGCATCTTTAAGATCTAATACTGTGAAGGTTGTAGTTGGGGGAGTGGCGGACAGAAGGGTGTAAAGATTGGGGACTACTGGGAGTGTTGGTATGATGGGCTCATTGATTTTTCGTAGGTCTTGGACCAGTCTCCAAGAGTTTGGTCTCCTTTTTACTGCCAGAATGGGGGTGTTGTGTGGTGAATGGGTAGGAATGAAGATGGAGGCTTGAAGAAGACAGTCAGTGATAGGCTTAAGTCCCTTGTGGGCCTCCGGGGTGAGAGTACTGTTGTTGGACAGTTATAGCGGAGAGATCCTTTGAGGTGATGTGGACTGGGGTATGATTTTTGGCTACGGATGGGTGACCAGTATCCCAGACTCGGGGGTCTATGGCAGTTAGGTCCAAGGGAAGGTCAGGAATAGGGGATATGGATGGTCCAGATGCCATCTGCATATAGAACAGAGACTGCATTGAGAGCAGGTATGGTAATAGAGACCCCTAATTTGGATAACACATCTCTCCCTAGGAGCGCCAAGGGGCACTGAGGCATTATGAGAAATGTGTGTATGAGGGTCAAGTTTCCAAACTGACAGAGTAATGGGAGGCTGATTCTTGGGCTCAGGGGGACTCTGGAGACCTCCTTGATTGTGAGCTCTGAATTTTGGGTTGGGCCAGAGTAGGAGGTCAAGAGACAGAAGGCAGCTCCAGTGTCTACTATGAAGGAGACCATTCTCCCAGCCACTATCCCGTCTACCCTGAGTTCTGAGCTCATGGCCAGGACACAGGCCAGGGGGGCTGGAACCATTATTGGACCCACTCTCATAGGGTCGGGCTGCAGTTTTGGGGAGGGGTGGGGATCTCCCCAGAGGTGCTAGGGCATCCCTGGGGACAGTCCACCTTCCACTGTTCCCACTGGCCTCAGGTTGGGCATGCCCTGGGGTGGGTCGGTGGGTTTGGGCATGCCTTTGACCAGTGTCCCGGTCGGTTGACTGGTTGCAGGGTCCAGGCCAGGGGTTGGTTTTAAACCCCCGTCTGGGATGACTTGGGCTTAGCTGATCTCTTCCCTTAATTGCTGCCGCTAAAAAGGTATATTTAGCCTCTCAGTCTTTTTCTCTTTTAGCCTCCTATTATTGAACACCTTGAAGGCTACTTCTAGAAGGTCCCTTTGGGGAGGTTTCAGGGCCCTTCTCTAGTTGTTGAAGTTTGCGTCTAATGTCAGGGGCGGACTGATATTGAGGTTGTTATACTTCTGGACTGCCTCTGTGAGGCACACCAAGAACAAGGCTGGATTTTCGTCAGCCCCTTGGGTGATTTATCATAACTGACATGGACATGAGCATTTTTCTGCATGCCCTCTGTGAGGCAGGTAACCATATGATTGAGTCTCCTGATGCCTGGGTCCCCAGGCTGGTATGTCCAGTGAGGTTCTAGTTGAGGCACTGCCTCATCAGCAACTGGATTAGCTCAGTCTTGGTTATGTAAGTGACTGGCATGGGCTTTCGCTGCTTGCCAGACAGTCTTTTTCATCTGGATTGAGTGGCATTTAGGATATAATATACGTCACTCCATGTGAAGGTTATAGGCCTGGGTAAGCCTCAGGAACTCTTTTCTGTACCTGGTAGAGTTTTCAGAAAAGGATCCTAACTTTTCTTCTATCTGGCTCATGTCTGACAATTAAAATGGCACATGGATTCGGGTGAGGCCCTCTGGTCCTGCCACTCTCAGGGGAAACATGTGTTGGGTACATGATCATGTGGCAGCGGGGGGGGGGGGGGGGAAGGATGGGGGAGGAGGGACTGGGGGAATGGGGTCACGGGGTTGAGAAAGTCTCAGGAGAGGTTTCAGAGTCAACAGGTGAGTTCGGTAAGGGGGAAGGAGGGGGTTGATGGTGTGGCTGGTAGGGAGGGGGCTCGTCCGCGGGGTCAAACTCTGGGGGTGCGGAAGGTCACGCGTGGCTGGTTGAAGCAGAAGGGTCCTTTTGTTTGGGAGGCAAGGTGCACAGAAGGACCTCAACAGGACTTGCATAGGGAGGGCCTGCTCCAAAGGGCCCAAAAGGCTTGGGCATATGGGACCTGACCACTTGCCATTCCATTTTAGGAAGTTGGTAAGATCCTGAAGAATGTAAAAGTCAAATGTGCCAAATTCAGGCCAGCGGTTTTGATTGTCTAATTAGTACTGAGGCCAGATCTGCATACAGAGCTGCTGTAAGCGGCTAGCCTTGAGTTCAGTAAGAGTGGTTTGGGATTTTTGAGGACGCAGGCCAGAGGGCAATCTTTTGGGATAGACTGGCCAGACCCCATGATTGGGAGGCAAGCAGAGGCTCCTATTGTGAGTTTGGGTCGTCACCCGTAGTCACAATAGGAGTTATGAAAAAAGAGCTCAGTATCAAGGCAGAGCGTCCCCCACCGTCACTTACAGAGTGGCCTTAGGCCAGGGGTCCCTGGGACCAGAGAGGTCAGTATACTAGGGTACCTCTAGAACACTATCCGGATCTTACCTTAATGTAGGGGCTGGAGTGAGTGGAATGTTGGATGCAGAGCGGTCGAATGGCAAGAGTTCCCTGTTCCGGAGGTCGTCAGTGTAAGGTCAGAACGGTCGAAACGGCCCAGAGCTGTCAAATTAGAGAACCCAGACACCAAATAGATAATGCAACAGGCTTTAATGGCTAGGCGCTCCCGGGCGGGATTCCAAGACCCAACAGAGCGAGGTCGAGGAAGTCCGCGCGCGTCCGGGGCCGGGAAGCGGCTTATATACATTTACAGCGGAAGGTAGCAGAGTTTTATTCCAAAATTGGTAAAGGCGAGGATAGGCTGAAGGGTCTAGGGGGGCTGAGGTGTCGTAACCTGCTTGGCCCCTCGAGGCGGAGTGTTGCTGTCGCCCCATAGTTGAGGTGGCGGCCTGTCCCTGGCCTCCTCTGGGTGGGGTGACTTGGGGTTTTCCGGAGGGGGTTTTCATCGGGGACTGTCCCGCCAGGGATTTTTCCCGCCGGCGGGAAATAAGGAGGAGAAGAAGCCAAGAAGGCCACCGAGGTCCGACCGTACAGTCAGACAGAGGAGAGGAGAGGGGGAGAGAGAGAGACACGTGTGCCTCGCCCTTTCCGGGGTTTCACCACCAAAAAATGAAAGGAATAGTTAGGGAGGAGGCAAAGAAGAAAAGAAGACAGGTTACCTTTATTCAGGCAAGGAGGGGAGACAACCGGCCTAACTACCAGGCTGAGCGCGCGAAGGATCTGGGAGGACGCGTATTTGGGTAGGGGGTGGGTTGCAGAAGTGATACGGGAAGCTTTAGTCTGGCGGGGCGTTTGCGGTAATCTTTAGCTGAGATGCCATTTGCGATTGAGCAGGGGGCGGGAAGGTTCAGACAGCGAGGGGAAGTCCCGGGCTCACGCCATTACCTTCTTTTACTAGGCCCGAGGACTACTTCAAGGGTCATACCTGCGCTTAGGCCGCTGCAGCCGGCAGTAGCTGGAGATAAACTCCCCAGGCCCACGGTTGGTTCAAGATCCGCTGTAGCCGCCGCAGCCTGGGTGGGGCCCGACCCCGCTACAAAGTAGCCGCGGCTGCACCCTGGGGAGGTAAAGCGCACACTTGTTACCGCGCCCGGGTCGGCCAGCCTGGAAGCCTCCGGGCGACTCGGCGCGGCGCAGTGTGCCTCGCGCGGCCCCGGGACGGGCACCGCCGCCCGTCCCTCCCAGGCCGCCGAGCGCTGCTCTACCCCTGCGTTCTGGCCGCCAAGAGCAGTGGAACTCCGGGCGGGCAAAGCTCGAGGGGACGAGGGGCGAGCCCAGCCCCACCCGGCCGCCGACGGGCCGGGTTCCCTCCCCACCGCACCGACCTACACTCACCGCCCAATTCAGCAAGACTGAGGCGGGCGCGCGCGTGCTGCGCCGAGACAACGCAAGCGGGGCGGGCGGGGCGCGAGCAGGGCATCCGGGGCGGGACGGGCGGGGGTAAGGGCGGTCCCGGCAGCCAATCCCGGGAGTCCTCCGGACGTGGGCGGTGCGGGCCTGGCCATGCGGTCTCTGGCTAGAACGGATGCGGCAGGTCTTTCTGTGGCGGGAGGACTAGGCAAACCTCCGCAGAGTCTTGGCGCCTTCCTAGGCCTTGGTGCTCGTGAATCTGGTTCTCTCGGCCGAGTGTCTTCCTCTGGACTGCCCTTAGAAGGCTCTGGCCGACCCAGAGATTCCCCTTCCCATAGCTACGCTTGTTCTGTTTGTGTCTTGCAAAACTAAACTTAGCGGCCAGAGCCACGTCTTCTTGAACAAGCTCACTCCATGATCCCTCCTAAACCTGGAGGACCAGCCTTTCCTCATGCTCTCTGTTCACTCACTCACAGAGTGCAATAAGTAAATTGGGGTGGGGGGTGGGAGTGGCGGGGGAGGGTGGGCAAAGAGGCACTATAAACCTTTCCTAGATGACAGGTCTCAAACTTGGCAAACAATCAACTGGATTAAAATTGGGGTATATGCTAAAATAAGAACTTATATTACTGTTCTAAGAGTTTATCATGTTAAATTTAATTCTGAAAATATTTTTAATCACCTCCACATTATAGGTGGGGAAACCCAGACAAGTCCAGTAACTTTCGAAAGTCACAGAGCAGCAAACAAGTGGTAGATCTGGGATTTGAATGCATTTTGAAGGCAGAACCCCTCAAAACACCACACTACATTGCTCTTCCCAGGTGGGTGCAGTGGTGGGAAGGAAAACAAATGGCCTAGGTTTGAATGGCTGACCTAGGTAGGCATCTCCAGTGGAGTTGGGGGTCTGCAGGCACAGAGAACAGCTTGTGATAGAGCCCTGAGATAGAATGGAAAGCGCTTGACCTGTTAATTGGAAGGACTGATGTTGAAGCTGAAATTCCAATATTTTGGCCACCTGATGCGAAGAATTGACTCATTTGAAAAGACCGTGGTGTTGGGAAAGATTGAAGGCAGGAGGAGAAGGGGACAACAGAGGATGAGATGGTTACATGGCATCACCAACTCAGTGGACATGGGTTTAGGTGGACTCCGGGAGTTGATGATGGCATGCTGCGGTTCATGGGGTCGCAAAGAGTTGGACACGACTGAGCCACTGAACTGAACTGACCTGTTAAGGACCCCAAAGTGCAAATAGAACTTAAGGATGTTAGGAGTAGAGTGGCCTGAGAAAAGCGTGGGGCCACACCATGCAGGAGCCCCGACAGACTTTGTGTTTTATGCTGAGAACAAATGAAAAACTTTTCAAGCATTTTGTTATCAATTTTTTTATTGGAGTATAGTTGATTTACAGTGTTAGTTTCTGTTGTATACCAAAGTGAATCTCTTATACATATATTGACTCTTTTTTATATTCTTTTCCCATATAGGTCCATAGAGAATATTGAGTGGAGTTCCCTGTGCTATCCAGTAGGCTATTGTGCGACTGCATGCGTGCTAAGTCACTTCAGTCATGTCCGTCCCTTCGACCCTGTGGACTGCACCCCACCAGCCTCCTCTGTCCTTGGGATCCTCCAAGCAAGAATACTGACTTAAGTAGATTGCTGTTCTCTCCTCCAGGGGATCTTCCTGACCCAGGAATTGAAGCTGTGTCTCTTATGTCTCCTTCATTGGCCAATTGCACTTTCTAAAAATGGCCAATTGCCTGCACTTTCTAAGCAACCTTCAAGTCCTCTGGACAAAAAAACTGCTGGGAAGTAATCTGGGAACAGTTTAACACTGCTTTCTCCACTTTCTTTGGGATGGATAATATATAACATGCTCTTCTTTTATCCTGTCTTGCACAGAAATACATAAGTCACAGTATCTTCCTCAGACCTTTTAAAATCTACTTTTCCCCCTTCAGTGTTGAAAAGTCATAATAAACCTGACGCCTTATTAGTCCCTTCATTATGTTTGTGTGGTAAAGCTCACAGTTGATGTCAGAAAAGAGACATCCATGTATAAAGAACAATGTGGAACATGTTAAAGGAAGATGGATTTAACCAGCAACTTGAAAATGACCTGCAATGTATTTCTTTGTAATTGTTTGTATTGATATTTATTTGTAATTTTAAAAATAATTTATTGTTGTTCATTTATTCACCGTTTTACATCTCATTTTAGCCTAAGAAGAATGTAGTTTACACGAATATATTACAATTCTATTTTAAAAACACAGCGAGAAAATTGGATTGCAGGGAAAATAAGATAAAGTCTGGGGCTGGTACAGAAAATATAACCCATGAAGCTCTGTTGACTTGCTAGAAAAAGGCCAAAAATTTGCTCCGAGCTGCCTAACAGTCAATTCGAAAACCAGAAAATGGAAACGAATCAGACACTCAAGAGAAGCACAAAGATTCCTGAAGAAAATTTCCTCCATGGATCTTCATAAAAAGGGCACTGCAACCAACTTCCTCAATATCAAAAACCTAAAAAAATATAATTCACATGTTCAAGATTTTAGTCCCCCGGGCACTAGTCAAGGTGATTTCACATGCTTCAGTCAGTCAGTCAGTTCAGTCGCTCAGTCGTGTCCGACTCTCCGCGACCCCATGAATCACAGCACGCCAGGATTCCCTGTCCATCACCAACTCCCAGAGCTCACCCAAACCCATGTCCATCGAGTCGGTGATGCCATCCAGCCATCTCATTCTCTGTCGTCCCCTTCTCCTCCCGCCCCCAATCCCTCCCAGCATCAGAGTCTTTTCCAGTGAGTCAACTCGTCGCATGAGGTGGCCAAAGTATTGGAGTTTCAGCTTTAGCATCAGTCCTTCCAATGAACACCCAGGACTGATCTCCTTTAGGATGGACTGGTTGGATCTCCTTGCAGTCCAAGGGACTCTCCAGAGTCTTCTCCAACACCACAGTTCAAAAGCATCAATTCTTCGGCGATCAGCTTTCTTCACAGTCCAACTCTCACATCCATACATGACCACGGGAAAAACCATAGCCTTGACTAGACGGACCTTGGTTGGCAAAGTAATGTCTCTGTCTTTTAATATGCTATCTAGGTTGGTCATAAATTTCCTTCCAAGGAGTAAGCATCTTTTAATTTCATGGCTGCAATCAGCATCCGCAGTGATTTTGGAGCCCCCAAAAATAAAGTCTGACACTGTTTCCACTGTTTCCCCATCTATTTCCCATGAAGTGATGGGACCAGATGCCATGATCCTAGTTTTCTGAATGTTGAGCTTCAAGCCAACTTTTTCACTCTCCTCTTTCACTTCATCAAGAGGTTTTTTAGTTCCTCTTCACTTTCTGCCATAAGGATGGTGTCATCTGCATATCTGAGGTTATTGATATTTCTCCCAGCTATCTTGATTCCAGCTTGTGCTTCCTCCAGCCCAGCGTTTCTCATGATGTACTCTGTATATAAGTTAAATAAGCAGGGTGACAATATACAACCTTGACGTACTCCTTTTCCTATTTGGAACCAGTCTGTTGTTCCATGTCCAGTTCTGTTTCTTCCTGACCTGCATACAGGTTTCTCAAGAGGCAGGTCAGGTGGTCTGATATTCCCATCTCTTTCAGAATTTTCCACAGTTGATTGTGATCCACACAGTCAAAGGCTTTGGCATAGTCAATAAAGCAGAAATAGATGTTTTTCTGGAACTCTCTTGCTTTTTCCATGATCCAGCGGATGTTGGCAATTTGATCTCTGGTTCCTCTGCCTTTTCTAAAAACAGTTTGAACATCTGGAAGTTCACAGTTCACATATTGCTGAAGCCTGGCTTGGAGAATTTTGAGCATTAGTTTACTAGCCTGTGAGATGAGTGCAATTGTGCAGTAGTTTGAGCACTTACTTAAAATAATTATTTTTTTCTAAGTCCTAATTATCATGTGATAGGAGGGTTATCAGGCCACATGCATCTGAGAACAAAATTGCACCTGATTTGAAGCAGATAGGCCAAATTCTATAGCACTGAAATCAGTGATCAAAAACAGATAGTATGATCCCAAATAAAGATGTGGTAATTTGGGTTAATTCCCTGATCAAAGATTCATCATTAAGCTGTGTGTTTGTGTACAGTAGTAGATTTTTAAGACAAGTTAATCTCTAACAACATTATAGAATTAGGAAGTTCTCAACAATAAAATGTTTTAAAAAATCTTTTACATTTAAAAAATTATTTATTTAAATTGGAGGCTAATTACTTTACAATACTGTGGTGGTTTTTGCCATACACTGACATGAATCAGCCATGGGTGTACATGTGTCCCCCTCATCCTGAACACCCCTCCCACCTCCCTCCCCACCCCATCCCTCTGGGTTGTCCCGGAGCACCAGCTTTGCGTGCCCTGCTTCATGCATCAATCTTACACTGGTCATCTATTTTACATATGGTAATATACCTGTTTCAATGCTATTCTCTCAAATCTTCCCACCCTCACCTTCTCCCACAGAGTTTAAAAGTCTCTCTTTACATCTGTGTCTCTTTTGCTGTCTTATATATAGGGTCATTGTTACCGTCTTTCTAGATTCCATATGTATGCATTAATATATTGAATTGATGTTTCTCTTTCTGACTTACTTCACTCTGTATAATAGGTTCCAGTTTCATCCACCTCATTAGAACTGACTCAAATGCATTCTTTATAGCTGAGTAATATTCTATTGTGTATATATGCCACTACATCCTTATCCATTCGTCTGCCGATGGACATCTAGGTTGCTTCCATATCCTAGCTATATAGTAAACAATGCTGCAATGAACCTGGGGTACATGTGTCTCTTTCAATTCTGGTTTCCTCGGTGTGTATGCCCAGAAGTAGGATTGCTGGGTCATATGGCAGTTCTGTTTCCAGTTTTTTAAGGAATCTCCACACTGTTCTCCATAGTGACTGTACTAGTTTGCATTCCCACCAACAGTATTAGAAGGTTCCCTTTTCTCCACACCCTCTCCAGCATTTATCAACAATAAAATCTTAAGTCCAGAACAGCACATCAAAGTACAAATTTATTTTGATGTGAAGTCAATTTATTGTTTAGAGTAAATATCAACTAAATATTTATTTAACAAGAATTTCATCCCCTGAGAACTTAAAGTGACTTTTGAGGAGAGAATTAGAATGGCTTTTCTCTTTTTAAAAAAATAGCCAAAGAACTTTGAGCTCAATTCCTTTTCAGTGTGTCCATTAATTTTTCTGAGTATATGGAATTATTCTCAATTCTCTCTCTGACCTTTTCCTGCTGAAAAGCTAAAAAGTTAAGACTCTGCCTATGATATTTGCCCTTCAGTCTCACTCTAACACTGCAAGTACAATTGAAATTTTTGGAATCAAAACAAAATCATCAAGAAGCCCTGAGTTCCTTCATTCTTAAATCTTATCATAAAAATTTCCAAATATAGAAGGGAGAGAATTCAACAAGTCTCTGTATACTTATCTTACAGGCAACAACTGTCAACCAAAACTATCATTTATTTTGCATACTTCTTCCATTTATCTCCCTTTTTTCTTGAGTATTTCAAAGAAAACTCCAGATATTTTGTTATTTCAGTCCTCAGTATTTCAGTATTAATCTCAAAGGACATAATTGTACCTGAAAACAATTCCAACATGGTTGCTAAGAAAATAATAATTCCAAATTCATATTCAACATCTCCCCTTGTCTAAAAATGTCTATTTTACACTTTAATTGAATCGAGATTCAAACAGGTTTACTTATATTTAGTATGTCTTCAAAGTTTAATCCTCTTTTAGTCCGGAAAAAAATGCCCTCCTTTTGTTGTTGTTGTTGTTGTTCCAATGTCTTTAGCTTTTTAAGTAATCGTTTTGGAGATACTGGGCTTCCCTGCTGACTCAGACGGTAAAGAATTTGCCCACAGTGCCAGCGACCCAAGTTCGATCCCTGGTTGGCAAAGATTCCCTGGAGGAGGGAATGGTAACCCATTCCAGCATTCTTGCCTGGAGAATTCCATGGACAAAGGAGCCTGGCCGGCTACAGTCCATGGCATCACAAAAAGTTGGACATGACTGAGTGATTAACACTGACTTTCTAACTTTGGAGATAAAATTCAGATGCCATAAAATTCACCTTTTTTAAAGTGTGCAATTCAGTAATTTTTAGAGTTGTACAGTCATCATCACTATCTAATTCCAGAACTTTTCCATCACTCTAAAAAGAAACTCTGATCCACTAACAGTCACTCCCTTCCCCTCCTCCCCACATCCACTGGCAACCACTAATTTACTTTCTGTCTCTACGAAAGTGAAGTCCCTCAGTCATGTCTGACTCTTTTTGACCCCATGGACTGTAGCCCACCAGGCTCCTCCGTCCACGGGATTTTCTAGGCAAGAGTACTGCAGTGGGTTGCCATTTCCTTCTCCAGGGGATCTTCCAGACCCAGGGATTGAACCCAGGTCTCCCGCATTGCAGGCAGATGCTTTACTGTCTGAGCCACCAGGGAAGTTGTGAATTTGCCTAATTCTGGACATTTCATATAAATGGGGTGATACAAGATGTGGTCTTTCGTTTCCAGCTTCTTTTAGTGTAATGTTTTCAAGGTGGAACAAACAAGAGCAGTGCTATGCATTGGTGGACTTTATTCCTTTATGGCTGAGTCATATTCCACTGATTGGACGTACTAAATTTTGCTCACCTGTTTATTAGCTGGTGGACAGGTCAGTCGTGCTGTGGTATGTTCCACATGTTGGCTCATTGCTTCCTTCTGCTGCTATTTAACTTGGGTGTCTTTATCCTGTTTTTCTCAAAAACCTGAGAGAAACTCACATTCTTGAAAACTTGTTTGTCAGACTTTAAAGTATGAAAGAACTACCTGACATACTTGCTAAAGGTGCAGAATTCCAGGCCCGTCAGCAGAGAGTCTGATGTAGTCTGGTGAGGGGGCCCAGGAAACTGCATTTTTTTTAACCCACCAGTTGATTCTTATGCAAGTATTCCCAGAATATACTTTGAGAAGCTCTACTAGGTGTCCCTAAATCTTGATTTTAATAGCATTTGACATAAAAAAAAGAAGTCATAACAGCAACTGGAAGATTGACTAAGACTTTTAAAAAATAAAGTTGGAAATATTACTACAGAGTTACTAGAAAAGGCCTAAGTGAATACCCTGAATGATGTCTTCTGGGTTGGATTTAGACATTTGCAGGAGTGATGGCCAGTAGAATTGAGTTGTAGATGTTAATTAGCCACATTGGAGTAAGTGAAGTAGCCAAATTAAGTTTTAAACACAGTGGAAGTCAAATAGCCTCTAAGAATTAAATTACTGCATGGATCTTTACAGTATTAACCTTAACATTTACAAATACACTCAACCTGATTAATTAGAGTACTTCTGATGCGGGAAATTTTAATTCTTATTCTGAAGCCATTTTCTCTTAGGTGACCAAAGCCAAAGTAGGTCGTAAGTATTCTAAGAGAGCTCCCCTTTTCCTCTAGAAATAAGCTATAACCATATACAACCATATGTGCTTCAACACTTCTTCATGATCTTTTTCACTATGTAAATATTGCATTTTAAACACCCCAAACTCCTGAGTATGAAGAGTGGTTTTCCCTTAATTCAATGACAAGGATTTTCTTTCACTTAATAGATGAGTCATGTTCAGTTCAGTTCAGTTCAGTTCAGTCGCTCAGTCGTGTCCGACTCTCCGCGACCCCATGAATCACAGCACGCCAGGCCTCCCTGTCCATCACCAACTCCCGGAGTACACTCAAACTCATGTCCACAGAGTCGGTGATGCCATCCAGCCATCTCATTCTCTGTCGTCCCCTTCTCCTCCCGCCCCCAACCTTTCCCAGCATCAGAGTCTTTTCCAGTGAGTCAACTCGTCGCATGAGGTGGCCAAAGTATTGGAGTTTCAGCTTTAGCATCAGTCCCTCCAATGAACATCCAGGATTGATCTCCTTTAGAATGGACTGGTTGGATCTCCTTGCAGTATAAGGGACTCTCAAGAGTCTTCTCCAACACCACAGTTCAAAAGCATCGATTCTTCGGCGATCAGCTTTCTTCACAGTCCAACTCTCACATCCATACATGACCACGGGAAAAACCATTGCCTTGACTAGACGGACCTTGGTCGGCAAAGTAATGTCTCTGCTTTTTAATATACTATCAAGGTTGGTCATAACTTTCCTTCCAAGGAGCAAGCGTCTTTTAATTTCATGGCTGCAATCAGCATCTGCAGTGATTTTGGAGCCCAAAAAAACAAAGTCTGACACTGTTTCCACTGTTTTTCCATCTATTTCCCATGAAGTGATGGGACCAGATGCCATGATCTTTGTTTTCTGAATGTTGAGCTTCAAGCCAACCTTTTCACTCTCCTCTTTCACTTTCATCAAGAGGTTTTTTAGTTCCTCTTCACTTTCTGCCATAAGGGTAGTGTCATCTGCATATCTGAGGTTATTGATATTTCTCCCAGCAATCTTGATTCCAGCTTGTGCTTCTTCCAGCCCAGCGTTCCTCATGATGTACTCTGCATATAAGTTAAATAAGCAAGGTGACAATATACAACCTTGACGCACTCCTTTTCCTATTTGGAACCAGTCTGTTGTTCCATGACCGGTTCTAACTGTTGCTTCCTGACCTGCATACAGGTTTCTCAAGAGGCAGGTCAGGTGGTCTGGGATTCCCATCTCTTTCAGAATGTTCCACAGTTTATTGTGATCCACACAGTCAAAGGCTTTGGCATAGTCAATGAAGCAGAAATAGATGTTTTTCTGAAACTCTCTTGCTTTCTCCATGATCCAGCGGATGTTGGCAATTTGATCTCTGGTGCCTCTGCCTTTTCTAAAACCTGCTTGAACATCTGGGAGTTCACGGTTTACATACTGCTGAAGCCTGGCTTGGAGAATCTTGAGCATGACTTTACTAGCGTGTGAGATGAGTGCAATTGTGCGGTAGTTTGAGCATTCTTTGGCATTGCCTTTCTTTGGGATTGGAATGAAGACTGACCTCTTCCAGTCCTGTGGCCACTGCTGAGTTTTCCAAATCTGCTGGCATATTGAGTGCAGCACTTTCACAGCATCATCTTTCAAGACTTGAAATAGCTCAACTGGAATTCCATCACCACCACTAGCTTTGTTCGTAGTGATGCTTTCTAAGGCCCACTTGACTTCACATTCCAAGATGTCTGGCTCTAGGTCAGTGATCACATTATCGTGACTATCTTGCTCGTGAAGATCTTTTTTGTACAGTTCTTCTGTGTATTCCTGCCACCTCTTCTTAATATCTTCTGCTTCTGTTAGGTCCATACCATTTCTGTCCTTTATCGAGCCCATCTTTGCATGAAAAGTTCCCTTGGAATCTCTAATTTTCTTGAAGAGGTCTCTTGTTTTTCCTATTCTGTTGTTTTCCTCTATTTCTTTGCATTGATCACTGAGGAAGGCTTTCTTATCTCTCCTTGCTATTCTTTGGAACTCTGCATTCAGATGCTTATATCTTTCCTTTTCTCCTTTGCTTTTCGCCTCTCTTCTTTTTACAGCTATTTGTAAGGCCTCCTCAGACAGCCATTTCGCTCTTTTGCATTTCTTTTCCATGGGGATGGTCTTGGTCCCTGTCTCCTGTACAATGTCACGAACCTCCGTCCAGAGTTCATCAGGCACTCTATCAATCAGATCTAGTCCCTTAAATCTATTTCTCACTTCCACTGCATAATCATAAGGGATTTGATTGAGGTCATATCTGAATGGTCTAGTGGTTTTCCCTACTTTCTTCAATTTAAGTCTGAACTTCGCAATAAGGAGTTCATGATCTGAGCCACAGTCAGCTCCTGGTCTTGTTTTCGCTAACTGTATACAGCTTCTCCATCTTTGGTTGCAAAGAATATAATCAATCTGATTTCGGTGTTGACCATCTGGTGATGTCCATGTGTAGAGTCTTCTCTTGTGTTGTTGGAAGAGGGTGTTTGCTATGACCAGTGCATTCTCTTGACAAAACTCTATTAGCCTTTGCCCTGCTTCATTCCGTGCTCCAAGGCCAAATTTGCCAGTTACTCCAGGTGTTTCTTGACTTCCTACTTTTGCATTCCAGTCCCCTATAATGAAAAGGACATCTTTTTTGGGTGTTAGTTCTAAAAGGTCTTGTAGGTCTTCATAGAACCGATTAACTTCGGCTTCTTCAGCATTACTGGTTGGGGCATAGGCCTGGATTACTGTAATATTGAATGGTTTGCCTTGGAAACGAACAGAAATCATCCTGTCATTTTTAAGATTGCATCCAAGTACTGCATTTCGGACTCTTTTGTTGACCATGATGGCTACTCCATTTCTTCTAAGGGATTCCTGCCCACAGTAGTAGATATAATGGTCATCCGAGTTAAATTCACCCATTCCAGTCCATTTTAGTTCACTGATTCCTAGAATGTCGACATTCACTCTTGCCATCTCCTGTTTGACCACTTCCAATTTGCCTTGATTCATGGACCTAACATTCCAGGTCATGTTAGCAGGGTCTTAATGGTTCTCAAGTAGCCAAAGGAGCAAATGGAGTTCCATTTACTCTGCACATTTCATTATTACAGAAGAGATCTATGTGGGAGAAAAACCACTGTGCTTTTCTGGGCTGTGTGTGTGAGAGAGAGAGGGAGATTTAAAAAAAAGCAAAAAAATGGATTTCAGGATATGAAAACTTAGTTTTGGGCATTGATAGGGGAGTTACCAGTAAAAGGGAAAGTTTAATTTGTGATTAATCATAGTCTCAATGTCTTGACTCATTACCCTGGCTTATAAGGGATGTGTACCTACAGCAAAAGTATATTTTAAAAACTTTTTATTATGGAAAATTTCAAGCATACCTCCACACAAGGAGAAGCTTCACATACTCAGCACCAATCTTCAGCAATTTTGCCAATCTCATTTCATCTGCCCACCCATCTTTATTTTTACTCATTTTCAAAGAAATTCCAGACTTTGTCATTTCACTCATTAAAATTGTAGTAAGCATTTCTAGATTGATAAAAAACATTTTAAAACATAACTATTTGCCATGATCATACTTTTTTTTTTTTATCATCTAATACCAGGTCCATGTTCAGACTTCCCCTATTGTCTCAAAACTCTCTTTTTACAGTTGGTTTTTTTCCATCAGAATCCAAACAAGATCCACACATAGCATTCAGTTCAGTTCAGTTCAGTTCAGTTCAGTCGCTCAGTCGTGTCTGACTCTTTGTGAACCCATGATCACAGCACGCCAGGCCTCCCTGTCCATCACCAACTCGTGGAGTTCACTCAAACTCATGTCCATCGAGTCGGTGATGCCATCCAGCCATCTCATTCTCTGTCGTCCCTGTCTCCTCCCACCCCCAATCCCTCCCAGCATCAGACTCTTTTCCAGTGAGTCAACTTGTCGCTGAGGTGGCCAAAGTATGGGACTTTCAGCTTTAGCATCATGGCTACGTCTTTAAGTCTCTCTTTTTTTTTTTTTTGTTTTAATTTTATTTATTTATTTATTTTTTTGCATTACAATAGTTTAATATGAACAATCAGAACTAATTAACAGTATAACAATATTTTACAACTGAAATAATTAAAATAAACTATAAAATTACTACATAAAACAGGTCTGATCTAGCTTATTTACTTTCTATAATCTCTTCAGTGCTGCAAAACCATTTATTTCTTTTTTTTTTTCATGTTTTAATAAACACTTCGTCTTTTTGTATTGCTTTTTTTTTTCATCACAATAATAGAAATATAACATCATATATCACTGTAAAACACATTTCCACATAAATGCTGATAAGCACAAAATATTTTTCATCATTTACATTTTAACTGTAATAATATATGGCAGAATTAAAGCTGCATCCATCATGTGTCTAACTCACCTTGCTGTAATGAATTTTTAAATGTAATGGTTTCTGTCGCAAAGTAAAATCGTACATAATGTCTAGTGACACAGTACGCTGGTGGATGGGTGGATTTGGAAAATGGAAATGCAACTTCATTTTTAATTAGATTTATAAACTTCACCACCTCCACCTCCAGCCAGCTTCCCAACCCTCCCTCCCACCACCATTATTTATTTATTTATTTATTTATTTAAAATGAGGCTTTTAATTAATGTTTGACAGAGCTGATTCAGGTTGAATAGACTAAATTTCTTTAAACAAACTGACTTATACTCCAGAGTCCTTTAAAAACTTAATAGCATTTATACATTGAAGGTATTTGATTTTCTTGTAACTAGCACTTCAAATGCAACAAGCATTTGAAGCAACAAGCATTTGACCCAACAAGTAAAACTTTCTACAGTTCATAACTTTTATAAATAAAATAAATTAAATGTACAGTGAATAAGTTCTCTGAAATATTTCAATATTTCTGCAGGTTTAGTAACATCGTAAAATACATTTCAACTAAAATTCACAAATCTAAAAACCTGTTAGGCATTTTTAGGCGTTTTAAGTTGGAAATGAAGACCAATGTTACATCGTAATATGCCAGTTACAAATAGTACTTCAAATAGCAAATACTACAGTTTGTCCCAAACTTTAAAAACTATTCATGAACTCAACACTGAACTATTGATGGCTATGAGAATTGTTTCCTAGCCTTTTTGAAAATTTCAACCCATTTACGTTTAAGGTAATTATTGATAAGTACGATCCCGTAGCCATTTTCTTTATTACTTTGAGTTCAAGTTTATACACTCTTTCTGTGTATCCTGTCTAGAGAAGATCCTTTAGTATTTGTTGGAGAGCTGGTTTGGTGATGCTGAATTCCCTCAGCTTTTGCTTGTCTGTAAAGCTTTTGATTTCTCCTTCATATTTGAATGAGATCCTTGCTGGGTATAGTAATCTGGGCTGTAGGGTATTTTCTTTCATCACTTTAAGTATGTCTTGCCACTCCCTTCTGGCCTGAAGAGTTTCTGTTGAAAGATCAGCTGTTATCCTTATGGGAATCCCCTTATGTGTTATTTGCTGCTTTTCCCTTGCTGCTTTTAATATTTGTTCTTTGTGTTTGATCTTTGTTAATTTGATTAATATGTGTCTTGGAGTATTTCGCCTTGGGTTTATCCTGTTGGGGACTCTCTGGGTTTCTTGGACTTGGGTGATTATTTCTTTCCCTATTTTAGGGAAGTTTTCAACTATTATCTGCTCAAGTATTCTCTCATGGTCTTTCTTTTTGTCTTCTTCTTCTGGGACTCCTATGATTCGAATGTTGGAGCGTTTAACATTGTCCCAGAGGTCTCTAATATTGTCCTCATTTCTTTTAATTCGTTTTTCTTTTTTCCTCTCTGTTTCATTTATTTCTACAATTTTATCTTCTAGTTCGTTAATCCTGTCTTCTGCCTCTGTTATTCTATTGTTTGTTCCCTCCAGAGTGTTTCTGATCTCATCTATTGCATTATTCATTGTATATTGACTCTTTTTTATTTCTTCTAAGTCCTTATTAAATCTTTCTTCCATCTTCTCAATCCTTTTCTCCAGGTTATTTATCTGTAACTCCATTTTGCTTTCAAGATTTTGAATCATTTTCACCATCAAAATTTGAAATTCTTTATCAGGTAGATTCCCTATATCTTCTTCTTTTGTTTGTGTTGGTGGGCAATTATCTTGTTCCTTTACTTGCTGGGTATTTCTCTGCCTCTTCATCTTGCTTATATTGCTTTGCTTGGGGTGGCCTTTCCCTCTTCTTGCAGTTTGTGGAGTTCTCTTTATTATGTAGTTTCTTCGCTGTGTGTGGGGTTGGACGGGTGACTTGTCCGGGTTCCCTGGTTAGGGAGGCATGTGTCAGTGTTCTGGTGGGTGGAGCTTGATTTCTTCTCTTTCCTTTAGAAGACAATGGCTGCTTTTCTGGGAGCCTGATGTCCTCTGCCAGTATTCAGAAGTTGTTTTGTGGACTTTAATCCGCATTCAAATGTTCTTTTGATGAATTTGTGGGGAAGAAAGTGGTCTCGCCGTCTTATCCCTCCGCCACCTTGTTCCTTCCTCCCCAGAACACTGGATTCTTATATTCCACTTGATCGTGGAGTACCTCTTCCCAGCTGCTCCAGCAAGGCGCAGCCGCTGTACCTTACCTCGGACGAGGGGTATCTCCTCAAGGCCGCGCCTCCTGCTTTGAATGTGGATCAGCTCCTCTCGGCCCTCCGGTGCCCAAGCAGCCACCGCCTCCTGGACGTGGTACAGCTCCTCTCGGCCACCGCCCTAACCCTGGGTGCGGGGCAGCTCCTCTCAGCCACGATTCTGCACGTGGTCGGTTGCGCCGGGAGCCGGGCGTCTCTCCCGTCTGCGCCGCCGGGAGCCGGGCGTCTCTCCCGTCTGCGCCGCCGGGAGCCGGGCGTCTCTCCCGTCTGCGCCGCCGGGAGCCGGGCGTCTCTCGCGTCTGCGCCGCCGGGAGCCGGGCGTCTCTCGCGTCTGCGCCGCCGGGAGCCGGACGTCTCTTTTATTTAATAATCCTCCTTCTTTAACTGATCACTGATTTGTTGTAGAATTGGGTAACTTTTTCTATTAAAATGACCCACATTCTGGATTTGTCTTTTTTGTTTTCCCTTCTGTCATTTAGTGTGTTTATCTTTGTTTCGCTTGTTTTCTTTATTTAACTTATTTTCTATAAACTAGCTGGATGAGTTTCAAGTTGAATTTTGGGGTGAGAAAACCTTCAGCACTTCTGGTGCATCATGCCAAAAGGCCCATAATGGCATACTTGTCCCCTTTTTTTACACTTTATTAGTGGGTTGAGGTTGGAGAAGGGAATGCCAACCCATTCCAGTGGTGTCCTCCACTACTGCAGGACACCATCCTTAGTCATCACCCTTTCATTGACTAGTCTCTTGTTAATCCCAGGTGGCTCAGTGGTAAAGAATTCACCTGCCAATGCAGGAGATGCAGGAGATGTGGCTTCAATCCCTGGGTTGGAAAGATCCCCTGGAAGAGGAAATGGCAACCCACTCCAGTATTCTTGGTGGGAAATCCCATACCCATAGGGTTGCAAAGAGTTGGACACAACTGAGAACGCATGCACCGTTTCACTAAATAGCTTTGGCTTCCACTCATGCTCATTTCTTAAGTTCTTTATTCATAGCTGTAAAATATCAGAATTATTAGAAATTTTTAAAAAGTCATTCCTTCATTAGCTGGACTTCTAGAAAGAACAAGTCTTCTTCAAATACTACTTGATTACTCCCCAAAACAGGTCACATGGGTAAGGCAGGGTAAACCTTTATTCTTTGCCCCCCGACCTCAAATTTCAGAGTAATATTATACAACCTCAAGAGTTACAGGAAGGTTTTATATTTTCATGAATTCAGGATTTTTATATGTTTTACATTCATCAAAATTATGGTTCTAAAACTGATGCTGGAAATGGAATAATGAAATACTGGCATCAGCCTTTTGAGCTGTAATTTCTCAAAGTATGGCCACAGACTGTATACATAAGAATCCCCTGGGGCACTGGCTAATTTGTAAATTCCTGGTCCCCACCAAGACCTCCTCTCCAAGGAGGAAAACCCTGGAATCTGCATTTCTAACAAGCTTCTCTAAGGATTTCTAAAGCAGGTATGGAATGGATAGCTTTACAGAACAACCTCATCAGAGCTGGGGACAAAGCACCAGGTGGGTACACACCTGAGCAGTTACTTCAAAATAAGGTCACAAGATCAATGACCACTGATAAGAAAAGAGAAGGTGGCTACACCAACTCCTTCAAAAAGGGCCCAACAGGAACTTCCCTGGTGGTCCAATGCCCAAGACTGCGCTCCCAATGCAGGGGGCCCAGGTTCAACCCCCTGGTCAGGGAACTAGATTCCACATTCCGCAACTAAGGGTTCACATGCCAAGGCTAAAAGATCCTGCATGCTGCAACGAAAGCCCTGCACAGCCAAATAAATAAAAATAAATATATATATTTTTTATTAAAAAGTGCCCAACAGACAAGAGTAGTACTGTACAGTGACCTTATATCTTTCAAGTCTCTGATCAGATGTCACCTTCTTGATGAGGCCAATTTTTTAACCTCGTAACATGGCAATCTGCCAAATTACTCTGTTCTACTACCTTTTTTTTACATAGCAATTATCAACTTATTTATTATGCCCATTGTCTGACTCCACCTGCTAGAATGCAGGCCATATTAGAGCAGTGAACTTTGTTTTCCCAACTATTTCAAGGGCCTAGAAAAGTGGTTGGCACATACTCGGTGTTCAATAAATGTTTGCAGAGTGTTGAATAAATAAAAGTGGGGTGCCCGTGTAATGAAAGAAAATAATAGTTCTACCTTATATTTCAATACTTGGTAGATATTTTGTAAACATAATGTTTATGCACGTGGATCATTTCATATTAGACAGAGGAAGCATCTGACTAACATTCTTGACTGAAAAGCACTAGAATCCTTACCTGGTCTTTGATGCAAATGGTCCTGGACCCCTTACAGTGCTCTACCTGGGTTGAGACAATCTAGGTTCTGACTACACGTTGTTCTTAGAACTCTGGAAAACTTCTACAACAATAAATTCTGTACAACGTGGCTTGACATGACATTGAACTAACCTCTTCTGTGGATTTTCTTGGACCAGTGTGTTGTTCACATCCAAAGCCTCAGATCCTGCACAGCTGCTGTCCACTAGGCCCCAGAGACTATCACTGCATGATATGTGTCATCGCATCAGGTAACATGGCTCTGCATCCGTTAAGACATGGAGTGTCATTGGTATTTGGACGATCATGTAGCACCATTCTCATGCATCCTACTTTTAAATTGCTCATCTCCTCCAGGGGATACACTTTCAACATTTTATTAAAGTCCCCAGATGCTTGACATTTTGAGCGAAACATTTATTTAGTTGGTTTTCTATAGAAGTGATGATCCATTTCTGTAATTTCTTTTGCCTTTATTTATTGAATTTTAAATATCATTGTTGAATGCACTGACTCACAAGGGATAAAATACAGATGCATAGAAGAACAGCCAAACTTGCAGATCTTGTCAATTGAATTTTCTGCAGATTGGAGAATGCTAAACTACATCACTCAGCATTTTTCTGCCCATGTACTAGAAAGGGGAAAAAAAAAACAAATGAGAATTAGGTTGCGGGGGCATAACGGAAGTCCCAGCTCTCCCTGAATGAATGCAGCACCATTTGTGTGCCAGTGAAGCTCTGTGTTATGCCAATACCCAGCCCAGAGAAGGGCATGGCAGAGGACAGTGCTGGGCAATCCAGAAGGCCCTACAGGGGACTGGAATTATACGCAGCTTGTATTGAGAATCTTCAAGTTGCTGCCAATGAATGCCTGGCATTGAGTTCTAGGCAGAAACTTGGCCTTGATGTTATTTGATTAGGGCAGGAGTCAATTCAAGTGCCTATGAAAGGAAGGCAGCATACAGGAGTAAAGAGGCCTGGATAGAAGACGGGTGAATTAGAGAGATATGTCCCCACTGAGCAGAGCCACCCTAGTCAACAAGATCTCTGAATGGCTCAAGCTTTTGGTATTTCAAGAGAGGCTTATCATCTAAATTTTTATGTGAACTCTCTAGATTTCTAAGGTTGTCATTAATTCAAATAGCTTCTAAACACAACAGTGGTTAAACTAAACACATCTGTGGGCTATTGTTTGGGGGCTTTTGATTTAAGGGACTGTTGCTCAGTCACTAAGTCCTGTTTAACTCTTTGTGATCACATGGACTGCAGCATGCCAGGCTTCCTTATCCTCCACCATCTCCCAAAGTCTGCTCAAATTAATCTCCATTGAGTCGATGATGCCATCCAGTCATCTCTACCCTCTGCTACCCGCTTCTCCTTTTGCCTTCAATCTTTCCCAGCATCAGGGTCTTCTTCAATGAGTTGGCTCTTTGCATCAGGTAACCAGACTACCGGAGCTTCAGCTTCAACATCAGTCCTTCCAACCAATACTCAGGGTTGACTTCATTTAGGACTGATTTAAGAGATATAGTACCTTAAATTAATACCACAGTGAGTGAAATAGAGGAGACCTTATATTTCCCAGACCAAGATGGTGAAAATTAGTCTATAGATGGTTTGCTGATGCTGTTAGTGAAGTGAAAGCCCCTCAGTTGTGTCTGACTCTTTGCAACCCCATGGACTATACAGTCCATGGAATTATCCAGGCCAGAATACTGGAGTGGATAGCCTTTCCCTTCTGCAGGGGATCTTCCCAACCCAGGGATCAAACACAGGTCTCCCGCCTTGCAGGCAGATTCTTTACCAGCTGAGCCACAGGGAAACAGAAACTCAAACCATGAACTTCGTAGGGATAAATTAGCTATATTTTGGTCAGTGGAGAAAGGCTAGACATTTGCAATTGTGTGCCATTTGTCATCTAGAAGTTCTGGATGAATGTACAAGGATCAGTGCAGAGCCATAACTTGAGGTTCACAATCTACTGATCGTGGGTCAGTGGTGAAATCTTCTACAAGAAAGTCACCACATTATGGAGCTAGCCCTCAAACCCTGTTGAGTCCTCAGAGGAAGACAGCAGAGTATTTACATGGATTGCTCTATAAAACTCTTAGTCTTGACTTGCTGGTGAAGACAGTAGTGAGAATTTAGACAGACTGCTTTTGTCTTTCTGAAGAGTGGATAGCCAGATGGCATGTTCTGTTGGGATTGGATTTCAGTGTTGAGTTGTCTTCTAATTAGCCAGAGAAAGCATGGCTATATAATTACAACATGTGGACAGAGTGTTCTTTCATGGTTAACTAAATGCACTTATGAAATTAATCTGAACTCTAGGAAATTGAGTTCAAAGCGAAATTTTAGACTTAAGCAAGTACATTGAATAAAATTTTGGGTACCCTACAAAAGACCAGGGATGTAGGGGCTAGAATTCTAGTTCTGGCTCTGTCTGCAGCTGGTATGGGTCTTAATCATTTAATCTCTCCTGGCTCCAAGGCGGTTGAATTAGATTAACTTAACTGTAATATTCAATTATTCTACAACTTACACTTCACTTGTTAATAAGCTGGTTGTTTTCTGTTACTGCTTTCAGGCACTGACTGTTCATTTCTCTGTCTAGTCTTATTCTGAGGAGAGAGAGGATGGGTCCTTTTCTTGCTAGATGATTCACATGTACTTGTCATGTGTCTATGTTATTGCTTCTATACTAGTTGGGACATGAACCTTACTGAGGGCTTACAATGAAATAGGGTGATGTGGACTCAGTACCAAAAATATTTAATAAGCATTATTAAGTTATATGGAGAAGGAAATGTCAACTCACTCCAGTATCTTGCCTGGAAAAAAACCAATAGGCTACAGTCCACGGGGTCGCAAAGAGCTGGATACGACTGAGCGACTTCACTTTCTTTCACTTTATTAAGTTATATATGGCATACTCCACAAAAGGCGAAAGTTAAAAAGCTTGATGTACTAAGCCACTTCAGTCATGTTCGGCTCTTTGTGATCCGCATGGGCTGTAACCCACCAGGCTCCTCTGACAATGGAATTCTCCAGGCAAGAATACTGAAGTGGGCTGCCATTTCCTTCTCCATGGGATCTTCCCAACCCAGGGATTGAACCTGCGTCTCCTGTGTCTCCTTCACTGCAGGTGGATTCCTTACCACTGAGCCATGTGAAGCAACCAGAGAAGGCAATGGGACCCCACTCCAGTACTCTTGCCTGGAAAATCCCATGGACGGAGGAGCCTGGAAGGCTGCAGTCCCTGGGGTCGCTGAGGGTCGGACACGACTGAGTGACTTCACTTTCACTTTTCACTTTAATGCATTGGAGAAGGAAATGGCAACCCACTCCAGTGTTCTTGCCTGGAGAATCCCAGGGATGGTGGAGCCTGGTGGGCTGCAGTCCATGGGGTCGCACAGAGTCGGACACGACTGAAGTGACTTAGCAGCAGCAGCAGCAGCAGGTGAAGCAACAGGTGAGTGTAAGTTAGTACGACCCTTTTAAACACCAGTTTGGCATCACCACCCCAAGTTGAAAACATGCCTACCCTATGACCCAGCAACGTATACCTAGATGTGTATCCAACAGAAATGTGTGTGCATGGTCACCAAAGGACACATACACACAAGAGCATTCATAGAAGTGTTTTTTGGTAATATTTTTAAGCTGGAAGCCAACCAAATATCCATCAGTGTTGAATTTTTATATAAACTGTGATCTCTTCATACAACAGAGTACTATATAGCAACAAAAGCTAACAAACTACAGATTTTCTGAGCAACATGGCTGAATCTTGTAATACTGAGCAAAAGAAGCCACACAAAAAAGAGTTACACACTGCATGGTTTTATTTAGATAAATACACACGAACAGAAAACCCAGGCAAAACTAAGCTATTGATTTAGAAGTCAGTGTACGGGTTTGGGGAGGGGGAGGGGTTGGCAGGAGCATGGGTGAGGACTTCAGGAATGCTGGTGGTTGTACAGGTGTGCCTGTTTTGCGACAATTCACTTAAAATTTATGCCTGTATGTATGTTTCAATTAAAAATTAGAAGTTCTGAATGTGTGCTTTAATTTAAAATATTAAAAACAGAAAAGTCTCATGCTCTGTTCCTAGACATAATATCAACAGTTCTTTTAAAAAGTTGTTATAACCTATAGGAATCAATAACAGCTGAAACTTATTATAAGTGACTTCAACTAAGTGGCTGAAGAAATAAGCTACCTTAAATTGTCCTTTTTATTTAAAAATAAAGTCTAAACAGCAACAAATATAGCGTGCTTAAAATAGAAACTTCCACAGTATCTTTCAATTGAACCAGAATTCCATCCAAAACAGCAGAAATCATTTGTAATCATTTGAATCAATTTGTACTCTTGAAACATTTGAATTCACTTACTGAGCTTCCCTCATAGCTCAGTTGCTAAAAAATCTTTCTGCAATGCAGGAGACCCAGGTTCAATCCCTGGGTCAGAAAGATGCCCTGGAGAAGGATATGGCAACCCAGTCCAGTATTCTTGCCTGGGAAATCCCACAGACAGAGGAGCCTGGCAGGCTATAGTCCATGCAGTCACAAGTCAGATATAACTTAGCGACTAAACCACCACCACCACGCTCATAGACTCTTGAAAGGCTTGTCAAATGAGTATGTAGAGCATCCTGAGCTGTCAGCTCCTCCCAGCATCTTTCGGACCACTGGCTACAGTAGGTGATGACTGGCATGTGCACAGTACTTTTCAGGGTACATGACACCACAGACACCAGCAGGAGGATCTGTGCACGTGACCTTATCAATATCACCCTTAATTTGGCTGTCTGACCCTATTTTCTTTCATTTTTAAGATTTATATTTAAATTGCTGACCCCTTTTTCTGAGAAGAAATGCAAGAGTAGAACCCTAAACGTTCACTGGAGACAAAATTATACAGTAAGAGAGTTCACATCAATCTTGCTTTCAACGAACCACATGGTTGACAGTTTTCTGGAAGGGCATGACCACAAAGGAGACTTAAAAGCGCTGTTGCCTGAGGGGTCTCATTCCAGGTGTCACTTGTGAATCCCTGCCCTTCCACCAGGTGGCAGTGGTTGTCAGGAGGTTGTTAAAACTAACAAGTGATCAGACATGGGCTGGCAGCACACATATGGGTATAATCTGGTGAGGAGGCATACATTTTTCCTCTATTGTAAATAGTGTTTATGGACATGGAAGGAATGCAAGTGCCCCCAAAAGAAAGCCTGTTCTAAATCTGATTAGGCTATTGGAACAATGATTCGCTTACACTAGAGCTTATACTTGGAGTTCTTCTAATCTTATCCTTTCAATCACCCTTTCAACAAATATTGAGTCTTCTAAGAGCCTTACTGTTCTGAGGGCCATGGCAGTAAAGAAAGCAGTCAAAACCCCTTGGGAGCAATGGCGCTTCTATTCCTGTCTACTATGACAGTGGAGGCCATTTTCTTTAATTTCTTCAATCTAATGGACAGACCTCTTCCTTTCCAAAGAAAGCTCTTGGGCCCTCAACCTGACTGAGTGCTGTGCTCAGTCATGTCTGGCTCTTTGCGACCCTATGGACTGCAGCCTGCCAGGCTCCCCTGTCCATTGGGTTCTCCAGGCAAAATACTGAAAGGGGTTGCCGTGCTCTCCTCCAAGGGATGTTTTTGACTCAGGGATCAAACCCACATCTCCTGCATTGGCAGGAGGATTCTTCCCCACTGAGCCACCTGGGAAGCCGCTCGAGCTGACTCATAACTCTTCTAATAACAGTCACTTGTAGGTTCACTGGCTCTTCACATCTTGACGACAAATGTACTAATACTTGTGGTAAAAGAAAAAATAAGATGACTAAACCCTTCCATTGATTCCCTTGCCTTCCTTAGGCTGCTGAGATCTCTCCTTATTTTATGATCAAATCTCTTTAGAAGTCTCATTTCTAAATGTGGGAAGCTCATTTGCTTCAACTACCTCATCATGCACTTACCTTCTAAACCCTGCCTTCCCCATACGCATGATGGCTAAATTCTGTACAACTCAGATCAGAACTTGAAGGAAAGAAAACCACCAGGAAAGGAGGATGGTGAGAAAAATGGTTCTGATCAAGGAAGCCAAGTGTTGTAGGTAAAAAATTAATTACCTATTATCTGAGAGCTTCCTGTGTGCACATAGCATTGTGCCAGGCATTTCAGGTTTCTAAAGAAATGTCAAAAGTGACCTCTGATAGAAACCTACCAAGAAAGGTGAGACTGAGAAGACTTCCTCTGGAAGTAAGCTTTAAACTGAGCTTTGAGGAGTGAGTGGACTTGAAATGGAAGGCAGAATAATCAGCTGAGGGTGGAGGGAGCTGTGAGGCTGCAGGCCTGCAGGCACAGGAGAGTGATGTGATTTAAAGGAGGTCCTTGCAAACCAGGCAGAGACCCACTTCACAACTTTGAGCTCTTTAATTATCTGTTTATCTCTTCTTCCCTTGAAAGCCAAACACCTTTACTCTGTTTTCTCATCTCACTCTTATTAATCTAACACGAATAATCCAATATCCTAACTGTTCCATGCAAACTGCCTTTGATATAATTCAAAGAACTTTTCAGTAGTAGGTTCTGGTGCTTAACTGAATCTGAGCAAGTTGTCTTGGTTTTCTCTTCTGTAAAATGGGGACTATAACAGTGCTTTCCTCCACAGGATTGTCAGAGGGTTAAATGCATCAAAGTTTTGCTCAAGAATTGAACATTGTTATTAATCACCTTTGATATCTAAGCTGTATTTGATACTTTTGACTACCCCCCTCCCATCTTGAAGTACTTTGTCATTTGCCATGTTGCCTGTTTGTTTCTCTTCTACCACTTTAGAAGCACTGCATTAGTTTTCTTTGGCTCCTCCTTCCACCACCTGATCCGTTGCATGGTGGAGCTCTTCTCAGCTTTTCCTTTGTCTATTCTCAGTCAACACCCCTTGGCAAAACTCTTTCTATGCAATTTCATCCATAACCACATGCCTTCTGTTATTTTCTCTATGTTAATTAGACTTGTCTCCAGCCCAGACATCTCTTCTGAGCCCCAGATTGGTACCTGACATAATCTTCCTGGTTGTTTCATGGTTATCTCTAACTCAGCCTCTGAAATCAAGTTCATTTCTTCTCAACCACCTACATCTGCACCTTCTCCTTCTGTATTCTCTATCGTAAAAAAATGACATTCCTTTCATTCTAGTCAGAAACCTGGGTTTTATCTTTGACTCATCCTTGTCCCTCATCCCAGACAACCTCCAAAAACGTCTTCAGTCTGTCTGCTTCTCCCCTTTCCATTGCTGTTCCTTACCTAAACCCAGGCTCCCAGTAGCTCTGGGAATCTCTCTCCACAGATTTCTAACTGGCCTCCCCTAGAGCACTTTTGCTCTCTGGCAACCCTCTTTTCCTACACAGTAGCCAGCTGTAGTCAACTCTTCTTTCAGTGAATCAAAATGTATTAGCAAATAGAAATCTAATTATGTTCTAGCCCAGTTTAAAAGTCCATCAGTGGCATTTCAATCGGCACTTCAAAATAAGTCAACTGTTCCAAAGACTTAGGGAATCTTAACCACCCATAAACACATTCATGGCTTTAGAGGTAGTTTTCTCATTGTAGGAATTCACTCCAAGGTTTGCTTATCCTTATTTTATATTAACCGCATGCAAAAAGTAGTGAAGACATCCACAGTGATGCCAATTACCACCACGCTAAAACAGAGCACAGAGCACGGCAGAATGCTGTGACCGCCTCCTCTTATCTTAGGACCATTGGTACCTCACATAGCATCTGGTGCAAAGCATGTTTTTAGTATTTGCTGTATACACGATGCAAAAGGGAAAAGACTGTCATAAAGTTCCTCACAGAATTGAAATATAACCCTCAGAAGCCAGTCTGGTTTTAAACTGAAGTCTACAACTAGGAGAATCTTTCCCCCCCCCGACAGCCAAATGTTTACTAGTCTTTGTATCTCAAATGAGATGCAATAACCTATTCAGCAATGAGGGGAAAGGGAGAGGAATGAATGTGCCAGGCACAGTACCTGAGACCAGAAGAGATATTTTTTTAATACAAAAGACAAGGTACCTTCCCTCTAGGAGCTTCCAGGCCACCTGGAGAGAGACAATTGCCCAAATATTTAATATCTGATTTCTTGGCTGCTCTTTCGGACAAGGCACTGTGTCTTAGGTGTAAAATGGTAAGTAAAAGCAGACCTCTCACTTCACATCTAATGTGAGATGAGAAACAGATATTAAACACTCATGCACAAAAAGAATAGCAGCAATCACTTATAACGCACACCGGCCATAGTTTTGTACTCTACATAAACTAACACAATCACACACTATGAAGGGCCTCTTCTTTTTATGGATCCAGGAATTTTGGCATAGAGAAGTTAAGACATTTACCCAAGTCGAGAGTCTGGATCCAGGACTCCCCTTTTTAACCACCCACTCTGCTGTCTCTACGCTGTGTGCTGAATGGCATAAGCAATTCACAAATATAAGGTCCATGAAGGGAAGACGGATGGCGCTGTGAGACCATGCCAAAGGCATCCCATCTTGTCTCGGGTCATCTGGAGGCTGCATAATGGTAACTAAGCCAGGAGGGGAAGCAGGAGGGCAATGACACGAAACTGGTAACAACAGAAGGGCAAAAACCATCTGGATATACTTCACTGGTGGTGGTGGGAAGCAATCTTGGACGGCATCGTGGAGAAGAAAGATCGGAAAAATCTACGTACTGGGAAGAGAACAGAGGAAAAGGGAACATCATGAATTCAGAATGAACCCAATGAATTTTGGGAACAGGGAGACAATGATGTTTTAGAATTGTTTCAGTCATGAGCAGCAGTCATTCAATTTGAACGACCAAAGAAAACAAGGACATTACCACCTTGAGTTGCTGAAGAAGCCAGGATATAGATTTGGCAGCAGTAGGACAAAAGATGTTGTTTTACATTTCTCAGCTTTATTTTTCTGCACTCAAGCAGTGGAAAGACAGAAGCTCTAGATATTATCATACCAGTTCAGCAAACTAAAGAAGGGGAGCACTTCTTTCCCCAAAGACCCAGGGCCAACTCATTGACTCAGCTTATATCACATCTTCCTCGCTGAACCAATTACTGTGGCTGGGCCATGTGGTGCTTTCATTGGCCTGGCCCAAATATGTCCCTTCATCTGTTTAGTGCTAGCCTATGTCCCAACTTTCCACTTGTGTACTTTGCCCAGATTTCACTCTATACCTTCATATATCAGCTGGCCCCTATATATGAAAACACGTCTCCTAAAAATTCTCATTAGCTTGTCAACATTTTCATTACTTTGCATCTTATCGCCCCCAAACAATGTTTCCTGCTAAAAAAGACTGAGGTTACAATGCTTCAACTAATGCCCTTTCCGATTTAGGCCTGTGAACACCAACCTCGTAGTAGTGTAAAAATATATTTAATTATTCATGAGTTTGACAAGATCTACTGTGTTCAATTGATTTGTTGTGTTTGTAATTCACTGAGTTTCAATCTGAATCTTTGTCTATATTGAACACTTGGGTTTTAGCCTATAGGCTGTTCATGCAAAGGATGCCTTGCTGACATAGCACTCAGGAGATCCAACCAGTCCATTCTAAAGGAGATCAATCCTGGGTGTTCATTGGAAGGACTGATGCTAAAGCTGAAACTGCAATACTTTGGCCACCTCATGAGACGAGTTGACTCACTGGAAAAGACTCTGATGCTGGGAAAGGTTGGAGGCGGGAGGAGAAGGGGACGACAGAGAATGAGATGGCTGGATGGCATCACCGACTCTGTGGATATGAGTTTGAGTGAACTCCAGGAGTTGGTGATGGACAGGGAGGCCTGGCGTGCTGTGATTCATGGGGTCGCGGAGAGTCGGACACGACTGAGCGACTGAACTGAATCCAACGATGTTCAGTTTTCACTGTGTCAATGGCATTCTCAATCCTGTGGACTTTGCCATCCATTATTATAGCATAATAATAATGCTATGTTATTAAATTCTGAACTCTATTACGGTATAAAATTTCTATATTATTTAAGGTTTTGTATTAATGCTTTTATAGTGGAATGTCTGTGAAATTTGAGTCCTAAGGCCTGAATTCTAGCCTTGAGGTTGCTCCTGAACTAGTTTTATGACTTTATTCAAATACATTTTAAACCTTTACAGGTTTAAAGTTTTGGGTTTCCCAGGTAGCACAGTGGTAAAGAATCTGCCTGCCAATGCAGGAAATGCAAAGGATGCGGGTTCAATCTCTGGGTGGGGAAGATCCTCTGGAGCAGGAAGTGGCAACCCACTCGAGTATTCTTACCTGGAGAATCCCATGGACAGAGGAGCTTGGAGGGCTACAGTTCATGGGGTCACAAAAGAGAGGGATGTGACTGAGCCACTGAGCAGGCACATACACCCAGGTGTCAGTTACCCTAATGGGCCATAGGTTGGGTGTTTTGTTGTCTTGTCTTCAAGGTGCTCAGCCAGATTAGCACACCAGCTTCAGTTGTAACATATGGGTAACATGATGGAGGTAGGATGCTTGGTATCCTAAGCTTTTTTTTTTTTTTTAACAGACCTACAAAAGGCGATTATAATAGGATCAATTATCTGGTTTTGGTGGTGACCAAGATCACGAAGGTAAAGAGTATCATGACTGACAATGGTAAAAAGTCAAAGTGAGCTACCATCATTATCAGGATCTGTTTGGAAATAAGATGTAGGCAGAATAACTTAAGCAGGAATTGATGTCTGGAAATCCATTAAATATCCAGAGCCAAGATGACCCCCAACGAAACTTTTAGTGTTCATTGTCTTATTTCTATCCCAGGTCCTAGGGACATTAACAATCAATGGTCTTCAACTATTAAAGAGCATAACACTAAATAGACAATGGAGGACAAGAAGTGAGTTATTTTCCCAGTATGCTCCTCTTGGTTAGATAAAAGCTATCTTCAATTATATTAATTTCTCCTCTAATTCGATTTGTCATTAAATTTATGGGTTTAAGGACTGTCGTGTTTCTCTCGTACGACTTCTCTGTTGAAAGCATAAAACTGCAACTTTGTATGAGAACTGTTTTACACCTTCGGAAATGGGCTCCTCCACTTCACAGAACCTAACTGCTAAGTGGTGTAGATTCACTCTTTGAGTCAAAAACCACGACTGTGCATGCAGGAAATGTGCAATGACCCTCCAAACCTAAAGAAGTTGGGTGGCCCCGAGAAAAGTAGGTTTTTCTAGAAGACGCGGAAAAGTTTTACATTCTTTCCAGATTCCGTCGCTCCCTGGACCATCCCTAGTCCTTGTCCAGAACCGAGACTTCCCCTTTGGATCTGCTACTGTCACCCACTGCCCGAGCGCGCCTCGGCCCAGGCTCCGGTCCCCTCCCGGCGCCCTCGACCCGGCTGGCCAAGCGCTCTCGGCACTCCCGTGTCCGGACCCCATTTACTTCGTGGGTCCCCGCCGCACGGTGCCATCTAGCTGGAAACCCGGGGACAAACGAAAAGTTGGACGTAGTCACCCCTGCCTCTTGCCGCCTCCACTCGCCCGATCGTGCAAACGCGTGGCTGCTGCGGGCCGCGCGGCCGGAAAGAACAAGTGAAGAGCGAAAGCGGCCCCCAGTCCCCAGCCCGCGCGCTGCACCTTCCGCCGGCCGACAGCCAGCGCCGGCTCGGTCCTCGCTTCCCGGCGGCGCCGCGGGCCGGAGGAGGCCGCCGGCGCGGACGGGTCCGCCCGGGGGACCGGCTGCAGCTGCGCGAGCCCGGGCCTGGCCGCGCTCTCCAGCCGGTTCGGAGTGAAGCAGGACGCCGCGAGAGGAAAAAGAGAAAAGCCGAGCCGGGGCGGCCAGCGCGCGCGGGAGGAGGAGGAGCCGCGGGGGCCCGGGCCGGGCCGGGCCGGGGTGTGCGGGCTGCACGCGGCGCGCGGGCCGCCCCTCCTCCCGGCGCCGCCGGCCGCGGCCCAGGCTCCCCCGCTCCGCCACTCCCCGCCCCTCCGCTCTGCCGCCCGCCTCCCGCCTTCCCCGCCCGCCCCGCCTCCTCGCCTCCCTCCCGGCCGCCCTTCTCCCAGCCAAACTGGAAGCCGGACCCCAGGCCGCCTCCCCGCCGCCGCCGCCGCGCCCGGCCTCCCCGCGAGCGCTGCACCATGGCCGGGCCTGTTTTCCCCTTGTAAAGATGGCGGTGCGGGATCGCTGTAACCTTTAGACTAATGACTGTCCGAAACATCGCCTCCATCTGTAATATGGTGAGTGGTCGCCGCCGCCGCCTCCAGGGTCGCGCCCCAGGCGCGGGGAGGCGAAGAAAGGGAAACCCGGGCTGCACGCCCGCCGAGCGGCCGGCGCGGGTGGGGGCGGCGGGGGCCGCGCCGCGCCGCCAGAAGTTCCCGGCCCCCGGGCTGGGCGGGCCGGCGGCGACCCGGAGAGCTGCCGGGGGAGGGGCCCGGGGCCCCCCGCCCCTCCTCGGCCCCGGGACCCGGAGCCCGCCCGCCCGCGCGTCCCTGCGCCGCTGCGCCTCCGCCCTCGGGCTGCGGTGCAGCGTCTTGGGGGGAGGGCGGAGGAGGGAGGCCGAACCCGGACGTCCCGGGGGACCAGGTTGGAGGAGAAGCCGGGGTGCGGTGGGGGCTCGCCCCCACCCTGTTCGTGCCGAAGATAAAGCCCTGCCGGACTCCCGGACCGCCCTTATCTCATTTTTGAGTTCACTCTTTTGAACTGTATTTAAGATACACTTTGCAGAGGCGGTCGGTGTGTCTGGAGAAATCTGAAATGTGATAGAGCTGGAAAAAAGTGCAAAATTGTGGTTAGGGAAGTGAACTTCTACCTGGTTTGGGAAAGCACGGTCATTTGTTGTGGATGCCTCAGTTTCCCCATCTGTGAAAGGGGGACAAGGTCATAAGGCAGTGACATTTAAAGGTCCTGAGGATGGGGGCCGGCTGGGGGTTATGGAGGAGGTCTCTAGGGTTATCCTGCCTGATTCACTGTAGACCCAAGTGTGGACCGGTGGGTGTGGGCGCAGCAGGAGGACATGGCTGGGCTCTGGTGAAAACGGGCCCATTTCATCGTGATCACTTTAACTTGTATTTCTCCCATTGCTTTGCCTTCCTTTTCAGTTTCTGCAGGAACAACCTCCAGCCCTTGGGTCCCCAGGGTGCCTCCTGCTGGTACTTCCACTTGTCAGAGCCTTGGGGAGCAAGGCTTGCCCCCTGGAGTGAGGCACTGCTTTCCTGTGCACGATGAGAGGGTGTGTGCTTTGCTTTGGCTGTCCAAGGACCACCCCCCACCCCGCCCCCATCCTGTCTCCTCTCCCTCCAGCTGGATGGAACACATGCTCTTTTAATGCCAGTTTGGGGAAACCTCGCTAATAACACAGGCTGCTAAAGGGAATTTGAGGAGGCTTGATTGAGAAGCCTGGGAGTAAGGTGATCTGGCTGCCCTTCCCCCATCACCCAGCTTTTTAAATCTTCTGTCCCACATTCTCCTGCAAGATTAACACATGGGAAAGGAGCATTAAGGAGCCATGTGTTACTCAGGGATGGAATAAAGGCCCACTGGCGCTGGCTTCAGTTTTCAGCGCTGTTGGACGTGGCTACTGCTGTGGTGGGCAGAGCAAAAGCTGGGCCTTCCCAGAGTGACAGCTGCAAAGATACTGGCGCAGGACCAGTTAGACGTGGTGGGTGGCTCCTGGTGGGTTTCCATTTCCTCTCTTCCTTCTCCACGCGGAGACAGGTCCCCTGCTCCCTCCTGTCGAGTGGCATTAATGTTTTTTGGTGCAGTGAAAAGGTGATGCCTTTCTTCTCGGTTTTTCTGTCTGCTAAGACCAGCTCCTGAGGGGAACTGTGAAAGCAGAGCAACTCTGACACTCTTTCATGCCTGCTGGGATGGCTTTGGGCTTACAGGGCAGTGAAGCCATCCGTGGTGGTGTTCCTGTCCTGCTTGTGTGTGGTGACACCTCTGTGTATTGGAGCTGGAAAACTTGAGAGCTAGCATGTGCCAAGATGAAGCCAGCCCCCAGCTTTTTTTTTCTGCCCTCTGTGCAGTGGGGGCTTCTTGGCACACCTGAGCAGAACGTCACAACCTGTTTCCAACAAAACTCAGCTAGAGAGGCAAGCTTCAGGGCAGACACGAGAGGAGTGGGCTGTGGAGAGTTGACTCCTCATGTGAAGTCCTTAAAAAGGCACCAAACTTAGGATCATCACCCAAGTGAGATGAGGAACCAGTAATTCACAACTCAGGAGTTGTACATCCCGACATGGACCTGTGCCTAGAGTAAGGGATATGAAGAGTTTGGGCTCCAAAGTCAGACTTCCCGGGTTCAGGGTTTGAACATATACTAGCTTTTTGTCCCGGGATTAGTTGCTCGCTCTCCTACTTTCCTTATCTACAAGAAGGGGATGATAATGGTTCCTACCTCGTGGGACTGTTGTATTAAAGTAGTTACTGAGCCTATTATGTAGCAAGTACTTCCTGAGTACCAGGTGTTGATGATCAGCTTCATCTTTCTCATTATTATGTCACCTTCAGTTTAAAGGACAGTGTCTTCTTGGACCTGATGTAAGCAGCTGCTAAGATAAATGCTAAGATAAATGTTTGTTTACGCAGACCAAGCCCATAGGAGACTGGGGTGGGAGTCCTTAACCCCGCCCCCTTATAAAAGGCTGCTCAGGTGCCCTGGTCCCTCCCAGTCTTGTTTCCCACAGAGTCAGCTCAGTGATGAGGAGACTGCTGTTTTTTCACTTGTTTAGACGTACAGTTTCTTTGGACCTCCCTTTAGATTCTTCACTCAATGATGAATTGTTTTCAGGTAGGTCTTCTGTGGGTCTTCACCACTTCTTTTCTCTCTGGGGCTCTAACTGATCCTTCCCAGTCCCAACTCCATTTGGTTCCAAATGGAGTTGTATTAAGAAGTGACAGTTGCGTCTTTTTTTTCCCCCTTAAAGCAGGTCATCTGGCATATTTTAAACAGGCTGATATATGTCACAGAAACAGTGATAGAAGATACATCCTTCTAGGTAAGGCTTGTGCAAACCAGGACCTAGTACTGAGTCTGGATTTGTTTCATCCAGCAGGCAAGAAAGGACCCAGCAGAGCAGGAAAAACCTTGTTGCAAATCCTTGTGTGATTGAGAAATAAACACCTTCTCTTTTCCCCACACTTCTTGTGCCAGTTTCAGGTATAGGGGTCACGGAAAATACATCCCTCTACTTGTCTTCTACCCCCGAGGTTTTGTTGTCCATTGGCAGTTTAATGCAAGTTCCCATTTGTCTTAATTTCACTTCGTGTGAATTCCTGCCATAGTGATTCTTGATCAGCTTGCTGAGGGCTTGTCACCTTAGCTACACAGCGTGTCTGGTTCAGAGATAGTAAAGCTTGTTTGGCTGGTATGTTGTAATTTTTTAAATGTATTAGCTGCTACCAAGCATGAGGAAACGTCCCTTGTTGATAGTCTTCTGATTTTGGCCAGGCTAATGGATTTAAGGTCTGTAAGTGAAAGGTTTTTTGGGGATAGATTTTCTGTTTGAAAAGCCTCAGGAATTTTCTAAAGAGGAAGCGTTTGTTAGTAGAAACCAAATGTGCCCTCTAGAAATGTGACTTGTACAGATGCAGATTGGCCTAAATCATCAAATCTTAATTCCATTTGTGAGTAGTGCTGTAAAATATTCCATGGAAGAAATGCCGTGTGTCAAATAGATTATGTTTTGTTCCTGAACATGGCCATCTGTTGCGGATCTCTGTGTTAGTGTTGGCACATATTATGTGCAGGTGCGTAATTGAGTGAGGTGCATCGCTGTCCCCAAGGAAGTCAGTGGTTTCTTGTGGGCATAACATTGGTAAAGATGAAACTATCTCAATGCATTGTGATATCCGCACGGATAAAGATTGAGCAAAATCTCAGAAGCAGTACAGTAAGCTGATGATCACAGCAGGATGTTTCTTTAATATAATTTGCATTTGACTCGCGTTTGAGTCTTTTATTTTCTATGATTGTAGTCAGAGGAGCTTAGAACTGGAGTCTATGCTATTGGGTGTCTCTCCAGCTAAGCTTGAGTCTAATGGTGCCACTGAACAAATTGTTGTGTTTCTTGGGACCATAGTTTCTTTCTCAACTTGTAGAGCTGATGTGAGTATATATATTTGGTTGTCAGAAACTTCCTTAGTGAGTGATAGTTCTTAGACTCTTTCCTTGAGCACTTAACTACTTTGTTTGAAACTGTGTTGAATTTACCAGATATTACCATTTCAGCATCCATTGAACAACCCCAGGATGTTATTGGGCACCACTGTGAGTGCCAGATTTGAATTCTTTTAAATAGGAGTCACCTTGATGTGAAGGGAAAGTAAAATTACTAGAAATTTGTAATATAGCTGGAGGACATTTATAGAGATCATTTTATATTGGAAAGTAAATTACTTATTTGAGGCAGGCATTTTTAGAATAGTTGAAAACGTTTTTTAAAAATTATTTTAAAATGTGCAAAACTAAAAATTTGAGAAAAGAGATGACTGTGTCTCTTCCTCTGTTATTCCTTCCCATCACAAAGATAATTGGAGAGTCTAAGTTGAGTTAATGAATCAGCTAGGAGAGGTTAAGGTCATGTGTGAGCATCTGCACTGATAATCGTCAGATTTAGAAATTGCAGCCTGAAGTGGGCTGGGTTAATGTTTAAAAAAACATTCTGTTCTTCTGGCCTCTTAGGTCTAACATGAAGGAGTTTGTGTTGGGTCAGGACCTGACAATTAAGTCTACAGATTCTTCTCTGTTTTTCTTGGAATCATATGGGAAAACAAAGCTGAAAGCCAATATTTAGTTAGAATTAAATCTTCCCTGGTGGCTCAGACGGTAAAGCGTCTGCCTGTAATGCGGGAGACTCGGGTTCAATCCCTGGGTCAGGAAGATCTCCTGGAGAAGGCAGTGACAACCCACTCCAGTATTCTTGCCTGGAAAATCCCTTGGATGGAGGAGCCTGGTACGCTACAGTCCACGAGGTCGCAAAGAGTAGGACACGACTGAACGACTTCATTTTCACTAAAGATTGTGATACGTGCTTCTGGATATCAGCTTCGTGTGTTCCAGTTCACCCAAACAATAAAACCCATTTATTTTTCAGTAATGTGGAATTTTGGTGTGTTTGGGTAGTAACTGAAAGTATTTATTGTCTTGAACAATTAAGAGAAAACTCCCTAAATTTCTCTAAACAAGAATGTTCGCATGTCTTTTTTCACCCTACGCTGGGCCTAGTCTATCTAGTTAGTTTTAATCGATTGAAGTTTTATGATGGTATTGAATTCTTTGGTATCATCAGAAGGGTATCTCTCAGTGGTTTTATCTCTGGCCTACCCACGGAGCCAGCCCAAAGCGAACCAACTGGGAGAGTTGTAAAAG
Organism: Moschus berezovskii; assembly: GCF_049115385.1. Lineage (NCBI taxonomy): Eukaryota > Metazoa > Chordata > Mammalia > Artiodactyla > Moschidae > Moschus > Moschus berezovskii. The sequence goes on along the minus strand of NC_142464.1, from coordinate 77,691,553 downwards.
TTAACTTCGAGTCTAGTTAACTTTCTTTTTTTTTTTTTTACAGTTCATAACTTTTATAAATAAAATAAATTAAATGTACAGTGAATAAGTTCTCTGAAATATTTCAATATTTCTGTAGGTTTAGTAACATCGTAAAATACATTTCAACTAAAATTCACAAATCTAAAAACCTGTTAGGCATTTTTAGGCGTTTTAAGATGGAAATGAAGACCAATGTTACATGGTAATATGCCAATTACAAATAGTACTTCAAATAGCAAATACTACAGTTTGTCCCAAACTTTAAAAACTATTCATGAACTCAACACTGAACTATTGATGGCTATGAGAATTGTTTCCTAGCCTTTTTGAAAATTTCAACCCATTTACGTTTAAGGTAATTATAGATAAGTACGATCCCGTAGCCATTTTCTTTATTGCTTTGGGTTCAAGTTTATACACTCTTTCTGTGTATCCTGTCTATAGAAGATCCTTTAGCATTTGTTGGAGAGCTGGTTTGGTGATGCTGAATTCCCTCAGCTTTTGCTTGTCTGTAAAGCTTTTGATTTCTCCTTCATATTTGAATGAGATCCTTGCTGGGTATAGTAATCTGGGCTGTAGGGTATTTTCTTTCATCACTTTAAGTATGTCTTGCCACTCCCTTCTGGCCTGAAGAGTTTCTGTTGAAAGATCAGCTGTTATCCTTATGGGAATCCCCTTATGCGTTATTTGCTGCTTTTCCCTTGCTGCTTTTAATATTTGTTCTTTGTGTTTGATCTTTGTTAATTTGATTAATATGTGTCTTGGAGTATTTCGCCTTGGGTTTATCCTGTTGGGGACTCTCTGGGTTTCTTGGACTTGGGTGATTATTTCTTTCCCCATTTTAGGGAAGTTTTCAACTATTATCTCCTCAAGTATTCTCTCATGGTCTTTCTTTCTGTCTTCTTCTTCTGGGACTCCTGTGATTCGAATGTTGGAGCGTTTAACATTGTCCCAGAGGACTCTAATATTGTCCTCATTTCTTTTAATTCGTTTTTCTTTTTTCCTCTCTGTTTCATTTATTTCTACAATTCTATCTTCTAGTTCGCTTATCCTGTCTTCTGCCTCTGTTATTCTACTGTTTGTTCCCTCCAGAGTGTTTCTGATCTCATCTATTGCATTATTCATTGTATATTGACTCTTTTTTATTTCTTCTAAGTCCTTATTAAATCTTTCTTCCATCTTCTCAATCCTTTTCTCCAGGTTATTTATCTGTAACTCCATTTTGCTTTCAAGATTTTGAATCATTTTCACCATCAAAATTTGAAATTCTTTATCAGGTAAATTCCCTATATCTTCTTCTTTTGTTTGTGTTGGTGGGCAATTATCTTGTTCCTTTACTTGCTGGGTATTTCTCTGCCTCTTCATCTTGCTCATATTGCTTTGCTTGGGGTGGCCTTTCCCTCTTCTTGTAGTTTGTGGAGTTCTCTTTATTACGTAGTTTCTTCGCTGTGTGTGGGGTTGGACGGGTGACTTGTCCGGGTTCCCTGGTTAGGGAAGCATGTGTCGGTGTTCTGGTGGGTGGAGCTGGATTTCTTCTCTCTCCTTTAGAAGACAATGGGCTGCTTTTCTGGGAGCCTGATGTCCTCTGCCAGTATTCAGAAGTTGTTTTGTGGACTTTACTCCGCGTTCAAATGTTCTTTTGATGAATTTGTGGGGGAGAAAGTGGTCTTGCCATCTTATCCCTCCGCCATCTTGTTCCTTCCTCCCCAGAACACTGGATTCTTATATTCCACTTGGTCGTGGAGTATCTCTTCCCAGCTGCTCCAGCAAGGCGCAGCCGCTGTACCTTACCTTGGACGAGGGGTATCTCCTCAAGGCCGCGCCTCCTGCTTTGAATGTAGATCAGCTCCTCTCGGCCCTCCGGTGCCCAAGCAGCCACCGCCTCCTGAACGTGGTACAGCTCCTCTCGGCCACCGCCCTAACCCTGGGCGCGGGGTAGCTCATCTCAGCCACGATTCTGCACGTGGTCGGTTGCGCCTGAGCTCTGCGCCGCCGGAGCCGGGCATCTTCCGCGTCTGCACCGCCGGAGCCGGGCGTCTCCCGCGTCTCCGAGTCTAGTTAACTTTCTGGCCTAAATACAATAAACTTTCATTTGTGGTGAAACCCAATGCTCTTCTAAGGGTTTGAAAGGCCTTGCTGATTTTTTAAAGGAAAAGGCCACCCAAAAATGAACGAGGAAAAAAGTGTCTTCAGGCAAATAAATTCTATGTCAGCACTAAAGGCTGCTTGGAATGTTTCTGTTCTGGGATTGTGGTTTAGAATTTGGGGGGTGTCACAAGTCCTCTACATGGAATTTTACCACAATTCTGAGAATGATTTTTTGCCATGGATAGTTTGAAGAGGAAGAGGGGAACCCCTATTGGTTGTTTCAGCTTTCCATTCATAGGTCGAACTTTCCTTCTCTCCATCAAGTTCTGATTCTGCTCTCAGAACCTTCAAATGCTTTCAGGTAGCTCAGATGTGGGAATGCCTTTCTAGGTGGTGATACATTTCAGGCATGCAGGAAAATATGGAGACTAATAGAGTGACCACTCAGTGTGAACACCCTGTGAAGAAATAAAATATTACAAATAGGAGTGAGCATTTCCCCATTCCCTTCCACCAGACAGTGACCACTGTTCTGAATTTGGTGTTTATCATGTGTTTCTACACCTTTCCTAGATATGTAGGTATTCATACACTAGATATTGTATTGCTTCCTCATGTTTTAAACATGCTCTTGTAATACTGAACAACTTCAAAGTTGCTTTTAAGTTATGATTTTGAGATTTATCGATGCAAGCATGTAATCTAGGTTTTTAACTGCTGTATAATATTCCATCACACCGATGTGTTATATTTATTCATTTTTATGTTAGTTTTAGAATTTTGTCTGTGTGCCATGACCGTTTGGAACTTGTCTCCCTGTGCATCTGTTTAGTTTTTCTCTGTGGTGTACCTACCTAGAAGGGAAATTGTGGGTCAAAGGAAGTGGGCATCTTGACTCTAATATATGACCTGATTTCTCTTCAAAGCAGTTGTACCAGTTTATATTCCAGCTGGCAGGTTTGGGAGGTTCAGTTGCTTCATGTGCTTACAGACACTCAAAATTGTTAAAGTTTTGCCAGTCTGATGGGTGTGAAATGATATCATTGTGATTTAAAATGTGCAGTTTCTAATTTTCTAATGAGGCCAAACATCTTTTCATGTGTTTGTTGTGCTGTTTTTTTTTAATTTTATTTTCAAGAATTTCTTACTGAAATATAGTTGATTTACAATGTTGTGTTACTTTCAGTTATACATATGTGTGTGTACACACACCCACACACACACACAATTCTTTTTTATAGGGGTTCCCAGATGGCTCGGTGCACGAGACGCAGGAGATGCGTTCAGTCTCTGGGTGGGGAAGATCTCCTGGAGGGGGAAATGGCAATCCACTTCCGTATTTTTGCCAGGAAAATTCCATAGACAGAGGAGCCTGGCAGGCTACAGTCCATGGGGTTACAAAGAGTCAGACAGGACTGCGCAACTGAGCACGCACTCGGCACACACAAACACACACACATTGTTTTGTAGATTCTTTTCCATTATAGGTTATTATAAGATATTGAGTGTAGTTCCCTGTGCTGTATGCAGTAGGTTCTTGGTGATCTATTTTATATACAGTACATATATGTTACTCCCAAACTCTTAATTTACCCTCCCCTCAACATGCGCACACACTCTGTGCTGTGGGTTTGTTTTTGTTGTTGTTGTTGTTGCATATGTGGGATCGTAGTTTCTTCACCAGGGAATGAACCCAGACCTCTGATTGTGGAAGTGCCGAGTCCTAACCCCTGGATCTCCAGGGAATTCCCTGTACTGGATTGTTTTTAACCCAGGGGCTCCAGAGAGGTTTTCCAGGGCTTGAAAGTCAGGACTATGGTATTGGTTTTGTTTGTACATAGGGAAATAGAAAATGAAGGGGAACATGGGGTGGCCGGAGGAAAAGTCAAGAAAGATAAGGATGGGATGGAAGATACTCAGACCAAGGATGTGGGAAACTTGTAGCAAAAGGACTGTAGACTAGAATGAAGAAGATGGTCCTAAGAGAAGAAATTTGGCATCTCTTACTGTGCTAACCATTTCTGTTTAATTGAATCTGGCTCTGGTGTTGGGGCCTCTTCCCGTGAGAAAAGCAGCAAGGCTGGACCTGTGGAGCTTTCCTGTTTACCCAGTTGCTTTTTGAAGTTCTTTTATTTAGAAAGGCAGTGTGAAGTTATGTTCTTCCTGAAATACGTTTCTTTGTCCTTCAGGGTTAGATACACTGTGCGGGAAACCAGTTTTCATCAGGGTCTGCTTGCACATACTTGTGGAATTATGATGTCAAGCATTTAGGAAACATTCCCTGCACCTTAATTTTCAGAGTATGAAGCAGGTCACCTTATGGTGACATACCAGACACATATGTTTTTAAAAATTTGAGTAATAGTAACTTTAAAAAATATACTTGAGTGGTTCTTCAGTGTACAGTTGCACCCATGGGTGCATTCTTTTATTAAAAATTCAGCCTCTGGGTTTCTGCCCTCAGAGATTTTGATTAAGTAGGTCTAAGGCAGGAAACCTGGAATCTGCATTTTAATAAATACTCCCTCTCCTCACTGCCTCTTCCTTGTGTTGTTGCAGGTGAGCTGAGGATCACAGTTTGAGAAGTGTTGCTTTCCTTGGATAATACTTACCTTTGCCTCCTGAAAAAATATATATAGCTTATAGAAACTATCTGCCACGTGAAAGTTTTTTTTTTAATCTATATAAAATTATGTAAGGAAGTAATTTAACTTCAAGAACTGTAGATCATTGCCATTCTATAGATGTATTTCCTGATATTAAACAGCTAGAGTTGTATTGCTTCATGTTCTTAGAACAGGGATTCCCAACCCTGACTATATATTACATCCCCTGTGAAGCATTTGAAAGAATTTTAAAGAAATTAAATCACAAAACATTAGCACCCAAAAATGTATGGGGAAAAAAAAAAGTAATTTAGTGTATATTAGATACCCAAATTCTAACCTTCAGATTTAGCAGACTTAAACTGTAATTGTATTTGGTTAAGATCTTTTTTCAGATCTACTAAGTACCTTAGAAAAAACCACTAACTATCGCTTTCTCTTTCCTCTCCCCTCCTCCTAGAACTAGCCATTTTCCTGAAGATGGTGTGTGTTTGCCATGCATGTCTTTATGCTTCATATTTAAGAATCCATATATGAGCGTGTATAAAATTATATAGCCTTTTGAACTATCTCTTTCCACTCAACAATTATATTTGAGAATATAGCGACACGTACAGGAGACACAGGAGATGCGGGTTTGATCCCTCGGTTGGGAAAATCCACTGTGGTAGGAAATGGCAACCCACTCCAGTATTCTTGCCTCGAAAAGTCCACAGACAGAGGAACCTGGAAGGCTACAGTCCATGGGGTCTCAAAGAGTTGGACACCACTGAGTGGCTGAGCACACATACACATACATCTATTTTCTATTTGTTCATCCTGAGGGCTCTTTAACAGTGTTCTTTGGTTTAACCATGGTTTACTTGTTCATTCCCTTATTTAGGGACAGTTGAGTAGTTTCCCAGATTTCTGTCTGGAAGCATTGCTGCGGTGAGTGTTCTTGTTCGTGTCTTCTTTGCACGCATGCTTCCATTTCTCCAGGATATAGGCCTGGAAGCAGAAACGCTGCTCTTAGGATAGGCTTGCCCTCAGCTTTCCTGCTGCTGCTGCTGCTGCTAAGTCACTTCAGTCGTGTCTGACTCTGTGTGACCCCACAGACGGAAGCCCACCAGGCTCCCCCGTCCCTGGGATTCTCCAGGCAAGAACACTGGAGTGGGTTGCCATTTCCTTTTCCAATGTGTGAAAGTGAAAAGTGAAAGTGAAGTCGCTCAGTCGTGTCTGACCCTTAGCGAGCCCACGGACTGCAGCCTACCAGGCTGCTCCATCCATGGGATTTTCTAGGCAAGAGTACTGGAGTGGCTTGCCATTGCCTTCTCCGTCAGCTTTCCTAGATACTGTCAATTTATTCTCCAAGATAGGTGCATGAATTGGAGCTTTTCTGATAAGCAGCATCTAGGGTTTCAGTCTCAGACTGTATAGAGATGTAGGTGGGGCTGGGATGGGATTCAGGCATCTGCTTTTTTTTTTGTTAAGTGCCACCTTTGATTATGGTGAGCACCCAAGGTTGAAAAACCCCTGTGTTAGGCTGGCAACCCATGAGGGCAGGACCTGTGTTTATGTTATTCACTGCGGATTTCCCAGCATTCAGCACAGTGTAGTAGATGCACAAAAAATATCTATTGGATGAATGAATGAAGAGATGCAGCGTGGGAGAATGGAAGGATTCCCTTGCAGTAAAGCAGTGCTCCTCAGATTGTCTTGTCCCCAGAAATTACCTGGGGAGCTTGTTTAAAATGCAGATTCTGATCCAGTATGTCAGGAGCGGGCTGACATTTTGCCTTCTGGGGCCCTCTCTCTTGACCAGATGCTCTTGGTTTGGGGAGCACACTTAAGACCCTAGGAAGAAAATGAAAACAATTTTTTTTTTCCATACAACTCTAAAGTGGAGCAATTTGGGTTTGAAATCCTGCTTGGTAAATCTCAGAGCCTGTTTCCCCATCTCTTTACAACACAAAAAGACATGATGAAATACCCTCCTCACAGCTTTTTTTTTTTTTTTTTTTTGAGAATCAAAGGATATCTCGCTGTGGAAGCATTTTGAACCATGATGCTCTCACACATATTACTTTTCGTAATTCTCTTTTAGTGAATTGAACATTTTCTTTAGTTTGATCAAAGCACAGAGCTGTTGACATTGCAGGAGCCAGTGGGATCCTTTAACTCTGGCCTGCCATCTACATTTAGTGGGCATTTTGGGAAAAATAGGATTGGACAACGGAGAAGGCAATGGCATCCCACTCCAGTACTCTTGCCTGGAAAATCCCATGGACAGAGGAGCCTGGTGGGCTGCAGTCCATGGTATCACTAAGGGTCAGACACGACTTAGCGACTTCACTTTCACTTTTCACTTTCACACATTGGAGAAGGAAATGGCAACCCACTTCAGTGTTCTTGCCTGGAGAACCCCAGGGACGGGGGAGCCTGATGGGCTGCCGTCTATGGGGTCGCACAGAGTCGGACACGATTGAAGCGACTCAGCAGCAGCAGCAGGATTGGACAAAGCGGTTGGGCAAGAGCAGAGGCAACATTCACTAGATGGTGTGGTTCTGATTGCGGGTGCTGGGGAAGTGGGGTGCCTTCTCACTGTTTCTGGGGCAACAAGGGCTAGAGAGGGGCCACATGTCTCTCCCAGTTGGCCCTCCAGTTTGTTTTCCAGGTCAGATACTTAAAGTGAGAGAGGGCACACTCAAAATAATTATCTGGTATTAATTGATCTACTATACGTGTAATCAGAACTCTTCAGGGTCAAACCTTGATAGAAGGTTTCAAGTTGCTTTGGTAACAGGGGTCCTGCCTTGTCCATCTGAGAGTGGCTGGGTGGTGTGGACAGTGAAGGGCAGATGGAAATTAAATAAAAACAAATAAAGCGACATTCAGAACCCGTGTGTATTGTGTGCTGAAGTATTCCTGAGTTCCTCTTCCTCTAGATAAAAACAGTGGATTGGATCCACTTCCTTAGACACATGATTCTCAAATGTCAGTTTGTTTTCCTTCATGGTTTTCATTGTATCTGCGAACCACCTGAACTTATTTATTTAGCAGTTGTCCTTAAATCTGTTCAGCTTCTTTTAATTCAGTCTCATTCTGTGCTAAGACATCTGTGAAGTAATGGGTTTGATGAGCTAGTTATATGCTTTTAAAATACATATCGAGTATAGTTGCTAAAGTTAAAAAAATGTTCATATTCGTGCCACCTAAGATTATTTCTCCTTCCTTGGGCAGTCATGGTCTGTGGTTTGGGAGACATTGGCTCAGAGAAGAAGTTCTTTATGGTGGTTCATGTAACTGGCTCTTGGAATAACACTGTAAAACTGGTTTGCAGGTTGTGGGCTGGTGAGCTTCCTCCAGAGACAGGTCAGTGTGTGGATGGGGTCTGGTTGATTGGGTGTGAGAGCTCTCCATGCTCCACTCTCTCAAGAGACTCTGCTTCTCATCCATGACATGTGGGTCATGAGAGCACCTCCCTCCCTGGGGCATTGTGGGGCATAAGTGGCGTCGTTTGTGTCTAGTGCTTAGCCCAGAACCTGGCCATTTTATTTTATTGCTGTTTTCTTGTAGTGCCCCCTCCTTCCCAGTAGCAAAGGAGTCCACAGGATGTAGTGGAAAGAGCCCTGAACTTGGGATCCAAGGTCCCGCTTTCCAATCCTGATCCTGCCGCTTTGTAGCTTTTGTGATGCTGGGCAGGTGAGTTAGGTCTCTGGGTCTGTAAGATGCTAAGAGCCATTCCTCCTGGTGAGTTGTGCTAAAGAAGGAGATGAGCAGACTTGTAAACTCACTGGGGCTTCCAGTCAGAGGCAAACCTGGGGCGGGGAAGTGCATGGACCGGACAAAAGGAGGAAGAAGCTGTGATTTCCTACTGAGATGTTGGAAGACACGGGGCTGCTGTTGTGTGGCAAAGCTTTTATAATCATCAGTCAGGATGCTGTGTTTTCCCTTTCCTAGTAACGAGGGCGCGTGATGCCGTAAACGATTTTCAGTCATCTGATAAGCCAACAAGCATACCCTTTTGTGTTATCTGGTGTACAGTGAGGCATTCTTAACAAAAACAGGTGAAGTGGCTAACCTCAGTTTCTTTCTTTTTTTAAAAGTTTTGAAATAAAGTTTTTGAAAAGGGAGTATGAGTTACTGGTAGAAGAAATTTTCAGATTGTACAAAAGGATATACTGTGTTGCAGTTATATCCACCCTCCGATTCTTGTCTGTGGCATTCATCAGCATTTGCCATTTCTTCCTCTTGTATTCAGTGATGTCTTCTTATTCATATACAAGCAAGTATGTTTTTATTTCTCTCCTAGTTTTTAAAAACACAAATAATGCTTGTAGCATATACTGAATAGTCTGGACCTGCCCTTTGCTTTTTATATCTTGGAGTTGGGTCTGTGCTGCTATGTGAAGAGCATCCTCATTCTCTTTTTATGGCTGCAGGGTATTCAGTTGCCTGAACGTATTGAATTCACTTAACCAGCCCCCACTGATGGGCAGGGAGGTAGTTTTCCATGTCTTTTTTACAAACAAGGCTGCAGGGAACAACTTTGTCCCTACATCATTTTGCGTATATGGGGGTGTATCTGTCAGCTGACTTCCCTGCAATGGATCTGCATTTGTAACTTTGATGAGTTTTGCCAAATTGCCCTCCACTATCAATGTGTGCGACTGTTGCTGCCCCAGCCTTGCCAAAGTAGGGTGCTATCCAAAAGCCTTTTGATCTTTGCCAATAGGGGGAAAATGGTGTCTTAGTATATTTTTAGCTTTGCATCTCTCTTATTAAAAGTGAGCTTGAGCAGCTATTCACACATTTCAGAAAACAAGCTCAATTTCACTCAGCTGTTTTGCTGTTGGCAATTATTTTCAAAGTCTGCAGGGAAGGACCAGTTTTATTTTTATTTTCAATCTGTCACAGACTGATATTTTTGTAAACTACAATAAAAAATTAATTGCAAAATGGAATAAAAACCCCAAAGATACATAAAACACCAACTCTAGGGTTTATTTTTTTTTTGGTCATTGTTGTTGTCACTTAACTCAACAGATAGAAAATTACTCTGTGTGTTCATTATACATATTTTCAGTTTCTGAACTTTGCTCCTGGCAGAGGGTTAATAACACTTTGAGTAATGCTGCTGGGAAGACCTCCTTGTTCCCATTGCAACACTGTCTGGGAATGGGGTAGGAGTCCACGGGATTTTATATTTTCTGTTTCATAACGAGTACATTACAGGGTGTTTCCAGTGCACTTGACTCAAATATCTCTGAGAGGGCAGTACTGATCCAAGGGCAGGGATTCCCGGCTGTCAGGTGGGGGTACTGTTTTTAAAGACCTTGAGCTTGTGCTAGAGAGAGTGAGGGAAGTACCTGAAGTCACCCTATTAATTAAATTTGCAGAGTTGGCCTCTTTGACCAGGATTCCTGTGCCACCTGATGGTCAAGGAGGCAACTTGGTGCCTTTGCAGAACTTTGGATTTAGAATGAGGCTTTTCCGCAGTTCTAAAAGACATGTACCCCAGTGTTCATCGCAGCAGTATTTACAACAGCCAGAACATGGAAGCAACCTAGATGTCCATCGACAGATGAATAAATTGTACATATATACAATGGAATATTACTCCATAAAAAGGGATGAATTTGAGTTGGTTCTAGTCAGGTGGGTGAATCTAGAGCCTGTTATACAGAGTGAAGTAAGTCAGAAAGAGAAAAACATATATCTTACATTAATGCATTTGTATGGAATCTAATGACCCTAATAGCAAGGCAGCGATAGAGATGCCGACAGAGAACAGACTAGTGGACGCAACTGGGGAAGGAGAGGGTGGGATGGACTGAGGGAGGAGCATTGAAACATACACACTGCCATATGTAAAATAGATAGCCGGTGGGAATTTGCTGTATGACACGGGGACCTCAGTCCTGTGCCCTGTGACAACCTAGAGGGGTGGGATGGGGTGGCGGATGGGAAGGACGTCCAAGAAGGAGGGGACATGTGTATACCTGTGGCTGATTCGTGTTGGTGTCTGGCAGAAACCAATACAACATCGTAAAGCAGTCATCCTCCAATTAAAACTAATAAAGCAAAAAAAGAAAAAAAGAGTGAGGTTCTTGCTTCTAACTCACTGAATTCAGGGACTGGATAAATATTTTCTCTTTCCCATTCTGCTGGAAGACAGACCCTGTCCCAGTTTTCTTTGATCTACTTTTGAGTTGAAATTTTGCCTTTGCCTGAGGACTTTGTTGTGCTGTCTCTAGGCACGAGAATTGTTTCACAGGCCAGAGTCTCCCACTGCTCTTTACTGCCCTTCCTATGATGACTTGGGATCATTATGTATCCCAGGGTCGTCGTCTTCAATTACAGGCATTTTTGCTTCTGTGTTATGGTCATTAAGTGAAGTCACAGTGAGGTTTTTTCCCAGCATTGTTTCTCCCTCCCCAGAAAGGCATGGAAATGATATTCTCTCCTGGTGTAGAATGAAAATGCCCGTCACTGCCTTCCTGTGAATGCCTTTTTCCTTGTGGGAGTCTGGAGGGAGGAGCAGGAGCGCTGTTGAACCGGGAGTTGGCATTGTGATGGTAAATAAGACTGTGGGTTTGCAGCTGACCTCTGCCTCATACTAGCACTTGACCTTGGCAATTTACTGAACCTCCATTAACTTCATTTCCCTTAACTATGAAATGGAGGTGGTGAGTCTGAGTGAGTGCCTTGTCTGGAGGGAGAGTGTCGGTATTGCTCTGTGGGACCAGGTGATGTGTCTGTTCTCTGAGTTCTGTACCCCGAACCCCTCTGGGTGCAGTGCACTGGTGGTTAGGTGATGTGTGAGGGCGAGCTGCCAACGAGGACACAGTCGGAACCAGTCGTGGCCCCCTGCCCAGACCCTCCATCTGCAGCTAAGGAATTACTCAGAGTCTGAATGGGTAGATCATTTTCCCTGCCTTGTGGTCAGAAGCCCAGGCTCTGGAGCCGAGTGGCCTGGGGTTGAGTCCTGGCTCTGCCCTTACTGGCAGAGTGGAAGGGGACAATAAGTGGAATGGCTTTGGCTGGTTGACAGTGGAGTTGATGAGAACAGAGATGTGAAATTCTCTGAACCACAAGCGGCACATACTGCTTATTACCCTTCTACCAAGTTGGTTCAGTCAGCAAATTTAGTAAGTGCCTTTTGCATGTGAGGTGTTCTGTAGGGTCCTGGTAGACCAATCAGACACAGTTCTGTCCTCATAGAGTTCATGGTCCAGTGTAGGACTTGGCAGGGTTGTTGGTAAAGGGCTCGATGGTAAATACTTTAAGCTTTGTGGGCCACATGTCTCTGTCGCAGCTACTCAACTCTGCTTGTATTGTGAAAATAGCTACAGTAAGTAAATGAGTGATCATGGCTGTGTTCCAATAAAACTTTATTTACAAAAACAGTTCTGTTCTGTTCTGTTCCGTCGCTCAGTCGTGTCCAACTCTATGCGACCCCGTGGACTGTAGCCTACCAGGCTTCTCCATCCATGGGATTCTCCAGGCAAGAATACTGGAGTGGGTTACCGTTTCCTTCTCCAGGGGATCTTCCCGACCCAGGGATCGAACCCGGGTCTCCCGCATTGGAGGCAGACGCTTTAACCTCTGAGCCACCAGGGAAGCCCACAAAAACAGTTAGTGGGCCACATCTGGCCCAGGGACTGTCATTTGCCAATCTGTGGTCCAGTGGGAAGACAAATGTTAAAGACATCAGCCACAGATAAATACATTATTACAGATTGTGATTAGTTGCATGAAGAGAGACACAGGATTCTGAGAGGGAAGGGTCAGAGAAGATAGCTTTGAAAAAGTGATGTTAAAGCCAAATGCTAAGGAGGAGGTGGTGGGGCTTGGGGGAGAGGGGACACCACTGAGGGGCCAGAGGACTGGCTGCACTAGTTCTGAGCCAAGAGGCACAGAATTGTAGTCTGCGTTTCTGTCTCTATAGAGGCATGACAGAGGCTTTGCCACTTTCTTTGGCTAAGAAAAAAATGAGAGTTTTTCCCCTGATACATAATTCACACCATTTCTCCCCACCATTTACCCCTCCCAAATAGTCCCAGCACTGAGAGATGAGCTGTATTAATATATTAACATATTTTATTCTAAAGACTTCTAGTGGGTCCTTTCTCTCTGTCTTCCTTTTCTTTTTGTAATTGTCAATATCTATCCATGTTAGGGAAGTAAGAATGCACATTGCTCCGTAATTAGATGTAAAATGGTTTACTCCTTATAACTCATTTCTACTTTTTGATCTTGTTTTTGTTTTCTCCTATTTTAAACAGTAATATTTTATTTTACTATTAAAGTTGGCTGGATAAAAATTCACAGCCTGAGACTATTTTGGAAAAAAAAATTATTACCTCTTGATTACATCTCAGGTTTCTCCTGATTTTCAACCTCAGTTTTATATATTCTTTAAACGTTGCAGTATTCTGTGGTGATTTTACAGAGAAGGACACCTGCGTTCCTCATTCTAGAATATTTGGAGTGGTGCCTCAGAGGTAGGGGTTTAGATCTCTTAACTTTGTGACCTCTTCTCTTTCCTCAATTTTTTATTCTTACGGTTCCGGGGCTCAGAGGGGACCTTACAACCTTGAGAGTCAGTGTGGTATAGTGCTTGGGAGTCTAACTCTGGAGCCAGATGGTGTGAATTAAAACCTAATTCCAGTATTTATTATCTGTGTGAACTCTGTAAATAACTTTGAAGTTATTTACTCCCTCTGTACCTCAATTTTCTTATCTTTAAAATGGAAACAGTAATGATGTCCACCTCATAGAGTTATTGTGAAGATTAAAATGAGTAAAATATACCTTAAGTCCTCAGAGGAGTGACTGGACACAGTGTTATTTTTTGTGTTATCTATTATTATTACTAATTATGTTTGGAAGCCAGTGACTGTAATCCCTCCTTAACCATCCTTGAATTCTGACAGTTGGCTCCTGACTCATCCTGAGATTTTGAGTTGCATCACTTTATTTATTTATTTTTATTTCTCATTTGTAATTTTAATTGAAGTATTGCTATTCATTTTTAAGTCCTTCCTTATAAGCACCAAATTTTAATATCTATGTCAATTTTGTGGTCGGGGGGGAGAAACTCCATCAAAAACTTCCTTCCAGAAGAAAACAAAACATCACTTCGTTTTTGCTTCACTTTCTCCTTAAGGCTGTACGAAAGACCTTTTGTCATCAGAAGTCTGGGAATTCTAGTCCTTTTGCAAATTCGTCCTCAAAATACTTTTGTACTTTGAAACACGCTTGTTAAGTAAAATAGCCCTTTTTTGAATGTCGTTTTAGCAACAACATTCACCTCTCCTGTCATGTATTTTAATTCATGGTTTATAATCAGCGACTTACTCTCTGTGTACTTAGAATTCTTACGTGTTATTTGGGGCCTTTCTGTACTTTGTACAAACTTGAAAGAGATCCTGCATGCCTTAGGATGCAGAAGAGTAGGCTGCCTTGGGGTGATCTTGAGCAAGTAGGTTTATGTTTATGATCTTAGGTGTTGGTTTTTTTGATCTGTGTAATGGTCTAGCTGATCTTCAAGCCCCTTCCTGATTTCTGTCTTCGGTTTAGGCTCCTGCATAATATACATTTTTTTTTTTTTTTAAGTTTTATTTGGCTGCTTCTGGTCTTAGTTGTGGCCTGCGGGATCTTAGCTGCAGTGTGAGGGATCTAGTTCCCGACCAGGGATCGAACCTGGGCCCCCTGCATTGGGAGCGCAGAATCTTAGCCACTGGACCAACAAGGGAAGTCCTTCGTTGACTTTTCTAGATCTTGCCGTGCCATTGTTTTGATTACTACCTCCTGGGCAAGAATCTGTCTTCATCCGCTCTCCCCCAGGGAAAGCATTCTAACTGGTTTTCCTATAAGCTGCTTTTAAACTTGCTTTAGAAGAATTGCCTTTCTTTGTGCATCTCATCCGTTTGTGATTCATTCTTCCCGAGTTGTTGCTGTTGCTGCTTCTGTGTTTTTGTCGCACCCCTTGGCAGCCACACAACTGCTTCCAGACATGCTGTGAAGAGCTAGCATTACAGTCTTCTTGTTGGAACTTGTCCCAGCCCAGATTCTATTTTTAATAAAGTGCAGTGCATTGTTTTCAAAGGTTACCACATTTCTCACCGTTGTAAACGAAAACTCTGTTTCTTATACCCGCAGACCCTGTGATTTACTGCTGTGGATCTGTTTTTCGTTCCGCGTTTGGTCAGTTATTCTCGGTGCCTGCTTTGCTTTTTGTGTCATTATGCTGGATGCCACTGATCAAAGTGCAGGCTTGGGTTTACAATGCATCTTGCCATTTACTTAGTGCTGATAACGTTGCTTGTCTTGCTTGATTTCCTCTGCCACCCTGAGCCACAGGCAGGCTGAATACGAGCAACCCCACTTCTAACCCAGGAAACAAAGGCCAAGAGAGAAGACGTGCCTGAAATCAAAAGGAAATTCATACTGGGGGGAACAATGGCCAAATACATCTGTGAGGTGTGTGCTGTGCGCTTTCAATAACTGGTCTGCAGGATATTAGTTTGCTAACTTTCATTACATTTTTTATGACAAAGATAATATGTGCTCATAGTTAAAAATTGGAACAGTTGAAAAAACAAAAAGCCCCTTGGTGGGCTTGTTATCTGCAAGCCCTTCTCCTAGACACAGGTGACAAGTGTTAATAATTTCTCACGCATTCTTGCTGGAATTTCCAGTAAAGCATAGATGTCGATGGCAGGCTCTGGTCTCCCTGTCCCTGTGTGTCTCTCAGGTGTATAGTTGGGCTGTGGACCAAGAGGGCTCAGTGTTTGCTGCTGGATGGAGGACGTTTGCAGTAGTTGTTCTGTACACACGTTGGCTCACTCACATGTTTTTCCTTATTGTATCTCGGACAGATTTTCACAGCCATACCTATGGAGTAGCTTTGATTTTTTAAAGTAGCTACATGGTATTCTGTCTTATTTATTCCTGTAATTATTTAAACAGTTACATTATTTCTTGGAGAAGGAAATGGAGAAGGAAACGGCTACCTACTCCAGTATTCTTTCTTGAAGAATTCCCTAGACAGAGGAGCCTGGCAGGCTACAGTCCGTGGAGTCACAAATAGTCGGACACGACTGAATGACTAATGCTAAATTATTTCTAACTTTTTTCTGTTACAAACCTTGCCAGGGAGAACCATTGCATGCTGACTGTTATTTCAGTATCCTTTTTCCATTTCTAATTTTGGTGGCTCGTCACTGCTCAGGAGCACATTTGCCAAGTTCCCCTGGTAGCTAGGTGTGGCCGTGTGACTGGGTGATGTTCTGGCCATCAAGATCCTGAGAAAACGTGATGTGTGTGACTCTCAGGGCCTTTCTTGGAAGGGAAGGAGGAATCTCTCTCCTTCTTGTCTGTTTGCCCCGGCACAGGTTCGATGATAGGGGGCTGGAGTGGCCATGTTGGTTCCTAAGAGAGACTCTTGAGGATGACAGAGCAACAAGTTAAAAGGAGCCTGTGTCCCTGGCCCTGCAGAGCTGCCGTTTCAGACCTGCACTGCTTCCTCCCTGTGAACACTTAGGTGAAAGAGAGACAGAAACTTCCATCTTGTTTTAAGCCATGCCTGGATCATTTGGCGCCTGGATCCAGGCTCTGTATCTTTTCTACCTGTGTGAGTATAGATGTGGAACAAATTGCAGGGCTGAAGGACATGCTCATTTAAAGTTTTGATTTACACTGTCTAATTGATATTTAAGTGTCTGTCGTCATCATCTCATGAAACATTCCCCGTGATGTCTATGTCCTTTTATTGTACAGAGATCTATGTTTAACATAGAGAACTCCAAAATCTGTTAAGGTTGCACAAAAATTCATCTTACCAATGGAAAGTGCTAGCATGTGAAGCAAGAGTTTGGTTCCCAGGGTCAATGTTAGTAACGTTCTGTATCCACGGGAAGGAATTCCTAGGATGTGTTTTTATAAAAGGGCAGGGAGCATGGGGAAGTGGTTGAGGGTACCACTTAGGCCTCACTGAACAATAATAGATCTGGAGAGCGCACACACCCACGTGTGCACCCGTATCCAAATGATCGTGGATATGGAAGCAATTCACACCCCCCCCCGACCATTCCCATCCAACCATCCATCCATCCATCCATTTGGCCACCCAGCAGGACTGGGCCTGCCCTGTGCTAGTCACCTAGTACTATACTTGCAGGATTAAATAGGTTAAACATAGTCTTTGCTCCCATGAGACATGTAGTTTAGGGGACAGGACAGATATTAAGAACCATGCAAATAACAATTGGCATAAATAAGGGAGACAGTATGCTACGAGTGGAGGGTGGAGGTTGTTGGGGAGGCAGGTATGTCAATTTTGTGTTCCTACAGTAAAATAGTACCACAAGTTTAGCAGCTTTTTTTTTTTTTTTGGCCATGCTATGTGGCATGTGGGATCTGAATTCCCCAATCAGGGATTCAACCAGTGCCCCCTGCAGTGGAAGCACAGAGTCTTAACAGCTGGACCACCAGGGAAATCCCTTAGCAGCTAAAAATGACAAGAGTTTATTCTCTTGGAGCTCTGGAGGTCAGACGTCCTAAAATCAAGGTGTTGGCAGGGCTGCACAGCTTCCAGAGGTTCTAGGAGAGCTCTTTCCATTGTCTAGGGCCTGTCTGCATTCCTTGGCTCAGGGTGCGTTCCATCTTCAAGGCCAGCAGCATAGCATCTTCAGGTCTGTCTCTCTCTCAACTCTGCATGTGTCATCATGTCTCCTCGCTGACTATGATACTCTTGTCTCCTCCTCATGAGGACCCTTGATGACCCTGGGCCCACTCAGACCATCCACAATAATCCCCCCATCTCAGGCTTCTTAAATCAGTCATATCTACAGTCACTTTTGCCACACGGGGTCATCGTTACTGCAAGGGCTTTTCTCTAGTTGTGGTGCATGGGCTTCTCATTGTGATAGCTTCTCTTGTTGCAGAGCACAGGCTCTGGGGAGCGTGGGCTTCAGTAGTTGTGTCTGCCAGGCTCTAGAGCACAGGCTCAGTAGTTGTGGCACATGAGCTTATTGGGCTTTGGGATCTTACCAGACCACGGATTCTTTACCAGTGAGCCACCAGGGAAGCCCCAGATTTGTATTTAAGAAGAACAGTTTTGCTGCCATGTTGACAGTGGGGTTAAGGCCAGCAAGGTGGATTTTGGATGCCATTTAGGAGGCTGTTTAAATTCAGATGAGAAATGGTGGTGGTTTGGTCTCACTGGTGGCTGGAGGTTAAAGAGAAGCGAATGGACTTGAGAGATTTAAGGAGAGGGAATCAGTCAATACACTGTGATGAATGAGTATTCAGTGGTGAGTGAGATGTTGGGCCTGGCCCTGAGGTTTGTAGAAGGAGCTGGAAGGAAAATAGCATTGTCATGGACTAAGTAGGGAAACACCAGGAAAAGATTGGATTTGGGGAGAAGGAGAAATGAAAGCTGGGGCTTGGAGTGGAATGATTTTGAGGGCCTGTGAGACAAGCAAGTAGAAATGTGTATTCATCCTACCTGATCAGAAGTGAGCTTTCAGGAATGAAGGTGGTGAAGAGTTGGAGGTGTTTGGCACACAGCTGCTGATTAAGGCCTGGTTGTTATCTGGACCCTCCACAGAGAGGCATGGAGGGAGGGAGGAAGACCTCAGACAGTGGCTGGGGAAAGCCAGCAGCTGTGTGCACCCTCCAGAGTTGACCGTGTGTGGAGTGCATCAAGGGTAGCATCCAGAAGGGGCTATTTTGAGGAGAGATGGCGATGTGAGAAAACAGACAGGTCTCAGCATGTATTATGGAAAGCTTCCAATACAGTGTATTAGTTTCCTCTTGCTGCTGTAACAAGTTACCATGACCTTCAGTGGCTTAAACAGTACAGATTTATTATCTTATAGTCTTGAGGTCAGAAGTCTGAGCTGGGTTTCCCTGAGCTAAAATGAAGGCAGTACAATGCTGTGTTCTTCCTGGTGGCTCTAGTGGAAACTGCTTCCTTGACTTTTAAGCTTCTAGAGGCTGCTTGGTTCTTTGGCTCCTGGCCCCTTCCTCCGCCTACAAAATCAGCAGAAGCGTGACTTATACATCATATCACTTTCATCGGTTGTCCTGCTCTGTCTCCCACTTTTAAGGATGCTTGTGATATGTGGCGCCCAACAGCATGGTCCAGGACAATCCCCCTATTTTTGGTTAGCTGATTAGCAAATCAATCCTTCTGCAATCTAAATTTCCCTCTGCCATGTAAGGTGATGTCATCACAAGTTCTAGGAGTGAGGACATGTGCATCTTTGGGAGACCATTACCCTGCCCATAATATATGTAAAAGTATAAACAGGATGCCCCACGTACCCATGCTCAGCTTCAACAGCAGAGTTTTATCCCCACCCCCCACCTCCCACTTCTCCCCACTGGATTATTTGAAACAACTCTTAGAAATCCTCTGATTGACTTGTAAATGTTTCAGAATAGACAGTTGTTTAAAGTAGTTTAGCTGTGAAGAGAAGGTGAGAAAGGATGGGGACTGGGGAGATGTGGGAAGAAGATATGTGTATGTATTTTCACATGCGAGACATGTAGGCATGTTCAGTTCAGCAGGGCAGGATCTAATACTGCAACTGACCTTGGATGAGAGCAAGATCTCTGTCATTGACAGGGAGGCATGTAAGTTTGAAGGTTTGGGAGTGTGGAATTAAGAAAGTTCCTCTCTGCTGGTTTTATTTTGTTATTTTTGCTGTTGAGTGGGAGGCCAGTGAGAGGGGCAAAGGAGTGTAAGAGTTTTGAGGCGCTTGGAGAAGGCTGGAAATAGTCACTGTGGAGTGGAGAATGAGTGTGTTAGAGAAACACTATTGGAATGTGGGCATGTTGAGAGCTGCCTGAATTTGGTGAGTTCAGTTAAGTGCAGTCGGCTTGGGGTGTGACTTCTCCCCTCTAGTGTTGCTCATCTCTCTAGGTTCAGAGAAGGTGGGTAGTTTGGTCCCCTCTGGGTTGACTTTTTGCCAAGTACTGTAAGCAAAGGACGGGTAGGGGGGTGTTTATGAGAGCCATTGAAATCATGATCCATGGACTCTAAGCTGGATTAGAAGGAGAGGAGTGAGGGACTCTGGTGACTTTCTGTGTGGCTGTGATGGGATGAGCCGGCAGGCAGAGCCCAGCCTGCCTGGGTTTAGGGTGGTGACCAGATCCAGGCTGTGTCTTTGGATCCTGAAACCACCTAGCATGATGGCAGGAGACGGGGTGTCAAGGTAGGTCGCCGGGGGATGGGGAGTTAGGCAAGATGAGAAGAAAGGAAGGGGTTTGTACAGTTCTGGGAGGCATGGGCTGCAGAGGGCAGATTTTAAACAATTATGTGTTTATTTCCACAGGCTTTCTCTAGTTGCAGCGAGCAGGGGCTACTCTCTAGTTGCCGTGCATGGGCTTCTCATTGCAGTGGGTTCTCTTGTTGCAGAGCATGGGTTCTGGGACATGTGGGCTTCCGTAGTTGCAGCACATGGGCTCAGTTGTTGTGGCACATGGGTTCTAGGGTGCACGCACAGGCTCAGTAGTTGCAGGCACAGGCTCCATGGCACGTGGGATCTTCCTAGATCAGAGATTGAACTCATGTCTCCTCCATTGGCAGGCAGATTCTTAACCAGTGGGCCACCAGGGAAGTCTGAGGGTAGCTGTTCTGACAAAAGGGTGACATTGCAGTGATCAGGAAGCAGCCAAGGGTATCGGATCTCCCTCTTGAGCCTTCCAGACCTCCTGCGAGAGGATGAGCAAGCCTGACCTGAGGCGTGGCCAGGAAGTGTGGATCTCAGGTTTCATGAAGACCCTGTTAGCTCCCTTCCCTCTTCCTGAGCTGTGCTGTGGGTGCCTACTCCCCCGCTGCCTCTTGTCCAGGGTATCCTCTCAAGGTCCACCCGCGCCCCCAAGTCACTGTAGTCAGCCTGAGTCACCACCAGCACTGCCCCCCCTACCCTCAGCAGCACCCTCTTCGGTGGGAAGGTATTAAGATAGAGAAAAGCAGACTGCATTCAGGAATTCCCAGGTAGCAGAAGTCGTGGATTGAATAAATGGCTGCCTCATAAAGAAGGATTGAACGGGGCCTGTCTCCATGTACTCTACTGCTGTAGCTGACATTCCTCCTGGGCACTAAGCCGTGTTTCCTAACGTTGCTTCAGAAATGGCCGTGGGTATATTTAATGCACAATACATCGATTTATGATTGAGATGTAGCTTTATTGGAAAATACTAGTGATTTTTTTCAATACCATGAAATCCTGCTTTAATGAAGTATTATTTTAAGAATTCAGCCTATATATGGAGCCACATCATTGTGAAGGCAACGAGCTGCTCCCTACCCCCCAACCGGACCCCCCACCATTAAAAGATAGTGAAACTGTTGTGCACTCAAATGGCCACTGAACGGAAAGTCTCCAGTGACAGGTAAAGGACTTTAGATTGGCAGAACAGTATAATGGACCTAGAGGACAAGTGGAGACAAAGGATATTATGATAAGGGGATGGGATGTACTATTTCTGCTGAGGTTCTGTTCGCTCAGAATTGAGTTGTTCTGCATTTAATATTGCTTGTTGACACGTGACCATCTTGACGGGTTCTTAGCCTGCCTTTTGACCATTTCTTTCTGTGATAGATTCTAATTATGCGAATCCAGAATAAGTAGCAGCAGCAGATTTATTTTTTATAAAGCCTAACAGTCTCTTTTTAAAATGCCTGTCTCCCGGATCTTTGGGAGTCTGTGAGCTGTAGGGCTTCTGTGATAGCCCGAGGATTTGAGGAGCACAGAATGGTGTAGAGCTGTAGGTAACCATGGGGCCCGGTCCTCCCCGCCCCCGGATTACTCACCTGGTTGGACTGAACTTTGGTCACTTTTCCTGATCCCAGCATCCAGGCCTTGGGGGAAAATGATCATCAGTGAGGTATTGCCAGTGACCTCTTGGCCCTTAGCAGGGCTCAGGAAATGGTTTTACTTAGTAGGATTGCTCTGCATAGTATTTGGTTAAGACTGTGAAATCCCAAGTCTGACTCCAGGGTTCAAGTCTGAGCTCTGCCACTTATTGACTGTGGTTCTTGGACTGATTCTCAACCATTCAAAGCCTTAAGTTCCTAGCTGTTAAATGGGGATTATAATAGTAAGCACTTACCTGATGCTGAAGCTCCAATATGTTGGCCACCTGATGCAAACAAAGAGCTGACTCATTGGATCCTAGGAAGATCTGATGCTGGGAAAGACTGAAGGCAGGAGGAGAAGGGGCAGCAGAGGATGAGATGGTTGGATAGCATCACTGACTCAATGGACATGAGTCTGAGCCAACTGCAGGAGATAGTGAAGGAGCCTTGTATGCTGCAGTCTGTGGGGTTGCAAAGAATTGGACACGACTGAGCGACTGAACAACAATTTACCTGATAGGAATGTTGTGAGAATAAATGGTGCAGTTCCTGGCACACAGTGGGAGTATCCAGTAACTTATTATCCTCAAGTTTGAGTGTTGCACTTCAGTATGCATGGCTTACGATTTGATACACTTGGGAACAGTTAGGTTTTAAATTCTATGTCTCTGTTATTTATATGTCCTTGGACATTTCGCTTTCTCAATAAGGCCTTCCCTGACCACCCTATTTAAAGCTGCAACTATCTATCCTTCCCTCCTCTCCACTCCGTGCCTTCCCTCCTCCCCCTACTCCCTGGAGTCCCTACCCTCATTTCCAGCTTTGTTTTTCTCCACTGCACTTACCGCATTCTGATGTACTGTTCAGTGTACTTGCTTTTTCTTTCAGACTGTCTTTGTCCACTGTTCTGTTGTCAGAGCCTAGAATAGTGCCTGGCATGTGGTGGGTGCACAGTAGATAAATCTTTGTCAGAAAAACACCATTGACTTTGAAATTGGTGGTATGATTCTATACACCACTGAGTAGTATAAAAGCTACTCCAGGTATCTGAGCTTGGAACATTTTTTTTGCAAGTTCTGGGTGGTAGTTTGCTTGGTACCTGTCCTAAACCTTTCCTAACGGAAGGTCACTGAAGCCGGTAGAACAGATTTGAGGGACAATGAAGTTGGGTGAGGAGAGGAATAGGCTGACCTCATTACCTCATCTACAGTTTACTTCCGACCCCTGTTTTCAGCGTGACCATCTCCAGACTCCGTGGCCACTAGGGGAAATGTTGGTCTCAATAGCGGGCTCTCTCAAGTATCCTATTGCTTTCTTGTCTGTTTTACATGCAACAGAACTTTTGCTGTTTTTCTCTTTTAGGGCACCAATGCCTCTGCTCTGGAAAAAGACATTGGTCCAGAGCAGTTTCCGATCAATGAACACTACTTCGGGTTGGTCAACGTAAGTATTTTGAAACGCACTGTCTTAATCAGGTGTTTTAGCGTTTTTGAAGCAATGTCACTACCATTTTCATCATTACCAAGTTTTATATAATCATTCATACTCCTTGGTTACCATAGGTGGCAAACAACAGAGTGGGGGATATTTAGTCCAATTTTTGGAAGTATGAGTTGCCCCACAAGAGGAGGTTTAATTAGTGCATTATTAGGTCACAGTCTCATTTTTACCCCTGTGCTTTAAAGGATTTCCTTTGCACACTAACTTTCAGAGCGATATTATTAGCCTTTGTAGCAAAATCTGCTTTTGTGTGTCCTCCCTTTACCACCTGAATGGGTTCGTCAGATGGTATACATCAGCTCTGTCAGAGTGTTGAAAGGGTTACCAGCTCATCACCAGTGGTTGCTTCCTGGCATAATTTGGTATCTGAAGCATGGGTGGGAGGTGGGGGGAGACTGGGGCCAGTTTATCTCTAAATCCCTTGGCCTCATTTCACTTGTGCTCAGCAACGGTCACCTTGTATATAGCCAGACTTGTCAGGCACTGTGTCCTGGAGAAGTTCATGATGGCCGGGTAGTAAGGCAATATTACCCACCACCCTCATGAGCTTTCTTCTCCAGCTGATCCTTGCTGGGATGGAGGATTCAAACAGCATCAGCTGTTAGCTCAGAAGCACCAGGTTTTCTGGAACCACTGCTGTGAGCGTGGTCTGTCAGAACTCAGGTGTCTTAGGCCATAATCTCTCCTGAGAGTGTCCTGAGTGAATGCCGCTTGTGGAATAGTGGAGTGGACGTTGTCTCTGAAGTAGTGCAGACCTAATCCACAGTCTGCCTGTGCTGTTCCCGAGCGGTGTGATCTTGGGCAAGTCACTCACCCTCTCTGAGCTTCCATTTCCCCCTCTGTGAAATGGGTCACAGCAGTTTCTACACCTTGGCGTATAGTGAAGGATCCATGAGAGCGCCTACTGAAGGTCCTGACGTGAGGCTGAGGCACACAGTGCCACTCGGTACATGTTAGTTCCTTTTCTTTCCCAGGGGTTGTTCACTGGTCCCGGGACCAGTGTTCCCACGGGGTGTCTGGCTAAAGGGGAGGTACCGAGTAAAGGAAAGAATGGGAGGAGGAGGCTAACGTACTGGAATATAGGCCACCGTGTTGATGGAATACTGGCTTACAGTTTTAATGCAGCTGTTTAGGCATTGTGCAAAGGCCTCTTGCTTAAGTTCTGTGAGGATAGTTATTCAAGCTGAGGGAATTCTACCTTGGCCAGGGAGAAGACAGATGCAGGCTTTGGAGAAATAAAGAACTAACACCATTTCCTAGTCTGTGGAAGCGTTGTGAGCTCTAAACCTATTAATAGTTTTATACATGTTCACTTTGAATGGTAGTTCATGCAAGTTACAGCTTCTCTTTAAAAAGGGGTTTGTCTCATCACGTAATTGTGTCAAAGTAGATTAAAATGTATAAAAATAGGAAGTGTTCTATCTTAGTTCTATCTAACGTGATGAAGAAGTGTCACCTTAAGGATGGCTGTGCATTTGCCTCGCTCTTGGGCAGATGACACACAAGCCAACAACCACGCTTGAGAAGATGATCATGTTCTATTTTAATCTTACACAGCATTTTCTAATCTGGTATTAATCTTCTAATTGCCTTAGATGGTTTTCCTCTTTATTTTAGCACGTATGAAAAATTCTAAAATGAACGTCTCAGCTATGTGTTCTCCCATAGAATTGGTTATCCAGTCAGTTGGAAACCAGTGAAGCGATGACTTTTTTGCCTCATTAAAACATAACTATGGCTTTTGAGAAGTGCAAAATGTTACTCTGTGGGTCCTACTATGATGGCAGGAGACCAGGACCTATGTGGTATTGTATTGAGACAGTGGCTACTTGGGCAGAAACAAGATTGCTCTGGAGAAAGTGAGGCAGTTGGTCTGAAACCTGTGGCAGGAGTGCCAGACCCTTGAAAGAGAGAAACTTAAAACAAGTCCCCTCTTGGTTAAAGCTGTTTCAGCTGAGCAAGTGGTTGCTAGTAGCTAGATTTCTTTCTGATTGGGGTTTTTATTTTCCCTGTCATAGGAGTTTTGATGTGTTGCAATGTGACATCTTTTGTGTCGCCAGCTGCTTTTCTGTGTCTCCATATCGTGTTGAATGTTTTTTTCTTCTTCACTCTCTCTTTTAAGCACCAGAAAGTCTCATTAGATTTTCAAAAACCGAGGCTGAGTGCCCCTTATCATTTTATAGAGACTTTTATAGCCTAGAGAGCTCTCCAGCTTGTGTGTACTAGCATTCATTTCCCTGGTGATCAGATAGTCACTGGTATTCTGCATGGCTTACTGGTCTACCAAGGCATGCAGACGGTGACTCAGGGGCTCTGGGCCAGTCCACACAGGGCGGCCCCTCCCTCTCCTCACTGGTCCAGAGAACCCTGAATTAAATCGGCCCTCTTGTCCTTTGGCAGTTCGGAAACACATGCTACTGTAACTCCGTTCTTCAGGCCCTGTACTTCTGCCGGCCGTTCCGGGAGAATGTGCTGGCGTACAAGGCCCAGCAAAAAAAGAAAGAGAACTTGTTGACATGCCTGGCAGACCTTTTCCACAGCATCGCCACGCAGAAGAAGAAGGTCGGCGTGATCCCACCAAAGAAGTTCATTTCAAGGCTGAGAAAAGAAAACGGTGAGTATGGAGAGTATGAGCATGGAGATGAATGTGTTTCAGATCTGAGATAAGGAGAACCAGCAGGTCTGTGTGACCTCAAAATGAACCCCCCCCTTTTAAATGGGAAAATAGTTTGGCCAACTACTCAAATATCAGTTTTTAAATAAAAGATAGTTCTTCTTTTCCACCCAGTATATAAAGCAAAATTGGATAAAAAAATATACACTTAAAACTTCTGATTGGAACTTCTCTAGTGGTTCAGTGGTTAAGACTCCACACTTCCAATGCAGGGGGTGTGGGTTCAATCTCTGGTCAGGGAATTAAGATCCCACATGCCACATGGCCAAAAAAAAAAAAATGTAATTTATCATTCCAAAATGGAATGATCTTTTTATTTGCTCCACATTCAGAGGACTGTTTTCTGGGTAGGATCATTATAAGAGGAAAAATTGCCCAAGGCAGGATACTGACTGGAATAAATAGGTTGATGTAATAATTGAATAAAATAGTACTGTCTTATAAACTTGTCATTAGTGATTAAACTAAATGCACATTATCTAATTAGAGCCTCTGCTGTTTTAAAAATAATACTTCTGATTTTTATATGTCTAAAAGAGTTGAAGGATATCAAATTGATATTTTTCTATAATAAAAATGTCCTGCTGTCACTTGATTTTCTTCCTTTTTTTTTTTTCCCTCTATCTGTTTTTTTGGGGGAGATGTGGTGGTAGAGACGAGATTATTCCAAAGGTTTTACATGGGTAAATTTTATGACTATAGAAATATTTGATATGGCAACTTGTGTTTAGCCTAGATTTCAGCCGTATTGCAACAGACTTGCACAGTTAATCAGATGTTTGTTTTATAAAGTCTCATTTGATTTGATTGCTGTCTTTTGAAGTTGTTGTAGTTTATACAGACCAGAATAAAAATAATCTGAGAAGGAAGCGGAACCCTCCCAAGTCTCCCTTGTGACCATGATTAATAATGAAGTTTCACAGCTGCATTCATCTCTTGATTGTTTGTCCTTATGGCAGGGAGCAGCAACGGGCTGCTGGAATCTTCTGTATTTGGTTTCAGAATGCTATCAGATAGATACATTCTCATATATATCCCTCGTCTCCCTTATGTGTTTAATTTAAGCTGCTTCCAGGCTGGTCCAGAGTTTCATATGATCTTTGGGAAGAGACCCTGTCACTTTGGATAGATTGCAAAGTGAATAATTGATCATTGGTGGTCATATTATATTAAATATTGATATTTTATCAGGGAACTTGTCAAGTATTTCCTGTTCTTTTTCTTTTTTTGTAGAGCAAATACAAATGTTTATAGCTTTATATATATAATGATTTTACAGAGGGAGATTGGGAAAATTTAGTTCTCAGTGATAAAAAATAAAAGTGAAGAAAAAAATTTTTTTAAAACACTTACCATTGAAGTTGCAAGATAGAGGTGAATATATCCCATACATGTCCAGTCTTTTGATATAAAAATTGAAACGTGGTTTGTAAAATTAAGCATTTCCTTTGCTTTTCAAAAGCCAGAGACTGAAATAACTACCCTCTCCTTTCCAGATCTCTTTGATAACTACATGCAGCAGGACGCCCACGAATTTTTAAATTATTTGCTAAACACTATTGCGGACATCCTGCAGGAAGAGAAGAAACAGGAGAAACAAAATGGAAAATTAAAAAATGGCAACATGAATGAACCTGCGGAGAATAATAAACCAGAACTCACCTGGGTCCATGAGATTTTTCAGGGAACGCTCACCAATGAAACTCGATGCTTGAACTGTGAAACTGTAAGCATCACGAGGGCTTTCATGTAATTTGCTTGTGCATATTTGTGGATGCCCTCTGTTGTGCACGAGTGCAGTGTGGCATCGTAGCACCTGGCAGTTGTCTTCTTTGTATACAGACTGTTCTGTTTATATGTATGAGCCTCAGGTGCAAACTTTGGAAGCTTGTCTCCATCTAAGATGTCTCAGCCAGTGGAAGTAGAGTGATGAGGGAAAAATCTAAAAAACTTCGATCGCTATGCAGCATGGGCTAATTTGAGGGTCTAAAGATTAAATTATTGAATTGGACCTCTGTCCATTACCTTGAAAAGATTTGGGCCATGAGGAAGTCATGTGTGTGACTTAGAACAGACCATTTCCCTGGCATAAAGGGAATCAGCTGTGCTATGGTGAACTTGAATTCAGAAGACAGGCCTAACTTCTGATTCTCTAGCAGTTAGCTGGGTGTCTGGGATGAATCTCTGACAGTGCTGTTGCAGGGCCTGGGTGAGTCTGGCACATGGTAGGCACTTAGTGTTGAATTTGAAGGTGTTTTCCAGAGGGTGATTCAGGAGGTCACGTTGGCTTCGTATATTTGATTTAACTCTATGAGTGGCCTCATGATGTGATAGATAAAAGCCCAGCTCTAGGGCCAGGCTGCCAAGTTTGTATGTAGGCTCCCAAGTTTGGAGCTGTGGGACCTTATGCAAGTTATCCAAACTCTCTGACCTCGCTCTCCTCATCTGTAAACTAGAGGTGGTGAGAGTGCTTATCTCCGAGGGTTGCTGGTTGTTGGTTTAGTCGCTAAGTCGTGTCCAACTCTTGTGACCCCATGAACTGTAGCCCACCAGGCTCCTCTGTCCATAGGATTTTCCAGGCAAGAATACTAGAGCAGGTTTCCATTTCCTTTTCCAGGGGATCATCCCAACCCTGGAATCAAACCTGAGTCTCCTGCACTGCAGGCAGATTGTTTACCAGCTGAACTACCAGGGAAGCCCCAGGGTTGCTGGGAGGATTAAATGAGTTAACTCTTGGAAACCACTTAAAAACTATGCTTGGCACACACCAACTAAGTATGCAGTAAAAGTCCATATTTTCTTTGGGAGAGTTTGTATACATTTTGAATGTTTGGTAGAACTCAGAACTTATCTTTGCATCCTTAAAACATATAGTTCAGTTTGCCTTGTTTTTGATGTCTGTGTGAATGAAATCATACAATATGTGTTCTTTGCATCCTGTTTTTTTTCCTCACTAACCCTTGTGGGATTTATTTGTGTTGTTACATGATGCTTTAGTTCATTCATTCTCATTGTCCTACGTCAGTACTTATACAACTCTATTATATGATACAAGCTGTTTTTTGAGATTTGCTTCTTAATATTTACTTTCTATTGAATTAATTATTGCCTGAATATATCACAATTCATGAATCCATTTTCCTGCTGATGGATATTTATTTGTTTTCAATTTGGGGCAACTATGAACAGTGAACATTCTAACAATCTAGTATACATAAATTTAGTTTCTTTAGGATATATACACAGAAGTAAATTTGTTAGGTTGTTAATTGTGCTTACCATGAAACTCATTCAGTTCAGTTCAGTTCAGTCGCTCAGTCGTGTCCGACTCTCCGCGACCCCATGAATCACAGCACGCCAGGCCTCCCTGTCCATCACCAATTCCCGGAGTTCACTCAAACTCATGTCCATCGAGTCGGTGATGCCATCCAGCCATCTCATTCTCTGTCGTCCCCGTCTCCTCCCACCCCCAATCCCTCCCAGCATCAGACTCTTTTCCTGTGAGTCAACTCGTCGCATGAGGTGGCCAAAGTATTGAAGTTTCAGCTTTTGCATCAGTCTCTCCAATGAACACTCAGGACTGATCTCCTTTAGAATGGACTGGTTGGATCTCCTTGCAGTCCAAGGGACTCTCAAGAGTCTTCTCCAACACCACAGTTCAAAAGCATCAATTCTTCAGCAGTCAGTTTTCTTCACAGTCCAACTCTCACATCCACACATGACCACTGGAAAAACCATAACCTTGACTAGACGGACCTTTGTTGTCAAAGTAATGTCTCTGCTTTTTAATATACTACCTAAGTAAGTAAGTAAGTAAGTGAAGTCGCTCAGTCGTGTCCGACTTTTTGCGATCCCATGGACTGTAGCCTACCAGTCTCCTCCATCGTGGGATTCTCCAGGCAGGAGTACTGGAGTGGGTTGCCATTAGGTTGGTCATAATTTTCCTTCCAAGGAGTAAGTGTCTTTTAATTTCATGGCTTCAAATCAGCATCTGCAGTGATTTTGGAGCCCAAAAAAACAAAGTCTGACACTGTTTCCCCATCTATTTCCCATGAAGTGATGGGACCAGATGCCATGATCTTTCTTTTCTAAATGTTGAGCTTCGAGCCAACCTTTTCACTCTCCTCTTTCACTTTCATCAAGAGCCTTTTTAATTCCTCTTCACTCTCTGCCATAAGGGTGGTGTCATCTGCATATCTGAAGTTATTGATATTTCTCCCTGCAATCTTGATTCCAGCTTGTGCTTCTTCCAGCCCAGCGTTCCTCATGATGTACTCTGCATAGAAGTTAATTAAGCAGGGTGACAATGTAAAACCTTGACATACTCCTTTTCCTTTTGGAACCAGTCTGTTGGTCCATGTCCAGTTCTAACTATTGCTTCCTGACCTGCATACAGGTTTCTCAAGAGGCAGGTCAGGTGGTCTGGTATTCCCATCTCTTTCAGAATGTTCCACAGTTTATTGTGATCCACACAGTCAAAGGCTTTGGCATAGTCAATGAAGCAGAAATAGATGTTTTTCTGGAACTCTCTTGCTTTCTCCATGATCCAGCGGATGTTGGCAATTTGAACTCTGGTGCCTCTGCCTTTTCTAAAACCTGCTTGAACATCTGGGAGTTCACGGTTCACATATTGCTGAAGCCTGGCTTGGAGAATTTTGAGCATGACTTTACAAGCGTGTGAGATGAGTGCAATTGTGCGGTAGTTTGAGCATTCTTTGGCATTGCCTTTCCTCGGGATTGGAATGAAGACTGACCTTTTCCAGTCCTGTGGCCACCGCTGAGTTTTCCAAGTTTGCTGGCATATTGAGTGCAGCACTTTCACAGCATCATCTTTCAGGATTTGAAATAGCTGAACTGGAATTCCATCACCTCCACTAGCTTTGTTCGTAGTGATGCTTTCTAAGGCCCACTTGACTTAACATTCCAAGATGTCTGGCTCTAGGTGAGTGATCACACCATTGTGATTATTTTGGTCGTGAAGATCTTTTTTGTACAGTTGTTCTGTGTATTCTTGCCACCTCTTCTTAATATCATCTGCTTCTGTTAGGTCCAAAATACCAAATGCCCTCCTGGTGTATGAGCATTCTCATTTCTCCATATTCTTGTCTATACCCACTATTCTTGAATATCCTCCCTTTGGTAATATAGTGGCTGTATAGGCAAGTATTCTTTTAATCAATAAATACCTTTTTTTCTTTTTCACATGTACTAAGTAAAGGTATAGACACTGAGAATGCAGTGAGACCTTTGCCTTTCTGGAAGTTTGAGCATGAATGATAGACATAACAAAATGAATAATGAGTTTTGTAATTATGACTGCAAAATTCTGTAAAGGAGGACAGAGTATTTTGTAAGCTTATGATACAGGAACCAACAACAGGTCATCACATCTCTTCATTTAGCCAGGTAACCTTCCCCAGATTGTACACCTGGTCTAATCCTTTTGGTTATCTTTGAAATGAACACAGTTACTAAATCTGTCTTGTGATTCTCTGCATGGATTTTAAGAAAGGCTCAGATAATAGGCTCAGTCACATTTGTAATTTCTTTTTTTGTCTAAGAACAGGTCAGTTGATCCCAACAAATACAAAGGTTGTACCCCCTGACAACTGTTTTGCAGAAGCTGTCACTGAGCTTGTTAGTTCGTGGAGGGTTACTGTGGATCAGAAGCCTGTGCCCAAAGATTCCTCCAAAACTTTTGGATCATACCATAGTGTTTGTTTCAGTGGGATTCCAACCATTCCAACCATTTATACTTCATTTGCAGAAAACAGTGAAACTGTGTCTTTGTGGAGGATGGTGCACTTTGATAAACCTGGATATTTTTCCCCCCACCACAATTTTATTTTTTTAATTTATTTTTTAAATGGAGGATAATTGCTTTACAGTGTTGATTTCTGCCCTACAACAACGTGAATCAGTCATAATTATATATATCTCCCCTCCTTCTTGAGCCTCTCTTCCCTCTCCCATCCCACCCCTCTACATCATAGAGTGCCAGACTGGGCTTCCTGTGTTATATAGCAGTGATTAGATTTGTGGCAGGAGTTTTTTTTTTTTTTTTTTTACCCCTCTGGGGTTACTTGGATAATCACCTCCATTTTCTTAGAGACTTTAACTGGTTGGGATCCTACGAGTCACCTAATCCTTTCTCGCTCTGTGCCCAAGTCCCTCCAGTGACGTCCTAACCAGTTGGTCACCAGCATCTGCTGGATTCTGTCCAGCGATAGGGAACCCAATCTCCCCAGGCGATGCCTTCCATTTTTAGAAAGCTCTTTATTATTAGAAAGCCTTCTACTTTCTAAGAAAATACATAGTCTGTAGGCTTTTTCATTGTTGTTATCGTAGAATGTTGAGAACTTAGTGTAAAAGAAGACCTTAAGTTAAACTTTTCCTTCACAGGATGAGAAATACAGGGCCCCATTTGAGTACTGTCCTCTGCCCAGGGCAAGCAGCCTTTTCAGAGTGTTTCCAGCAGAATTGCCAAGGCCATTAGTGAGTGCTCACAGTGGGATTAAACTGCACTGGATCTGGAGCAGCAAATTGGCCCCTGGGGGAGCCTCGCTGTTTGGGCAGCCTCAGCTGGTAGTTTCTCCAATTGTGCAAAAACCTTTTGTGCCAGTCTTCATGCTTTCAGACAACAATGATTTTTGTCTTTTTCTGGGTCTCACCCTTGTAAATGTTGCCTGGGATTGCAGTGCAAATGTCAAGGGAATGGTTTATGGAGAACAGCCGGTTTTCATTCTGCACTAGAATTGGGGAGACAATTTTAAGGGGCTCATCCTGTGCTGAATTTTCCAGATGACCTTGACCAAGGTACTTTAGAACTGAGGCATGGGATTTTCCAGTCTAGCCCCAGCGCTCCCTTGGTTGTCCTCTGCTTGGATCACAAGATTTGCTGTACCAGTTGGAGCTTAATTTTGTTGTTGTTGTTAATTTTCCCCCCTTTCTGTTTAATCTGAGTTTTTGCTTTGCAAATTTGTGGTTTTCATAGCTTCTCAGTGGCTTTAACACATTTATATCTGTTGCTAGAGCCAAAAGTTTGTCTGAAGAGCTGCTTTATTAAGTACCAATTGTAGGCTCCTTTTTGCTTTGTTTGCCAAGGTTAAAATTGATTCAGTAGAGGTTCTGAGCCCTGTACAGAGGAGTAATGGTGGATGGGCACGTGGTTGCTGAGTAATGGTTCTGAGTTCCTGGGATTCAGGTGGGCTGTCATTGCCACTTTTCTTGAGTCCACCTTCTTGGCATCGCCTCTAAGCCAGTTTTCAGTTTCTGGCTGAACAGCATGGAGCTGCCACCTGGTCACCTTTATTGCTAAGCCTAGCAAAGCCTGCTGGGAATTTAGAAGCACATTTGAATAGGATTTTAATTACTCAGGAACTTAGCAAAGCTCCTGATTTTTTATGTATGCCCTGTATATTAATTTGTTCTATTAATTTGTAATTGAAAAGAAGAGCAAGTAGGATCTCTTCTACTCTTTTGAAATTAGTTTCTGAGGAAGTCCATGCCCAGAATCAGGAGGGAAGAAAGGAGAATAAGATGTAGCCTGTACCTGCTGAGAGTATTGGAGTCTTGGCGATATATATGTTTCCTTGGAGACAAGCTGTGTTTTCACTTAGACCAGAATGAGATTCTTCTGTGTGGGAAGAAAATGGTTTTATTTTCTGGCAGTTTCCTGGGAAGAGAGAAAAGGCGGGGGGGAATTGCTTGATCACTCACTGCTTTTGACTGTGTCAGTCTGAGACAGGGAGAGAGAAAAATCCACATGGAAGAGTTAGTGCCATGTTTTGATGTCCCTGGTGTGGCTGACCCACCTGAGCAGTGCTTGCTCACTCTTAATTCTGGAAGCAGTTTGCACTGGGAATTGAAAAAGTCACAATAACTTTCTCCAGTCCTTTAATTAGATTTGTACCTTTCTTCCCTCTCCCTAGAATAATTAAGTAGAGGGAAAGATTTGCATCTAAAGGGAGACAGTGTTTCTTTGTTTTTATCCCCCTTTAAGTACAAGAACTTTAGTAGAACTATCTAAATTATGTGTGAATTTCAGTTGGCTAGAATCCTTTTATTATCTCTCAAAGAAGGGAAATTTGAGTTTTTAAAAAGTTTTACTGATTAAAAAAATATAATACCCATGAATTATGTTTTTAAAAATCAGGCACAAGAATGTCTAAACAGTAAATCATCCATAATTCTGCCACCCAGATGCCACTGTTGGCATTTAGATATCTTTTCATTTGTTCAGTTTTTTGTTCAGTTATGTATTCATTTATTTAGTGAATATTAATCTATTAAATAATGGAAATTATTTTATGTACTAGAGATATAGCAGTTAAAGCAAACAGAAAAGACAGTCCCTGCTCTTTTATTTACTAACATTTAAAGCTATACTTTTTCTTTTTCACACTGGTTACTTTTTCCTTTTAGCACGCAACCAATGCTGGTTCCGTCTCTCAAATCCTGATATGTTTTCTTTGTCACTAGCTCAAAATATTTTCTAATTTCTCTTGTGTCTTTTTTGCTTTTAATCATGTACTGCTTGGAAGTATGTTGTTTAATTTTCAAATGCTTGGTGTTTTCCCAGGTTTATTAATGTTTTCCAATTTCATTCTGTTTTGGTTTAGGAATATATTCTGTATGATTTTAGTCTTTTAAAATTTGTTGTAACATTTTTTGGATCCTAACACAGTGTCTGTCTTGGTAAATGTACTTGAAAACAGGGTGTCTCAACCTTAGAACTATTAACCATTCGGATCCAATGTTTCTTTGCTGTGGGGTACTGCTCTGAGCATGGTTAGCTGCATCCCTGGCTTCTATCTACTGGATGCCAGTAGCATCCCCAAAGATGTGACAACAAAGATGTCTCTAGACATGGCCAGATATCCCCCGAAAGGCAAAGTTTCCCTTGTTAAGAACCATTGAGTCAAAAATGATTTGTATTTTGTAGTGGTTAGTTATCAGTTCAGTTCGGTCGCTCAGTCGTGTCCAACTCTTTGCGACCCCATGAACTGCAGCACACCAGGCCTCCCTGTCCATCACCAACTCCTGGAGTCCACCCAAACCCATGTCCATTGAGTCAGTGATGCCATCCAACCGTCTCATCCTCTGTTGTCCCCTTCTCCTCCTGCCCTCAGTCTTTCCCAGCATCAGGGTCTTTTCAGATGAGTCAGCTCTTCGCATCAGGTGGCCAGAGTATTGGAGTTTCAGCTTCAGCATTAGTCCTTCCAATGAACACTCAGGACTGATCTCCTTTAGGATGGACTGTTTGGATCTGCTTGCAGTGCAAGGGACTCTCAAGAGTCTTCTCCAACACCACAGTTCAGAAGCATCAGTTCTTTGGTGCTCAGCTTTCTTTCTGGTCCAACTCTCACATCCATACATTACTACTGGAAAAACCATAGCTTTAACTAGACGGACCTTTGTTGGCAAAGTAATATCTCTGCTTTTTAATATTCTGTCTAGGTTGGTCATAACACTCCTTCCAAGGAGTAAGCGTCTTTTAATTTCATGGCTACGATCACCATCTGCAGTGATTTTGGAGCCCCAAAAAATAAAGTCAGCCACTGTTTCCACTGTTTCCCCATCTATCTGCCATGAAGTGGTGGGATCGGATGCCATGATCTTAGTTTTCTGAATGTTGAACTTTAAGCCAACTTTTTCACTCTTTCACTTTCATCAAGAGGCTTTCTTCTTTACTTTCTGCCATAAGGGTAGTGTCATCTGCATATCTGAGGTTATTGATATTTCTCCCAGCAATCTTGATTCCAGCTTGTGCTTCTTCCAGCCCAGCGTTTCTCATGATGTACTCTGCATATAAGTTAAATAAGTAGGGTGACAATATACATCCTTGACGCACTCTTTTTCCTATTTGGAACCAGTCTGTTGGTCCATGTCCAGTTCTAACTGTTGCTTCCTGACCTGCATACAGGTTTCTCAAGAGGCAGGTCAGGTGGTCTGGTATTCCCATCTCTTTCAGAATTTTCCACAGTTTATTGTGATCCACACAGTCAAAGGCTTTCGCAAAGTCAATAAGTCAGAAATAGATGTTTTTCTGGAACTCTCTTGCTTTTTCGATGATCCAGTGGATGTTGGCAGTTTGATCTCTGGTTCCTCTACCTTTTCTAAAACCAGCTTGAACATCTGGAAGTTCACGGTTTAGATATTGCTGAAGCCTGGCTTGGAGAATTTTTAGCATGACTTTACTAGTGTGTGAGACGAGTGCAATTGTGCGGTAGTTTGAGCATTCTTTGGCATTGCCTTTCTTTGGGATTGGAATGAAAACTGACCTTTTCCAGTCCTGAGGCCACTGCTGAGTTTTGCAAATTTGCTGGATATAGTATTCTATAATTATCAGTGGGTCATGATGATTGGTAGAGTTATTCAGATTGTCTGTGTTTTTCTTAACAACGCCCCCACCCACCCTGGTTTTATGTCATTTGTTGAGAAAGGAATGTTAAAATATCTAACCATAATGTGGGATTGTCTTATTCTCCCTCTAATCCTGTCAGTTTTTGCTTCATGAACTTTTTTTACTTTTTAAAAACAACTTTGTTGAGGTGCAGTTTATGTACCATCAAATTTATCTACTCAGTGCAAAAAAAATATTTTTTTTTGTGATTTGCTGGATTGTGCAACTATGACCATAATCCAGTTTTAAAACATTTCCATCATGCCAATAAGATCCTTTGTATTGAGCAGCATCAAGAATGGGAATGTGATATCATCTTGTGGGATTATATCAACTTCTGTCTTTAGATATTTACCTTTTTTGAACATTTCATATAATTAGAATCATACAAATGTGGTCTGTTGTGTCTGATTTCTTTCACTTAACATTTTTGTAGTTAATCTGTGTTATAGTATGTGGTTCATTCTTTTTTTGTCTTGGTGAAGTGTTCCAGCTTCACATATTTTTGAGACTTTGCTACAAGGAAATAGGGCTTCCCTAGTAGCTCAGCTGGTAAAGAACCTGCCTGCAATGCAGGAGACCTTGGTTTGATTCTTGGGTCAGGAAGATCCCCTGGAGAAGGGATAAGCTACTCACTCCAGTATTCTTAGGCTTTCCTGGTGGCTCAGCTGATAAAGAATCCGCAGTGTGAGAGACCTGGGTTTGATCCCTGAGTTGGGAAGATTCCCTAGAGAAGGGAATGGCTACCCACTGCAGTATTCTAGACTGGAGAATTCCAGAAAGTGTATAGTTCTTGGGGTTGCAAAGACTCGGACATGACTGAGCGACTTTCACTTTCACACTTCTACGAAGGACTTCCATATTTTTTATTATGTTTTTCTAGTAAATTGACCCAATTATTAGGAAATAGCTTTTTTACTTATAATTTTGTCTAAAATTTGTTTTCTTGTATTAAATAGCCCACTATATATGCATGTTAACTCTTTACATAGTATATCTTTTCCACCCATTTATTTTTAGCTTATCTATTTCTTTATATTTAAAGTATAGCTCTTGTGGACAGTATAAAACTAGTCTTGCTTTTTAAAAAAAGTCCAACTTAAAACTTTCACTTGAAAAAAGTGTTTAATTATTAACATGGTTAGGTTTGATGCTCCATTTTATTATTTTCTATTTTTCCTCCTGAGCTCTATTCCTTCTTCTCTGATTTTTTTTCTTTCTCCTTTTTGGATTGTTTGTGCATGTATGTATATGTATTATATTTAATAATTCCATTTTAATTTTTCTCTTACTGTATCTTTGGAGAGTATAGTATACTTTTCACAGGCCACTTAAAGTTATTAGGTTGGTGCAAATGTAATTGCAGTTTTGGACCGTGAATTTTAAATCATTATAACCAGGCTCAAACATATCTTTATTAATCAAAATAGGGACCATTACAGTCAACACATTTTTGCCAATGAGAAATAAGTTTGTTTATTCCTTTAACATAAAAATCCATGCTTTGGGATTTGATGAACTCTTGGAAAGCATTTTCTGCCTCCTGCTGGTTGTGGAAGTATCTTCCCTGAAAACGTTGTGGAGATGCTTGAAGAAGTGGTAGTTGATTGGCAAGAAGTCAGGTGAATATGGCAGGTGAGGCAAACCTTTGTAGTCCAATTCATTCAACTTTTGGCGTGTTGGTTGTGCGATGTGCAGCCAGGCATTGTCGTGGAGAGGAATTGGGCCCTTCCTATTGACCAATGCCGGTTGCAAGGTGCTGCAGTTGTCAGTGCATCTCATCAAGCTGCTGAGCATACTTCTCAGATGTAATGGTTTCACTGGGATTCAGAAAGCTGTAGTGGATCAGACAGTCAGCAGACCACCGAACAGTGACCATGACCTTTTTTTGGTGCAAGTTTGACTTTGGGAAGTGCTTTGGAGCTTCTCAGTCCAGCCTCTGAGCTGGTCATCGCCAGTTATTGTATAAAATCCAGTTTTTGTCCAGTGTCACAATCCAATCAAGAAATGGTTCGTTGTAGTTGCATAGAATAAGAAAAGATGACACTTGAAAACGACAATTTTTTTTTGATTTGCAGTCATCTCATGAGGCATTCAGGGCTTCCCTGGTGGCTGAGATGGTAAAGAATCAGCTGCAATGCAGGAGACCCAGGTTTGATTCGTGGGTCAGGAAGATCCCCTGGAGGAGGGAATGGCAACCCACTCCACTATTCTTACCTGGAGAATCCCATGGACAGAGGAGCCTGGCAGGCTACAGTCCATGGGGTCGCAAAGAGTCAGGTATGACTGAGTGACTAACACTTGAAACATTCACTTACCGAGCTTATTCATCTTTCCAATTTGCTTCAAATGCCGAACAACCATAGAATTGATCAACGTTGAGTTCTTTGTCAACTTCTATAATTATAAGAGGATCAGCTTCGATGATGTTTCTCAGTTTGTCATTTTCAACTTCCAATGGCTGGTCACTGCACTGCTTATCTTCAAGGCTCTCGTCTCGTTTGCAAACCTTCTTGAACCACCACTGCACTGTACGTCCGTTAGCTGTTCCTGGACCGAACGTGTTGTTGGAAGTTAATCTCTGCTGCTTTATGACCCATTTTGAACTCAGAAAATAGCTTGAATTTGCTTTTTGTCTACCGTCATTTCCATAGTCTAAAATAAATATAAAATGAACAGTAAGTAATAAATCATTAGCAAAAAACATAAAGTGAGAAATACGTTTTAAAATGATGTATATAACATAACCACATTTATTTAAAATGTATTCCAATATCAGATGGCAAATTTCAACATTGCAAAACTACAGTTACTTTTGCACCAACCTAATACTAATGTTACATGTCGCATAAAACATAGTTAACTCATAACTGTGTAGGTGCCTATTCCTTCCACCCAACCTTCCTTGTCTTTTATGCTGTAATTATATGTATTACATTTACACATATTATAACCCCCACAAGACAAAATCACAATTCCTATTTTCAATGCTTTTCATTTTTTCTTGAGGATCTGGATTTCCATCTGGTAACTTTTCCTTTTGGTTCAAAGAATTTCCTTTAACCTTTCTTGTGGTGCAGTCTGTTAATAATGAATTCTGTTCATTTTTTCATCATCATTCTTGAAAGATGTATTTATCAGATACAGGAATTCTGTTCTGATAATTTTTCTTTAGCACACTAAAGAAGTTCAGTGTCTTCTGGCCCTTGAATTTTTGATGAGAGACCAGCTTCCAGTGAAATCACTCTCTGGTATATGTGTCATTTTTTGAAAAAAAAAATTGTTTATTGTGGGATCTCTGTTCCCCAGCTAGGATTTGAACCCGGGCCACAGTCATGAAAGCCCAGAATTCCAATCATTAGATCACCAGGGAACTCCCTGTAATGTGTGATTTCTCTCTACATGTTTTTAAGATTTGCTTTTTTACCTTTGGCTTTCAACAGTTTGACCTTGGCTGGCCTTCTTTGTATTCATCCTGCTTGATTCTTGTTGAGTATCTTCAATCTATAAATGTATATCTTTCACTGAATTTAGGGAATATTCAACGATTATTTTGCAAATAGTTTTTCTGCTCTATTCTCTCTCCTCCCCTTCTGGGACTCCCGTTAGTTTATGATATTTTATAACAGTTTTATTGAGTATCTGTTAATTTTTATTTCAATCTTTTTTCTTCCTTTATTCTTCTCATTGGATAATCTCCATTGTTCTGTCTTCAAATCCACTGATCTCTCTCCAGATCTCTGTTAAGTCCAGCAGTGTATTAATTTTTTAGTTCTGGAATTTCCATTTGATTCTTTTTTTGTTTGTTTCTGTTTCTCTGCTGTCTCATGTTTTGGTTCACTGTGAATATGTTATATTTCACTTTATTGAAGATAGTTACAATAGTTTCTTTAGAATCATTGTTTGTTACTTCCAACATCTGGGGCATCCCAGGATTGGTCTCAGCTATTTGCTTTTATTTAAGAATATCTCCCATTTTCCTGATTCTTCACATATTGTTAAGTGTGGATCATATCTCGGACACTGAGAATGTTAAGTTTGAGAGTCTCTGGGTTCTGCTGTTTTTCTTCAATGAATTTCTTTAGTTTTAGCAGGTAGTTATGTTGCTGCTGCTGCTGCTAAGTCGCTTCAGTTGTGTCCGACTCTGTGAGACCCCACAGACAGCTGCCCATCAGGCTCTGCCGTCCCTGAAATTCTCCAGGCAAGAACACCGGAGTGGGTTGCCATTGCCCTCTCCGTAGTTATGTTGGTTGGACTCAAACTGCAGACTCTGTTTCTTAGGCAGCAGCTTGACTCTTCGATCAGCCCTCTTGTCTCCAGCT
Source organism: Moschus berezovskii (assembly GCF_049115385.1). Taxonomy (NCBI): domain Eukaryota; kingdom Metazoa; phylum Chordata; class Mammalia; order Artiodactyla; family Moschidae; genus Moschus; species Moschus berezovskii. The sequence continues at coordinate 77,651,076 of NC_142464.1, read as the reverse complement.
CTGTTGCTGTGAGTGAGTGTACTTTGTGTTAGCGTGGCTCAGGGGTCGTCCAGAGATGTGGGCAGACAGAGTTGGCAATACCTTCTCAGATTTTTTCCCTTCTCAGTGAACATGGTTTCCCAGGTTGGTTTTTCTGACTCTTAAACCAGAAAGGTTGCATTTTCCCCTCATGAATCCCCTGCTAAAGACTGTGAAACCATGAATTCATCCTCTGCAACTCTTCCTCCTCCCAAATGTGGATCGCCCATCTGCCTGTCTTTGTTTCTTCTCCATTGCTTTATCTGAGTTCATAGTTTTCTGGAGGAGTGCTGGAAGACAGGATCTTACTCATTACTGAAGCCAGTCTTTCAAACTTTCATTTTAGTAAGGGGGAAACTGACAATAAATGAATAAAAATAAAAAGTATATACAGACATACCTTGGAGGTATTGTGAGTTTGGTTCCAGACCACTGCAATAAAGTGAATATTACAAAGAGGCAAGTCACACAAATTTTTTGGTTTCCCGGTGCATGTGAAAGTTATTTTTACACTACATTTTAGTCTTTTTAAGTGTACAATAGCATTGCATTTAAAAAATGTATATACCTTAATTAAAAATACTTAAATCTAAAAAATGATAATCATCATTTGAACCTTCAGTAAGCCATAATAGTAACATCAAAGATCACTGATTACAGATCACCATAAGACATAATAATAATGAAAAAATTTTAAATGTTGCAAAATTTACCAAAATGTGACACAGAGACATGAAGTGAGCAAATGCTGTTACCGATAGACTTGCTTGACACACAGTTGCCACAAATCTTCAAATTATAAAAAACACACTATCTGCCAAGTGCAATGAAAGGACAAATGCCGGTCATGTTAAGTAGTTCTGTTGGTTATTTGTTGCTTTGTTACAGACTTCCCCAAAACTCTGAGGCTTAAATCAACTCTGATTTTTTTTCACTGTAATTCTGCAGCCTTGGGTTGGTGGGGAGTTGCCTGATCCAGCTGGCTTTGCCCAAACCTGTGCATCTCTGTCTCAGCTGTCTCACACATGTATCCACAGGCTGGTGGGGGTTGAGCTCTAGTCTGGGCTTGGCCAGGACACCTTAGTGAGAACCACTGTCCTCTGTGGGCTCTCATCTTCTTCAGGGGAGCGGTCACTGGGCCAGCCTGGGTTACCTTTCTCATGGTGATGGCGGAAGTGCAGGAGGGGAGTCCCGTATTTCATGTAATATTATGCTCACAACATAGTAACCCATTCCCAACTATTTGACAATTTTAGGCCGTTTAAAATATTTTGCCTCTCCTGGATTTGTTGAGTACTGACATCTTAAAGCACTTTACGTGTATTAGTTTATTTCATTCTCATAACAACCTTATGAAATAGATACTCTTACTGCTCCCACTTTACAGATGAGAAAACCGAGGTACAGAGTAGCCTAAAGTCATCCACTGTAAGTAGCAGAGACAGGATATGGAGCTGGGCAACTGCCAGTACCCATTCTTCGGTGTGCTAATAAAAGTATGATGGATTGTGTCCACATCTCTGAATGCTGGAGTACTGGCTCCTAGGATAGTTGTCACATTTATAGGCGTATTATTTTAGTTTGCTGCCAGGTGGCTGGGCATCTTAAAGTTTCTGCTGGGCTAGTTTGTCCCTCCTACTCCAAGATGGTGAAATGCTAGGCTAACTGGTGAGCTTCGTTAAATGCAGACCCAGCTATGCAGGCTGAGGAGCAGTCGGGACTGATGATCAACTCAGCCAGCACAGGAGACATAAGAGATATGGGTTCAGTCCCTGGGTCGGGAAGATCCTCTGGAGGAAGGCATGGCAACCCACTCCAGTATTCTCGCCTGGAAAATCCCACGGATAGAGAAGCCTGGCAGGTTACAGTCCATGGGATCACAAAGAGTCAGACATGACTGAAGTGACTTAGCAAGCAAAGCAGCCCAACCCCACGCTCCAGTTCTGGGTGGTACCCCAGACAGCAGTGGGCGTTCTGCAGGATGGCACTTGCTGGGCCAGAGGACAGCTGTGTGTGCAGGTAGGGTGACCCTACAGCCCATAGCACTTTCAGCTCCCCTGCCCCACATGCAGTTTAAATGACGAGGCACCAGAGGAAGGGAGTGATTTCAGGGCACTGGCAGGAAGTGCAGACAGCTTAATGGAAAGCAGTAATCTGAACAGTAGGTTTATAAGGCTCCTGTCATTTTTCTATTTCCATTGTTAACCATTCTGCCAGGCTGAGCTGTAAGGATACCTGTCTGATACTTCTTGCTTTGAAACAGTGGGGGAAAAATGAAAGGATAGGAAGAGAAATCTGGTTGAGTTATAATTGTGAAAAGCCTGAGTCAAAGCTGGGATACAGGTAAGGTTAAACTAAGAATTTAGAGTTTTCTCTTGTTTGGGGTTGTTTTCAAGGTTAACCGGTTGCCAGTGAATATACGAAGTCACACCTGCCTTTTACTGCAGTTATGGGTTTTGGTTCCCTGTAAGTATTCAAAATTATACTTGCTTGTCTATTATGTACTTTATACCTAATACTTTTTCCTTTTTTTGCTTCAGGTTAGCAGCAAAGATGAAGATTTTCTTGACCTTTCTGTTGATGTGGAGCAGAACACATCTATTACCCACTGTCTAAGGTAACCTCATGAATTCTGATTGTGGTCTGAATTTTTGATGAGGCTAATAAGTCATGGGGGAAAATTTCCTGTATTTCTTCAGGAGATAATCTTCCTTTCTGTTAAACCAATGTAATCCTATTATTTTCTATTTCTTCTTTCCCGAGAGAGATTAGAAATAAGTATATGTTGTCTAGAGGAGAGTCCTGCTGAGGAGCGAGGGGATCAAGTGGAAGTCATTAGTCATTAAGTTTAAAAATAAGGTTTTAATCTTTAATACAGATGTGTGCTTTGGGCCCTCATCTGCCTCTCCACACACACAGACACACCCAGTTACAATCACTCAATTAAGTTGAAAAATGCTACGGATGCCTACCATTCCTTTCTTTTTCTAAGCTAATCTAGTCTTTGATTTTAAAAATTATGTACTTTTGAACTGAGAACCGATGAGGGCATTGCCTTTTCCTCTGTTTCGCAGCATTGTGTAGAGCTCATTCATGGAAGAAGGCTTCCTCCTAATTAGGGTTGAGGGGAGGTAAGGTTCCCTGAGTGGAAGAGTAACACACGCCCAGGGTTCCTGCAGATACAGTGTTTTGACTTGTGTGTGAAAACGTGCTCAGAGTTAATTTGTTGTTGTACAGTTGCTAAGTTGTGTCTGATTCTTTGTGACCCCATAGACTGTAGCACGTCTGGCTTCCCTGTCCTTCAGCTATCTCTCATAGTTTGTTCAAATTATGTCCTTGAGTCGGTGATGCTGTATAATCATCTCATCCTCTGTTGCGCCCTTCTCCTGCCCTCAATCTTTGCCAGCATCAGGGTCTTATTTTCCAGTGAGTTGACTCTTTGCATCAGGTGGCCAGAGTATTAGAGCTTCAGCATCAGTCCTTCCTATGAGTATCCATGGTTGATTTCCTTTAGGATTGACTGGTTTGATCTCCTTTCAGTCCAAAGGACTCTCAAGCATCTTCCCAACACCACAGTTGATGCTGAAAGCATCAATTCTTCGGCACTCAGCCTTCTTTATGGTCCAACTCTTATCGTATATGGCTACTGGAAAAACCATAGCTTTGACTACGCAGCCCTTTGTTGGCAAAGTGATGCCTCTGCTTTTTAATACTCTGTGGAGACACAATTCACTGTCCTGTTCTCACTGCTTTCTCCTTTTAACTTATAATTAGCCCAGCTCATCTGTACACTGGAGGTCAAGGGTCAGCGTCAGATATGTATCTCATGGTGCTTACAGTCTAGTGGAAATCCACGGACAGGAATTGGTGCTTTGAAGGACATTAAACATATGTAAAGAGTGCCTGGTAGTGGGGGTGCCAGGGCAGACCAGGCAGTCTGGGTGGCCTTTCCCATTTCTTAGAATGCCTCATCAGCTCAAGGCACTGTTGGTTTTTATTTATTTATTTTAAAGAAGTTTATTTAAGTATAGTTGATTTACAGGGTAGTGGTAATCTCTGCTGTACCGCAGGGTGATTCAGTTATACATATATATGCATTCTTTTTTGGTTTGTCACAGGATATTGAATATAGTTCCCTGTGCTGTATAGTAGGAACTTGTTGTTCATCCATTCTATATATAATGGTTTGCATCTGCTAACCCCAAACTCCCAATCCTCCACCCGCTGTCCACACCCCCCAGCAACCACAAGCCTGTTATTCTCTGTGTCTGTGAGTCTGTTTCATAGATAAGTTCATTTGTGTCACATTTTGGATTCCACACATAAGTGATACCATATGGTATTTGTCTTTCAAGCCCTGTTGATCTTTATCAGTGGGCATTGTGTGACAGAATTGTTCTATCAGGAGTTCAGGTTACTCAGAACTCTTTAGATTAAAGGAACTTGCTGTGGCCATCAACTGTTAGAATTTTTCATGGCAGAGGCACCAATTCCAACCTGGCAGAATGTCCCGGTTCATCTGGGTGTCATGTATTGTGTGAGCGGGGACTGGTTACTCTCTTATTCCCAGGAGGCTGAGCCTTCCCCTGTCCCCACCAAGTTACCTCAGCACCTCCTGCTGCTCTGGCATTTCATCCCTTGTCTCCAGATGCCGTGGGTCCAGATGTCCAGGACACATTTATGGTCTCTGTTTGCAAAGCGTTTTGCAGGCCAGGATAGCTTTTTTTTTCTTTGTTCTGCTTGGTTCTGTTTTTGGCATGGGCTCTTAATATTCCTGTGAAAAGAAGCCAGTTTTGATTTCCTCAGGGTTTTGTGATCACAAGGAGTTGAAAAAGCTATAAAGTTATGCCAGAGCTGGTCATAGGTGAGGAAACAGAAGAAAGGGTATTACCTGCCCATTCTCCTTGGAGAAGGGGAGCTAGGATGCTGACTGCTTCGCCTCCCATCTAAGAAATTCCTGGGCTGTTCAGGAGGGCAGATGGCAGTGGCTGTAGCTTTGAGACCAGCTAAGAATTTCAACCACTGGGGAGCCTTCTTATAGATAAATGTAACCCAGAACTAAGTCCCCCCACTTTTTTTTTTCTGGAGGAAATATATACATTGGCAATGCATACCTGATGAAGGTAGGCTCGAGACATTTGGAGGCCTTAAAGCTGGGATGGGTAGGTACAGAATAGCTTCAGAATACATTTTAAACAACATCAGATTCTCATCTGATTGTCCAGGCTGATATTCCTGAAGGGCCTGCCCCTCCCCCTTAGTACATCATCCTGAAAATAGACGTTGGCTGACGTGCCTGGATCTGCCTTCATGGATGCCTAAGAGCTCGCCTCCCCAGCAGAGAGAAGCCTGCCAGGTGTTGCTCTTCACTACTGAGAGTTCTGGGGTGGGGGTGCAGCTTTCCAGCCTCTCCCAGAGGAACAAAGTGCAGGAGAGAGTTCCAGGGAATAAATGATGCCAGCTGATCCATTAGCTTTTTCTATTTGAGACAAAAGAGAAGAAATGATTATGATCTTTTTTGGCCCCTTTCATGGCTTAATGTGGTTTGCGTTCTTGAGGCTTTGTTTTTCCAACTAGAATTATGAGTTTTCTTCTTTAACATCATGCCTGCAGATCTCTTCTGGTGTGATATCCTTATCATTTATTTTGATATTGAGAAAAGTTAAAAATCAAGCTAAAATTGTAGGATTTAAATGTTAAGATCTCTGCCACCTTCTTCCAGAAGGGCTTTAGGTGATCAATTACAACGTGTTTTCAATGAACTTTTGTCCCAGAGAAATGATGATATAAATAGTGGTTAATTCGGGAAACAGGTTTAGAGAAGCTATTAAAGCCGTATTGTAGCTGAGCTGTACTTCTAATATTTAACATCTCAGCACTGTGTCTCAGGCAGGCGGAGTGAGCCATCTGCATCATAGGAGGATACTGAGAAATTTCTTTTTCTTTTGAAAAGTTCAGGGATGGCCTCAGGCAAAAACTTAAAATACGTGTTTCTCTTCCCCCCCTGTCCTTTTGGGTGTTTTTTGTCTTTCACTTCAGGGCCTTAGTCCCTCCCTGTGGCTCCTGCACAGAAATGTACCTTTCTCGTCAAAGTGCTCCATGCCCTGACACCACTCTCTGCTTCCTCTGTCCTCCTCTCATTAAAAATGCCCATTCTCCCAGGGCCAGGGAGGTCAGCCTTTTTTAGTTCTCCCAAAGCTCTATTTTAAAATTGCTCTTCCTTTTTAAAAAAATGTCTTTTCATTTTGGAAACTTCTCTGTGCCAAGTTTATATGGAACTCTATCACAAATCTATTGCCATATGCTTATCCGTCAGTTTCTCTGTTTATCTGGCTTGTGTCTTAGTTTTGGCTATTTCTCATATATAGTATTTACTAATATCTGACACGTCTTTCTTTTTTTTTAACCTTCTTTAACACTTGAGTCAGTAGTTCTCAAACTTTGGTGCATATCAGAATCATCTGGGGAAGTTGGTAAAAATGGAGGCATAGGTGATAATTAACTTCTGTGAGCCTGGGCATCTACTATTCCTTAATTTTCCAGATGGTTTTTGATACTGCCAGAGTTTGAGAACTGCTGCCCTAGATCTTTGCTACTCGAACAGAGGTCTGAAGGCTAGTGCCTTTGACATTACCTGGGTCATTATTAGGGCAGAATCTCTCGTCTCCTTCAAGAATGAGTGCACAAGTCAATGCCTGCACTTGGACAAGATTTCCAGGTGACTCCCATACATGTTCATATTTGCAAAGCACTGGGGACAGTGGCTCTCAGCCCACAGAGCATATTGGACCCACCTAGGGAGTTTTAAGAACTATGGTGCCTCTGGTTCTTGGAGACATTCTCATGTAACTTGGCTTGGGACACAGTGATGGGGGATTGAGATTGTTTTGAAAGCTCCCCTGGTGATTCTGATGAGCAGCCGAGTGAACCGCTGATGTAGATTCTAGGACGAAGCTTCCTAGCTTATATGCCATGGAAGATGGGTTACAGGTGTGTGTAGATCCCCTCAACTACCAGGCAGAGCCTGGAGCTGCCAGCAAAGCAGCTGTGTCAGTGTACCCCAGCTCCTTTCTACGTGGCACTATTTTGTTTTGTTTTTGTTTTGCCATTATTTTTTAAATGTGCATCATAACATGAAATTATCGAGAAGCCTCCCTAGCTTGAGATTTTTTTTTTTTTACTTTACAATATTGTGTTGGCTTTGCCATACATTGACATGGATCCGCCATGGGTGTACATGTGTTCCCCATCCTGAACACCCCTTCCTCTTCCCTCCCCTTCCCATCCCTCTGTGTCTTACCAGTGCACCAGCCCCGAGCACCCTGTATCATGCATCGAACCTGGACTGGTGATTCGTTTCACATGTGATAATTTACATGTTTCAGTGCCATTCTCCCATATTATCCTGCCCTCGCCCTCTCCCACAGAGTCCAAAAGACTGTTCTATACATCTGTGTCTCTTTTGCTGTCTTGCATACAGGGTTATCGTTACCATCTTTCTAAATTCCACGCATATGTGTTAGTGTACTATATTGGTGTTTTTCTTTCTGGCTTACTTCACTCTGTATAATAGGCTGCAGTTTCATCCACCTCATTAGAACTGATTCAGATGCGTTCTTTTTAATGGCTGAATAATATTCCATTGTGTATATATACCACAGCTTTCTTATCCATTTGTCTGCTCATGGACATCTAGGTTGCTTCCATGTCCTGGCTATTATAAAGAGTGCTATGATGAACATTGGGGTACACATGTCTCTTTCAATTCTGGTTTCCTTGGTGTGTATGCCCAGCAGTGGGATTGCAGGGTCGTATGGCAGTTCTATTTCCAGTTTTTTAAGGGATCTCCACACTGTTCTCCACAGTGGTTGTACTAGTTTGCATTCCCACCAACTATTTCTTGTAGACTTTTGGAAAGCAGCCATTCTGACTGGTGTGAAATGGTACCTCATTGTGGTTTTGATTTGCATTTCTCTGATTATGAGTGATGTTGAGCATCTTTTCATGTGTTTGTTAGCCATCTTTATGTCTTCTTTGGAGAAATGTCTGTTTAGTTCTTTGGCCCAGTTTTTGATTGGGTTGTTTATTTTTCTGGAATTGAGCTGCAGAAGTTACTTGTATATTTTTTAGATTAATTCTTTGTCTATTGCTTCATTTGCTATTATTTTCTCCTATTCTGAAGGCTGTCTTTTCACCTTGCTTATAGTTTCCTTTGCTGTGCAGAAACTTTTAATTTTAATTAGGTCCCATTTGTTTATTTTTGCTTTTGTTTCCAATATTCTGGGAGGTGGGTCATAAAGGATCCTGCCGTGGTTTATGTCAGAGAGTGTTTTGCCTATGTTTTCCTCTAGGAGTTTCATAGTTTCTGGTCTTATGTTTAGATCTTTAATCCATTTTGAGTTTATTTTTGTGTATTGTGTTAGAAAGTGTTCTAGTTTCATTCTTTTACAAGTGGTTGACCAGTTTTCCCAGCATCACTTGTTAAAGAGATTGTCTTTTCTCCATTGTATATTCTTGCCTCCTTTGTCAAAGATAAGGTTTCCATAGGTGTATGGATTTATCTCTGGGCTTTCTATTTTGTTCCACTGATCTATATTTCTGTCTTTGTGCCAGTACCATACTGTCTTCATGACTATGGCTTTGTAGTAGAGACTGAAGTCAGGCAGGTTGATTCTTCCAGTTCCATTCTTCTTTCTCAAGATTGCTTTGGCTATTCGAGGTTTTTTGTGTTTCCATACAAATTATGAAATTATTTGTTCAAGTTCTCTGAAAAATACCGTTGGTAGCCTGAATCTGTAAATTGCTTTGGGTAGTATACTCATTTTCACTATATTGATTCTTCCAATCCATGAACACGATATATTTCTTCATCTATCTGTGTCCTCTTTGATTACTTTCACCAGTGTTTTATAGTTTTCTATATACAGGTCTTTTGTTTCTTTAGATAGATATATTCCTAAGTATTTTATTCTTTTCGTTGCAATGTGAATGGAATTGTTTCCTTAATTTCTCTTTCTATTTTCTCATTATTAGTGTATAGGAATGCAAGGGATTTCTCTGTGTTAATTTTATATCCTGCAACTTTACTATATTCATTGATTAGCTCTAGTAATCTTCTGGTAGAGTCTTTAGGGTTTTCTATGTAGAGGATCATGTCATCCACAGTGAGAGTTTTACTTCTTCTTTTCCAGTCTGGATTTCTTTTATTTCTTTTTCTTCTCTGATTGCTATAGCCAAAACTTCCAGAACTATGTTGAATGGTAGTGGTGAGAGTGGGCACCCTTGTCTTGTTTCTGAGTTTATGGGAAATGCTTTCAGTTTTTCACCATTGAGGATAATGTTTGCTGAAGGTTTGTCATATATAGCTTTTGTTATGTTGAGGTATGTTCCTTCTATTCCTGCTTTCTGGAGGGTTTTTTTTTTTTATCATAAATGGATGTTGAATTTTGTCAAAGGCTTTCTCTGCATCTATTGAGATAATCATATGGTTTTTATTTTTCAATTTGTTAATGTGATGTATTGCATTCATTGATTTGCGGATATTGAAGAATCCTTGCATCCCTGGGATAAAGCCCATATGGCCATGATGTATGATCTTTTTAATATGTTGTTGGATTCTGTTTGCTAGAATTTTGTTAAGGATTTTTGCATCTATGTTCATCAGTGATATTGGCCTGTAGTTTTCTTTTATTTGTGGCATCTTTGTCAGGTTTTGGTATTAGGGTGATGGTGGCCTTATAGAATGAGTTTGGAAGTTTACCTTCCTCTGCAATTTTCTGAAAGAGTTTGAGTAGGATAGGTGTTAGCTCTTTTCTAAATTTTTGGTAGAATTCAGCTGTGAAGCCGTCTGGTCCTGGGCTTTTGTTTGTTGGAAGATTTCTGATTACAATTTCAATTTCCGTGCTTATGATGGGTCTGTTAAGATTTTCTATTTCTTCCTGGTTCAGTTTTGTAAAGTTGTACTTTTCTAAGAATTTGTCCATTTCTTCCAAGTTGTCCATTTTATTTGCATATAGTTGCTGATAATAATCTCTTATGATCCTTTGTATTTTTCTGTTGTCTGTTGCAATCTCTCCATTTTCATTTCTAATTTTGTTGGTTTGATTTTTCTCCCTTTGTTTCTTGATGAGTCTGGCTAATGGTTTGTCAATTTTATTTATCTTCTCAAAGAACCAGCTTTTGGTTTTGTTGATTTTTGCTATGGTCTCTTTTGTTTCTTTTGCATTTATTTCTGCCCTAATTTTTAAGATTTCTTTCCTTCTACTAACCCTGGGGTTCTTCATTTCTTCCTTTTCTAGTTGCTTTAGGTGTAGAATTAGGTTATTTATTTGACTTTTTTCTTGTTTCTTGAGGTAAGCCTGTATTGCTGTGAACCTTCCCCTTAACACTGCTTTTACAGTGCCCCATAGGTTTTGGGTTGTTGTGTTTTCATTTTCACTCATTTCTATGCATATTTTAATTTCTTTTTTGATTTCTTCTGTGATTTGTTGGTTATTCAGCAGCATGTTGTTCAGCCTCCATATGTTGGAATTTTTAATAGTTTTTCTCCTGCAATTGACATCTAATCTTACTGTATTATGGTCAGAAAAGATGCTTGGAATGATTTCAGTTTTTTTGAATTTACCAAGGCTAGATTTATGGCCCAGGATGTGGTCTATCCTGGAAAAGGTTCCATGTGCGCTTGATAAAAAGGTGAAATTCATTCTTTTGTGGCGAAATGTCCTACAGATATCAATTAGGTATAATTGGTCTATCGTATCATTTAAAGTCTGTGTTTCCTTGTTAATTTTCTTTTTAGTTGATCTGTCCATAGGTGTGAGTGGGGTATTAAAGTCTCCCACTAATATTGTGTTATTGTTAATTTCCCCTTTCATACTTGTTAGCATTTGTCTTACATATTGCTGTGCTCCTATGTTGGGTGCATAAATATTTATAATTGTTATATCATCTTCTTGGATTGATCCTTTGATCATTATGTAGTGTCCTTCTTTGTCTCTTTTCACAGCCTTTGTTTTAAAGTCTATTTTATCTGATATGAGTGTTGATACTCCTGCTTTCTTTTGGTCTCTATTTGCATGGGATATCTTTTTCCAGCCCTTCACTTTCAGTTTGTATGTGTCCCTCGTTTTGAGGTGGGTCTCTTGTAGACAGCATATATGGGGGTCATGTTTTTGTATCCATTCAGCCAGCCTTTGTCTTTTGATTGGGGCATTCAACCCATTTACATTTAAGGTAATTATTGATAAGTATGATCCTGTTGCCATTTACTTTATTGCTTTGGGTTTGAGTTTGTACACCCTTTCTGTGTTTCCTGTCTAGAGAAGATCCTTTAGCATTTGTTGGAGAGCTGGTTTGGTGATGCTGAATTCTCTCAGCTTTTGCTTGTCTGTAAAGCTTTGGATTTCTCCTTCATATTTGAATGAGATCCTTGCTGGGTACAGTAATCTGGGCTGGAGGTTATTTTCTTTCATCACTTTAAGTATATTCTGTCATTCCCTCCTGGCCTGAAGAGTTTCTATTGAAAGATCAGCTGTTATCCTTATGGGAATCTCCTTGTGTGTTATTTGTTGTTTTTCCCTTGCTGCTTTTAATATTTGTTCTTTGTGTTTGATCTTTGTTAATTTGATTGATATGTGTCTTGAGATGTTTTGCCTTGGGTTTGTCCTGTTTGGGACTCTCTGGGTTTCTTGGACTTGGGTGGTTATTTCCTTCCCCATTTTAGGGAAGTTTTCAACTATTATCTCCTCAAGTATTTTCCCATGGTCTTTCTTTTTGTCTTCTTCTTCTGGGACTCCTATGATTCAAATGTTGGGGCGTTTAACATTGTCCCAGAGGTCTCTAATATTGTCCTCATTTCTTTTAATTCTTTTTTCCTCTGTGTTTCATTTATTTCTACCATTCTACATTTATCCTATGTTCTGCCTCCATTATTCTACTGTTGGTTCCCTCCAGAGTGTTTTTTATCTCATTTATTGCATTATTCATTATATATTGACTCTTTTTTATTTCTTCTAGGTCCTTGTTAAACCTTTCTTGCATCTTCTCGATCCTTGTCTCCAGGTTATTTATCTGTAACTCCAATTTGTTTTCAATGTTTTGGATCATTTTACTATCATTATTCAGAATTCTTTATCAAGTAGATTTCCCTGTCTCTTCCTCTTTTGTTTGGTTTGGTGGACATTTATCCTGTTCCTTTACCTTCTGGGTATTTCTCTGCCTTTTCATCTTGTTTAGATCACTGTGTTTGGGGTGGCCTTTCTGTATTCTGGCAGTTTGTGGTTCCTCTTTATTGTGGAGGTTCCTTGCTGTGGGTCGGGTTGGATGGGTGGCTTGTCAAGGTTTCCTAGTTAGGGAAGCTTGTGTCAGTGTTCTGGTGGGTGACCTGGATTTCTTCTCTCTGGAGTGCAGTGAAGTGTCCAGTAATGAGTTTTGAGATGTCAGTGGGTTTGGTGTGACTTTGGGCAGCCTGTATATTGAAGTTCATGGCTGTGTTGCTGGAGAATTTGTGTGGTATGTCTTGCTCTGGAACTTGTTGGCCCTTGGGTGGTTCTTGGTTTCAGTGTAGGTATGGAGGCATTTGATGAGCTCCTATCAATTAATGTTCCCTGGATTCAGGAGTTCGCTGGTGTTCTCAGGATTTGGACTTAAGCCTCCTGCCTCTGGTTTTCAGTCTTATTCTTCCAGTAGTCTCAAGACTTCTCCATCTATACAGCACCGATGATAAAACATCTAGGTGAAAGATGAAAAGTTTCTCCACAGTGAGGGACACCCGGAGAGGTTCACAGAGTTACACGGAGAAGAGGAGAGGGCGGAGGGAGAGAGAGGTGACCAGGAGAAGAGGGGGAATCAAAGGGGGAGAGAGCAAGCTAGCCAGTAATCACTGCCCTGTGTGCTCTTTACGGCCTGGACCCCTCAGAGAGGTTCACGGAGTCACACAGAGAAGAGAAGAGGGAGGAAGGTGACAGAGGTGGGCAGGAGGATAAAAGGGGGAATCAAAAGGAGAGAGACAGATCCAGCCAGTAATCAGTTCCCTAAGTGTTCTCCACAGCCTGGAACACACAAGGAGATTCACAGAGTTGGGTAGAGAAGAAAAGGGGGAGAGGAGAGATAGAGGCGACCTGGTGGAGAAAAAAAAGGAGAGTCAAAAGAGGGAGAGAGCAATCAGGCCAGTGATCTCACTTGCAAGTAAAAATGGGTACAGAAGATTGGGTTCTTGAAGGTACAAAGTTGATAACAAATACCAAAAAACAAAGATTAAAAATCTAGAGTAGAAGTTAAATTCTCAAAAATACAATATTAAAAAAAAAAGTTGCAAAAAATTATAAAATATATATATATATGAAGTTTGCTTTTAAAAATAGGGTCTTTTTTTTTGCAAGGTAATAGTAGGCTATAAAAATGAAAATTAAAAGAGTAATAGGGGACTTAAAATAAAATGAAAAACTTTTTAATTAAAAAAATGATAATAGTAAAAATATATCTAAGACTTTCTCTGGAGCTGTTGCGAACAGTGTAGGGTCAGTTCATTTTCAGATAGTTCCTTGGTCTGGCTTGTACTTCTCAAGGTCTATAGGCCCCTTCCTATGTAGTCGGTGCTAACTACGGGTTTTAATTTATTGCACCTGTCACTTCCAAAGTGGTTCCCCCTGTTTATTTTAGTTTATTCTGTTTGCTGGTCTCTTCAGTGTCTAATTTCTGCCCTGACACAAGGCGGGCGGTGGAGGTCACTTTTTTTAGGCTCACTTGTTCAGTTGTGCTGTGGGTGGGGAGGAACACTGCAAATAAATATCACTGGCGTGTGCTCACAGTGATTCAACCACACTGGGTTTGCCCCCACTAAGAGCGTATGTGCTTTCCCAGTCTACACTGCTCAGGCTCTAGGTTGCTCTGCCAGGAACTGTCTGATGCGGGCCCTGGGTTTCATGTACTCCCCAGGTCTAAGCCACTCAGGTTCAGGTTCTTGGGTACACCACAAAGGTGCAGACTTGGTTGGGCCTGCGTTTTGTGCCCATCCCAGGTCTGAGCAGCTCAAGTGACCAGGTGCTTGGCGAGCGCAGTTGCCCCCAGTTGAAGGCTGTGACTTATCGCCTCCCCCGTCCCAGCCGCTCGATTTCCTGGGTATACAACGGGCGTGCCTTCTCAGGTGTGCCGTGTGTCTCTTCAGGGGAGCTGATCTCTGGCTGCCACTCTCCTGGTGGATGTCAGCCATCCAGAATCCCAATAAGTCTTGGTTAGCAACGAAGTCAGCTTGCAGTTTGGTATAGGATGCCTCTCTGGGGCCGATTGCCCCCTTCCGACTCTGGCTGCCCTCGCCTGCCTGTCTCTGGCAGGGGATGGGCCAGTCCGCAGCCGGCTAGCTCTGCTCAGTCCTTTGTTCAGTGAGCGGGCCTGGTGGTGTCTTAGGGCTTTTCACGGACTAGCTATCCCACAGTCTGGGTTGCTATCTCAAGCTAGTTCCCTCAGATTGCCCTTGGGGCGTTCAGGCCCGGTCCTTACCCTGAGCAATGCAGCCCGCACCTCCATGTCCAGCCCCTGCTTGCAAGTGCAGGATGGGAGGGTCTGGGCTGCTGCTCCTCTGGGAGTTGCTCTTAGGCGTGTAATGTGTGGGTTTTAATTATTTATTTATTTTTCCTCCCGGTTATGTTGCCCTCTGAGATTCCAAGGCTCACCACAGACCCGTCAGAGCGTGTTTCCTGGTGTTTACAAACTTGTCTTTTTTAAGACTCTTCCCAGGAGGGAGCTCCATCTCTGCCTCTTTTGTCTCTCTTTTTATCTTTTATCTTTTGTCCTACCTCCCTTTGAAGACAATGGGCTGCCTTTCTGGGTGCCTGATGTCCTCTGCCAGCATTCAGAAGTTGTTTTGTGGAATTTGCTCAGCGTTCAAATGTTCTTTCAATGAATTTGTGGTGGAGAAAGTGGTCTCCCCATCCTATTCCTCTGCCATCTTAGGACCACCCCTGAGAATTTTTTTAAATCAATTTTTGAGGTAATGTGTTGAGTGAAAGGTTAAGATTTAATAGAAAATGTTATCTCTCAAACATAGACATTACCTTGGTTATGACAGTTATTCTTACAACCTGTAGCCGTCTCACCTGGAAGCATAGTCGTTCTCCATTTTTTTCAAGTTTTCTTGTGTACATTTCCATTAGGCTTTATAGTCCTTATGAAGGTATGTGTTTCATATTAGACTTGCTCCCAAAGTATATTTTTAAAAAGTGTTTCTTTGACTCTTTTTCAAGAAATACAGAGTTTTGTGCTTTCCCAATAACCTCTCCTCTGTGCTTTGATGTAGTTTATCCTGAGTGTCTAAAAGACCTTTCTCCTCTCCTCTCTGATTTTCTCATTGAGGAGTTTCCTTAACATTTGTTGCCCTCTTTTGTTCCAACAACTGTACAGCATCATTTGAAAGATCCGCTGTGCCTCAGTTTCTTGCTGGGGCCACTCCATCCTTCTAACTTAGCCGCATTTTCCAGTTCTTGACTCACAGATTCTCTGAAGGCTTTGTCTTGCCTTCCTGTGGCAACAAGCTTCCAGTCCTCTAGGGCTGGGCAGGATGGTGAATCAGGTCTTTAAGTACCAACTTCTGCTATGTTTTTACTTTTGTGTATCTGCAAAAACATTTTTTATTGAGAAATAAGAGTGAGTAGAAAGTGTTTAATTTCTTATTTGTTGTACTTGCCTGAGGTCTTCTTTTTTTTAAATTAACTTTTATTGGAGTGTACCTTATTTACAGTGTTGTTGCCTGACCTACTCTGATTCTTTAGTGGGATAGAGGAGAGGTTTGTCTGTGGTAGACATTCTAAAACTGTGACTCTCCACCCTCACCCAGGCTCACTGCCCCTTCTTGGTTGCTCTGTTCTACCCCAGTAAATCCTGTGCAGACCAAGAAGAGATTTCACAACACTTACTCCATGAAGAGCTGAGCAGTATTCATTCAGCTGCATTTGAGTCTGTATCAGGTACCAGGCACTTGGAGTCTGAGGACTGAATATACTTGCCTTCTAAACTGTATTTTTGCTTTTCGACCCCCTCCAGTCCTTCCTCCAGAGTGCTGCCAGAAATGATCCAGAAAGCACCATCTGATGCTGTCAAGCCCACAGAGACAAGTTAGAGAGCCACAGGGCCCACACAGCTTCTAAGAAGCGTGCTCTGTACCTGGTGTTCATGCCTCTCGGCCATGGCCTTCACTGTCTGGAATCCTGGACTCTTAATCCCTTGGTTCATTTTCCATTTTTGAGAATCTGACTCAGATATCACCCCTTGGGGAAACATCCTGAATTGCCCCAGTTCAAGTTCATTTCTCCGTCCTCTGTACTTTGCTGGGGACTTTATACACATGCGTTTCTCTTTGTTCAGCCAGCACACATCGTTGAGTGCTGTTGTGTGTCAGGCCCATTCTCAGTGCTGGGACTCTGACAGTGAGTGACAGACATGGTCACTGCCCATGCATGTCATCCAGCAAGTAGGAGGATGTTTCAGATAGTGATAAGTGCTCAGAAAAAAACAAGACAGCAATAGAGTAGGGGCTAGATGGGTTTGGAGAGAGACTGGGGAAGTCCTCTCCAAAGAGGTGACATTGAAGCTGAGCTCTGAACAATGAGCAGGGCCAGCAATGGAAGCATCTGGAAAAAGAGCTGTCAGTGCAGAGAAAAATGGCACTAGCAAATGCCCCAAAGCAGGGAGAGCATGGCTCCCTGGAGCTGCAGAAAAGCAGGGTGAAGGAGGCAGGAAGGCAGGAGATGGGTCAGAAGAGCAGACAGTCTGTTGGCGTAGCAAGAAATTTGGATTTTAGGGACTTCCTTGGTGGTCCAGTGGCTAAAAGTTGGAGCTCCCAATTCAGGGGAGCCAGGTTCCATCCCTGGCCTGGGAACTAGATCCCACAGCTGCAACTTAACACCCAGCACAGTCAAATAAATTTTTTAAGAAGTTAAAAAGAAATTTGGATTTTATTCCTGAATTCACCAAGAAACTATCAAAGAGCTTTAGGCAGGGGAGTCAGTAGTATGAAACGATGTATGTTTAATCTGCACTGAACACTAAGTGTTGTAAATGGCTCATTGTGTGTGTCTCTGGTAACCTGTGTGCTGTGAGGGCAGGCGTTCTCTGTGGATCCCCAGCACCCAGTCCAGGGTATGGTCAGTAGCCACTGGGGAGTCTAATGAATGAATAATCTATGTATTCTCTTGATAAACTCTAAGTGGTTGAGTTAGTAACACCACGTAAATAAGTTTTACTGTTTGGTAAAAGCTGGTCGATCTAGTGCTAGAACACTCCCTATGAATAAGGAAATGTCATGGCCTTTTTCAAGACTCCAGGGTGTTATGATATTCTGGATGTTCTATGCAGCCTTTGAGGCAGTACCCCAGGAATGTTAAGTAGAATCTTGATGACCAGAGAAGAATGAAAAGCCATGACATTTTAAAAAATGAAAGCTATCAGTAGTACAGTAAAATCTTATGATGAGGTGAATACAGATATAGCATCCCAATGGCATTTGTTCTCCAAAGGAGGTAGTCGGGAGTTCTTATCTTCCAGCATGTGGGGAGGTGGGGAGCAGGGGGTTGGTAGTCATCTCCTGATAATTTGAGACTTTCTGAGTTCAATATAAGGGCCATTGAATACGATTTAAATTTTATTATCTTTCGTGCTCTTTGAAAATGTAGACCAACTGAGACAGATCGTTTTTCATTAACCATGTAGTAATGTCTCCTGGCATTTTGTGTGATGGTTTTTTGGATTTGACTTTCACTATAATGGCTGGCTTTTACTATAGTTAGTGTTTTTCTATTATAATTTTTATCTCCAGTTTTCGGGTACTGCCTCTTAAAAACCTTGAGTTTCTTTTTTTTTTTCTGAATCAGTTGGAAACCCTAATTTAGATCTATCTGTGCCCCATTAAGTAAAGCTTACTTGAAAATCTTTGATGGTGAAATCGTAACCCAGCCCAGTGAACATGCTCTAATCATCATAGCACTTGCTCCCAAGAAGAATCTTTTCTCATTACTTCTTTCCCCACATTCACTTAAAAATTATGCTACAGGTAATAGAGGGTTTAGGACATGGTAAACTGAGTACATTTTGGACTTCTTTTAAGTTGAAAATATTTTTCTCTGCAGAGATTTCAGCAACACAGAAACACTGTGCAGTGAACAGAAGTATTATTGTGAAACATGCTGCAGCAAACAGGAGGCCCAGAAAAGGTATGTAAGGGTTTAGCCCAGGGGGTGGCTTCCTATCCTCAGAAGGAACCAGACCGTGGAGCCTGACAGATCTGGTTTTAGAATCCCAGTTCCTAGGGCTCTTAACCAAGTAGCTTTGGAGAAGTCAGTTACCTTCTTCACTGGTAGAATAGGATAAGAATGCCTACCTGGGGAAGTTGCCCGTTCATCTGATCATGTGTTCATCTGTTTGTTTGTTCATTCACTTATTCAATGTGCCAGATACTCATGCTGGGTAAACAAGTGGTGAGCAAGTGTGATCACTTGTCCTCTTGGGATTAAAGGTGAATTATAAAAAGGACTTAGCATAGTACATAACACACAGTCATCACCCAGTAATACTGTTAGTATTGCCTAATTTTGGAACTTCTTATTTAGCAGGTAGAAGAGGCAAGTGATATTAATCATTTAATAAGGAATCATGAGGAAATCAATAACATCAGTCTATGGATGGGTAATAAGAAAGTTATCATATTCATAGTTGATACAAGACCCAAGGTTGCCCATCTTTTTACTAGCACTGGCCAGTTACAGCTCTTGAACAATGTGAAATAATTATCCTTCCCTATGTTCTGTCCCCAGAAGCCAAGAAACTTGACATTTTTACTATCCTGTGAAGCTTTGCCATGAGTTAAGTTTACCTTGCCCATAGTTTATGGCACATTCAGGATAACTCACAGATGCCTATTCCTACCATCTAAAACCATGAGGGGTCTAGAGCTGAAGTTGAACAAGTTTCTCTGACCAGTCTCCCAGCCCTTCATCCCCAGACATGCACATCTTTCTTTGGTGCCTCAGAACTGGAGAAAGGTTAGTCATTTTGGTGGCAGATGGGAGTTAACATTCATTAGTGGTTGGGGAGCTTACCTCTGTCCCCATCCATATAATCTAAACTAAGTCTTTCTAAGGCCATCCTAGGTCTTCCAGTGGAGCATGAAAGCATATTCTATTCAACCCTGGAAGTTTTATACATTAAAATGCTGTGTTCCTGAAGAATAATAGGGATCCCCATAAATCTTATGTTTCTGCTGATGGTGTGGTTTTGCTTACTTTTATGAACAGGATTTTTTTTCAATAGATTTCTAAATAACATTCTATTAAATTTGTCCTTTACAAACAATAATTCATGGAAAATATGCACAAGTCAAACAGCATTTACAATAATTTAGGACCTTCAAAGAGGGTGTCCTTGAAGGTAATCAGAAAATCCTCTATTCTAGGAGAGTTATCTCCATAAACTGTTGTCTTTGCGACTTCTTACCAAAGAATCTTAAAAAAAGAGCTTTTCATATTTGTGTAAGTTGTGGAACTGCTGCATCGAACAAAAGAAAATCCTTTTCTGCAGGATTTCTCAAAGCCTTTGGTATGTGGATGTGCAAGGAGGAACTTAGGAACCGAAGGGAGAGCAGCATCCTGACGTGGTCTCAGAAACCCCGCATCCATTAACATCTCTGGTGCTCTCACGAGCCTATTTTGAGAAATATAGCCCTAAGCCAATCAATCTCTGAATTTATAAGCGAGGAACCTGAGAGCCAGAAAAGGGAAATGACTTGCCCAGGAGTAAGGAGGGAGAATGGGCCCAGCATGCCTGGTTATCTGATGGTAACCAGTTAGCAATGAGTATCCGAGGCATGCCTGTCTGTTGGTTCTCAGAACCTGTATGTACAGAATCCACCCTCTGCTTGTCCTTTCCCCAGCCTGCTTTTCTCAAAAACTGTCCCCCTCCTCTCCAATATCTCAGAGTTGAGGGATTATCCAAATATCATTTTCCCTGGGGGGCAGAGGGCAGTGACGCAGAGCAATTGTGCATCATATTCTTATTGGAACGTAAGTTCTGGGGTGTCTCCTTTGACCAAACAGATGATCCCACCCCCCCACATCCTAGCCTCATTGCACTTTTCTCTGCTTACCAGGCTCCAGTTAGCCGAGTCTGTACAAGTCAACTCTGTTTAAGCAAGCATCCTTTTTATTCTGGCAAGTGGATTGGCTGTTTGCTGGTCTGAAGTTTGTTGGACCCCCTCGTGCTGTCCATTTGTGCAGGAGGAGGTATAATCGGTCCCACTCACAGGGATTGGGTACCACTGATTTTTCTATTCCATGGTTTTTTATTTTAGGATGAGAGTCAAAAAGCTGCCCATGATTTTGGCCCTGCACCTCAAGCGGTTCAAGTACATGGAGCAGCTCCACAGGTACACCAAGCTCTCTTACCGAGTGGTCTTCCCGCTGGAACTCCGGCTCTTCAACACCTCCAGTGATGCAGTGAACCTGGACCGCATGTATGACCTGGTCGCGGTGGTGGTACACTGCGGCAGGTGAGGGTCGGCAAGGAGCGCGTTGAGGGAGGGGCTGTCCTTGGGCCACGTAGACTCTGCCACACCTGTCAGGGGCGGGGCCGGGGATATGAGACTCAGTGGTGGTAGTGCTTTGGGGAATTCCCTCCAAGCTCCAGTTTATCACCTCAAAATGAACCTCTAAACTTATGTATATAAAGTAAAATAATAAATTTAAAAATAAAGATAAAATTAATGCATAATAACAGATGTTCTCTCATAAGGGAAATAATAAATCTCCATTGGATACAAGGAATTTGAAATCACATGGAAAAGTAAATGTTTGTGCTGTGATTTTAATTTTTGGAAAACCAGGTTACTCATATAGTATGATCACAGAAGTGTTTTAAGATATCTAAATAAAGACTGGAAGCAGTGGATGGAATTTAATACTTTTTTGGCATTTGAATAATTAAAATGTATCCTTAAGTGTTCTTTAGGCAGTTTTAAGCCTTTCCCCTGTATTCTATTAATAAGTACATAATCAAAAAAAAAAGAGTGGAGAGAAGTCCCCTAGATATGGAGAAGCAAAGTGTTTTTGCTGGAAGTCTTTTGAGGAAATATTTTTTATTGTATAATTTGGTGTAAGTTTTGAAAAGTCTACTGAAAATTCACCTGTTACTATTACTTGCTCAGCTGGGATGGGTTTGTGTCCCCTCCCTGGGATCGACATTGCTGTCACCCTTGTAGGTTTCAGATTGGGGCCTGTCACAGAGCAGGTGTCTTTTCCTCTCCGTCCCCCTGGATGGGTTGGTAGTAAACAGACCATTATCAAGAGGAAGCGTGGTTCCACAGGGAGGGATGGAGTGATTTCCTTTCCTCTACTGGGTGGATGGATGGTATCAGAAATTGTAACTTACCTGAAGCAACCCTTGTTTTGTCCCATGCAGAGCCGTACATCACAGGTTATTGTCTTATGTTCTCAGAAAGTTGTATTTGTTGGTCAGTTACAAGCCACCTTTCTATTTCCCCCTGAAGAATACTTCTAACTACTAATTATTTTAAAGAACCTAAGGGTTGGGAAGATCCCTTGGAGGAGGGCATGGCAACCCACTCCGGTATTCTTGCCTGGAGAATCCCATGGACAGAGGAGCCTGGCGGGCTACAGTCCATGGGGTCCCAGAGAGGTGGACACAACTGAGTGACTGAGCATACATACACATACATCTATTTTCTATTTATTTATTCGTTCTAAGGTTCTTTAACAGTTTTATTTGATTTAACCATACCCTCCTCCAGGAGATCTTCTCAACCCAGAGATTGAACCTAGGTCTCCCTCATTGCAGACAGATTCTTTACCGTCTGAGCCACCAGGGAAGCCCAAGAATTCTGGAGTGGGTAGCCTATCCCTTCTCCAGGGTATCTTTCTGACCCAGGAATTGAACCAGCGTCCCTTGCATTGCAGGCAGATCCTTTACCAGCTGAGCTACCAGGGAATCCCATATATTATGTATATGCTCAGACTGAACTGAACTGAACTGATATATATATTGTACGTTCCTAGTGGTTTAGTCAATAAGTCATGTCAGACCCTATGTATATACTAACTAGGAAATGGTAACCCACTACAATATTCTTGCCTGGAGAATCCCTATGGACAGAGGAGCCTGGCGGGCTACAGTCTATGGGGTCACACACAGTCAGACATGACTGAGCGACTAAGCACACACATTAGTAAGGAACAGGGTGATGACAGAGAGCAGTGGGAGGCGCCCCCTTTAGGGAAGGTGGTCAGCAAAGGTTTATCTCCTGAGATGACATTGGAGCTGAAGCCCACCCAAGGAATAAAAAGAGACAAGAATGCAGACATGAGTGAAGGCCCTTTCAGGCAGAGCTGCAGCAGGCACAGAGGCCCAAGCTGAGAACACTGATGTGTGTTAAAACAGAGGCGGCCCATGGGCTGGAGCTCAGAGGGAGGGGAGAGAGTGGCTGGAGAAAGGTGAGAACAATCCTCTGGGGCATCTTTTATTTATTTATTTAGTGTTTGGACAAGTAAACACGCAACTGTGTTACTTTTATCAGTCTCTTCACATCGTGGGGCGGCAGAGTGGGGAGGGGTGTTGAGATAATGACAGGCCTGGCTTGGAGGCAGCACGTGGCTCCTGAGAGACCCTCCTGGCTATCCTGTGACTTCAGCTCGGGTGGACTGTCTCCACGTCTGCACTTGACCATCAGGCCAAAGGCTGTAAGACGGGACCACAGCTCACACTCTCCAGCACGCGGGGTCCCAGGAGATCCAGCCTGGGAAGATCCAACAGCCTCCACTGCAAAGTTCCAGTCCTTGTTCTGGTCTTGGGAAGAACTGTCAAAATATTCATGCGGAGTCACTTCAGTCACTCTGTGCGACCCTATGGACTGTAGCCTGCCAGCTGTCCCTGGGATTCTCCAGGCAAGAGTACCGGAGTGGGCTGCCATTTCTTCTCCAAGGGATCTTCCCAACCCAGGGATCAATCTTGAATTTCATGGACCTGAATTTTTATTGAGAGAATAGTCCTCAGGGTCAAGAGCGGATACTTAATAGCGGCTGAAACCACGCAGAGTGCTTCAAACCTATGGAAAGCCTGCAGCCTGGCTGTGGCAGGAAAGAACACTGGCATCTTTTATTTAAAGAAAGCAAACTAAAGGGACTTCCCTGGTGGTCCAGTGGTTAAGACCCTGCAGTTCAAATGCACAGGATGTGGGTTCGATCCTTGACTGGGGAACTAACATCCTGCATGCTGTGCAGTGTAGCAAAGAAAAGGCAAACTAAGGCAGATTCAGCTTTCCAACTTTGATGATGCCTTGATTCATGGGGTCGCGGAGAGTCGGACACGACTGAGCGACTGAACTGACTGACTGACTGACTGAGAAAACAAAACTTTAGAGTTAAAAACTCCCTCAGTTGTGCAAATCTGACTTCATAGGAGAAGCTGTTTGGTTGTTCAGTCTACTTTTTTCTGTAGTGTGTAATAATGTACCTTTTTGTTTTCCTACTTGTTATTATACATTTTGGTTTAATATCTTTCTAAAACTTGAATCAGATCACATCACTCCTCAAAGTTCCTGAGTGTCTTCCTGGCTCACTCACAGTGAAGTCACAATCTTAACCATAGTGGCCCATTCATAACCCTCCTCCACGGCGGCTCACTTGGCTCTGGCTTCCTTGCTGTTCCTGATCACACTATTCCCACTGCCACCCGTCCCCTAGGCCTTGCACTTGCTCTTCTCTGTTCCTGAAACTTCCATCATGTAGTCTCATGGCTTGTCTCTCTCACTCTCTCTCACACACGCACACGCACCCCTTCTCTTCAGGGAAATTCTTCTGCTCACATCTCGTGTCATCACCATACCGCCTTCCCTCTGTCGCTCACCAACCATTGCACTGCTGTATTCTTCAGCATGATCACCGCTTGAAATGTATTTGTATTTTAGTTTATTACCACTCCAGCCCTCAACCTCAGGAAAGGCAGGACTTTGTTTTATTCACTGCTTTTTGTTTGTTTGTTTAAGTAGAAGAGAAGAGGCTTTTCTCCTAGTCTTAATATTTATTTGGCTGCACCACGTGGTCTTAGCTGCACCATGCTGGATGTCCTGCGAACTCAGTTTTGGCACATGGGATCTAGTTCCCTGACCAGGAACCAAACCCAGGCCCTCTGCACTGGGAGCGCAGAGTCACTGGACCACCAGGGAAGCCCCCATTCATTGCTTTTTTTTTTTTTTTGCCTAACTACCTGAATGGACCTAGATGGAGCATAGTGGGCATACAATAATTATGTGTTAATATTTGTTGAATTTGAATGTCTGTTTTCCCCAGTGGATTGCGAATCCTTCGAAGACAGAGGCTTTATTCATCTTCCCTTATGCCCAGCACAGCGTCAGCACCCAGGTGTCTCTCTGTGAGTTTTGGCCAAAGACATTTGGATGTGGACATGACTTATTCCAAGTTCTCTGTCCCAGTGATAGTTTCCGCCCCCCGCCAAAAAAACTCATTACATATAAAGAGCTACACAGAGTTTTATAAAGAAGTAAATGTTAACTTAGTAACATTCTTCTGTTTGTTCTTTTCCAGTGGTCCTAATCGTGGGCATTATATTACTATTGTGAAAAGTCATGGCTTCTGGCTTTTGTTTGATGACGACATCGTAGAGGTTGGTATGCAGATAATTATATCCGAGGGAGCTGGGGCAGAGACAGTGTTTTCGGATGTGTGCATGTGGGCATTTTCTAAAATAGGCCTGTATTCCCATCATCTGACTTGAAGACAGCTTACATTTCTCTCAGAATTACATTCCACTGCTCCCCATCCTCTCTGGAAGGGGAGAAGGGGTGAGATCAGGGACTCATCAATACTGTGTTTTCGTTAACTGATCAACCACAGACGTGGGACCTCCTTGCCGTCCTGAGTCACTTTTACATGGAAGTCCTCTTTCCTACAGTGATGAAAGCCCATTTTGGGACCAAATAATAAGCTTCAAAGTTGTATTAAAGTCCTTTTATTATACCAAAATTTTATGCTATTATTATTAAAATTTTTTTCCACTCTGTTCAACCTAGAATTCTTTATATGACACCAGAATATTCCATATATTGATTTTGTTGTAACGGAACACTAGCTGGAGAGACTTCACACTCAAAGACATGGTCTGTTTCAGCTCACTTAAGGTAGCAATGAAGGGAGTAAGCTTTGATGGCCTGAATGAATTGTGCTTATTCCCAAGAGCTCCCACAGCTTACCATTTGAAAGGCAGAAGTCCTGTCTTCTTCAGAGAGTGCACCTACGGTTGCCAGTAGTCAGAAGGGTGGCATTCTTCCCCAGTGATTCGCAGTGTGTGTTGTCAGGCTTTCTCGGTCAAGTCTGTAGAGTGACCCATTTGCTGTTGAAAGTTCCCAATTTTATGATGGTGTTTCTTAACATTTTCTTGTGCATCCCATTAGCCTTTCTTTCCTTCTCCCAGTAATCATGTTAAACCACTGTGTTGTTTCATTTCTCTCTTTCTTGCAGAAAATAGATGCCCAAGCTATTGAAGAATTCTATGGCCTGACATCAGATATATCAAAAAATTCAGAATCCGGATATATTTTATTCTATCAGTCAAGAGAATAACTTAAAGGACTGTGGAACTAACTCGAGTGAGGGCAAATGCACTCGGACCTGGTTTCTCTGCAGACGTCCCTCCTCGCCAGTGGACCACCAGTGAACGGCATCACTCCCAAGTCTCGGTGGTCTGGCTGCGTGACTCTCATCCCCCTTCATTTTTCTACAAGCAGCACTACTCGTGGTTTTATGTTAGTCTGAGGTAGAGTTAACTGCAATCAGATTGTAGTAAGGTTTAGATGAATAACATTTGCTAATTTTAGGATCAGGTACATGCTATGCCACTGTCTGGCTGAATTAGAACGCCATTTCTTACAGACATCAGCAGTCCATTTGGGGTCTTTGCTAATCTTCCTAAATGGCTTCCGGGGTCTCCTTTCAATGCATTCTTTAACTTTTCCCTGGAAACATTGCTCCCCATTTTTAGCTTCTCTGCCTCTTTTCTGACAGAAGGACAGAAGAATGGGGTAGATGCTTACCTTTTAGAGCTGCAACTATAGCTTTAAGTTTGTTCGAGTGAAAATGTTTTAAAAGTGAGTAACCTCGAAACTGAATTCATCTTCCGGGTGGAACAGGGTGAAGAGAAGCTGTTCAAGGATGCCCAGGGCTGTGCCCACCCGGCCGTTACAATTCCAGGGGCTGAGGAGGCGTGGAGCTCAGGGCAGGCGAAGCCGAGAGGAGGAAGCCTTTGTGCACAGTGGAAAGTTGCTTTTCTTCTCTTTCTACCAAAACCAAGTTTCAGGAAAATAGCTCTGTGCTCTTTGTTTTTAGTGATGCTCTTCTTCTGTCCTGTGAGTTGTATCTCTCCTTTATCCGGCGCTGCTAAGCTTTCCAGGGTATCTTTCCAACCCTGCTGGTGTTCTGTGGTCAGAGGCGGTAGACACCACGGGGACTGCCACCCACCCAGCTCTCCTTAGCCAGGCAGCACCAACACCGTCCTTTCCCAGGAAGAACAAAGGTGCTGCACCTGTCCTCCCATCAGCCACATTGTACAACAGTTCATATTTCAGCATTGCAGGTCCTGGCAAGCCCAGGGCTACCATGGAACCTTCTCCGGAGGAGATACTGGAGTTAGCTGGGGATGCAGGTGGGTCAGAGGAAGTGTCAGTGGGCAGGTGGTGGGATGAACAAAGCGGCAGCATTTCTTTGGCTCAGGCTCCCAGGATGTTTGACAAGACGGAGTTTTTTGGAAGAACCTCATCTCACCATAGTTTTACTTTTTTTTTTTTCACTTTTGTTGTATGTGTATTTATTAAATCATTTGAGTATCGATGCCTTTTATTAAAAGGTTCGATAGGCTGTTTTGCTGTTGAGCAGGTTTTTGGTTTCCTACAAATCTTATGAGTTGTAAATCTCAGCTTCCTATGGGAAGACCGCTGACTTCCATACACTATAATATACTGTGAACCTGTTCTTTTGTTACCTAATACATCAGCGAAGGAACACGCAAACTTTTGGCATAATGTGAACTAAAATTGAAATTGAAAATGTTACTGGCCGTTTTGCAACAATTAAGAGCATAGCACTTTATCTAGATGAAAACTGGATTTCTTTATCTTTGAAGTATCTTGAACTGTTTATTGCTCACAACTTCCATAAGCATGCCATACTTCATCTGTTCATGCTTGAAGTGAAATGTCTTACTTTTCACTGAAGAAGACAAAACAGGGCGATCTTCACGTTATTGTTTTATACAAGTGATGAAAATATACCTTGCCTTGTTTAGAGGCGAATTCATATTTATAAATATTTTGTCTTTTTTCCCTCCACAAGACTTATGCGGTAATCGCTTACCTGGAAGGTGAGTTTTTATCCTGTTTTTAAGAAGAGATGCTTTTCAATTGAAGGTGACTGAAACAGGGAGCTGTTTATACTATATATAATCCATATATTTGCAGGTTGCAAAGTTTAAAAAAAATGATGGCTGATCCCTAATATAGTTGGAATTGATACATGAGAAACACTGTTAAAATTATCTTTAAAGTGACTCTTGAAGCTAATTTATTAGGGAAAAAGTTTCAATTGGAAACCTATAGAACTAATTTGTTTTTTAGTTGCATAGTCATGGCCGACTTTGTGACCCCATGGAGTGTAGCCTTCCAGGCTTCTCTGTCCGTGGGACTTTTCCAGTGAGAATACTGAAGTGGGTTTCCTTCTCCAAGGGATCTTCCCAACCCAGTGATCGAACCCGAGTCTCCTGCATTGGCAGGCAGGTTCTTTACTGCTGAGCCACCAGGGAAGCCCCTTATAGAAATATTATCTGAGTGCTAAGTCATAAATTCAGTACTTTTTGGGTTTTTTGGACGAGTAAAAAGTTTTTCTCAGTGATTTAACTGAAATAATTCCTTTTAGTAGGAAAGGTCAGTTAAAATTCAGTATTCATGGATAAATGTCTGCATACATATTGAAGATAATACAAAGACATTAACATGGTTGTGTGCAGGAAAAAGAAAATTGAGATAAAAATACTCTTATCCACAACACTCCATCAGTTTTTTAAACTTTAGCACTATCTGGGATCATCTTCCCCCTTCTATAAATGAAAGAAACACTAGGCAGCTACATCCTCCCAAGTCATTTCACTTTATGTGAAGACTAGAGCACATAACACTTCTTTATTTTTCATCCCTCATTCGTTGTGTGAAGCAGGGATGGTGTGGGATGTGTGAGACCATTCTGAGGTGAACGATAGCACAAAAGCTCAGCAATAGTCCCTCAAATGGCCAGGGTTTTTGTGTATCATTTTTCTGGCAGGAATGGGCAGGCTTGCCGTATTTCTTTTAACTGCTGGGTGTTTTAAAATAAGTTACAGTGTTTGCCACTTTCAGAGGAGAAGGAATGTTTGCTTTATTGGTTACTTCCTTGTTTAACATCTAGATTATGATACAGTTTGCTAAAATGTCATTTGTTTAAAAGTGAATATCGGTAGAATGCTGACGCCCAGACTTGTTATTCTGATGCATTTTCCATTCCGAAGAAACACGACGTGAGCTGGTTTGAAGAGAGCCAAGGAGCAAAAACACAAGAGAGTGGTGCTTTGTCTAGGAAGCCAGGCATATCGGTTTTATAGCTTGGTATATTTTGGATTTCAGATGAAATGGGGAAAAAATGACAGAAATGGTCCCTATGCATTTATTTTCATGGATACCCTTAATTTTCATGGGCATGCCTAACAATGAACTATGTTATAACTGGAGCTTAGGGCTTATTTTAGATATTGGAGTGTAGCTTTATTACAAAGATGGATTTTATCTATAAACATTGCATTTTGATCAACTTTGTATGTTCATGTGTATTAAAATATTGTGCACTAAATGTTTTGCCCTCGTCTGCTATTATATGGTCAAGGCATTTATCAGCACTAGTGTGATTCACTCATGTAAGTGGCATGGGTCAGGGAAAATTATTTCCTACGTTTCTGCCTAATTAAATTTGTTTTCCAGTATTACATTAATTTATTTCTGGCTTCCATTTCTGTGTAACCAAGATAGTTACTGCATTTGTGTGGCACATTTGACTTTGTTGCTAAAAAAAAAATTTTTTTTTAGGTTTTATTTAAAATAATCTGTACCTTTTTTTTCTTTAATGTAACCAACTCAAGCACTTTAAGCAATAATGTCAATCTTGTGAAACTTCAATCAGTTTAATACCCTGCCTCTAAAGTTGTTGACAAAAAAATAAAGAGGAATTCTCTTCCTAGAGAATTATATCTGAGTAGTGTTAACACACATGGATTTCAAATCCTTTTTATAAAATGTGAGTCACTGGCAAGTCTCATGTCCAGGTAATCAGTCCAAGCCTGATTTTGCAGTATTGTAGAGGATATTCTGGCTATCGTAGTAAAGTTGCCACTATTGTTGAGGTTCAGAAAGTTAAGGTTCTGGAGGTTACTCACCACTTTTCGAGTGAGAAAAAGCAACACAATCCAGAAACCTGGGTCTGGGGAAGAGGAAATTGAGAGTATCCGTGAAAAACAGAATTAGGGTAGGTATATTAGGCGTGATGGATTGCTTAGTTGAGATTTTGCATAGGAAATGCCCTTTATTGGTTACGAAATAAAAGATCCATTCTCAAAATAAGGCAGTGGCTTCCAGCTCATTGATCTCGTGGGCATCTGGTTTCTAGGAAAGAGTTGGTGTGGCTTTCCCCTGCCCCCAATACTGGCAGCAGCCACAGGCTTCTGGGCAGGGTCCGAGCTGCATAGACCCCATCGGGGTGCACACCGGTCCCACCACTGGCCTACCTGGAGGCGGGCAGTGTGGGCCCATTTCTTGTGGTCTCAGCATGTGGCTACCCAGGGCTGATACTCAAGCTTTCTGTTTAAATGCCTAAGGTTTTTTTTTTTCCCCCCAACAGTTACTTCAGGGGGTCCCTGTGTGGACAGGAGATTGTCATCTGAATACATTTTCCTGGGCCCAGTGATGGGAGTAAAACCGCATAGATCAAGAGCAGAGCAATGTGCCTTGAAGTCTCCCGGGTTCCATCCATCTTAGAGCAGCTCAGGTGAACCCGGCTGAGCTGCAACAGGCTTGGTGGGGAAGCGCCTCCATCCTCCACAAAGGTCTTGGGAATGGAAGACCTCAGGAAAAGTGTTTTTCTTTCTCAGCCTCCTTTTGTCCATCTGCCAGAAAGGATTATAGGATAAGCCTGTTGCCACCAGCACAATACAGTTTCTGGAGCATGAGAATTGCCCGTTTCTCCAAATTTCCCTCCTTCTGTTCACTGAGACTTCAAACCCCTTGAACAGAGGACAAAGCCTTCCATTTCCATGTCTTGTATCCCCATGAAGATGAAAAGGCTTGCTAAATCATTTTTCCTCCTGGGGGAAAATTTTGATTCTGGGGACAGAACTCTTAGACTTGTCCTAGAGATCCCCCAGTCTTCCCAGGTGGCATTAGTGGTAAAGAACCCACCTACCTGTGCAGGAGACTCAAGAGACGCGGGTTCAATGCCTGAGTCAGGAAGATCTCCTGGAGGAGGAAATGGCAGCCCACTCCAGTGTCCTTGCCTAGAGAATCCTGTGACTAGAGGAGCCTGGTGGGCTGCAGTCCATAGGGTAGCACAGAGTCAGACACAACTGAGCAACTAAACATAGCACAGAGAGATTGGAGAGATTTTTAATGAAGACATCATTTAGCACCTGTAAGTGCTAGGCATGGGGACAGGAGTTGGGAGGTAAAAAGGTGAAGCAGATAGGATCCCCTTTCTAGTATCCCGCCTCAGAAAAAAAAAGTTCTGTGGAAAAGAAATTTAAATTGTGGAAATAACGTGAGCAGTGGAAGCCATCACACACATTTTGGTTTTGGGCACATTTTGGTCTTCAGCCTGGGTCTTCTGGTGCAAATAGGCACCGCTGCAGCTGGTGCTGTGGGTGAAGCAGCCAGTTCTTCTTTCCCCTTGGGTTGCCTTCGTGGAGTCCCTGCTTTCCTCCTCGCCTGCTCTCCGTGTTGCCTTCACCTTCCTTTTAGCTCCTTGTAGTAGGGATGACCCCATTTTTAAAACAACGGGTAAATCCATTATGTTACAGTGATGGACTCAGGCATCTTGCTTGTTAATGCTCATGTTAAAAGAGCCAGAATATTGAACATCTTAACAGGATTTTATGAATAAATTATCTAAAAATTCTGTGACTACCAAATAATTAGAGCCTAACCTATTTCACCAAAATCAAACCAGCATGAGTTTTCAAGCCATTTTACTGACCTTTCAACCTATGCTCCCGTTTTGGATTCCATTATATTTTAATGACGCTTTGAACAAAGCACATTAGGAGCTTACAAACAAACGTTAGATCGCTTAATTCTGGTTCTGAGACACCAAAGTCAGAAATGACATTAGATTTTGTAAAAAGGGTCCCTAGTTTTGTGCTTATTATCGATGTGATGATTCATAATAAAGTATTTATTAACAACCTTGAGGGTATCATACAAGTTACATTGATGTGTCTTTCACTTTTTTCCTCCTCCTTCAAGTGGATATGGGCTGTATCAAGGAGGTATGGAATCCCACAAAAACTGCACAGGAAGGTTAAGCATTTGTATTGTGGGTAGAAATCTTTTCTTACCTCCTCCTAACAGTCAGGGAGCTTGGAGAAGAAAACTGAGATGTAGATTTGACTTGGCAGGAAGAATAGTTGAAACCACTATTTCTATATATTTAACCAAGCCCTCCTTCTATGATCCAACTCAACTGTATTTGTATTTCAGAGTGTCTCTTAGTTGACCTTGCCTGAGAGAACATCCTGTGCTGAGATAAATGAAAATAAACACCAGAAAAATTTGAGAGCGAGCCATCATATCTTCCACAGAAAGCTAAGTGTCTTCACTGTAGAGCCCATCTTGAGTTGAGAATTGCCTGTTTCCCATGCTGAGGGATACAGGAATATATTTCGATGGGTTATAAGACCTCCGTAAAGGAGAGACTCCTCCTCGCTCCCCACCAACCCCATAGAACAATTCGAAAACTCTTTTTGAAAAGAAATTGTTTCTGCTTGTTTTCCCACCTCTGTTACCCCAAAGCCCAGAAAACAAAAAATAAGTATAAATTAGCCTAAGTATGTTGCCAGTGCCAACTTTGACTTATGAGGCTCCGGCAGAAGAAGGGGTGAAGATTGTAGAGTGGAGAGAAACCGTTCTTCTGGACATTCATTGACTGACCTGATCTTTGTGTCAGACTCGAGGAGTCTGGGAAGATTAAGAAGAAGCAGCTCATGGCAGAATCTGCCCTCAAATGGAATTGGTACAGAATGTAGAATAAGTTGGCGGGGGCTGAATCTCAGGGGGTAAGAGGAGGGGAAGATGTTGAGACCCTCCTAATGTTTGTATATATAGAGAGACTGCTCTATTGAAACCTCACAAAACAGCAAACCCCCAAACTACAACTGGTACACGAAAAAGAAAAAGCAACCCAAATAACACTGCAGATGGTCATCAAACCACAAGAGAAGAGAAGAGGAAAGAAGGATAGAGACCTACAGGGGCTTCCAAGGGGTAGATTCCATCCTTGGCCGGGGAGCTAAGACCCCCACATGCCTTGAGTCCAAAAAAACAAAACATAGAAGCAATATTGCAACAAATTCAATAAAGGCTTTAAAAATGGTCTATATCGAGAAAAAAAAACTTAGATCGCTAAAAATAAAACCCCAAACAAAAAAATAGGAACATACTGATGATTACCTTTTAACGTGACTGAATAGCTTCTGACCTCAGGTGTCACTGCAATGTCTGTCCCAGTCTGTGCCTTTGCCCTGCAGGGTCAAGGGGGATCCCAGTGAGCCCCACAAGTGCCTCTAGCTGACAGACAACCTACGGACTC
This sequence comes from Moschus berezovskii, assembly GCF_049115385.1. Taxonomy (NCBI): domain Eukaryota; kingdom Metazoa; phylum Chordata; class Mammalia; order Artiodactyla; family Moschidae; genus Moschus; species Moschus berezovskii. The sequence continues at coordinate 77,618,122 of NC_142464.1, read as the reverse complement.
GATGCCCTTTCTGTCATCCTGACTTTGATCTCTAATAGTAAAACCAGACTCGATTCAGTTTCAGTGTGAGAAAGCCCAGCTGGACTTGGAATCACCAATCCAGGTTCTAGTGTGGGCTGTCATTCACTGGTGCCATCATTGTAGCGTGTGCGAAAGGCAGAGGGTCAGGAAGCAGAAGGTCTGAGTTCAAGTCCTGACTGTGGCTTCCTGTTTGGATGATGTTAGGACTTTGTCACTTGTTGATGTTGACTCACTGACCTGAGTCATATCCTGGTCATAATGTTGGGGTTGGGATGCTAATGAGTGGTGTTTGGCAGAGGGACTCTTCTCTGTAGGTCCTCAAGGGGGAAAGAGATGCAATTGCCAAGACAATAGAAAGCACTTGAGAGCTGTTACTTAAATAGGAAGTTGTGGGGTAGTGTGCTATATACTATTTCACTCAATCTAATCCCCACAACATCTTCCAGGCATGAAAGACAAAACTAAAAAGAGCTGAGTGAAAAAAAAAAAAAAATAGCCCCAGTAGCCAGATAGCCAGTGACAATTATGCTTGGGATGTCGCCTGAAGATCGGCTGTGCTGTTTCCTAGACATAAACAATCTCATAGGACACCAACCTCAGACAAGGTCATGGTATGATCATGATGAAATAAGACCACTTTGTAAGTTTGCCCAAGTGTGAACAAAAACCAGATCACTGAAAACCACAAAATACCAAACCTCCCTCCCAGACCAGGTCCCAGTCACTGCTGCTGCTGGACCAGTGAGGGCGTCAGCACCACTCCCTTCTGTCCTGGTGAGATCTGTTAAGATACACAAGCGAAGGACTGGCCCCGCTTCCTGGCAGTACCCGGTCCAGAGCTAAACCCTGTTCCTTGAACCCTCCCCCAAATCGCCAAACCAAAGCCTTGATCCTGTTTAAATTCTAACAGACTCTTACTGAAATCCTCCATGCTTCCCCCACGGTGTATGGTCTCTCTCAGCTTTAAACACGCTTGTGAACCACAGCTGTAGTTCTGGAGGTCTGGCTGGAGAGCATGGAGTCAGGACTTGCTGGACTGAGAGGTCAGCTGCTTCCTGGGGTCAGCCTGTGGCTGCTGACCTCGTGGCTGCCAAGGAGAAAGAGCCAATTCAAGGTTGTCATGAGTGTCCTGAGACCTCATTGATCTGCAGTGACTCCCACTCAAAGGGAATGCTGGTGTAGGGCTGGATGCCAAGGAGGCCTCTTACAAGTAGCTTTGGAGGAATCTGGACCTCATTTTCCCCTAACCTGTAAAAGAAAGTTAGAACAAGGCCATGATGTGTAGAAACTGCTAGAAAGCAGAAGAGGTATTTAATATGATTATGAGCAGAATATGGTAAGATTGACAATTTCATTTATTGCTTACAGATTCCTGGCACCCCCATACCTACACTTAGACTCCCTCAGGCTCAGCTGTGTCTGTCTCTAGAGCCCTTGAGTTCACTGTCGGAACCCCTGTTTGGGGCAGGGTCTGAAACCAGTAAGATGGGGCCTGAGCTCCACCTGTAGGAAGAGTACAAAATCTACTTCAGGAATTCCAATTTTCTATAGCAGACGGGGTCTCAGTTCTTTCCAGATCTTTTGTATGTGCCAAAGAGCTCTGTATTTAGAAGCATACAGTTGGATTGGGGTAAGAGCAGAGGGGGATGAAGACAGGTAGCAGAAGAGGTGACTGAGGACTTGTGCTGGGTCTAGTGCCCTCTAGTGGTGATGGTCTAAAATAGCTCCTGATTTTTTTCTCAAAAAAATTGCTGGACATGTCTTGCTTTTATTTTATATACATTATTCATCTGTGGGTTTTTTATATAAACAAGCCAACCTAAAATCTGACAACAGTTACCTTGACTCGAAGCCAAGGCTTAAGTTAAACAGGCCATCACCTTTCAGCAAGATGGGGCAACACAGGATCCCAGGGTCAAAGGAGAAAGGAAAGTAACCTCCTTGAAGACAGAGTCTGTCCTGTTCACCTCTGAAGTGTCATGGCTAGAGAAGGGTGAAAACAAGAGCATGAAGTCAAACAGGAGCTGGAGAGAAGAGGACTATTGGTTCTTGGTCCGACTTAGATTGTTAATGTCACAAAGTAGAAAGGGAAGAAAGAATATGGAAGGAAAGAAAAAGAATGACATCTTTAAGAAAGTGAAGTAAGGGTTTAAATCAAAGATCTAAGAGCTACTGTCTTATTTTGGGAAGTGACAGGAGAGCTGCCCACAGAAAGCCAGCTAAGGTGACAAGGCATAATTTACTCCTTATAGTCCAACCAGAGTGCAAACGTGCTATTTTATTTTTGTTGTTCAGTTGCTTAGTCGTGTCTGACTCTGCCACCCCATGGACTGCAGCACGCCAGGCTTCCCTGTCCTTCACCATCTCCCAGAGTTTGCTGAAACTCATGTCCATTGAATCGGTGATGTCATCCATCCATCTCATCCCCTGTCGTCCCCTTCTCCTCCTGCCTTCAATCTTTCCCAGCATGAGGGTCTTTTCTAATGAGTCAGCTGTTTGTATCATGGGGCCAAAATATTGGAGCTTCGGTTTCAGCATCAGTTCTTCTAATGCATATTCAGGATTGATTTCCTTTAGCATTGACTGGGTTGATCTCCTTGCAGTCCAGGAACTCTCAAGAGTCTTCTCCAAATTTTATTTTGCTATGCACATTTTGGCTAAAGTTCTTCACAAGCTATTGATTTTGGGAATAAAGCTTGTGAGGCCTCACTGGGAGCTGATGGTTTGAGATTTTCTGGGAAATTGTTTTGCATTTTGGAGCAGTCTTATATTACTCTTGTAGAGGCCTTTATTTGTAATCCTATCTGCTGACCCCAAACTTTAGCATATGTAATAGAACTTTAATTACATCAGACTCAGTATTTTTCTCTTCTCTGGATATATAGGAAGTGAAGTATTGGATGGAAAGTCTCTAGTGACATCTAAGAAGAGGAGTGTGAATAGTGAATGTTGGAAGTGTGAGAACATTCAATAAAGAAAATTCACAAAGCAGAGCGGAAGGGAACAGGGAGAAAGAACGTGTGTTAATCTTCGTAGGCGAGGCTGGTTAGCATGTGACTTCTGTCACAGGAAGAGTTAGATGAAGCTGGCTGAAAGCGTCTATTTTAAAATAGATTTCAAGGAAGGCAGATACATTTTAAAACTTTGTTATGGGAAATTTTAAACATGTACAAAAGTAGGATACAGAATAGAATAGAGTTCTGAACCTCCATGAACCTAGAGCTCAGCTTCAACAGCTAACCATGGCTATTCCTGTTTCAGACAGATTTCTCAGATCACACTGGAAAGTTGCCAAACTAACAAACGTTCCACTCTTCAGAATCTCTAAACTGGTAGAGGATAACATATGCGGTGTAGTACAGTTCGGATCAACAACCGTCTCTAAGAGATCATCTACCTAGTTGTCTGTTCCTCTGACTTGAAATAATGTGTCATTCCTCTACGTTGAAATGTCCTTGCATAAATGCAGGTTTTTGTTAGTTTTTTGGTGATACAGAGGCATTATGGTTGAAATAAGCTTACTTTGTATAGTGGCTAAATACTGTGAAATATAGTGGAACTGAAGCTGTAGTGTTTGAAGGTGACCACATTTATTTGGAAAATTGGAACAAAAGTAATGGCACTGTACTATAGAATATATATTCAAACGTGAAAAAGCCCATGGCTGTTTCACGTGCTTTCTGTTATAGGTTTTCACTTTTCCATCTACCACCTACTTCTGGAATTTCCCCCAAAGAGACGGGGTTAGTCACAACATTTGTTTGTCTCTGGCTTTTCCCGTTGGTAATTTTCCTCATGACGTGTCATTAGCTGGTTTCACTGATTAATGGATTAAATTGAAGAATACAAGAGAGAAGAAGGAAGTTCCTGGATAAGAATGCAAGCTTTCCATAGTCATGATAAGAACTAGAAGCCCTGAGACCTTAGCAAGACTTGCTTCATTGTTTTCCAAGTCAGAATTACCTGAAGTAAGGAGGCGGGGCTGGTAGATGTTGCCAGGTATTGAAGCAGGGTCATGATTCTGTGCTGTGGACCCTCGCAGCAGAAAAGGACTACAGGTTCCATTTCATCTTCCTGAATCTCTCTCTCTACCTGGTGCCTGCAGAGCTGCAGGGCATTGGGCAGGAAAGAGAAAAGAGTCGGTCTTAGCAGTCAAGGTAGAGCAGGATCCAGAGGGTTTTATACAAGGAACTCACCTTCCCTGTTCCATTGTTCAAACGATCAAAGGCTGAAATTCTCAAATTTTTCATTTAGTAGTAGTACCATAATCTTTTAAAAAAATAAAATTTTACATAAAACCTTACTATTGTAAATACGTACATAGTATTTTATATGTTATTTTATTGGTACAGTTCTTTAGTAACTAAGTCATGTCCAACTCCTTTGTGATCCTATGAACTGTAGCCCACTAGGCTCCTCTGTCCATGGGATTTCCCAGGCAGGAATACTGGAGTGGGTTGCCATTCCCTTCTCCAGGGGATCTTCCCAACGCAGGGATCTCTTGCACTGGCAGGTAGATTCTTTACAGATGAGCCATCAGGGAAGTCCTAGCGTATTGTTCTTTTATAAGTAAATTTTGAAAGTTAATGAGCACAAAATGGCTACTTGAAGAACATGAAATTTTGGAAGTGGCAATCTGCTATTGGTCTCAGCATTCAGTTTGTATCTGAATTTTGTTTTTGCTCCCAGAGGATTAAGACAATCCAAGTTCACACAAATATATAATTGCAAATTCCTCTTTTGTTTCTGTTGTTTTGTAAACAACTGTCTTGTATTATCCAAGATTCTTTTCGATAAAGAAAGGTAGTAGGAGAACTTTTGAGTCTTCATAAAAATTAGTTAACCTCCCAATTTATCTCAGTTGGGGTCTTCCAATGAGTTTAAATTTGATTTATAACACCCTTCAGTATATCTGTTGATTATTTAACTAAGTTATATTTTAAAAGTGAAATCTTAATGAAAACATTTGTTGAACCCCCAAAGCAAGGTTCCATGAAACACAGTTTGAAAACCAACAATCTGATGTTAAAAAGGTAAGGCTTCCTTTTATTTCCTTACCCAAACATCATTCAGCCTTTAATAGGGCACCATCATGGCTTTTCCTCCTTTTAGAGCATTGAACTAATTTTTTTTTCTGCTTTATTGAGATATAATTAACAGATAACTTTGTGTATGTTTAAGATATACAATGTAATGATTGACATATGTATGTACTGCAAATAAATACCACAGTAAGGTTAGTTAACACATCCATCACCTCGCATAGTTACAATGTTTTGTTTTGTGGTGAGAGCTGTCTTAACAACTTTCAAATAGTGTTGAACTCACTGTAACTCAATTTCACTAAGATAGCACTGCTGGTGGGAGGATGGAGAGGAGGGTCCAGCAGCCAGCTTGTTCTGCCTAGGTCCCTGCATTCCCATCTCCCTTCCCTCCCCTCTGCTCCTGCATTGGTATCAAGAGGGTATGTTCCAGTTCAAAAGAAAATCATCAAGAATATGAACTTAATTCTTATGGCCTCTTTAGTCCTTCCATCAAGACTTCCGCGTTCAGTATCCCATGGCTCGAACCGTGCTTTCTACGAAGGTGTTTGTTTGCTGGCTGTACTGGTAAACTAACCTAGCTGATATAATCACTGGCATGCTTTTGCAAGTATTAGTTATTTTGACTACACATCTATTGAGCAATTGCTATGTGCCAGATACTAAGCTCAGCTCTTTGTATGAGTTTCCTCCTTGGGTTCTCACCACTCTACGAGACAGGGTCTAGTATCACCATTCCCATTTAGAGATGAGAAAACTGAGGCGGGACTTCCGGAGTACACTGAGAATCTTTCTGGAGCACTTTGTTCTGGTACTACTCGAGCTACCTGGTTCGAATTCCAGGTATAAATAATGAGGTAGTTTAGAACTTTTGTGTGTCTGCAGAATAGAAAAGTGAAAGTGATTTCCCAGGCAAGAATACTGGAGTGGGTTCCATTTCCTTCTCCAGAGGATCTGCCCGACCCAGGGATCGAACCTGGGTGTCCTGCATTGTAGGCAAACGCTAGACCTTTCCCTCAAGTAACACAGCTGCAGGCTCTAAAGTCAAGTGAACACAAATCAGGATATAGGCTCTGCTGCTAACCAGCTCTGTATTCTTCGTCAGTCTCAGTTTCCTCGTCTGCCAAACAGAGAATGAAAATAACCTTCACATCTAATGCCATGGTGAGGATTCCATGAGATGAAGTATGTCAGGCATATAACACAGTACCTACCCATGTGTTCAGGGCATTCAATACATTCAATGTTGGAATGTGTTTGGAAAATATTTGCTGTTATTTTGCCATTATTAATTCATTAATAGAACTGCCTGAGCAAAATGGTACCCATCAAATCCTCCACTTAAGCCCATATTTCAAATAAGAATAAATGATGTTGTCTGGATTTATATATTTATATATATATATATATATATATAAAATTTTATTTATTTATGCTTGACTGTTCTGGGTCTTTGTTGCTGTGTGCAGGTTTTCTTTAGCTTTGGCAAGTGGGATCTGTTCTCGGTTGTGGTGCTTGGCGTTCTCATTGCAGAATTTCTTATTGTAGTGGCTTCTTTTATTTCCGATCATGGGCTTTAGGGCTCCTGGGCTTCAGTAGTCGGGACCGGCAAGCTCTAGAGCTTGGGCTCAGTAGTTGTGCCCCATAGGCTCGGTTGCTCTGTGACATAGGGGATCTTCCCCAGACCAGGGATTGGACTGGTTTCCTCTGCATTGCAAGGGGGCCTCCTAACTACAGGATCACCAGGGAAGCTCTGCCTGGATTAATCTAATGAAAGAAATAAGATGATGCTAAAACCGTCTAGCTTAATTCTTTGATCCTTTTAAAGTATCCTCTCCGCTGGAAAGACACTAGCTCATATTGGGCCTCTGCCATGGCCAGTTCTAAAGTTAACGTTTGATATCTTCTTTTCCCTTCGGGCAGGTGGGAGTCTCAGCATAGGTGGATGTTGTCTGAGGCAAGTCAACAAAAAAGAGAGCAGAGAGACCCAAGATCATCAAACTGTCACCTTTGCATTTTGTACAAACTTCTGTAAGTATCTCTGGGAGCAGTTTGGTCCCCGGGAGGGGGATGCTGATGCTGGTGTCTAACGAAGTCAGTGCTGTCCCCACAGGGGCTGTTTCTGCCCCTGCAGAAGGATAGAGGGGCTTGCCGGCTGCAGGCCTTTGTTGCGTGCACACCTTGGGGCTCAGCGAGGGGCAGTCAGCTTGCTGTGTCCCAGGCCCCCAGGTACTGTTCACTCCTGGGCCCAAAGGGATAGTGAACGGGGGGCCTGGAGTGAGGGCTTCTTTGTCCCTGTGCATCCGCTGGAGGGCGGCCCAGCAAACCAACTGCCATTTTTTTTTTTTATTGTACATTAAGTTACAAATAAATTATTAGAAAATTATAGAAGTGACATACAAATCAGGTTATAGTTAAAAATTCAACAAGACCTGGTTAAATAGAGTAAAAATGAAAGTTTCTCCTTTCTCCCAACTCTATTTCCTTCTCCAGAGATAACTACTAATGAAAGTTTGTAGAAGACTCTTCTAGACCTTTTCTTGCATTAACACACATCTGTGTGCCAGAGATAATATTAACATGTACATATGTATTTAGTTTTGATTTTTAAATGTAAATGTGGGACTTCCCTGGTGGTCCAGTGGTTAAGACTCCTTGTTTCCACTGTAGGGGGTGAGAGGGGTTTGATCCCTGGTCAGGGAACTAAGATCATGCATGCCACAAGGTGAGTCCAAAAAAAGAAGAAGATAAATACATGTAAATGTTTTAAAATGTTATTCTGAAACTTGCTTCCCTCTTCCCCAACTTAATAGCCTTGAAGACCTTTCTGTACCAGAGCTACTTCATTAAAAAGAAAAAAAAAGTACTGCATACAGTTCCATAACCTGGACAGACCATAACTTATTTAAAAACATTTAGGTCCCTTTTTGCTATGATAAGCAACCTTTCAATAAGTATCTTTGTACATATATCTTTATGTAAACAGCGTTTTTCATTTAAACTTAAGACTTTCCCCCTTAATGCAGGAAGGATTTATACCTGTAGGCTTGGAAGATTTAGCTGTCTACGTGCAAATGTTGCATTAGTCCAGGGAAGCACTTGGGGAAATTAGAGGGACTCTAAATCTTGGACAGGAATGAGCACTGAACTTCAGAACTAGTCTGGTTTATGACTACTTAGAGATTTCTTAGTTTCCTGTTGGTTTAATGTACGTAGACCCTACAGCCATCATCTAAGGAGTCATCATTACAGCATAATAGACTTGATGTCTATCCTTATGTGGTGTCTGAAATTCTTTCAAGTGTCTGAGAGCCAAGAGAGAGGCTTGAAAGTTGATAATGTGTTTTTATGTCGTTTCCTTTTCAGCAGCATATAGAATTTCCATCTGGTCCACTTGTGAAACTTGCCTTCTTGCTGAAATGTTTTTCCTTGATTTGGGGTTGTTTTGTAACTGTTGCTAAAGTCACATGACTTAAGTTATAAATGCCACAAAATGTATTCTTATTCTACTATTCTTGAGATAAAATTTATAAGTTGAAAAGTTGAAGGGTAGGACTTGGAGAGAGAATTTAAGAAGCTACAGTTGAGCTAAAGTCCTTAATGAGAGTGAGAGTATCTCCTCCTGTTTTGACGTCAGGGTCTCTTGAATCATCTTGTCTGTCTGTCAGATAATCCCTACCACAGTGATTAATAAATTCACTTAGCCTGAGGGTGGCTTCTTGTGAAACACTGAGAGGCAACAGGGTGAAAGGCTAGAATCCACACCCAGACTAGAATGGATTTGGGTTTACGGAGCCATGGTTCTGCAACCTGACTACATCAGAACCATCTAGAAGCTTTCAATATAATATCCTGGGTGTCACCCCACACCTACTGGATCACAGACTCTGGCCTGTGGTGACAGTTCACCCATGAGCATTTGTTACCTAAGTAGAAACGAGTTATTCATATGTAGTTTGTAATAATTGCATTAATGATAGCACGTATACATTTATGCATATGGTGATTTTAGTGATTACTATAACATGTTGAAAGGTAATATTTTGCTAATACAGCAGCTAGAAAGGAACTGACATATAGCTTGTCACAGTCACAAGTGTAAATATCATTCCTTCACCTACAAGACATTTGTCAGTCACACAGGCATCTCTTCATGTCCGTTGCCAAAAGCCTAGTCCAGGCCACCTTTCTGTCTTGTCTGGACCAACCTTCTATACTGCTTCCTCCAATCCATTCACTCATGGGCTTCCCAGGTGGTGCAATGGTAAAGAATTCACCTGCCAGTGCAGGAGACACAAGAGATGTGGGATCTATTCCTGAGTTGGGAAGATTCCCCTGGAGAAGTAAATGGCAAACCACTCCAGTATTCTTGCCTGGAAAATTCTATGGAGAGAGAAGCCTGGCGGGCTATAGTCCATGGGGTTGCAAAGAGTCAGAAATGACTGAGCACACACACGCACAGTCCATTCATGGTGCCTGCCTGCTAGGTTGCTTCAGTTGTGTCCAGCTCTTTGCGACGCTACGGACTGGAGTTTGCCAGGCTCCTCTGTTCATGGAATTCTCCAGGCAAGAATACTGGAGTGGGTAGCCATTCCTTTCTCCAGGGGATCTTCCCAACCGAGGGATAGAATGCACATCACTTGCACCTTTTGCATTGGTAGGAGAGTTCTTTACCAGTAATGCCACCCAGAAAGCCCATTCATGGTACAGCAGCCTGAGGAATTACTTTTACCTTTTTATTTTGAAAAATTGCAAACCTCCAGAAAAGTTGCAAGAATAGAGTAATAAGCACCTGTATACCCTTTCCCTGCCTTTACTGATTGCAATATTTTTCTGTATCTGCTTTCTCTATTTCAATATGTATGTCTTATTATTATTACTATTATTATTTGCATTATTATTTTTGCAGATCCACTTGAGAGTACACTGGAGACATCATGGCCCTTCACTTCTAAATATTTCAGCCTGTATCCTCCAAGAACAAGAGCAACCTCTTAACACAGTAACTACAGTACAATGATCAAATTGGGAAATTTGACATTGATTCAATACTATTATTTAATTTACAGTCCATAGTCAAAATTCATAAGTTGTCCCCAAAATGTGCTTTATAGCATTCTTTTTTCTTCCAGGGTCTGGTCCCCAGCAGATATTTACTTTGTCTTTTGTAACATTAGACTCTTTTGAAGGGTGCAGACCTGTCATTTACACAACACTCCTCCGTCTGGGTTCGTCTGAGGTTTTCTCATGAGTAAATAAATGTGGGTGATTCATTTTGGGTAGGTTCTGTCTCCGAGCATCACATTAGGGGTCAGAGGGGCTGTGGTAAGTCGTCAGCCCATGGTTCTTCTGGGTTAATCACCCTCCAGAGGCATCTCATTGATCTAGCCTTTTCACATCATCTCTCGCAAGCCACTCCAGTACTCTTGCCTAGAAAATCCCATGGATGGAGGAGCCTGGTAGGCTGCAGTCCGTGGGGTCGCTAGGGGTCGGACACGACTGAGCAACTTTACTTTCACTTTTCACTTTCACACATTGGAGAAGGAAATGGCAGCCCACTCCAGTGTTCTTGCCTGGAGAATCCCAGGGACAGGGGAGCCTGGTGGGCTTCCGTCTATGGGGTCACACAGAGTTGGACACAACTGAAGTGACTTAGCAGCAGCAGCAGCAGCTCCAGCCACACTAGGCTTCCCCTAGTTCCTTGAGCCCATTAAACCCTCACTGTGGAAAGCTCTTCCTCACCCTTCTCACAATTGATCATTTCGAACATTCCAGAAGCTTGCCCAAGGTAAAGAGGGTGAGGAATTGCTACTGCCTTGTAAAGGAAGTCCCTGTAAGGTGATTTGTGTTCAAAACAGTTTTCCCTCTTTAAGGCTGCTTGTCTTTTGCTTTCTTTGCTTCATTCCTTTAATGCTGTATTACTCAAAAAGCAGGATGTTCCATATGCCCTTGGCACACTCTGAAGTACACTCCCTCTCCCATGTGGTACATTACCTGTTACTTTTCCCATTTAGAATTTAATATTGTTTTTTTATTCAACTATTTCTGAAGGCAGAAAGGCTGTGTTCTGAAATGTTTTAATCGAACCATACTTCAATACCTCCCCCACACTAATTACAAAAGCCTTAGTATGATGTAGCATTTTCGAGCTGGCTCAGAGCTAGAACTAGCAAAGATTTACTAGGCATCTTCTGTTGAAAAGATTCTGAATTATATAGAGACTCCTATATTCACTTATTTGTTTAATAAGTAGATATTTATTGAGTGCATACCATGTGCCAGAGGATACATGTGCTGGGAATCCAAGGATACATTTCTCTATCCCATGGTTTGGTGGGGGAGAAGGAATAGAATTCCCACCACTTACTGAGTGCCTCTTGCGAGGTAGGCACTGGGCCCAGGGCTCTGTTCAGTTCAGTTCAGTTGTGTCCGACTCTGCAACCCCATGGACTGCAGCACACCAGGCCTCCCTGTCCATCACCAATTCCTGGAGCTTACTCAAACTCATGTCCATCGAGTCAGCGATGCTATCCAACCGTCTCATCCTCTGTCATCCCCTTCTCCTCCCGCCTTCAATCGTTCTCAGCATCAGGGTCTTTTCCAAAGAGTCAGTTCTTTGCATCAGGTGGCCAGAGTATTGGAGTTTCAGCTTCAGTATCAGTCCTTCCAATGAATATTCAGGATTGATCTCCTTTAGAATGGACTGGTTGGATCTCCTTGCAGTACAAGGGACTCCCAAGAGTCTTGTCCAACACCACAGTTCAAAAGCATCAATTCTTCGGTACTCAGCTTTCTTTATAGTCCAACTCTCATATATGGATACTGGAAAAGCCATAGCTTTGACTAGATGGACCTTTGTTGGCAAAGGAACATCTCTGCTTTTTAATATGCTGTCTAAATTGGTCATAACTTTTCTTCCAAGGAGCAAGCATCTTTTAATTTCATGGCTGCAGTCACCATCTGCAGTGATTTTGGAGCCCCCCAAAATAAAGTCTGTCACTGTTTCCTCATATTATCTTAAAAATTGATTTATTTTTTTAAAATATTTGTTTCTTTAGGCATGTGGGATCTTTTCGTTATGGCACACAGAAACTAACTTTTTTAGTTGTGGCTTGTGGATCTACTTCCCTGACCAGGGATTGGGGCCCCTGCATTGAGAGCTTGGAGTCCCACTGGACCACCAGGGAAGTCCCAAAGTTGGCTTATTTTTTAATAAAAAGACTCAGCATCAAAAGGTTTATAACAAAATATAGGTGTTCATCACCCCTAAGCCAGACAACCCCCTAGAAGGAAGTAGCCTCACTTGCTCTAGCCATCTCTCCCGGCCACCTCCGTATTTGTAAATAACATGTTTAAATTAAAAAAAAAATCTGTTTAAGGTAAAATAAAACACAGGGAACACCACATAAAGCCAGTGAATGGTTTAGCGGGATATGGTGAGCATACTGAACCCCTTGTAACCATCACCCAGGGTGAGACAGCACTCGAGGAGTCACCCAGAAGCCCCTCCATACGCCTCATTCTTGTCCCCGCCACCCCTTCCCCAGAAGTGATAGTTCTGCTGACTTAACTGCTATCATATTCTTATGTTTTCAAAAATAGCGTTATTATCTGGCATGCATTCTCGGACACTATGGCTTGTTTAGATTAGACTAATTGACGGGTTCCGTCTTGTCTTTTTTTTTTTTAATAAAATCTACAATCTGCATTTTCTTGTTTTTATTTTATTTATTTATTTATTTTTATTTATAAAATTTAATAAATGGTACAAAGCACAATTACTGCCCTTATTTTGCAGAAGAGAACATTGAGGCAATAAGAAGCTAAGTACTTGCTCAAGGTCACAAAGCCAATAAGAAATAGAGAGACCAGGATTTGAACTCAGGCAGACATCAAAGCATTTCTTGTTTTTAATATTGGACTGTGTCCTTTATGTGACCTTGCCCAGTGGTCCTTCATATACTGGCTAGATAGGCAAATAGAGGCTGCTTGCCCTAAGAAACAGTTTTACACTTAATATTCTCTGTAGAAAGACATTTGATACAGTCAAATTATCATTTTGGAGAGTAGGAAGATGGATTATAATTAGAAGTTCGGGAGTTTGGTAGAGCCTGGCAGGATGTGTTACGCAGCATTTTTGCCTTATGCAGAAAAATAAATATATATGTAATAGTCGTTATTATATAGCTTTGAAATAAAAAAGACTTTAAAAATTGTGTGAGGATTTGAAGTAGGTGCTTTGATGTTTCAGTTCAGTTCAGTTTCAGTTCAGTCGCTCAGTCGTGTCCGACTCTTTGCGACCCCATGAATCACAGCACGCCAGGCCTCCCTGTCCATCACCAACTCCCGGAGTTCACTCATACTCAAGTCCATCGAGTTCGTGATGCCATCCAGCCATCTCATTCTCTGTCGTCCCCGTCTCCTCCAGCCCCCAATCCCTCCCAGCATCAGAGTCTTTTCCATTGAGTCAACTCGTCGCGTGAGGTGGCCAAAGTATTGGAGTTTTAGTTTTAGCATCAGTCCTTCCAATGAACACCCAGGATTGATCTCCTCTAGAATGGACTGGTTGGATCTCCTTGCAGTCCAAGGGACTCTCAAGAGTCTTCTCCAGCACCACAGTTCAAAAGCATCAATTCTTTGGCGATCAGCTTTCTTCACGGTCCAACTCTCACATCCATACATGACCATGGGAAAAACTATAGCCTTGACTAGACGGACCTTTGTTGGCAAAGTAATGTCTCTGCTTTTTAATATGCTGTCTAGGTTGGTCATAACTTTCCTTCCAAGGAGTAAGTGTCTTTTAATTTCATGGCTGCATTCAGCATCTGCAGTGATTTTGGAGCCCAAAAAAATAAAGTCTGACACTGTTTCCACTGTTTCCCCCATCTATTTCCCATGAAGTGATGGGACCAGATGCCATGATCTTTGTTTTCTGAATGTTGAGCTTCAAGCCAACTTTTTCACTCTCCTCTTTCACTTTCATCAAGGGGCTTTTGAGTTCCTCTTCACTTTCTGCCATAAGGGTAGTGTCATCTGCATATCTGAGGTTATTGATATTTCTCCCAGCAATCTTGATTCCAGCCTGTGCTTCTTCCAGCCCAGCATTCCTCATGATGTACTCTGCATATAAGTTAAATAAGCAGGGTGACAATATACAATATACAACCTTGACGTACTCCTTTTCCTATCTGGAACCAGTCTGTTGTTCCATGTCCAGTTCTAACTGTTGCTTCCTGACCTGCATACAGGTTTCTCAAGAGGCAGGTCAGGTGGTCTGGTATTCCCGTCTCTTTCAGAATGTTCCACAGTTTATTGTGATCCACACAGTCAAAGGCTTTGGCATAGTCAATGAAGCAGAAATAGATGTTTTTCTGGAACTCTCTTGCTTTCTCCATGATCCAGCGGATGTTGGCAATTTGATCTCTGGTGCCTCTGCCTTTTTAAAACTTGCTTGAACATCTGGAAGTTCATGGTTTATGTATTGCTGAAGCCTGGCTTGGAGAATTTTGAGCATGACCTTACTAGCGTGTGAGATGAGTGCAATTGTGTAGTAGTTTGAGCATTCTTTGGCATTGCCTTTCTTTGGGATTAGAATGAAGACTGACCTTTTCCAGTCCTGTGGCCACTGCTGAGTTTTCCAAATTTTCTGGCATATTGAGTGCAGCACTTTCACAGCATCATTTCTCAGGATTTGAAATAGCTCAACTGGAATTCCATCACCTCTACTAGCTTTGTTCGTAGTGATGCTCTCTAAGGCCCACTTGACTTCACATTCCAAGATGTCTGGCTCCAGTTGAGTGATCACGCCGTCGTGATTATCTTGGTCATGAAGATCTTTTTTGTACAGTTCTTCTGTGTATTCTTGCCACCTCTTCTTAATATCTTCTGTTAGGTCCATACCATTTCTGTCCTTTATTGAGCCTATCTTTGCATGAAATGTTCCCTTGATATCTCTAATTTTCTTGAAGCAATCTCTTGTTTTTCCTACTCTGTTGTTTTCCTCTATTTCTTTGCATTGATCGCTGAGGAAGGCTTTCTTATCTCTCCTTGCTATTCTTTGGAACTCTGCATTCAGATGCTTATATCTTTCCTTTTCTCCTTTGCTTTTCACTTCTCTTCTTTTCACAGCTATTTGTAAGGCCTCCTCAGACAGCCATTTTGCTTTTTTGCATTTCTTTTCCATGGGAATGGTCTTGGTCCCTGTCTCCTGTACAAGTCACGAACCTCCATCCATAGTTCATCAGGCACTCTATCTATCAGATCTAGTCCCTTAAATCTATTTCTCACTTCCACTGTATAATCATAAGGGATTTGATTTAGGTCATATCTGAATCGTCTAGTGGTTTTCCCTACTTTCTTCAAGGTAAGAGAATCCCAAATAAGATAATAGGTATTGCTAGGGGGCATCAGAGGGCAGACACACTGAAATCATAATCACAGAAAACTAGTTGATCTGATCACATGGACCACAGCCCTGTCTAACTCAGTGAAACTAAGCCATGCCATGTGGGGCCACCCAAGACGGACGGGTCATGGTGGAGAGGTCTTACAGCATGTGGTCCACTGGAGAAGGGAATGGCAAACCACTTAAGTATACTTGCCTTGAGAACCCCATGAACAGTATGAAAGGCAAAATGATAGGATACTGAATGAGGAATTCCCCAGGTCGGTAGGTGCCCAGTATGCTACTGGGATCAGTGGAGAAATAACTCCAGAAAGAATGAAGGGATGGAGCCAAAGCAAAACAAATACCCAGTTGTGGATGTGACTGGTGATAGAAGTAAGGTCCGATGCTGTAAAGAGCAATATTGCATAGGAACCTGGAATGTTAGGTCCAGGAATCAAGGCTTTGATGTCTGCCTGAGTTCAAATCCTGGTCTCTCTACTTCTTATTGGCTTTGTGACCTTGAGCAAGTACTTAGCTTCTTATTGCCTCAATGTTCTCTTCTGCAAAATAAGGGCAGTAATTGTCATAGTGTTGTTGTGAGGATCACATTAGATCATTTGTGTAGAGTGCTTTGAGCAGTAGTTGGCAAGCATAAAGTAAATGTTCATTTGTAAGCTGTTATTATTATTATTCTGTGCAGTGGGGAAGAGACTTGAAATGATCAGCTTAAGTCTGATGCACATGGCTCACATTTTCAATTCATTTGTTTGCTTTTCCTCATGGTTCATTTCCAGCTCTCAGTCATGTGATTGGGGATACAATTAATTCATCCACAGCTGTTCTTTAATCTCTGGTTATTTTCTGACTCTTTGGCACATAAATTATCAACCTTTAAACTACACAATTAGTCTTAGCTTGAAAGAATTTGTATAAATCTCCAAGGCCGTGCACAATGAAACAAATCCTTTGTTCTGTCTGTTTATATATAAACTGTGAGATGGAACTATGGAAGCCTCCTCTTCCCTCTAAAGGCATTTCAGAAAGAAAAAAAAAAGACTATGGTAATTAATGTTTAGCAACATAGAGAAAGCTGGTGCATTTCTATGCACATCCTTGAAACTCAGAAATGTCTCTCTTCAAATCTATTTCCTGCAGTCATGTCCTAATATACGAGGTTATCTTCTTGTAATTGAAACAGCAGGGAAAGGGGCAGGGTAAAAACTTTAAAAGAATGACATAAACTGAGGACACCACATAAATTGATTAGAACCAGATTCATCCAAGATGATGGACAAGTCAACTTCCGCTTGAGACCTTGAGGCTCAGTATATGCTCATCTTAATATGTCAGCAAGCTAAATGACAAGGCTGAATCTCCAATACTTTGGCTGCCTGATGCAAAGAGCTGACTCATTGGAAAACACCCCAATGCTGGGAAAGATTGATAGCAGAAAGAGAAGGGGGTGATGGAGGATGAGATGGTTGGATGGCATCACCAACACAATGGACGTGAGTTTGAGCGAACTCTGGGAGACAGTGACGGACAGGGAAGCCTGGCGTGCTGCGGTCCATAGGGTCACAAAGAGTTGGACACGAATTAGCTACTCAACAACAACAAAGCTGAGTGACACGCCTACCAGCGCCATGACAGTTCTGAGGTCAACCATCAAAGATCAAAGTCTTTGGGCGATGGCCCAGTTCCCAGAAGTCCTCACCTCTTCCCTGAAACAGCTCCCACTCATGAGCCTATAAAGTTACCCAGCCCATAAAAACTAACCATACAATATTTCAAGGCCACTCTCACCGTCTTTGAAAGGCCCACATTTTGTCTGTGGAGTGTCTTTCTCTCTAAATAAGTCCATTTCTTACCAAGCACTTTTTCTGTCACTATTCTTTCTGCGATGAGACATTAAGAACCTGAGCTTCATTAAGTTCTGAAACCAGGTGTGTGATCTCAGTTAAGGAAAATGTGGGTTTTGGCCAGGTTCCTGTCCTGTCTGCATGAGTTCAAGTCCCAATCTGTGTTTAGGCTGCGTTCAAGTTCCAGTCATGTGGGCTTAAGTCCCAATTTGAGGTACATGGTTTCATAATGGGTTGAAGGGTATCTCCCCAAATTTGTGTTCAAGCCGTAACACTCTGAATGAAACTAATTTGGAAATAGCATCTTAACAGATATACTTGTTAGGGATCATGAGATGGGATCATCCTGGAAGTGGAATGGATCCTAAATCCAACGGCTGGTCCTTATGAAAGAAGAAAGAGAAAGTGTTAGTCATGTCGGACTCTTTGCAACCCCATGGGCAGGCTCCTCTGCCCATGGGATTCTCCAGGCAAAAACACTGGAGTGGGTTGCCATTCCCTTCTCCAGCAGATCTTCCCCACCCAGAGATCGAACCTGGATCTCCTGCATTATCAGCAGATTCTTTACCATCTGAGCCTCCAAGGAATAAGAGACCTTATAAAGGGGAAAACCGGTGATGACTGAGGTTGAGGCTGAAGTGGTCTGTCTGCAAGTCAGGGAAGGTCAAGGACTGCCGCTAATGACTGGAAACTAAAAGGGTGCAGGTGGGGTGGATTCCCTCTCAGAGTCTCCAGAAAGGACAGCTCACAGCTTACTTGCATACTTCTGGCTTCTGTAACTGTTAGCAAACATGTTTCTGTTGTTTTATGCCACCATGTTTGTGGTCATTTGCTGTGGCAGCCCTAGGAAACTAATAATATCCTCATGATGATTAAGGACATTCTGCACAATTTTTTTTCTCTGTAACTGACAAAATTAGAGGGTAGACCTAGACAATCTACTTCTGCCAGTAAAAATAACAGCCCCCCTCACACGCACCTTTTATTTATCCCAAATTAAACATAGTAAAGGGCGAGTTTTGGTTAACGACAGTGTCCCACAGCAGGGTCCTTGGTTTTAGGAATCCAAATATTTACACTGCATTGCACACTAACTCTTCATTCTTAGGTGATTCTGAAGGCACTGCTTATCTTCAGGGACCCAGAAGTTAACTGTGACTACCTTCATCCTGACCTTGAATGAGTCACCAAGCCTTGTAACCTTTTCCTTCTAAATGTCTCTGTAATGTGTAAACTCTTTCTGTGTCCTCTGTCACTCTCTGGGCCCAGCCACCACTGGTTCTAACCCTGACCACCAAGCTGCCTCCTAAATGGCCTCTGTGCCCTTTACTGTGCTGAAAGTAGCCCAGTCTCTCAATAATATGAGTCTGCTTTTGTTATCTCCTGCCTAAAATCCTTGCACAGGGCTTCCAGTGTTCTGGACAAAGATCAGACTCTTTGAGAGAAGAGATTCTGTTTTCTTCTCTTTGTCAATGCCTAAAACAGAGCATGGTACACAGTAGGTGCTCAGTAAATGTCCTTGTTCATGAAATGAACGACTTAAAGCTACAATGTTCTGCATAATCCAGCTCAGGATCCAGCTGGTCCCCAAATGTCCTGGATGTTTGACCTTGGGACAAGTCATTGAAACTGTCAGGCTTCACTGGGGTCCTGTCCTCCCAGCTTCCTGTGCCTTAGTCACACAGGCCTCTCAGGTCTTTGCAGATGTTGAGTTTCTTCCTCTTTGAGGGTTGTATAAGGTAGTCCCATCTCCTTATACCTCTTGTCTTAGCATCTGCATGCCAAATGCCACTTCTGCAGCAAACCTGCCCAGGGGAGACACCATCTCCCACCTACAGGCTCTTGTGCATGTCCTTCACCTTGCATATGACTCTGTTGGGAATCTCCGCTGGCTCAGTAGTAAAGAATTCACCTGCAATGCAAGAGATGCAGTTTCTATCTCTGGGTCGGGTCAATCCCCTGGAGAAGGAAATGGCAACCCACTCCAGTATTCTTGTCTGGAGAATCCCATGGACAGAGGAGACTGGTAGGCTACATACAGTCCATGGGGTTGCAAAATGGGGACACAACTTGGCGACTAAACCACTACCACCATGACTCTAAACTTTATTTGGTGATTACTTGTTTATTACTTCCCTCACCAGGCTTCAAGTTCCGTAAGAGGAGGGAGAGACAACCTCCACCTTATTCACCACTGTCTCCCCAGGGCTGGGCACATGGCCTGCTACATGACTGTGGTCAGTAAAGGTTTGTGGGAGGAGTGAAGCACCCTGGGGTGTCTCAGCATGGTCACTAGGACTGTCAATGCACAGCAGGTTTCTGGCTTTGGGGGATATAGGAGTGTTCATAGCAACATTCCCTGGGACCCAAGATGAGTAGGAGATTCTATATGATGGGAGATTTCCTATGGGAACTGCTGGGATCCACTGCTGGGGAACACTGATGAGGTTCACTGCTGGGGTCCTCTGCTAGGGTATGCTCCTGGGGCTCACTGCTGGGATACATTCCTGGGTACACTCCTGTGATACTCTTTTGGGGTTTACTGCAGGAATCCACTGCCAGGGTATGGTGGGAGGTGGTTTAGAAGGGAGGTGGGTAGAGGTGTGCATGGACCAGAGAGTCCCAAGGCTCTGCTGGAAGTTGGTGGCACCACTAGACTGCTTTGCCTTATAGCCAGTTGAACTTTGCATAAAGCAAGAAAGAAAATTGATGAATGTTAAATTACTAAGTTATTTATTGCAATAGTGAGTGAATTCTAATAGAGAAGATGAGAACCTCTGTCTAATTTACTTCTGTTTTATTTTACTTTTGGGCTTGGACCCGATGGAAATCACACTCTGCAATTTAAGGGTATACCACCGGGTAGAGAATGCTTTGTTCAAGCTGACCAAAGATGGAATTCTTGCTCCATATTGTTTTAATTAACAGACAAGCCAATGAGTAATTTGCTGTCCCTTTAACTTCATCTTCTAACAAAATGAAAAACAGGGTTTGAAGAATAGTAATTCTTTGAAACTTTGGGGATACATACTCTGGTATTCATCCTAGTCCTAAATCTCATTATCCCATGGAGAATCCCTGACAGAATTTAGAGGAGCTTGAGCTCTACTTTAAAGACAAAAAGTGCAATCATCTTAGAATGGAGAGTTCTCCTGGGGTGCTGTGATTTGTGGAATGTGGTTTAAGTTAAGCTTTCTCAGCAGGGGTCTTTCTTATGAACAAGGCTTATTCTTTTGGCTAAGCCCCTTTAGAAGATCACCATGATCAGCAGCCAAGGGCAGCATATCCATTTTAGAAAACAAGTACCAACTTGGAATGGAAAGAAAATGCAGAGGAAACCTGCCCACTTCGTGATAATAGATGCACGTTGGTTTGGGGGCTGCTAGATGGAAACTGAGAGTCAGGAATCTCAGCTATCAACATCGCCACAGCAACCTCTGAAAAGCCAGAAGGCATTTGTAATAGCAAGACTGTACCAGCCAGTCATGCTGCATCATAAGTGGCTGCACCAGCCAGGAGTCCTCTGAATATCTGCAGCATCTTGGGGATGGTTATGTACTGAACATTTGTGCCCCTACCCCCATTAATATGCTGAAGCCCTAACCTCCAGTGTGATGGTATTAGGAGGTGGAGCCTTTGGAAGGTAAGGAGGTTTGAATGAGATCATGAGGGTGCAGCCCTCATGGTGGGATTAGTGCCCTTATAAGTAGAAAAAGAGAGACTGGAGCTTCCCCTCTCCCTGCCATGTGGGGATACAGAAAGTAGGCAGCCATCTGCAAGTCAGGAAGAGGGTTCTCACCAGAATCTTGCCAGGCTGGCACCCAGATCTCAGACTTCCCAGCCTCCAGAACTGTGAGAAATAAATGTTGTTTAAACCACCAGTCTATGTTGTTTTGTTATAGAACCCTGAGCTAAGACAGTGGTTGATTTTGTACTTCGCATTAGAAAGAGCTTCTGGGGTTTAGAGTGTGGGAACTGAGTTCTTTCCCTTGACCTGGGGAACTTTTTGATGAATGTGTTAAAACCCTATGAGAATCATTTCCTTTCTGGAACCTGAGAGACTTAGGAAATGAAACAGTTTGTTATTTTCCTAATTGCAGTCTATCAAATCACATGTACTTCCAAACGTATAGCCATATAGGCTCAGTGTTACTCGACACAAACAATTTATCCTCTTTCCAAGATCTCAGGAACCCCAAGTTCTGAAGGATAATCAGGAGGGTCTTCCATGAATACAATTTTTCCCATTACGTTTGCTGGTGTCCTTCAAGTAACATCAGTGAGGTATCCTTTCCTCCTTGCTCTGTGTTGGTAGCTGCACCAGCCTATCAACTAGGCTTTTTTCTTTGCACATGATTGTAAAGGTAATGCAAATTGGTTTAAGCAGAAATAGATGATTGCTTGACATAATTGAAAAATCTATGCATCTACCTCCAGCCTCCAGCACAGTTTGATCCAGGGCTCACAGAATGTCAATAGGATCCAATCTCTCTTCCCACTTTCATTTTATATTACTTATTTTTAACATAAAAAATTCTTATTTTATTTTTTGGCTGTGTTGCATGGAATGCAGGATCTTAGTTCCCCATCCAGGGATTGAACCCATACCCCCTGCATTGGAATTGCAGAGTCTTACTCCTTGGAAGGAAAGTTATGATCAACCTAGATAGCATATTAAAAAGCAGAGACATTACTTTGCCAACCAAGGTCCGTCTAGTCAAGACTATGGTTTTTCCAGTGGTCGTGTATGAATATGAGAGTTGGACTGTGAAGAAAGCTGATCGCCGAATTGATGCTTGTGAACTGTGGTGCTGGAGAAGACTCCTGAGAGTCCCTTGGACTGCAAAAAGATCCAACCAGTCCATTCTAGAGGAGATCAGTCCTGGGTGTTCATTGGAAGGACTTATGCTAAAGCTGAAACTGCAATACTTTGGCCACCTCATGCGAAGAGTTGACTCACTGGAAAAGACTGATGCTGGGAGGGATTGGGGGCGGGAGGAGACAGGGACGACAGAGAATGAGATGGCTGGACCGCATCACTGCCTCAGTGGACATGAGTTTGAGTGAACTCCAGGAGTTGGTGATGGACAGGGAGGCCTGGCGTGCTGTGATTCATGGGGTTGCAAAGAGTCGGACACGACTGAGCGACTGAACTGAACTGAACCTCTGTACCACTAGGGAAGCTCCTCCTTTCATATCCTTTGTCTCTCCTATTTTATCTCACCCACTCCAGTGTTCTTGCCTGGAGAATCCCAGGGACGAGGGAGCCTGGTGGGCTGCTGTCTATGGGGTCACACAGACACACATGAACACAACTGAAGTGACTTAGCAGCAGCAGCAGCAGCAAGACCAATCACTACTGGAGAGAGTTTGCATGAATTGCATACCTGAGCTCATATGCTTCATACCCTGTACTTTGGGGGCCATGGGGTGGAGGGAAGGTGAGAAGCGGTGTACATCTGATCTACATGGTATAAGCATAAGGGAGTGTGGGTTTCCCAAAGAAAATGAGACCAGGGCCTGTTGGTAGAAGTAGGGTGAATGGACACTGCTGCTGCTGTCGCTTCAGTCATGTCTGACTCTGTGCGACCCCATAGACGGCAACCTACCAGACTCCCCTGTCCCTGGGATTCTCCAGGCAAGAACACCGGAGTGGGTTGCCATTTCCTTCTCCAGTACATGAAAGTGAAAAGTGAAAGTGAAGTTGCTCAGTTGTGTCCGACTCTTCGCGACCCATGGACTGCAGCCTACCAGGCTCCTCCGTCCATGGGATTTTCCAGGCAACAGTACTGGAGTGGGGTGCCATTGCCTTCTCCAAATGGATACTGGATGACCCCAAATTAACAAATGTCCATTACCAGACCTGCCTAAACCTCTTTTCTGCATTAAAACAGCAAAAGTCAACATGCTAAATAAGCAAAGTAGACCTCAGATTTCCAAATGCTTTTGCTCTGGGTTAAATGAGAAATTTTATCTGGAGCATAAATCCAAGTGCTTTAGAGGAACAGTGTTTCAGATAAGCGAGTGTGTCGGGAAGCATATGGGTACAGAGTCATCCCCGAACAAGGGGTAGAAAGCACGACAGTTCACTACAGTGGCTGTAATATCAGAATTTATCCTTTGAGCATTGTGTTCAGCACTTTACCTGTGTTTCTAAATCTAATAAAGTGCAGACATGAAAAATTAGAATGTTAGGTCCCCAGCTCAGCAATGGATAGAGAGGACATCCAGTCCAGACCACACAGGGACTCAGGGAACATTGCTGACCCACTGCTGACCTGCTAACCTGCCGTTCTGCTCCCCTGTGCCCACCATCTTCACTCTTTGAGCTCATAAAGATCTTGTGTTTCCTAAGATTTAGAAGCCTACATGCACCACTTGTATTTATTTTTCTTACCAAATTAGAATGAGTGGGTAAGTTTTTGCTAAAATTGGTCTTAATCCCTTTAAATGTAAGCTCTCTTTCATCCCCATGCAAATATAAGCTCCACCAGGAAAGGGTTTTTTCCCTTTGGTATCCCCGGTATGTAGAACCGTGCCTAGTACAACATGGGCAGCCTCCCCATATTGCCCAAACTCCCCAGTGTTTCCTGGGCTTGAGTTCGCTTGGGGACACTTGAGTTTGTTTGAGGATATTAGGACTCTCTAGAGTTAATCACAGAGAAGGAGACCAGGCACCCCTAGCAGGACCCTGGCCTGAAATCTAGTCTGGAGCATCCCTTTGGAGGAAGTGGACAAGGATGATCCTGGTGTGTAGCTGAACCTCTCTTAACAGTGGTTCCAAAGACTGTGGAGTCCCTAGTGATAGGGGGTAGCTTAGAACCTACATGGCAGATAGCGTCTGGACCTTTTCTGGGACTCTCACTGTTGGACCTTAAAATCCCCTAGGAACAAACTAGGTTAATATGATCTGAGGAAAGGTAGACAACCTGAAGAATAGCAGCTCTGTTTCAAACAGAGAAAGTTCAGCTGAATGTTCTCCAGGTCATACATGATACTAGATACAGGTCATACCTGATGTTCCTTCTCACCCAATCATACGGGGCCCAACCCCACCCTGACATCTCTGGAAGGACCATGGCAACGAATCATCAGTTCAGTTGCTCAGTCGTGTCCGACTCTTTGCGACCCCATGAATCACAGCACGCCAGGCCTCCCTGTCCATCACCAACTCCCAGAGTTCAATCAAACTCATCTCCACAGAGTCGGTGATGCCATCCAGCCATCTCATTCTCTGTTGTCCCCATCTCCTCCCGCCCCTAATCCCTCCCAGAATCAGAGTCTTTTCCAGTGAGTCAACTCTTCGCATGAGGTGGCCAAAGTATTGCAGTTTCAGCTTTAGCATCAGTCCTTCCAATGAACACCTAGGATTGATCTTCTTTAGAATAGACTGGTTGGATCTCCTTGCAGTCCAAGGGACTCATAAGAGTCTTCTCCAGCACCACAGTTCAAAAACATCAATTCTTCAGTGATCAGCTTTCTTCACAGTCCAACTCTTACATCCATACATGACCACGGGAAAAACCATAGCCTTGACTAGACGGACCTTGGTTGGCAAAGTAATGTCTCTGCTTTTTAATATGCTGTCTAGGTTGGTCGTAACTTTCCTTCCAAGGAGTAAGCGTCTTTTAATTTCATGGCTGCAGTCAGCATCTGCAGTGATTTTGGAGCCCAAAAAAATAAAGTCTGACACTGTTTCCCCATCTATTTCCCATGAAGTGATGGGACCAGATGCCATGATCTTCGTTTTCTGAATGTTGAGCTTTAAGCCAAACTTTTCACTCTCCTCTTTCACTTTCATCAAGAGGCCTTTGAGTTCCTCTTCACTTTCTGCCATAAGGGTGGTGTCATCTGCATATCTGAGGTTATTGATATTTCTCCCAGCAATCTTGATTCCAGCCTGTGCTTCTTCCAGCCCAGCGTTCCTCATGATGTACTCTGCATATAAGTTAAATAAGCAGGGTGACAATATACAACCTTGACGTACTCCTTTTCCTATTTGGAACCAGTCTGTTGTTCCATGTCCAGTTCTAACTGTTGCTTCCTGACCTGAATACAGGTTTCTCAAGAGGCAGGTTAGGTGGTCTGGTATTCCCACCTCTTTCAGAATGTTCCACAGTTTATTGTGATCCACACAGTCAAAGGCTTTGGCATAGTCAATGAAGCAGAAATAGATGTTTTTCTGGAATTCTCGTGCTTTCTCCATGATCCAGCGGCTGTTGGCAATTTGATCTCTGGTGCCTCTGCCTTTTCTAAAACCAGCTTGAACATCTGGAAGTTCACGGTTCACATATTGCTGAAGCCTGGCTTGGAGAATTTTGAGCATGACTTTACTAGCGTGTGAGATGAGTGCAATTGTGCAGTAGTTTGAGCATTCTTTGGCATTCCCTTTCTTTGGGATTGGAATGAAGACTGACCTTTTCCAGTCCTGTGGCCACTGCTGAGTTTTCCAAATTTGCTGGCATATTGAGTGCAGCACTTTCACAGCATCATCTTTCAGGATTTGAAATAGCTCAATTGGAATTCCATCACTTCCACTAGCTTTGTTCGTGGTGATGCTCTTTAAGGCCCACTTGACTTCACATTCCAAGATGTCTGGCTCCAGGTGAGTGATCACGCCATCGTGATTATCTTGGTCATGAAGATCTTTTTTGTACAGTTCTTCTGTGTATTCTTGCCACCTCTTCTTAATATCTTCTGTTTCTGTTAGGTCCATACCATTTCTGTCCTTTATCGAGCCCATCTTTGCATGAAATGTTCCCTTGATATCTCTAATTTTCTTGAAGAGATCTCTTGTTTTTCCTGTTCTGTTGTTTTCCTCTATTTCTTTGATCGCTGAGGAAGGCTTTCTTATCTCTCCTTGCTATTCTTTGGAACTCTGCATTCAGATGCTTATACCTTTCCTTTTCTCCTTTGCTTTTCGCTTCTCTTCTTTCCACAGCTATTTGTAAGGCCTCCTCAGACAGCCATTTTGCTTTTTTGCATTTCTTTTCCATGGGGATGGTCTTGGTCCCTGTCTCCTGTACAATGTCACGAACCTCTGTCCAGAATTCATCAGGCACTCTATCTATCAGGTCTAGTCCCTTAAATCTATTTCTTACTTCCACTGTTTAATCATAAGGGATTTGATTTAGGTCATATCTGAATGGTCTAGTGGTTTGCCCTACTTTCTTCAATTTAAGTCTGAATTTGGCAATGAGGAGTTCATGATCTGAGCCACAGCCAGCTCCTGGTCTTGTTTTTGCTAACTGTATAGTGCTTCTCCATCTTTGGCTGCAAAGAATATAATCAATCTGATTTCAGTGTTGACCATCTGGTGATGTCCATGTGTAGAATCTTCTCTTGTGTTGTTGGAAGAAGGTGTTTGCTATGACCAGTGCGTTCTCTTGGCAAAACTCTATTAGCCTTTGCCCTGCTTCATTTCGTGCTCCAAGGCCAAATTTGCCTGTTACTCCGGATGTTTCTTGACTTCCTACTTTTGCATTCCAGTCCCCTATAATGAAAAGGACATCTTTTTTTGGTGTTAGTTCTAAAAGGTCTTGTAGGTCTTCATAGAACCATTCAACTTCGGCTTCTTCAGCATTACTGGTTGGGGCATAGACTTGGATTACTGTAATATTGAATGGTTTGCCTTGGAAACTGCATTTCGGACTCTTTTGTTGACCATGATGGCTACTCCATTTCTTCTAAGGGATTCCTGCCCACAGTAGTAGATATAATGGTCATCCGAGTTAAATTCACCCATTCCAGTCCATTTTAGTTCACTGATTCCTAGAATGTCGACGTTCACTCTTGTCATAGTAGGTTGAAAACACATACTTACCTTGGTCTACAACCGTTCCCGCATCACCAATATTTAGTAAAGGGACAACCAAAGGGGAAATCACAAGAGGACATCAGCTGAACAGTAACTACCCTCTTCCCTAGTCCTTCACCCCTGGGTTCTGAAAGCACATGCAGACTGGAAAAGAGGCTTTATGTCCCTCTCTGTCCCAGTCAGGAAATCAGAGGATGCCTCTCTGGTAAAACCAATCCGCCCAAGAAAAATAGAATTAGTGGTGTTTAGCCTGAACATGTAAAGAATTAGGCATCTATAGCCTACTGTCTAACCAGAGAAGCCCCCCAGGCGACAAGCCCCATGCACAAAGTCTCTGCTATCTCTCACTTTGTTCCCAAACTAATTTATGAGGACTGATACAAATAACATAGAGATATAAGATGGTTCAGCAAAGAGGTTGTGTACAAAATGTAAGCTCACACTTGCTAAAGGTGGGCCAGCTCACTCTTTCAAAGTCAACTGCAAAAGGGAAATGGACAGTTACCTGCTTTGTAATAGTCACAAGATAAAAGCTCATCATTTGCTCCCAACTCTTTTCTCTCTTACTGCATCCATATCTCCTAGCAATGGTTGCCATGGAATCTTTGTCTGGACTCCACTTTTGCAGCTTTAGTGTCTGTCTTTAGGGGCCTCTCAGTGAAATTCCAGAAACCTTTGGTTCTATTTGAACTGAAGACTGCCTGACCTGTCACCCGTGCTATACACACATTTCCAATTTCATAACAGCTATGAAAAGTTTTCATGGCTATTTATTTCTAACCCATCAATTCATTAGGTCCTTAAAGAATATTAAAATGATGATAGAAATTAATTTTTAAAAACAAAAGAAATTTCATTGTAAGGGTTGACTCCCAGGGTGGGATTTGGCTTGGATTGCTGGTTTCCCATGCAGGTTGCCTTAAAGGGACTAGGCATCACCTGCAATCTCCAGGCATAGTGTTTTGGAAAGTCAGAGTGCCCTCAATGAAGTGTCATGCCATTCAATTCAATTCAGGGTGTAGTCTGTGCTCTGCAAATTTACTACATAGAAGCATTAAAAAAATACATATCTTTTCTTCTGAAAGCCTGTTAAGGACTCCCTTCTGATAGTCTCCAAATATCTGAACAATCCAATATAGATACAGTCATCTTTTCTTGCTCCTAAATGGTCAGCAAAGCAGAACTTAATCTCTTTA
The DNA here is from genome assembly GCF_049115385.1 of Moschus berezovskii. Taxonomy (NCBI): domain Eukaryota; kingdom Metazoa; phylum Chordata; class Mammalia; order Artiodactyla; family Moschidae; genus Moschus; species Moschus berezovskii. The sequence continues at coordinate 77,589,800 of NC_142464.1, read as the reverse complement.
TTCAAAATGGATGAGACAAAGAATCCTGTGTACCAATAAGGTATTTTTAGCTTAGATACTCCATGGTATTTACTTGCAACATACTGAATATCTATGATGTGCCAGGCACTGTGCTAGGTGTTGTAATACAGTAACAAGATCCTGCCCTCCTCAAGGGGCTGCTGGTCTACTGGGGAAATAGACACATACATGAAACTTCACTATAACACGCTGTGATCGGACTCTTACATACATTTATGCAAAGGGCTGTGGAAATACCTAAAGGATCAATGAATTCCTTCCCACAGGGCTGGGTGTGGGCATGAGGAGGGGGTGATATTAGAGAAGACTTTGGGGAGCCATGCTTCTCTTTTCACATTTATACAATAAAAGAAAAGGAATAGACAAAGTAACTGAATTTGAACATCTATTGAGCCCTGGAAAGTGGACATAAAGAAAAGTAAAATGAAATTCTTGGCTTTGAGAAATGTCTTACTTCTTTTTGGACCGAAGTTTGCTTTCTGTTTGGTTTCCTAAAAACAGTATTCACTAAGAAAACACATACTTCTCATGCATTGATGAGTATCCAGGTGCTTGATCTGAAGACTAATGAGGAGGTGATGTGCCCAGTCTCGGAAGGGAGGATGTGGCTCCACAGGCTCAAGGGGTGATGGATGGAATAGGCACTGGGCTGCTTCTATGCAGCTTAGGAAGGGGGAACTGGGGTCAGTGGGTGGAAGCAATTACAGGAAGGCAGGCACGAGCCCATTTTGAAGAAGATTCCTTTTTCTGAATCTAGAACTTTCTAAGCCAGGAACAAGCTGTTTTGTGGGATGAAGAGTATCTTGTTCCCACCAAGTAAAGCAAACATGATAAAATGATATTTGGGCATTATAAAGGATTGGGACAGAATAGTTAAATTCAACAATTGCCTATAATGCGCTCAGCATTCTGCCAAGATCTAGCCATTTAATGATGAGTAAATCATGTATATTGCCCTCAGGGAAACAGACAGGTATACAGGAAAGTATATAGAGTTTGATGCATGTCAGTAAAATTAACATGCTGGAGGGGATCACTTCTAAATTAAAATCTAAAGGGCAAGAATATAGTAGGCCAGGTGGTGGCAGAGAAAAGGGGGAGTGCTGGGAGAGTTCTTCTAACAGTCTGTGCAAATTTATTGACTCACTTCCGTCGCTCAGTTGTGTCCGACTCTTTGCGACCCCATGGACTGCAGCACTCCAGGCTTCCCTGTCCATCACCAACTCCCGAGCTTGCTCAAACTCATGTCCATCGAGTCGGTGATGCCATCCAACCATCTTATCCTCTGTCATCCCCTCTCCTCCTGCCTTCAATCTTTCCCAGCATCAGGGTCTTTTCTAACGAAAATTTATTGACTGACATACTAAAAAAGTAAAAGAAACTATGCCTCCCGTTTTACCTAGAATAAGAAATAAATAAGACCATATTTATTGGGTATCTTTAAAAAATTCTGAGTCGTCTAATCATGTAGGTTTAGTAATTTTGCGTGCTTAGTTGCTTCAGTCATGTCCAACTCTTTGCGACCCCAAGGACTGTAACCTGCCATGCTTCTCTGTCCAGGCGATTCTTCAGGCAAGAACACTGGAGTGGGTTGCTAAGCACTCCTCCAAGGGATCTTCCTGACCCAGGGATTGAACCTGAGTCGTCTGTGGCTCCTGCTTTGCAGGTGGATTCTTTACCGCTGAGCCACCAGGAAAACTCTTGCTAATTATAGAGCATATGGAAAAAGAAATTCACAGAGGGTTAGAGGTGTCCCTTCACTCTTCCTGACACTCAGTTTTCCACTATCTAACAGCCAGTACCACCTACTCCCACAAACTTTTGGATATCCCAAACTGTTTCAATTCATGCAATTTAAGAAATGCTTCTTGAGGGACTTCCCTGGTGCTCCTGTGGTTAAGAATCCACCTTCCAGTGCAGGGGATGCAGGTTCGAGCCCTCGTCAGGAAACTAAGATCCCACATGCCTCAGGGCAGCTAAGCCTTCACACAGCACCTACTGAGCCCGCATGCTCTGGAGCCCCTGCACCACCGCTAGAGAGTCTGTGCAATGCAAACAAAGATCCTGAATGACGCAACAAAGATCTGACACAGCCAAATATTTTTTAAAATAAAGACTTGTTTACTAAAAAACAGCAACTACGAAAAGCCAGTATTTCAGTTTCTATGGGTCAGGAATTTGGGTGTCTCTCAGGATCTCTCATGAGGTTGCATTCAAGCTGGGGCTGCTGAAGGCTTGGTTGCAAGATGGTCTGCTTCTAAGCTCACGCAGGTCCCTGTTGGCATGCTACGGAATACTCATTTCCAAGTGAAGTCCCACAGCTGTTGTCAAGTCTCAGAACCTCACTGGATACTGTCTGGAGTGCCTGAGCACACAAGCATCAGTTCTTTGTTTCATGGGATTCTCCATAGGGTTGGTCACACAAGGCAGCTTGCTTCCCCAGCGTGACAGATGAAAGAGAGAAAAAGAGGAACTATTGTAAGGAATTGGTGCAAGAATACTGGAGTGGGTTACCATTTCCTTCTCCAGGGGATCTTTCCTACCCAGGAATCAAACCCAGGTCTCCTGCATTGCAGGCAGACGCTTTAACTCTGAGCCACCAGGGAAGCCCCGGTTAATAGTGAAGGTTGGCAAAATCAAAATCTATAGGGTGGGTTGGCAAATTGAACACCCAGGAAAGAGTTGCAGCTTGAATCCACAGGTCTGTTGGCAGAATTTCTCAGGGGAGGTCAATCTTTGTTTTATTAAGGTCTTTGACTGATTGGACAAGGCCCACCAACATTATAGAAGGGAATCTGTTTACTCGAACTCTACTGGTTTAAATGTTAAGCTCATCTAAAAATACCTTCATAGAAACATCTGGAACAAAGTTTGACCAAATATCTGAGTAGGGTGGCTTAGCCAAGCTGACACAAAATGCACCATCACCCTGCCTATGTGTGAGAGAGGGTGGGAGGGTTAGATCATGGGAGCTGGGGGTGGGGAGAGGAGGTACAGTTTCCCAGTCACTCCCCTCTCCCGTCTCCCTTATTCCCCAATCAAACAGGTCACTCTCTCACCTGTACCATGACTCTGCCCCCATTGGATGGCTCTTTCTTTTGAGGGGCATGGCTTGAACACAGAGGTTGACCGAGGACCCACAGGAGGGGCAAAATGTGGCTCTAGAGGCTTCTGCAGGGCATGAAGAGCCTTGGACAGCGGGGCCAGAGCTTATAGTCTGTCTGTCTTGGGTCCCACGGCACTGTATTTCAGTCACCCAGAGCTACAGCTGGCTGGGGAGCTCAGGACCAAGGGCAGCTAGAAGGGAAATTTGACTTCTTACATATAAACCTCCACTTCCTTCTCTGCCCTCAGCAAAGAGTTGTGCCCATTCCCTTCCATCCACACAGCAACACTCACATGTGTGTCTTTTCCATCCCTGTAGGGTCTTCAAATCTCCTGGTTGAACACTGATTTGGGAGAAAAGCAAGACCTAGCAGTTAGATTCATTTTTCTGCAGAAAGGTAACTTTTCGGAGAAGAATGATCCAGTTTACTTTTGTGTTTAGTCTAGCATTCCAGTGTAATTACACTCTCAATATGCCCTCTGAACACCAATATTCAGAAACCTTGGGATAATCGTGTCTATTTCTTATCCGCAGAAAAATGCTTAGAGACGGTTTAGGCTAGAGCAATTGTGCATGCAGCTTAATTATTATTTTAGAATATCTCAGAGCCATTTCTTGTTTGAACACTATCTATCAAGCCAGCACTGAGTTGGAAGAGAGAAAATATGGTTTGGCAGTTCAGTGAAAAATGAGTTGCATTTTGCCTCCTGTGTTGGGGGAAGGTGAACTGTTGGTAGAAGGAGTGGGCATCTTCTCTGGCGCTGACACTCTTTGTTACAAAGTTCCTTTGTTCCTTTTTAATGCACTGGAAAGTTCTTTGAATCTAAAGAAATTTACTTCTGCCTCTTTCTATTTCTATGATTATAGAAAACATTTAAATTGAAAGGAACTCTGGAGACAGCAATTTTCATGCTTCTGTAGATCATATAATAATGAAGTAGGTTCTTCAAACTTGACTTCCAATTTGTTTTAAAACTAAGGTGAACTTTTTTTCTTTTTTTTAAAGATTTTATTGAAATAAAGTTGATTTAAAATGTCATGTCAGTTTCAGGTATATAGCAAAGTGATTCAGTTATGCATCATAAATACACACACACACATACATTCTTTTTCAGATTCTTTTCCCTTATAACTTAATACAAGATATTGAGTATATTTCCCTCTGCCCTACAGTAGGTCCTTGTTGGTTATCTATTCCATATATAGTAATGTGTATATTTTAGTCCTACACTTCTAATTTATCTCTCTCAACCTTCTCCCTTTGCTAATCTTAAATTTGTTTTCTATGTTTGTGAGTCTGTTTCTGTTTTGTAAATAAGTTCATTTGTATCATGTTTTTTAAGGTTCCACATATAAGTGATATATGATATTTGCCTTTCTCTGTCTGACTTACTATGGTGTAATCTCTAGGTCCATCCCTGTTGTTCCAAATGGCATTATAGTATTCATTTTTATGGCTGAATAATATTCCATTGTGTATATGTGCCACAATTTTGTTATCTCGTTCATCTGTTGAAGTCTACTTAGATGGCTTCCATGTCTTAGCTATTATAAATAATGCTGCTATGAATTTTGGGTGCATGTATTTTTTCAAATGATAGTTTCCCCCAAATATATACTCAGGGTTGGGACCACTGATCACATGGAAACTCTATTTTTAGTTTTTTAAGGAGACTTCTTACTATTTTCCACAGTGGCTGTACCAGTGTACATTCGCACCAACAGTGTAGGAGGATTCCCTTTTTTCCACACTCTCTCCAGCATTTGCTATCTACAGACTTTTTAATGATGGCCATTCTGACCAGTGTGAGGTGATACCTCATTTAGTTTTGATTTGCATTTCTCTAATAATTAGTGATGTTGAACATCTTTTCATGTGCTTCTTTGCCATCTGTATTTCTTCTTTGGAGAAAGGTCTATTTCAGGTGGGGTTTTTTCTTTTTTTTGGACAAGTCTATTCTTCCTGTTTCTGACCTAATCCAAGCCAATCCTTCTCCTATACTGCACCAGAGTTTTCTAATATATCCTATTATTCTTATTGAATTAAATAATAATTATTCAATTGTGCATGTGGGTAAGGGTGACTGCTATGAAGGTGTGATGTAGAAATTACTACACTCTGCTTCCCCTTCTTTCCCTCTTGTTTGTTTCTCTTTGTGTTTCTGAATAAATCAACGTGCTGTCTGCAACCATTGCTTGTCTTTCCATGCTCTGCCTCTTATTACCTGATGCTGCCTGCCTTGGCAACCTTGATTTTCTCATTAAGTAAATAACAGGTCCTTAGTGTTTAAGCCACTTTTTTGGAGTGGGGATTTGCAGTCGAAAGCAATCCTCACTGATACATGAGTTGGGTACCAGGCACCATGGGCTCCATGTGTATTTATTGGATGAATGAATAAGAGAATGGGTCAATGAAACTCCTACTTTGACCACACATTTCCACACTCCAGATGTGTCTGAATGTTACTAGTCTGCAGCCTGGGCCTTGCTCTCTGGCTTCAGCATTTTGCACAATTTATTCTGTGTCTGGAAGAATATCCCTTTATTGTTCATCCAGAGAATTCCTTGTGCATTCCTCCTTTAGAACTGAGCTCAAATATCAGCTGCTCTGGACAACCTTATTTGACTTCCCTAAATAGAGTAAAGAATTTCATGCTCCCAGAGTTTCACTTGGTGTTTCTGTGTAACAATCTACTCCAAAACTTAGTGGTGAAAATTACCGTTTATTATGTCCCCAGATTCCGTGGAATTTGCACACGGCATGGCAGGGTGTCTAGTCCCTACCTCAGTTGGAAATCTTGACAGCAGGACTGGGATCATCTGATGACTGGTTCATTCACCTGGCTGGTGGTTGATGGGAGGGTCAATCATATGGAGGGTGGAATAGCGGGGGTTCCTTGGGCATCTCTGTTTCCCCACATTGCAGCTTCAAGGTGACTGAAGTTTTTCCAAGGTGGTTCAGGGCTCTAAAGGTGTACAGAGAGAGAGGGAGAGAAAGGGAGAACCAGGAGCGAGCTGTATTCTTTATATGACATAGCCTTGGCAGTCACATAGCATCACTTCTGCCATACTGTATCTGGCAGAGCAGTCATGAGCCCACCGAGGTTGGAGGGGATGATTCTGACTTGATGTGTGATGTGGTAGGGGGTTGGAAAGGCATGTAGAACTAAAAATACTGCCATGCCATATTTAGAAAGTCCTATCTGTTCCAATGCCTAATACATACCTCTACCATAATATTTACCATCCTGACATAATTAGTTTCTTTCATATCTATCCTCCTGACTTAAGGGTGAGCATCTGGAAGTTTTGGACTGTGTTTTATTCACTTTAATGTCTCTGGAATCTTTATAAATATATGCTCAATAAAGGGTTTAAACTAACCTGTCTGGGCCTCATTTGTTTAAGGAGAAAAAAAAGCATTAGGAGCAGTAAGAATTTTGATCTAGGTTGCCAAGGTCCTTGCCAGCTACCATATTATGAGTCTGCCTCTCTTTAGGGGGATAAGAGAATAATGATTAAGCTGACATAGATATTAACCTGTATTTGGTTTTCCACTGTCAAGCCTTATAGCAATGTTGTTCCATAGAACTTTCTGGAGTGATGGAAAAGATAAATAACTATACTACGTTTTGTCAGTTTCCCTGGTGACACAGTGGTAAAGAATTCGCCTGCCAATGCAGGAGATGCAGGTTCTATCTCTGGGTCAGGAAGATCCCCTGGAGAAGGAAATGAGAACCCACTTCAGTATTCTTGCCTAGGAAATCCCATGGACAGAGGAGCCTGGCGGGCTACAGTCCATGGGGCTGCAAAAAAGTCGGATACGACTTAGTGACTAAACAACATTGTGGCCATTGAGCACTTGAAATGTGATTAGAGTGACTGGGAAACTACATTTTAAATTTGTTTCATTTCCATTAATTTTAGTTTAATTCTAAATAACACAGGTGACTGGTGGCTACCTTATTGAACTGAGCTCTAGAGGATCAGATATGGTATAATTCTGTCCCAGGTTTGCAGAGCCAGATACTACAGGCCTCTCTTTCTTCAACAAAATAAACAAAAACCACAAGTCTCTTTATGTCCCTTTCTGCTCCCACCAAAACACGCCTTCAAATTCCTGAGATAGCCCTTCTTAGCTGCCTTCTGTTCACATCCTCTCTTTTTTCCTCTGGTTTTCTGCCTGATTTGTTTCCATTTATAATTTTTTTGTTCCCATTTTGCTTTCTACTTGGAAAAATACTTCCTCATGTCTAATCTGTATCACGTATGCTAATGTGATTCTGTTGAAAGGTCACTGATGTTACTTAAGCCAGTTATCATTTTCATGTACTTTAATGAAAACCTGCCTTTAAACATTCCCGTTGTTGACAAGCTCACTGAGAATCTTTAATCTGGCCTTTCTGGCCCCCTCTTTAATTCCAGCTGTCTTTCTATTGGCATGTCCTGTTTTTTTTTATTAAACTATCACTGGAATGCTCTTGCCTTTAATGTGGTTTTTGGGAGAGGAACAAGCATTGTCTTTTTCATAGTTTGGAGAGGAGCAAGTGGCAATCTTAACTTTACCGACCAAGATGTATAGCTCTGTAACCCTGGTTTCTTTTCTGCAATGTACACACTGCTATATTTATTTGAGGTTGTGCTGGGTCTTTGTTGCCATGTGTAGTCTTTCTCTAGTTGTGGAGAGAGGGGGGCCACTCTCTAGTTGTGGTGGCATGGGCTTCTCATTGTGGTGGCTTCTCTGGTGGCAGAACACAGCCTCCTGGTATGCAGCTTCAGTAGTTGCCACGCACAGGCTTAGTTGCTCCAGGGCATGTGGGATCTTCCTGGACCAGGGATTGAACTTGTGTCCCCTGCATTGGCAGGCAGACTGTATCCACTGTGCCACCAGGGACGTCCCTTTGTAACTCTGTTTTGAATGATCAGAGTAAGAACAAACAAGTTTTCTCTGCTAAGTCCAGAAATACTGCCACACGGAGAGTTCAGGAAACAGGACTGGGGCTGTGGAACATTTTACGTTTAAAGGGCAAACTTTATTTTCATGAGAACAAGTGTGAAGTTAGACTCTGGAATGACCTGGGGATGTAGGTTTTACAGCCAAGGCACTTAGGCTGCTCTGGAGAGAAGCCACAGATGGCCTGGGGCACCTGCAGGAAACAATGGAAATGTCAGGACCATGTGTTAAATCCATCATCTCAATCCAGTGAATTGCAACTCTGTGCCCAGATGGAGGGAGTGGGACAGGAGGGTAAATCTGCAGAAGGCAGAGCATTGTGTCTGTTTTATTCACTATTGTATCCTTGGGGGCCTTGTTCTATTCACTTACCAACTATTCAGTACCTATTATGGGCCAGGTCCCATATCAGTGAAAAAAACAGATTAAGATTCCTGCCTTCTGGAGCTGGAACGCTGAGAGTCAGGGTCAGGAAGAAAGATACAAATAAAATGCAATAGCGATGTAATTTATAAGGGGGGAAGGAGGAGAGGAAGGGATAGACTGGGATTGACATGTACATCTGAAATAGATAGTAGATAACCTCAAGGACCTACTGTGTACCACAGGGAACTCTGCTCAATATTCTGTTATATCCTAAGTGGGAAAAGACCTTGAAAAAGAATACATACATGTATTTGTGTAACTGACTCACTTTACTGTACACCTGAAACACTGTTAACCAACTATTGTTGTTGTTCAGCTGCTAAGCTGGGTCTGACTCTTTCGTGACCCCATGCACTAAGCCCGCCAGGCTCCCCTGTCCATGGGACTTCCCAGGCAAGAATACTGGAGTGGGCTGCCATTTTCTTCTCCAGGGATCTTCCTGACCCAGGAATCAAACCTGAGTATTCTGCACTAGCAGGTGGATTCTTTACCACTGAGCCATGAGGGAAGCCCATTAATCAACTATACCTCCATATAATGGAGAAGGAAATGGCAACCCATTCTCGTGTTCTGGCCTGGGAAACCCCATGGACAGAGGAGTCTGGTGGGTTACAGTCCATGGGATCACAGAGTTGCACGTGACTGAACAACTAACACTCACATCCTTCAATATAAACTTTAAAAAATTTTCTTAGGTTAAAGTATGTTAGTCGGTAGCACATGTTATAAAACAAGAAAGCCTAGAGCAGAGTAAGGGATACAAAAAATATGAAATTCAAATTGCAACTTAAAATTAACAGCCATGCTAAACTTCCTTGAAAGCACACTTAAGTAAAGAGAGAAGTGAGAGTAGCCTGGCACTTGGAGCAATGCCTGGCTCAGAGAAGATCTGTTGAATAAACAGATGAGCAAACTCTGGCCATCTTTCTGCTCACTGTGCGTGTTCTTCAGGTGAGCCTGAAATGGGGTGTGGGAATATGCTGCCCTTTAGTGAGATCTAGGGGCTTCCCAGGTGGCTCTAGTGGTAAAGAACTTGCCTAGCAAAGCAGGAGACGGAAGAGATGCGGGTTCAGTCCTCGGGTCAGGAAGATGCCCTGGAGGAGGGCATGGCAATGCACTCCAGTATTCACGCCTGGAGAATCCCATGGACAGAGAAGCCTGGTGGGCTACAGTCTGTGGAGTTGCAAAAAGTCAGACACAGCTGAAGTGGTTTCTCACATATGCACGCAGTGAGGTCTAGACACTGATTATCTCTCCACAGTGAACCTTGCTAGTGTTAAGGATTTCCACATACCTCACCTCCTAGTTGTAAGCCAACAATTTCATCAGATGTTCACAGAGATTTAGTGATGTGTTTCAAAGCCAGAATAAAAATTTGCCTAACTAAATTTATTGAAATGTACACTTATATAGTATTATGATCTCTAACTGATATTTTCTCAAGCTATGTAGAAGCAAACCCTGCAAAAAACATGCCTGTCTATGGAACTGAATGTTGCATATGTTAGGTGGTGGGGAGAGGATTGAGGAGATTTGCAGAATTGAGGTAGCAAAGCCAACTTTTCTTTGCTTCACAATTTTGCCTGAGGCTAGCCCTGCAGGAGAATTTTAATAATGAACATCCTTCGTGGCTCTAAAATTATTTAATTTCATGGTGATTTTACAATTCCCATTTTAAGACTCAAGACACAATGAAACCAGATCATTTGTCTGGGCTCCTCCACAGTGAAAACATGAAAGCCAATAAAAAGTTTCATGTTGTCAGAAGCCTGAACTCTCATGCTAAACACTAGATCCAAATGGACTGAGTTTAGAGGACTTGGAGTTGATTAAATCATTTATTCATTTATTTGGAAAATCTGAGCCAGATGGGAGAGATATGCAGGGTAAGATTAGAAGAAGGGGGTGGGATTTCCATGCCCTCCCAGGACCTTGATGTATTCACCAATCCAGAAGCTTTCTGACCCTTGTTGTTTAGGGTTTTTAACTAAGGTAACATTATATGGATGCTTGATCAAATCATTGGCTGTTAGTGATCAAACTCAACCTCCAGCCCTTCTCCCTTCTCCCAAGGCCCAGGAAGGGACTGGGAAGTGATTGGGGGTGTGAGGACAAGGAACTCTGAAATTTCCAGCCCTCTAACCATCATTTTTTTGGCCATCAGCCCCCATCCTAAAGCCATCTAGGCATCTCCAGCCACCAGTCATCACAATGGCATTTAAAAGTCACTCTTGGGGAATTCCTTGGTGGTCCAGACTTGGCGCTTTCACTGCTGTTGTGCAGCCTTGGTTCAATCCCTGGTCAGGGAACTAAGATCTTACAAGCGGCCAAAAAGCCAAACCAAAGCAAAAGAAAAAAATCTTACTGTTTCAGAAATTACAAAGGTCTTAGAAGCTATGTGCCAGGAACTAGGGATAAAGACCAATATATATTTTCCATTATACCACAATTGTTTTAAGTCAAATTAAACTCTGAGGTACTATTTTACTCAGTAGTTGATAACTAATTCAAATGTGGGGTGCTGCCATAATAAAAGCCTGAACTATGGGTTTGACTTTTAATTGGAATAGTGGATGGAAGGACCTCAAGAACAGTGAGAATGAAAGCCTAAAGAATACAGAAACACCTGAAGTCAAGCTCCACTAGTGTTGGGTTGTAACTTTACCTTTTAAGAGAAAGTTTTCCACTGAACCCAGATGGCTGTTCCTTTCTCAGTGACCATCTGGTTAGTATGGTAAGAGCGCTCTTAAGTATTTCTAGAAGGATTTCCAAAATTAATGGCTCCTAAGCACCAGGAACGATGTGAAGCTGAAAGTCACCTTCACTTTGCTTTGTTTATGCACGTATTCAACGAATAACCATTGAGCACCTACCACAGGCCAGAAGTGATTTTAGGTGCTGGAGATACAGTTGTGAATGAGAAAGGTGAAAGCCCCGCTCTCATGGAGCATGCATTCATGGGGAAGAGATGAATAATGAATAAACTAACAGGCAATACCATTTCAGGGGGCTCTGAAAGTGCTCTGCAGAAAGTCTATGATACTTCTATAGAGCCTCTGTAGAAAGTCTATGACACTCAGCAAAAAATCTAGGATAAGAGTAAATCCAATAAGGAAGTGGTCCCCAACATTTTGGCACTAGACACCAGTTTCATGGAAGACAATTTTTCCACAGACCATGACGATTCAAGCGCATTATTAATACATTCATATATTTTGCAGTTTATTTCTATCATTACATCAGCTCCACCTCAGATTACGAGGCATTAGATCCCAGATGTTGGGGACCTCTGCTAAGGGGTCCCTTTTGATCTCTGATGACCCATTCATCTCACGCTGTTACAACTTCTAGACTCCAAGACTTCTGACTATATCTCCCTTTCTTTCTAATGATACCATAATTACCCAAACTATAATAGGAAGCAACCAAGATGTCCTTTGTCATAAGTGAAAACTTTGACACTGCCATCTGGGAATGGGGCTCTTGCATTAGCTGATTCTTGCAGAAATGGGACACACTCAAATGCAGGGAGAAAAACGTGGCCCTAGGTCATGAAGTTGATGGGTGGGTAGGCATTGGGCATAATTCACCTAAATGATTTCACAAATAGCCTATGTGTTAAACTCCATCATTATTCCAAAAGCTACCTAATTTAAAAATCTGTTTAATGTGTTGATTTTTTTTTTTACAAATTTTATTTTTTAACAGCAACTTCAAGTTCATAGCAGAAGTGAGAGGATGGTACATAAATTCCTCACACATGCAGAGCCTCCCATCATCTATATTCCCCACAGAGCAGTGTGTTTATTTTAACTGATAAACCTACAGACACATCATTATCACCCAAAGTCCATAGCTGTACATTCTGAGGGTTTTGACAAATATATAATTACACATATACATCATTGCTGTATCATATGGAATTATTTTATTACTGCTCTAAAATTCCTCTGTGCTCTGCTCATTCACCCCCCACTTACCCCTTGTGGGGACAACCCCTGGCAATCACTATACTGTCTCTATAGTTTTGTCTTTTCCAGAATGTCATATAGTTGGAATCACATAGTATGTAACTTTTTCAGAAATTGGCTTCTTTCACTTAGAAACATGAATTTAAGTTTCCTCTATGCCTTTGCATGGGTTGATAGCTCATTTCTGTGGCTCAGGTGGTAAAGAGTCTGCCTGCAATGCAGGAGACCTGGGTTTGATCCCTGGGTTTGGGAGATCCCCTGGAGAAGGGAATGGCTACCCAATCCAGTATTCTTGCCTGAAGAATTCCATGGAGAGAGGAGCCTGGTGGGCTACACCTCATGGGGTTGCAAAGAATCAGACATGACTGAGCAACTAACGCTTTTACTGTCAATTTTCCATTATCTGGATGTAACACAGTTTATTTATCCATTCACCTAATGAAGGACGTCTTGGTAGCTTTCAAGTTTTGGCAATTATGAATAAGCTGCTATAAACATCTACGTGCAGGCTTTTGTATGGACATAAGTTTTCAGCTCTTTTGGGTAAATACCAACAGCGTGATTTCCTGATTGTCTGATAAGAATATGTCTAGCTTTGTAATGCCAGCTATTTTCCAAAGTAGCTGTCCCATTTTGCATTCCCACCAGGAATGCATGAGACTTTCTGTTGCTCCACATCCTTGGTGGCACTTGGTGTTGTCAGTGTTCTGGGTTTTAGCCATTCTAGTAAGTGTGTTGGAGAAGGAAATGGCAACCCACTCCAGTGTTCTTGCCTGGAGAATCCCAGGGACGGGGGAGCCTGGTGGGCTTCTGTCTATGGGGTCACACAGAGTCAGACACGACTGAAGTGACTTAGCAACTTAGCAGCAGTAATTGTGTAGTGGTATCTCACTGTTGTTTTAATCACCTTAACTTAAAAGATTAATATAAATTATTTTTTAGTTGAGCTTAACATTTAATTCACCTCCTACACATTTGAGTGCCTATAATGTATAAACCTTTGAGTGTGTAGAAGTGAAGGGAAGTCGCTCAGTCGTGTCCAACTCTTTGAGACCCCATGGACTGTAACCTACCAGGCTCCTCCATCCATGGGATTTTCCAGGCAAGAATACTGGAGTGGGCTGCCATTTCCTTCTCCAGGGGATCTTCCCAACCCAGGGATTGAACCTGGGTCTCTGCACTGCAGGTAGACTCTTTACCATCTGAACCACCAGGGAAGCCTGTGTGGACCACAACAAACTGTGGAAAATTCTTTAAAGAGATGAGAACACCCGACCATCTTACCTGTCTCCTGAGAAAACTGTATGTGGGTCAAGAAGCAACAGTTCAAACCAGACATGGAACAATGGACTGGTTCCAAATTGGGAAAGGAGTATATCAAGGCTGTATATTGTCACTTTATTTATTTAACTTCTATGCAGAGTACATCATTCGAAATGGCAGGCTGAATGAAGCACAAACTGGAGTCAAGATTGCTGGGAGAAATATCAACAACCTCAGGTATGCAGATGATATCACTCTAATGGCAGAAAGCAAAGAACTAAAGAACCTCTTGATGAAGGTGAAAGAGGAGTGTGAAAAAGCTGGCTTAAAATTCAGCATTAAAAAAACTACAATCATGGCATCTGATCCCAACACTTCATGGCAAATATTGGGGGAAAAGGTGGAAATGGTGACAGATTTCCTCTTCTAGGGCTTCAAAATCACTGTGGATGGTGACTGCAGCCATTAAATTAGAAGATACTTGCTTCTTGGAAGGAAAGCTATGATAAACCTAGACAGTGTATTAAAAAGCAAAGACATCACTTTGCCAACAAAAGTCCGTATAGTCAAAGCTATGGTCTTTCCAGTAGTCATGTATGGATGTGAGAGTTGGACCATAACGATGGCTAAGTGCCGAAGAACTGATGCTTTCAAATTGTGGTGCTGGAGAAGACTCTTGAGAGTCTCTTGGACTGCAAGGAGATCAAACCAGTCAATCCTGAAGGAAATCAATACTGAATACTCATTGGAAGAACTAATACTGAAGCTGAAGCTCGAATACTTTGGCCACCTGATACAAAGAGCCAGCTCATTGGAAAAGACCCTGATGCTGGGAAGGATTGAAGGCAAAAGGAGAGGAGGGTAGCAGAGGATGAGATGTTTGGATAGCATCACCACATGAACTTGGGCAAACTTGGGGAGATTGCGAGGGACAGGGAAGCCTGGCTGCAGTCCGTGGGGTGGCAAAGAATCAGACACGGCTTGGTGACTTAACAACAGCAAATGTGTAAGTCACTCATATTTAGCTTGGTAGGAAGATAAAAGGATTCCACAGGGCAAAACAGACATTTAAAAATTTAACTGATTCTCCATGCTGAGCACTGAGACACAATGGCTATCATGTGGATCATCTTACTTAAAAACAGAACAAAGAGGGGCTCTGACACATACCAGGCATGCCCTGCCCAGCGGGTTTGATTCATGCTGGGTGATGGCTGCTTCCTGGGATTAGTACCCAAATGCATGGATGGAGAATTGCTTTTTTCTGCTTGGAATTCTTTTCAGTTCTGCCTCCTGCCTCTCTGTTGACAATCTGCAGTATATATAAGTAAGTTTAAAGAGAAAAAGGCAACATGCAGAACAGTATATTTAGCAAGTTTCCACATGTATAAAATGGAAGGAAATATTTATACATGGCTATTTGTTCATCATTATTATTATTATTGTCATCATTACTTATGCCACTCAGTAATAAGTATTTTTCTAGATCCTCAGAATACAGAAGTAAATCAAACAGATGACATCAATGCCTTCATGGAGCTTTTACACTAAGAGTGTAAATAAGATTGATTTATTTTAGACACAGTTATTCGTAGTATGGTGTCTAGTTCATAAGAGTCAAATAAAGGAAACTTCTTAATCAACCACACAGAATAAAAGAATAAATTAGATTAACTTTTGAACATAGTTTTATGGCTGGACATCCTCTGTGAGACATTCTTCAAGACAGCTGGCCTGAACTTTTCAAAAATGTCCCTTCTACTAAAGGAAGATTGATGAGGGAATGTCATAGATCAAAGGAAATTAAATGGGACCAAATGAAGTAAGTGATCTTGATGGGCTTCCAAACTGGAAAAAAAAAAATCTTTGAAGGACATCCTTGGAGCCATTTAGAGACTCTGAATATAGACTATATATTGGTTTATAACATTGTGCCAACATGACTTTTCTTGGGCAGGATATTTTGGTTTTGTAGAATGTTCTTCTTGTTCTCAAGAGATACATGCTGAAGTTTCTAGGAATAAAATGTCATGATTTACTTTTGAATAGTTTTGGAAAGAAGTATGTGTGGTGGGGTGTGTGTGTGTGTGTGTGTGTAGATAGGTAATAAAGATATAGAGGAGAGACCACACTTTAAATAAATAAAGGAAACTTCTTTAAACTGGGAGATGATCTGTTAGAATCATGCATATATCAGACTCATACCAAGTGTATTGAAAAAACAACTCAAAGGCTATTCACCAACAATTACAATGAACAGCCGGGTTGGGAGACAGGAATTCAGCAAATTACTCTCAGAATTCAAGCAGGGGTTGAACAGCAAGTCCTGAGGGCCACGTGGACCCCAACTGTGACTTGAATGAGACAACTCTCAAATAATAGTTTCTTTGCCTCTTCATTTACATTTTTTAAGAGCAAAACCACTGCACATGACTCAGTGTGAGACTAGCTGTTTGCTCTGAAGCTGGACTCCCCATTTCCTCATGAGTGAGTAAGGTGGGACTCACTTTCCTCCAGTGATGAAGAAAGAATAAGGGGAAATCCATAGGATTTCTGCTCTTCTCAGCACAAATCCTTTCACTCCCCATCCCACTTTTATTTTAACCAAAGCAGCCCAGAATGACCTGGTTCGTCCTCTCCCTGTTCCATGGCAGAGCCTGGGGTGGTTCAGGACAGTGCTGGGGTAGGAGATCAAGAACTTGCAAACCTTCTAGGTCCCTTTATCCATTCCTGATGCTCTCCTGGCTCCACTGATACAAAGTATCAATATCATACCTTTCCAAGCACTAATATGATATAACCACCCATACCAAAACAATGTGCAGGCTTTGAAAGTGTGAAATGTTAGTAAACTCAGTTCAGTTCAGTTCAGTCGCTCAGTCGTGTCCGACTCACCGCGACCCCATGAATCACAGCACGCCAGGCCTCCCTGTCCATCACCAACTCCCGGAGTACACTCAAACTCATGTCCACAGAGTCGGTGATGCCATCCAGCCATCTCATTCTCGGTCATCCCCTTCTCCTCCCGCCCCCAACCTTTCCCAGCATCAGAGTCTTTTCCAGTGAGTCAACTCGTCGCATGAGGTGGCCAAAGTATTGCAGCTTCAGCTTTAGCATCAGTCCCTCCAATGAACATCCAGGATTGATCTCCTCTAGAATGGACTGGTTGGATCTCCTTGCAGTATAAGGGACTCTCAAGAGTCTTCTCCAACACCACAGTTCAAAAGCATCGATTCTTCGGCGATCAGCTTTCTTCACAGTCCAACTCTCACATCCATACATGACCACGGGAAAAACCATTGCCTTGACTAGACGGACCTTGGTTGGCAAAGTAATGTCTCTGCTTTTTAAAATACTATCAAGGTTGGTCATAACTTTCCTTCCAAGGAGCAAGCGTCTTTTAATTTCATGGCTGCAATCAGCATCTGCAGTGATTTTGGAGCCCCCCAAAATAAAGTCTGACACTGCTTCCACTGTTTTTCCATCTATTTCCCATGAAGTGATGGGACCAGATGCCATGATCTTTGTTTTCTGAATGTTGAGCTTCAAGCCAACCTTTTCACTCTCCTCTTTCACTTTCATCAAGAGGCTGTTGAGTTCCTCTTCACTTTCTGCAATAAGGATAGTGTCATCTGCATATCTGAGGTTATTGATATTTCTCCCAGCAATCTTGATTCCAGCTTGTGCTTCTTCCAGCCCAGCGTTCCTCATGATGTACTCTGCATATAAGTTAAATAAGCAAGGTGACAATATACAACCTTGACGTACTCCTTTTCCTATTTGGAACCAGTCTGTTGTTCCATGTCCAGTTCTAACTATTGCTTCCTGACCTGCATACAGGTTTCTCAAGAGGCAGGTCAGGTGGTCTGGAATTCCCATCTCTTTCAGAATGTTCCACAGTTTATTGTGATCCACACAGTCAAAGGCTTTGGCATAGTCAATGAAGCAGAAATAGATGTTTTTCTGGAACTCTCTTGCTTTCTCCATGATCCAGCGGATGTTGGCAATTTGATCTCTGGTGCCTCTGCCTTTTCTAAAACCTGCTTGAACATCTGGGAGTTCATGGTTTACATACTGCTGAAGCCTGGCTTGGAGAATTTTGAGCATGACTTTGCTAGCGTGTGAGATGAGTGCAATTGTGCGGTAGTTTGAGCATTCTTTGGCATTGCCTTTCTTTGGGATTGGAATGAAGACTGACCTCTTCCAGTCCTGTGGCCACTGCTGAGTTTTCCAAATCTGCTGGCATATTGAGTGCAGCACTTTCACAGCATCATCTTTCAGGATTTGAAATAGCTCAATTGGAATTCCATCACCACCACTAGCTTTGTTTGTAGTGATACTTTCTAAGGCCCACTTGACTTCACATTCCAAGATGTCTGGCTCTAGGTCAGTGATCACGTTATCGTGACTATCTTGGTCATGAAGATCTTTTTTGTACAGTTCTTCTGTGTATTCCTGCCACCTCTTCTTAATATCTTCTGCTTCTGTTAGGTCCATACCATTTCTGTCCTTTATCGAGCCCATCTTTGCATGAAATGTTCCCTTGGAATCTCTAATTTTCTTGAAGAGGTCTCTTGTTTTTCCTATTCTGTTGTTTTCCTCTATTTCTTTGCATTGATCACTGAGGAAGTCTTTCTTATCTCTCCTTGCTATTCTTTGGAACTCTGCATTCAGATGCTTATATCTTTCCTTTTCTCCTTTGCTTTTCGCCTCTCTTCTTTTCACAGCTATTTGTAAGGCCTCCTCAGACAGCCATTTCGCTCTTTTGCATTTCTTTTCCATGGGAAGACTTCTTTCATTTTAGAGATGTTGGAGAGCTGAGCAGTCAACAGCTTGGACACTGGAGCCAAGTAGCAATGGGTTCAATTTCAGCTCTACCAAGGACTAGCTGTAATCCCTGGTGCGTTTTGTGAGCCTTGTGTACTTTTGTTTCCTCAAATGTAAGTTCAGGATGGTGGTAACAGTTCTCACCTCAGGGCTGCTCAGCAGACTCGCACTCACTATGTGATCTTGGCAAGTCATTTCCTCTCTCTGTGCCGTGCTGTTCTCCTCTACAAACTGGGAGAAACTATCAACGAACATGTCTCAGAGGGCTCCTAAGAAGACTAAATGAGCTAATGTATGAGCTGGAGCTTGGATTGTGTCCCCGATAATACATGTTGAAGTCCTAAGCCCTAGTACCTCAGAGAGCGACCTTCTTTGCAAACAGGGTCATTGCAGATGTAATTAGTCAAGATGAGGTCCTTAGGGTGGGCCCTAATCTGTGATGACTGATGTCCTTAGAAAAGGGGGAAGTTAGACACAGATATACGCAGGGAGAATGGCATGTGAAGATAAAGGTAGAAATCAGGACAATGCTTCTATTACAAGTTAAGGAGCACCGAAGATCAACAAGCCTGCAGAAGCTTTGGGTAGGCAAGGAACTGACTCTCAAAACCACAAGGAGGAATCAGGCTTGCCAACACCTTGATCCTGGACTTCTAGTTGCCAGAACTGTGAGAAAACAAATCCCTTTGGCTGAATCTGCCCAGTCAGTGGTGCTTTGTCACAGCAGCCCGAGGAAACTGATGCAGTAAGTAAAGCTCTTAGAATGGGGTTGAAAGTAGTAGTACTGGAAAGGGCATCACATGATTCACTAGAGCGAACCCGTGCAGAGTAGAGTTAGTGGTCGGTGGCTGTCAATCATTACTTTTAGACCAAAAGACTCAGAGGCTCTGAATGACAAAGGCCCTTATCACAGGCTTCTAGGGATGGGTGGACTTCATACATACAGGGAAGACGCGGGCTCCTTTTAGAGCAGACGCTTGTTTTACTTCAGTGCAGTTAGGGTGAAGCTGGGTCAGGGTCAGCGTGCAGCTCTGCTCACTGTTGAATGAGAAACGCTCAACCTCCGAGGCCACTGCAAGCAAGAGAAAAGCCGCAGCCCCCCAGGGCGGGAGATGGTGGCGTTTAGGGGTGTGCACAGATACTGGCCCCAGGTAACAGTAACAGCAAACCTCAAAGGCTGCTGAGCCACCCACTGCCCCCAAAAGACACGAGGGTGCACCCCAGTGCCCAATGGGAAGGCGGGCCTCAGAGGCCCCTTCACCCACTCCTTGCTGGTGTCCAGGTTGGCCTTGAGTCTCCTCCATTTTGATGTTAAGACTGAAACAGCTGTCCTTTCCTGAGTACCTGAAAGCGTCTGGAAGTCCTGAAAGCTGTTCTGTTTATTTTAGAAGGAGCAGTGTGCCCGAGGTGTTCTGTTGGTCCTCGTAACACAGACAGCTGCTTCTCCCCCGAGCCCCTACATAGAAAGGGCAGTTCTGTGAAAGTCGACCCTGGTGTTTTCGGCACATTTGTTCTCAGCGGGCTTGCTGATAGCATATGAACCCCTCCTGGGTCATGGAGGGTGGGGTCCCTCTGGGAGAGAGCAGGACAGCCTCTTCTATCCAACCCCGTTGGCATTGACCTGACCATGTCCACCCTAGCTCACTGTTTGGGAATAGCAAGGAGGCGATGAATATGTGTCCTTCTGGACTTTAGCTGAGGAAGGGAGGTGGAGTCAAACGTAGGTTATTTTGTTACAGGAAGCTCCTTTTGATCAAAGGCATTTCACCCATTATATTTGGGTAAAACATTTCTCAGAAGGGCTCTGGGTGAGCACAGGTGTCTGTGTGACGAGTCCTTAGCTTTGCAAGGTCCAGAATGAACCTAGTGTTCAATTCTGCACAGTCCAATACAGGAACCACCAGCACGTGGCCACTGAGCATTTGAAATGTCAGAACTGAGAGGTGTTCTGAGTGTAAAATACACACCAGCCTTTCAAAGACTTAGTACAGAAAAAGAATGTGAAAGCTCCCTTTCACAATGTTTTATTGATTACATGGTAAAATAATATGTTGGATATGTGGATTAAATATTAAAGTATTATTAAAATTAATTTCACCCATTTCTTCTTATCTTTCAAAAATATTCTGGCAGTCACCTTAAAATTATGTCTATGACTTAATCTTTGTGGCTCAAATTATATTTCTAGCACACAGTGCTTGTCCAAATCATTGCACAAGTGTTTCTTCTTCAAGGTTACTTGGGTGTTTTTTTTTGTATGTGTTATATGTCTTCCTAGTAAAAGTTTAATCCTGCCTTTTAAAAACTGATAATGGACACCTTATTTAGATCATTTAATCTTTCCTTTATTGCTCAATGTTTGGTTCAGATGACTACCAAATACTAAAATATATATTTGAATCTCTCTTTGCCTCTTGTCATATATTTTATTTCTAGGTCTTAAATTTTTCTATTTCTTCATCTTTAAACCAGAATGTTGCAAGTAATATTATCCCAAAGTCTCCTTCTGTTTTATGATTCTGCTTTGAAATTTGAGACTTAAAAGGAGGAGGAAAATCTAGATTACTCTTGGAGAGTCTTGACATTTGAGGTGTGATGCAGTTTTCTGAAGATAAAATCACTTTTCCAATCCTCTTCCTGCTGAGACAGAAGCCTGGCATCACAGTCTGCAGATACGCCAAGGCTGAACAATGGGAGGGGCGATGCTGCCTCCTACTGGGCTAGACAGCAGCTGCAAGTCTACGGGGGTGTCCGGGCAGTGCTGGCTGTGCTGGTCACACCCAGAGCCAGACCAACAGCTCAGAGACAGACAGACCCAACAACGGTCCTCTTGTGCTTGCTGAGTCTGCCCCATACCTTTTTCAAGGCTCTCACATTTGATGCAAACACAGCTGATGGCTCCCTTCTGGTTATAGCACCCACTCTAAGTGTCCCTGTGGTCTGGACTGGTGAAACTGGCAGAATATGGAAGCAGGAGTCACCCCCTCATGGTCCCAGCCCTAAGCAGGCCAGTGGGAAGGTGCCCGACAGCCCAGGAGAAGCCAGATGTTGGTCCAAACTGGGTTTCTACCCATTTTGAGCAGGAGTCCTAACCCATAGGGTCGACAGACCAGCTCTTCAGAAGATGAACTGACTTTCTGAGTAAATCCAATGATGGATCAGTAATGTAGATAGAAGGGCTACTGTACCCTCTTCTCTGTGTGGTATATTTAAGAGAAAGGGGATCTGAGGGACACAGGAAGCCATGTGTGCCAAACATATCAAGAAGCCTCGATGATGACCTTGTCCATTTCTGTTAGTCCCATGGCCAGGCTCTCCCACCCCATTATCTCCTTGTTCTCCCCAAATCATCACTGCTTTCTGCCTTCTGTGCCTTTTCACTTCTCTCTTTGTCTTCCTAACACAAACACACTGTGCAAACACATGCATGCACACTCTACGAGCACACACACTCCCCACTCCTTGGTAGCAAAGAACACAGATGAATATGCTTACCCATGTAACTTCAAGTAAGACAGGTCTAGCTAGTATATACATAGAATTGGACACGACTTATTGACTAAACCACTAGAAACATAGAATATATATAGCATATACATAATATGTGGGCTTCCCTGGTAGCTCAGCTGGTAAAGAATCTGCCTGCAATGAAGGAGACCCTGGTTTGATTCCTGGATCAGGAAGATACCCCGGAGAAGGGGTAGGCTACCCACTACAGTATTCTTGGGCTTCCCTGGTGGCTCAGACAGTAAAGAATCTGCCTGCAATGCAGGAGACCTGGGTTTGATCCCTGGGGTAGGAAGATCCCCTGGAGGAGGGCATGGCAACCCACTTCAGTGTTCTTGGCTAGAGAATCTCCCTGGACAGAGGAGCCTGGTGGGCTACAGTCCATGGGGTCTCAGAGTCAGACATGACCGAGCAACTGAGCACTTAATTTAATCATGCAGCACAATCCCTTTTACCATATTCACAGAGATTAGGATATGAACGTCTTTGAGGGACCACTATTCTGCCCATGGTACACACATCAAACTGCCCAGTTGCCCAGGCCTGCCAGATTACGGAGGGATGCCCAAGTGTGGCTGCTTTGTAGGAGCCTCACACCTGCCGCAGGAAGGAAGACCAGAGTATGAATCCCAACTCATCCAGAGGCCCTGTAAGGATTCCTCCCTCCACGTTCATGGAACTGCTCAGACGTGTCAAAGTATGAAAACAGCACCGTTAGCTGTGCATTAAATACTTTTACTGAACGTAGCAATAGCTATGTAAAATAGGAGGCGCTGCTTAAAAATAGCAGCATATTTTTGAGGTGTGTTTGTTCATGACAAAAGCTTCTTCCGTCCCAGGGTTTCCTTCTCCTTGTGTTCATTTGCTAGGGCTGCGATAACAAAATCCCACAGACTGGGAAGCTTAGACAGAACGTTTTATTTTCTTGCAGTTCTGGAGTCTGGGAGTCCAAGATTAAGCTGTCAACAGGATCGGTTACTTCTGAGGCCTCTTTCCATGGCTTGTAGATGGCAGTCTTCTCTGTAAGCTCTCACATGGCCATCCCTCTGTGTACACACCACTGGTGTCTCTTCCTCTTCTTATAAGGACACCAATCATATAGGATTAGAACCCCACCCATAAGGCCTTGTTTAAATTTAACACCCTCTCTGCCCAAATTCCCACCATCAATTCCTCTTAATGGCCTTTTTCAGGAGATTCATGTTTTATTTGAGTTGAGATATTGGTAAACTCAGGGAAGGCTGTCACAATAAGAGCAAGGTTTTATTAATCTGATTAATGAATATAGTGCACATTTTCTCTTTTAAAAATTAGAATGCTCTAAAATACTTGTAGTAATAAAATAAAGGGCTTCCCTGGTGGCTCAGCGGTAACGAATCTGCCTGACAATGCAGGAGACGTAGGAGACGTGGGTTTGATCCCTGGGTCAGGAAGATCCTCTGGAGGAGGAAATGGCAACCCACTCGGTATTCATGCCTGGGAAATCCCATGGAGGAGCCTGGTGGGCTACAATCCATGGGGTCACAAAGAGTTGAACATGACTTAGCGACTAAACAAGTGAAATAAAAATATAACAATGATATTAATATGTGAATCATATTAAATATATCAGTTATCTTCAGTGGCATCTAACAGATATATGCCTTACATTTCACAGTATCTGATTTAGTTCTCTTAACAGCCTCTTGAGACACGTTTATGGTACCGATGAAGGAGCTGAAGCCCTGAGAGATCGTGGGGCTCGTTCCAAGTCGCACAACTGGAGCGCGGGACTTGAGAGGCTGCGCTCCCGGCGATCCGTACTGGTGCTGCACCTTATCCCTCTGACTGTTTTTACTTCTCATCCATCTGATTCTCCCAGCAACGCAGAGGGTTAGGCATCCCGAGTGTACCCTCTTTTCAGACGAAGAAACTGAGGCACAGGTTGTGAAATTTGCTGCCCAAGGTCGCAGACAAGAACTAGGGGGTCAAAGTGGGACATGGAGGCAAAACTGATTCACTCCCAAACCTGAATCACTGTTTCCAGCGTGCTGTCAGCACCCGGAAGGGCTGCTCCTCAGTTACCATAGCATTCTAGTTGCAGGCGAGTTGACAAGAGGGTGTATTGGTTAACAGAATGCCCGAGACCAGATCCCTGAGCTACAAGACAGATGCAGAGCTCTAGAGCAGATCTCCAAATTCTGTATCCCTCCTGCTCAAAATGGGGTCCAAGAATCAGCAGCAGCACCATCGCCTTGGGAACCGCAGACACCACGACCCGCCTTAGAGCCTCTGAATCAGAAGCTGCCTTTTAACAAGATCCCCGGGTGAGCCTTGTGCACATAAAAAAGCACTCTAAAAACGATACCGTATATTATAGGACCAAGGCTATGATGATTTAAACTTCTCACCCTCCATCCTTTATCTTTCTTTAGCTGCTGTTAAAATGGAACAGTGAAAACTAGTTTTGTTCAGGCTGTGTAGCTGCGCAAACAGTTCTCAAATTCATTGTGTTTTAGATTCACTAGGGATGTTTGTCAGAAACACACATTGCTGGGCTCCTATCCACAGATCCTGACTCGGAAGCTCTGCGGCCGGGCCCAGGAATCTGTGTGTTTGCAAGGACCACATCCCCACCTCCGCACTCAGTGATGCTGGCTGTCCATGGGGCATGTTTGGGGGAATCATATTTTTTAAAGTGCTATTTTGTGATTGTGGCTGAGATTTTTAAATACAAATTCCAGAAGCAGGAAAAGGTTAAAAGATAGGAGTGGAGTGTCAGATTATAGAAGCCTGAGAAGACAGTTGTTGTTCAGTTGCTAAGTTGTGTCCGACTCTTTTGCAACTCCATGGATGAGAGCCCACCAGGCTCCTCTGTCCATGAGATTTCCCAGGCAAGAATACTGGAAGTTGCCACTTCATTCTCCAGGGAATCTTCCCGACCCAAGGCTCGAACCAGGTCTCCTGTACTGGCAGGCAGATTCTTTACCACTGAACCACCAGAGAAGCCCATTAGAAGAGGGAATGAGATAGAATCTGCCTTTCCCCTGCATACTGACGGGCTTTGTTGAAGCTGCTGATCATTGGCCCTTGACACCAATCACCACTTCAGGGTCAACTGTGGCCAAAGCACTTTACCTTATGCTTTCCTGCTAGTTCCCATATAAAACATAGAAAGTTTTATGATGAAAAGAGTATTTTTAATTTGCTCAACCCATCAGATTGTGTCAGTGTCTTCCTGGCCTACTTGAATCAGGACGTGCAGTTAGTGGTACTATCTTCAGCTATGCTATATAGGAGAAAAGTCAATTTTATTTGAAAAAAAAAAAAAAAAGGTACATCCTGAGTCAGAAACTTGGTGGATTGATCCAAAGTCAAACGCCTTTTGTATTTAATTTACAAACTGTGAATTGTTTCTTTTTCAGAGACTGATTTAAATTTTAGGGCAGCAAACGCTCTTGAGGCTTAGAAAAGTTGGTGGACACACACAAGGCCATGTAACCCATTCATCATAGAAACAGACCTTCAAGAAATGTTTGGAAAGTTCTTTCTGTTTCATCCTGCCTTGCAATTGTTTTTTCCTCTTTAAAGTCTTATTATTTTCTTATTAGTATTTAAATAGTATTAAGAAACAAATTATGGCTTAAAAACATTTACTCCCAGATGCAAATCTAATTTTCTGGGAGGTCAGCATGAGGGCATAATGATGAAGGCAAGCTGCCCTTCAGACCCAAGAGTTTCTATCTGCTCAAGTTTATTTCTACTTTTCTGCATGTTGCTTTCAGATACC
The DNA here is from genome assembly GCF_049115385.1 of Moschus berezovskii. NCBI lineage: Eukaryota > Metazoa > Chordata > Mammalia > Artiodactyla > Moschidae > Moschus > Moschus berezovskii. Next base: position 77,563,956 of record NC_142464.1, on the reverse strand, counting down.
ACCTCACACCTCCTGACTTTTTCGCAATGTATACAACACGCTTTTCTCTCCTTCAGGCTGGAACTGGTGGCTGCTTTTGTTTGCCCTTTTGTCTGGAGCAGCGTTCCATCCATGATTTATCTTCTTGATGTCAGCGTTGTTTCCTATTTTCCTAACAAACAGGAGGCCAAGTGTGGGAAGTACTTGGATTATGGCTGTATTGCCCTCCAGAGGCACCACTGCACACAGGGTAACTATATAGCATTAACAGTGTCATTCTGTCCTTTATAGAAATCAGTGTGTCTTTTGTAGATTAGATACAAACTGTTTCTCTGCTTCACTTTTCCTGAACTAACAGATTCCCAGAATGCTTTAAGGATAGAGAGTGTGCTGTGTGTTTGTTAAAGCTCAGCAGTAGATTTCGAGGAAAATTAAGACCCCCCAGAACACAAAAAATGGAACAGCATTTTCCATTTCTCTATAAGAGAATATATGGATTTCTTGTCATATGGATATCAATGCCATCATTATTTTTAAAACTATTCACAATTTATTACAGTATCAGTGCTATTACTTTCTACTCCCTTATTTCATTATGACTTCAGATATAGTCTAGAAAGGACAAACAATGAGAAGCATCATTGTTTCCACCATTTGGTCTTTTACTTGGAATTTATGTATTTTCTTTCCTATTGGGGTACACTTTTTTTTGGCTGTGCTGTACAGCATGTGGGATCTTAATTCCCTGACCAAGGATGGAACCCGTGCCCCTGCAGTAGCAGTGCAGAATCTTAACCACTGGACCACTAGGGAAGCCGCGAGGTACAAAATTTAAGTGAACATCAAATATATATATACACACTCATGTAATTATGATTCAGATCTAGATGTAAAAATCTACAGCACTCCTGAAAGTTCCCGCATGCTCTTGCCTGTGCATACCTGGCCCTCTGCTGGAGTTCACCACTAATGTGATTTTTGCCACCGTTCATAGCTTTGCCTCTTCATGGACCTCACATCAATGGAATTGAACGCTATTTCTCTTTTGTGTCTGGTTTCTTCTGTTCTGCGTGACTGTGAGACTCATTTACATTGTTGCTTGCAGCAGTAGGTTTTTCTTTTTAAAACTGAGGATGGGGAAAGCTAAGAACTAAGGACTGTTGGGAATAGCATTTCATAGATTTATTATCCTCAACTATCTTCAAAATACCCATTCTTGTTTGATAATTTTGGATACATTCATCTTTACTGACTTTGTTGAATTTTATTTTATTTTTTTGCAATGGATGATTTAGTAAATTTTGTTTTAGATACAATCCAAATAATAGGGTGTGACTAGGGATGGAGCTTTCCTGGTGGCTCAGTGGTGAAGAATCTATCTACCAAAGCAGGAGATGCAGGTTTGATCAGGAAGATCCCTTGGAGAAGGAAATGGCAACCCACGCCAGTATTCTTGCCTGGAGAATGCCTATAGACAGAGGAGCCTGGCAGGCTACAGTCCTTGAGGTTGGGAAGAGTCAGACATGATTTAGTGACTAAACAACAATTGTGTTCTTTATGTGACTGTATCAGAATGGATCTGTTCTCCAATTGAATGGACATGTGGGTTGTGTTCAATATTGGGTCATTATAAATAAAGCTGCTAAGAACATACTGGCATTTATATTTTAGTTGGCACCAGTACTCTTTTCTCCTCGTTGTATACCTAAGCGGAGAATTGTTGGCTTCTAAGGCAGAGGGGGAGATGGTTAGATGGCATTACCAACTCAATGGACATGAATTCAAACAAACCCCAGGAGACAGCGGAGGACAGAGGAGCCTGGGGTGCTCTGTCCATGAGATTGCAAAGAGTGGGACACAACTTAGCAACTGAATGACAACAAAAAACAAGTGTAGGTCTATGTTTAACTTCAGTGGTTACTACCAAACAGCTTTCTGATATTAAGAAAACAAATTTATGGTTATCAAAGGGGAAGGCAGGGAGGATAAATTAGGTTGAGATTTCATCACTAACATGTAAGATTTCCAATTGCTCAATAGCCTTACCAGTGTTGGTATCTCGGTCTTTAATTTTAGCCATTCCAGGGGTATGTAGTGGTAACTCATTGTGGTTTTTAGTTTTTTCTTTTCCATTATAGTTTATTACAAGATAATGAATATAGTTCCCTGTGCTATATAGTAGGACCTTGCTGTTTATCTATTTTATGTATAGTAATTTGTATCTGCTAATTCCAAATTCCTAACTTATCCTCCTTGCCTTCCCCTTTGATAATCAGAAACTTGTTTTCTAAATCCGTGAGTCTGTTTCTGTTTGGTAAATAAATTCATTTGCATCAGTTTTTTAGTTTCCACATACAAATGATACTTGTCTTTCTCTTTCTGATCGTGTGGTTTTAGTTTGCGTTTCCTTGGTGAATAATAACATTGACCAACTAATTTATTTTATTTGATTGATTGATTTTTGGATTTTAGTTGCTTTGATGGGCTTTCTCTATTTGCAGGGAGGGGGGCTATTCTTTGTTGCAGTGCTTGGGCTTCTCATTGCGGGGGCTTCTCTTGTTGCAGCGCATGGGCTCTAGAGCTTTCGGGCTCACGGTTGTGGTGCAGGGGCTTAGTAACCCTGAAAATGAAAGTGAAGGTTGCTCAGTTTACCCAACTCTTTGTGACCCCATGGACTATATAGTTCATGAAATTCTCCAGGCCAGAATAATGGAGTAGGTAGCCTTTCCCTCCTCCAGGGGATCTTCCCAACCCAAGAATCGAATCCAGGTCTCCCACACTGCAGGTGGACTCTTTACCAACTGAGCTATGAGGGAAGCCCTAGTAGCCCTGAGGCATGTGGAATCTTCCCAGACCAGGGACTGAACCTGTGTCTCCTGCATTGGCAGGTGAATTCTTACCCACTGCACCACCAGGGAAGTTCTGACATTGACCAACTTTTCATAAGCTTATAGGCCAATTGGATACATTGTTTTGAGACATGCCTTTCTTTTGCTATTTTTTATTTTGGATTGACTCTCTTTTTCTTGCTGATTTGGAGACGTTCTTTATATATTCTTGATATGGGTCCTTCATTGTATTATGCATTACAAATATTTTCTTCCATTCTATGGCTTGCCTGTTTTCTATCTTGATAGTGAAAAACAGAAGTTCTTTATTTTATTGAGACTCAAATTCTCAAACAAATTTTTAAGACTTTTATGGTTGGTGCTTTTTTGTGTATCATTGAAGAAATCTTTGCCTAGCATTAAGTCTAGGAAATAATCTGCTATGTGTCTTCTAGAAGCTTTGCCATTGTACCTTTCACATTATATCAGTGATATGTTTCAAATTAGCTTTTAAGTATGACAAGGAAGTGGGGGCTCCCTTGGTGGTTTAGTGCTAAAGGATCCACATGTTAATCCCTACCAATGTAGGAGACACAGGTTAGATCCTTGAGTTGGAAAGAACCCCTGGAGAAGGAAATGGCAACCCACTCCAGTATTTTTACCTGGGAAATCCCATAGACAGAGGAGCCTGGCTGGCTACAGTCCATGGGGTTGCAAAGAGCTGGACACGACTGAGCAACTAAACAGGTGATAAGGTGGGGGTAGTGGTAAAGAACCCACCTGCCAATGCAGGAGACACATGGATTGCATCCCTGGGTTGGGAAAATACCCTGGAGGAGGCCATGACAACCCACTCCAGTATTCATGCCAGGGAAATCCCATGAATATAGGAGCCCAGCAGGCTACAGTCCATGAGGTTTCAAAGAGTTGGACATGACTGAGAACGCACTCAAGAGCAACTAAACAACATCAAAGCAAATGAGGAATTGTGGAAGTTTATCTGCCTCCTTCCCCTGTTTTGAATATCCAATTGCTCCAGTACTATTTATTGGAAAGGTCAGCCTTTCTCACTGCAGTGTGATGGCACTTCTGCTGTAAATCAAGTGACAGCGATATATAAGTCCATTTCTGGAGGAGGGAGTTCCATTTTTAGTATATTCACTGCAACTATTGTAGTGTATGTGGCATTGGGTTGAGTATTAGAAACCCTTGCCTTCAGGGATATTTTTCCCAAGGGGTCTGGGAGACGTAGGAGCAGAGAACACTGCTCTGTTTGCTGCCACATCCTAACTTCCTCCTGGCTTTTTATGCCTCTTCCTATACAGCTAGCTAGTGATCACCTTCCTTCTTCAGTCACTGCCGATTATATCAGTGATTATATCACTGCTGACCCAGTCCTGCTTAGCTACTGGATGACCTTCGAACAAGCAGATTCTCCCTCTTGGGAAAAAAATTTTTTTATTGGAGTATAGTTGCTTTACAATGTTGTGTTAGTTTCTACTGTACAGCAAAGTGAATCAGCTGTGTGTTTACATTTATCTCCTCTGTTTTGGATTTCCTTCTCATTTAGGTCACCACAGAGCACTGACTCTAGTTCCCTGTGATACATAGCAGGTTCTCATCGGTTATGTTTTATATATAACATCAATAGTGTACATATGTCAATTCAAACTCGTAATTCATTCTCTCAGGAGAATCTTCACCTGAGAAGATTTACAGAAACTGCTAATTTGCATTGGAAGATCACATGGAATGAGTGTTGCAGTTAAATAAAGGGATGCCACAAACTAGTTAAATATACCAAGTTAAACTTAAGGGATTCCCTGGTGGCTCAGACAGTAAAGCGTCTGCCCACAACGCCAGAGACCAGGGTTCAATCCCTGGGTCGGGAAAATCCCCTGGAGAACGAAATGGCAACCCACTCCAGTACTCTTGCCTGGGAAATCCCATGGACAGAGGAATCTGGTGGGCTGCAGTCCATGGGGGCACAAAGAGTCGGACACGACTGAGTGACTTCACTTTCACTTTCAAACTTAAGGAAGAAGGTATCATTGAGAATGCTAGCCAGCGGAGAGAGTGTGAGAAGAAAAAGAACGGCTGAGAAGCACAAAGAGGATGGAGATGAAAGACCAGAGGGGAGCACTGCAGGCACAGCAAGACTGCTTGAAAGAGCTCTCGGGAGACTCTTAGGAATCCATCTGCCAACAGTTGTTTGAAAAAGAGCAGGAGAGATGAACAGAGGGGCGTCTGGGCAATCAAACACACTCCTTCACCCAGAGGCAATGCAGAGTGCTCTTTATAATTTTTTTTTTAAAGTCACATAAAATATATTTTAACAATTTTCTCCTTAGGCCTCCAAGTAACTTTGAAGTTTGTTTTACACAAGCTCTCACAGAGGCTGCGGGTGATCAGCTGCAGTCCAGGGAGAGCCCCTGTTCAACTTAACAACCCTCCTCCAACCCAGGACACTGGAGCCAAACTGGAGCTGCTTTCCTGGGTGAGCCTTGGGTCTAACACCTTCAACTTCCTGAAGGCTGTGTATCTTTGTAAGAAGTCCTACTTTTGTTTTTTTGGAGGCTAATTATTTTACAATATTATATTGGTTGGTTTTGCCATACATTGACATGAATCCGCCCCAGGTGTCCATGAGTTCCCCTTCCTGAACCCCCCTCCCACCTCCCTCCTCCAATGCAGGAGACACATGGATTTTTATCCTCCCTCTGGGTCTCCCCGCACACCGGCCCCGAGCATCCTGTATCATGCATCGACCCTGAACTGGCGATTCGTTTCACATATGACAACATGCATATTTCAATGCCATTCTCCCAAATCATCCCACCCTCACCCTCTCCCACAGAGTCCCAAAGACTCTTCTATACATCTGTGTCTCTTTTGCTGTCTCGTATACAGGGTTATCATTTGCCTCTTTCTAAATTCCATATATATGCGTTAGTATACTATATTGGTGTTTTTCTTTCTGGCTTACTTCACTCTGTATAATAGGCTCCAGTTTCATCCATCTCATTAGAACTGATTCAAATGCATTCTTTTTAATGGCTGAGTAATACTCCGTTGTGTATATGTACCAAAGCTTTCTTATCCATTTGTCTGCAGATGTACATCTAGATTGCTTCCATGTCCTGGCTGTTATAAACAGTGCTGCAATGAACATTGGAGTACATGTGTCTCTTTCAATTCTGGTTTCCTCGGTGTGTATGCCCAGGAGTGCGATTGCTGGATCATATGGCAGTTCTATTTTGAGTTTTTTGAGGAATCTCCACGCTGTTCTCCATAGTGGCTGTACTAGTTTGCATTCCCACCAACAGTGTAAGAGGGTTCCCTGCTCTCCACACCCTCTCCAGCATTTATTGCTTGTAGACTTTTGGATAGAAGCCATTCTGACTGGTGTGAAATGGTATCTCATTGTGGTTTTGATTTGCATTTCTCTGATTATGAGGGATGTTGAGCATTTTTTCATGTGTTTGTTAGCCATCTTTATGTCTTCTTTGGAGAAATGTCTGTTTAGTTCTTTGGCCCATTTTTTGATTGGGTCATTTATTTTTCTGGAATTGAGCTGCAGGAGCTGCTTGTATATTTTGGAGATTAATCCTTTATCAGTTGCTTCATTTGCTATTATTGTCTCCCATTCTGAAGGCTGTCTTTTCACCTTGCTTATAGTTTCCTTTGCTGTGCAGAAGCTCTTGATTTTAATTAGGTCCCATTTGTTTATTTTTGCTTTTATTTCCAATATTCTGGGAGGTGGGTCTTAGAGGATCCTGCTGTGATTTATGTCGGAGAGTGTTTTGCCTACGTTCTCCTCTAGGAGTTTTGTAGAATCTGGTCTTACATTTAGCTCTCTAATCCATTTTGAGTTTATTTTTGTGTATGGTGTTAGGAAGTGTTCTAGTCTCGTTCTTTTACAAGTGGCTGACCAGTTTTCCCAGCACCACTTGTTAAAGAGACTGTCTTTTCTCCATTTTATATTCTTGCCTCCTTTGTCAAAGATAAGGTGTCCATAGGTGCGTGGATTTATCTCTGGGCTTTCTATTTTGTTCCATTGATCTATATTTCTGTCTTTATGCCAGTACAACACTGTCTTGATGACTGTGGCTTTGTAGTAGAGCCTGAAGTCCAGCAAGTTAATTCCCCCAGTTCCATTCTTCTTCCTCAAGACTGCTTTGGCTATTCGAGGTTTTTTGTATTTCCATACAAATTGTGAGATTATTTGTTCTAGTTCTGTGAAAAATATCGTTGGTAACTTCATAGGGATTGCATTGAATGTATAAATTACTTTGGGTAGTATACTCATTTTCACAATATTGATTCTTCCTATCCACGAACACAGTATATTTCTCCATCTATTAGTGTCCTCTTTGATTACTTTCACTAGTGTTTTATAGTTTTCTATGTACAAGTCTTTTGTTTCCTTAGGTAGATATATTCCTAAGTATTTAATTCTTTTCGTTGCAATAGTGAATGGAATAGTTTCCTTAATTTCTCTATTTTCTCATTATTAGTGTATAGGAATGCAAGGGATTTCTGTGTGTTGATTTTATATCCTGCAACTTCACTGTATTCATTGATTAGCTCTAGTAGTTTTCTGGTAGAGTCTTTAGGGTTTTCTGTGTAGAGGATCATGTCATCAGCGAACAGTGAAAGTTTTACTTCTTCTTTTCCAATTGGGATTCATTTTATGTCTTTTTCTGCTCTGATTGCTGTAGCCAAAACTTCCAGAACTATGTTGAATAGTAGTGGTGAGAGTGGGCACCCTTGTCTTGTTCCTGATTTTAGGGGAAATGCTTTCAGTTTTTCACCATTGAGGATAACGTTTGCTGTGGGTTTATCATATATAGCTTTTATTATGTTGAGGTATGTCCCTTCTATTCCCACTTTCTGGAGAGTTTTTATCATAAATGGATGTTGTATTTTGTCAAAGGCTTTCTCTGCATCTATTGAGATAATCATATGATTTTTATTTTTCAGTTTGTTAATGTGGTGTATTACGTTGATTGATTTGCGGATATTGAAGAATCCTTGCATTCCTGGGATAAAGCCCACTTGGTCATGGTGTATGATCTTCTTAATGTGTTGTTGGATTCTGATTGCTAGAATTTTGTTAAGGATTTTTGCATCTATGTTCATCAGTGATATTGGCCTGTAGTTTTCTATTTTTGTAGGATCTTTACCAGGTTTTGGTATTAGGGTGATGGTGGCCTCATAGAATAAGTTTGGAAGTTTCCCTTTCTCAGCAATTTTCTGAAAGAGTTTGAGTAGAATAGGTGTTAGCTCTTCTCTAAATTTTTGGTAGAATTCAGCTGTGAAGCCGTCTGGACCTGGGCTTTTGTTTGCTGGAAGATTTCTGATTACAGCCTCTAGTTCCATGCTTGTGATGGGTCTGTTCAGATTTTCTATTTCTTCCTGGTTCAGTTTTGGCAAGGTGTACTTTTCTAGGAATTTGTCCATTTCTTCCAGGTTATTCATTTTATTTCCATATAATTGCTGATAGTATTCTCTAATAATACTTTGTATTTCTGTGTTGTCGGTTGTGATCTCTCCATTTTCATTTCTAATTTTATTGATTTGGTTCTTCTCCCTTTGTTTCTTGATGTGTCTGGCTAGTGGTTTGTCAATTTTATTTACCTTCTCAAAGAACCAGCTTTTGGCTTTGTTGATTTTTGCTATGGTCTCTTTTGTTTCTTTTGCATTTATCTCTGCCCTAATTTTTACAATTTCTTTCCTTCTACTGACCCTGAGGTTCTTCATTTCTTCCTTTCCTAGTTGCTTTAGATGGAGAGTTAGGTTATTTAGTTGACTTTTTTCTTGTTTCTTGAGGTGTTCCTGTATTGCTATGAACTTCCCCCTTAGCACTGCTTTTACAGTGTCCCAGAGGTTTTGGGTTGTTGTGTTTTCATTTTCATTCATTTCTATGCATATTTTGATTTCTCTTTTGATTTCTTCTATGATTTGTTCATTATTCAGCAGCGTGTTGTTCAGCCTCCATATGTTGGCATTTTTAATAGTTTTTCTCCCATAATTGAGATCTAATCTTACTGCATTGTGGTCAGAAAAGATGCTTGGAATGATTTCAATTTTTTTGAATTTACCAAGGCTAGATTTATGGCCCAGGATGTGATCTATCCTGGAAAAGGTTCTGTGTGCGCTTGAGAAAAAGGTGAAATTCATTGTTTTGGGGTGAAATGTCCTATAGAGATCTATTAGGTCTAACTGGTCTATTGTATCATTTAAAGTTTGTGTTTCCTTGTTAATTTTCTATTTAGTTGATTTATCCATAGATGTAAGTGGGGTATTAAAATCTCCCACTATTATTGCATTGTTGTTAATTTCCCCTTTCATACTTGTTAGTAATTGTCTTACATATTGCAGTGCTCCTATGTTGGGTGCATAAATATTTATAATTGTTAGAATTGTTATATCTTCTTCTTGGATTGATCCTTTGATCATTATGTAGTTTCCTTCTTTGTCTCTTTTCACAGCCTTTATTTTAAAATCTATTTTATCTGATATGAGTATTGCTACTCCTGCTTTCTTTTGGTCTCTATTTGCATGGAATATCTTTTTCCTGCCCTTCACTTTTAGTCTGTGTGTGTCCCTTGTTTTGAGGTGGGTGTCTTGTAGACAACATATATGGGGGTCTTGTTTTTGTATCCATTCAGCCAGCCTTTGTCTTTTGGTTGGGGCATTCAACCCATTTACGTTTAAGGTAATTATTGATAAGTACGATCCCGTAGCCATTTTCTTTATTGCTTCGGGTTTGAGTTTATACACCCTTTCTGTGTTTCCTGTCTAGAGAAGATCCTTTAGCATTTGTTGGAGAGCTGGTTTGGTGATGCTGAATTCTCTCAGCTTTTGCTTGTCTGTAAAGCTTTTGATTTCTCCTTCATATTTGAATGAGATCCTTGCTGGGTACAGTAATCTGGGCTGTAGGTTATTTTCTTTCATCACTTTAAGTATGTCTTGCCATTCCCTCCTGGCCTGAAGAGTTTCTGTTGAAAGATCAGCTGTTATCCTTATGGGAATGCCCTTGTGTGTTATTTGCTGCTTTTCCCTTGCTGCTTTTAATATTTTTTCTTTGTGTTTGATCTTTGTTAATTTGATTAATATGTGTCTTGGAGTATTTCGCCTTGGGTTTATCCTGTTGGGGACTCTCTGGGTTTCTTGGACTTGGTGATTATTTCTTTCCCCATTTTATGGAGGTTTTCAACTATTATCTCCTCAAGTATTCTCTCATGGTCTTTCTTTTTGTCTTCTTCTTCTGGGACTCCTATGATTCGAATGTTGGAGCGTTTAACATTGTCCCAGAGGTCTCTAATATTGTCCTCATTTCTTTTAATTCTTTTTTCTTTTTTCCTCTCTGTTTCATTTATTTCTACAATTCTATCTTCTAGCTTGCTTATCCTGTCTTCTGCCTCTGTTATTCTACTGTTTGTTCCCTCCAGAGTGTTTCTGATCTCATCTATTGCATTATTCATTGTATATTGACTCTTTTTTATTTCCTCTAAGTCCTTATTAAACCTTTCTTCCATCTTCTCAATCCTTTTCTCCAGGTTATTTATCTGTAACTCCATTTTGCTTTCAAGATTTTGAATCATTTTCATCACCAAAATTTGAAATTCTTTATCAGGTAGATTCCCTATATCTTCCTCTTTTGTTTGTGTTGGTGGGCATTTATCTTGTTCCTTTACTTGCTGGGTATTTCTCTGCCTCTTCATCTTGCTTATATTGCTTTGCTTGGGGTGGCCTTTCCCTCTTCTGGCAGTTTGTGGAGTTCTCTTTATTATGTAGTTTCCTCGCTGTGTGTGGGGTTGGACAGGTGACTTGTCAAGGTTCCCTGGTTAGGGAAGCTTGTGTTGGTGTTCTGGTGGGTGGAGCTGGATTTGTTCTCTCTGGAGTGCAATGAAGTGTCCAGTAATGAGTTATGAGATGTCAGTGTGTTTGGAGTGACTTTGGGCAGCCTGTATATTGAAGCTCAGGGCTATTTTCCTGTGTTTCTGGAGAATTTGCGTGGTATGTCTTGCTCTGGAACTTGTTGACCCTTGGGTGGTGCTTGGTTTTAGTGTAGGTATGGAGATGTTTGGTGAGCTCCTATCGATTAATGTTCCCTGGAGTCAGGAGTTCTCTGGTGTTCTCAGGATTTGGGCTTAAGCCTCTTGCCTCTGGTTTTTGGTCTTATTCTTGGAGTAGCCTCTAGACTACTCTATCTGTCAGTTCCAAGGTGGTTCCCTCTGTTTTAGCTTCTGTTTGCTGGTCTCTTCAGTGTCTAATTTCCGCCCTGATACTAGGGGGTGGGTGGACACTTTTTAAGGCTCAGTTGTTCAGTCCTGTTCTGGGAAGGGAGGAACACTGCAGACAAATATCTCTGGCGTCTGTGGGGAGTGCTCACAGCGTCTCGGCCACACTGGGTTTGCCCCCACTCACAGCGCATGTGCTGTCCCAGTCTACACTGCACAGCCTCTAGGCTGCTCTGGCGGGAACTGTCTGAGGCTGTCGCTGGGTTGTATGCACTTCCCAGGTCTGAGCGGCTCAAGTTCAGGTTCTCGGGTACTCCACAAAGGCGCAGACTTAGTTGGGCCTGCGTTTTGTGCCTTCCCCGGTCTGAGCAGCTCAGGTGACCAGGTGTTTGGCGAGCGCAGTCGCTGCGACTTATCGCCTCCCCAGTCCCTGCCACTCGGTTTTCTGGGTGTACAACCAGTGCACCTTCTCAGGCAGATATCGACCAGCCTGAGCCCAAGAAGTCTTGATTAGCAACGAAGCCTACCTGCAGTTTGGTATCGGATGCCTTTCTGGGGCCGTGGTTGCCCCCTCCGGCTCTGGCTGACCTCCCTGCCTGTCTCGGTGGGGGATGGGGGGTGAGCCGACCACAGCCGGCTCGCTCTGCTCAGCCCTTTGTTCTGTGAGCGGGGCTGGCGGAGTCTTAGGTTAGAGCTTTCCGCCTTTTCGCGGGGAAGCTATCCAAGTCTGCTTTGCTATCCCCAGTTCTCTCAGATTGCCCTCATGGCATTCAAGCCCAGTCCTCTCTCTAAGCAGTTCACCCGGCTCCTCCCTGCTCAGTCCCCGCTTTCTAATGGCATATGCAGGCCTCTGCACTGCTTCTCCACTAGGAGTTACCGTTTGGCGAGTAATCTGTGGGTTTTAATTATTTCTTTCTTTTTCCTCCCAGTTATGTGGCCCTCTGAGGCTCCAAGGCTCACCACAGATTCGCCAGTGAGAGTGTTTCCTGGTGTTTGGAAACTTCTCTCTTTTTAAAGCCTCCCTTCCCGGGATGGAGCTCTGTCCTTACTTCTTTTGTCTCTCTTTTTATCTTTTATGTTTTTTCCTACCTCCTTTTAAAGACAATGGGCTGCTTTTCTGGGTGCCTGATGTCCTCTGCCAGCATTCAGAAGTTGTTCTGTGGACTTTACTCAGCGTTCAAATGTTCTTTTGATGAATTTGTGGGGGAGAGAGTGGTCTCGCTGTCTTATTCCTCCACCATCTTGTTCCTTCTCCCCAGAAGTCCTACTTTTATTCAAGCTAGTCTGGGTATTTTTTTTGTTTTGTTTTATGCTGGAGAAGACTCATGAGAGTCCCTTGGACTGCAAGGAGATCCAACCAGTCCATTCTAAAGGAGATCAATCCTGGGTGTTCATTGGAAGGACTGATGCTAAAGCTGAAACTCCAATACTTTGGCCACCTCATGCGACTCATGGAAAACCAGAGTCTGGTGCTAGGAGGGATTGGGGGTGGGAGGAGACAGGGACAACAGAGAATGAGATGGCTGGATGGCATCACCGACTCTGATGGACATGAGTTTGAGTGAACTCCGGGAGTTGGTGATGGACAGGGAGGCCTGGCGTGCTGTGATTCATGAGGTCAAAAGAGTCGGACACGACTGAGCGACTGAACTGAACTGAATAGCTAATTGATGGGTTCCCCGGTAGCTCAGAGGTAAAGACTCTGCCTGTAATGTGGGAAACACAGGAGACATGGGTTTGATCCACATTTTTCAAAGTGTGGTCTGTGGAGACCCAAGGGGGTCCTGGAGACTTTTTTCCCACTGTGTTATTATTTGGACTGATAGTTCAAAACAATGCTGGGCAAAATTTCTGACAATGTTGCAAAAATTAATGCAGTAGAACCAACCTGTACTCTTAGCACTTTACACTTATTACCTAATTTACCATCATCAGTCAGTCAGTTCAGTCCCTCAATCGTGTCCGACTCTTTGCAACCCCGTGAACTGCAGCACGCCAGGCCTCCCTGTCCATCACCAACTCCCAGAGTTTACCCAAACTATGTCCATTGAGTTGGTGATGCCATCCAACTATCTCATCCTCTGTCATCCCCTTCTTCTGCCCTCAATCTTTACCAGCATCAGGGTCTTTTCAAATGAGTCAGCTCTCCACATCAGGTGGCCAAAGTATTGGAGTTTCAGCTTCAACATCAGACCTTCCAGTGAACACCCAGGACTGATCTCCTCAGAATGGACTGGTTGGATCTCCTTGCAGTCCAAGGGACTCTCAAGAGTCTTCTCCAACACCACAGTTCAAAAGCATCAATTCTTCGGTGCTCAGCTTTCTTTAAAGTCCAACTCTCACATCATGTATACATACATGCAATTTACCATCATACATTGTAGGAAAAAGAATTACCAGTTTCTCTTAAGAATGTCCTTGATGTAAAAACTATATTGTCTCAGCTCTTGAGTAAATAACTTTTTGACATTTGGAGTTAGGAAATGAGAAGTATGCATAAAAAGCACTTTTGCTGTATAAAGATAAGTAAAGACTTCCCTGGTAGCTCAGCTGGTAATATATAATGATTGTCTTTAGGAAAAGCCTTGTGAGTTTGTTTGAGCTGCAAGTTGAGATAGCCACTTTCTTTTGAATAAGTCTTTTTTTTTGGATAAACTATTTTTTATAAGAATGATTGACATTGTGGTTATTTAGATTTGAATGTTCAGGAGACATTTTCTAGAAAATAAATGAAATAAGACGGTAATTTCAAGAAAAACAACTAACAGCATCTGTTGCCATTTATAAAATTTGAATTTTCAAGTGAAAATTAGAATTTGACAGCTTTCCAATACTTGAAGACTTTGAGATAAGATCACACACATACACATGAACAGAAATCTTTTGGATATTGACACATTTCATCTTACAGATAATTTTTATATTCCATAAAAATGATATTATATATCAAATGAAATGTGTCAACATCTGAAAGGTCTACATAATTCAGTGAACCAATACCTTTTAAGTGACCAAATGTGTGCTGTTGTACAAACGTGCATGGGAAAAGATCCATTCAAACTATAAAATGGACCAGAGGATTTTAACATAACAGAATGTGGAGAATTCATTCATCTGATTTAATCCATACTGAAGTTAACCTTGGAGAAACTACCACTTGTCACGTTCTGATGTGGTATCAAGGAAGAATATCCACAATTATCTCAAAAACATCTCCCTTTTCCAACCATACATTTGTATGAAGATGGGTTTTCTTTACCTACGTAAACTAAAACAACGTAATGCAGCATACTGACTAGCAAGCAGATATGAGAATCCAGCTGTCTTTTATTAAGTACGACATAAAACAGATATGCAAAAATGTCAAGCAATGGTGCTTTTCTCACTAATTTGTTTTGGAAAATAAAGTTCTTTGAACATCTTTATTAAAGTATAACTGAAATATAATAAACTACCCATGTTTTCAAGCGAACAGTTTGATAAGTTTTGAGGTATGAGCACATCTGTTGACACAATCACCCCGATCAAGATAATGAATATTTCCACTACTCTCAAAAATTTCCTTTTAAATTTCTACCTCCCTCCCTGACTTGCCTCCCTCATTTCCAGACAACCACTCATCTTCTTTCTGTCATTCAGCTTTACTGTGCATTCTCTAGAATTTTATATAAATGGGTTCATAGAGTATGTGCACTTTTTTCTCTGCCCTGATATTCACCTGTGTTTTTGCATGTGTCAAAAGCTCGTTCATTTTCATTGTTGTATTGTGTATTCTTCCATTGTATGGATATAACATAATTTGTTTTTTGATTCATGATTTGTTTTTTGCTATGGTCTGAGCGTGTATGTCCCCCTGAAATTTATATGTTGAAAAAGTAAAGCCTAAGGTGATGGTATTAGGAGGTGGGGTCTTAGGGAAGTGATTAGGTCGTGAGGACAGAGCCCTCATGAATAGAATTAGTGTCCATAAAAGAGGCCCAGAGATGGGACTTCCATAGTGGTCCAGGGGCTAAGACTCCATGCTCCCAATGCAGTGGGTCCGGGTTTGATCCCTGGTCAGGGAACTAGATCCCATATGCGCAACTAAAGATTCTAAGTGCAACTAAGACCCGATGTAACCAAATAAATAAAAATATTAAAAGAGGCCTAGAGAGCTTGATTGGCTTCTCTGGTACTTGAGTGTACAACAGGAAGTCTGCAGCTCAGAAGACAGCCCTTGCCCGACCTGGCTGGCACCCAGATCTGAGACTTGCAGCCTCCAGAACTGTGAGAAATAGATTTCTGTGTTTATAAGCTACTCAGTTTGTTGCATTTTGTTCTAGTGGCCTGAACGGATAAAGGCACTGGTTAATGGGCATTTGGATTGTTTCAGGTTTTGGTTATTATAAATTTGCTGTGAACAATAGCATATACATCTTTGTATGGACATATTCTTTCATTTCTCTTTGGTAAATACCTAGGAGAGAGAAGACCGGGTCATATGCTAGGGATACATTTCATATTTTCAGAAACTTATCAAAGAGGTTTCCAAAGTACTTGCACCATTTTACACTCCCCCGCTCAGGGCATGAGAGTTCATATTGCTCCACATCCTCACCAACACTTAGGATGGCTGTTCAATTTTTGCCGTTCTCACAGGTGGAAATCAGCGTCTTGGTGGTGGTTTAGTCACTGTCATGTCCAACTCTTTGCGACCCTTTGGACTGTAGCCCACCAGGCTCCTCTGTCCCTGGGATTTCCCAGGCAAGAATAGTGGAGTGGGTTCCCATTTGCTTCTCCAGGGGGCATCTTCCTGACCCAGATAAACTGTGTCTCCTGCATTAGCAGGCAGATTCTTTGCCACTGAGCCAGCAGGGAAGCCCTATTGACATCTTATTGTCATTTAACTGAATGGTTAAGAATGTTGAGCATTATTTCATGCATTTTAGCATATTTTCATGCATTTATTTGCCTTCTATAACTTCTTTGAAATATCTGTTCAAATATTTTGTCCATTTTGATTGGGATGCTTTTCTCATTATTGAGTTTTGAGAGTTTTTTAGAAATTCTTTTTCAAATTCTTTTCTATTATGGTTTATTACAGGATTTTGAATATAGTTCCCTGTGCTATACAATAGAACCTTGTTTACTCATTCCATACATGATAGTTTTCATCTGCTAATCTCAAACTCTTAATCTAACCCTCTCCTGAGTTTTGAGTTTTAAACCCTTAAAATTCACTGGTGAAGCTATCTGGTCTTGAATTTTTGTTGATGAAAGTTTTTTGTTGATTGATTCAGTCTTCCTACTAGTTACAGTTTCATTCAGGTTTCCTGTTTACACTTTGAGTCAGTTTTGGTAGCTTGTAAGAACTTGTCCATTTCATCTAGCTCATCAAATGTGTTGGCATGCAATTGTTTAGACTATTTGCTTGCAATCATTTTTATTTTTGTTACGTTAGGTTTATTTTGCTTTTTTTTCCCTAATTCTTTCAGGTGGAAAGTTATGTTAGAAATTTGAGGGTTTTTTGTTTTTGTTTTTTTTAAGTACAAGTGTTTGCAGCTACAAATTTCCCTGTTTTTGCTGCATCCCATAAGTCTTGGTGTGTTGTGTTTTAGTTTTCATTCATCTCAGAGTGTTTTCTAATTTATCCTGTGTTTTCTTCTTTTTTTAAGAGTCACAGTTATAGAGAATAGATTTGTGCTTGCCAAGGCAGGGAGAGGGGAGGAAGGATTGGGAATCTGAGATCAGCATTCTTTTATATATAGAATGAATAAGCAACAAGATCCTATTGTATAGCATAGAGAACTATATTCAATATCCTGTGACAAACCATAATGGAAAAGAATATGAAAAGAATACATATATATAAGTGTGTGTATATATGTGTGTACATGTATATGTGTGTATATATATATATATATATATATATATATAGTTGAGTCATTTTGCTGTACAAATTAACATCCTAAAACAACTATTCTTCAGTAAATTAAAAAAATGAAAATAAAATACTGGATAGAGAAAATAAAGTGTGTTTTTTAATTTCCGCCAGTTAGTGAATAGTCCATTTTTCCTTCTGTTATTGATTACTAATTTCATTCCATTGTGATTGGAGAAGATACTTTTCTTTGACATGTCTTTTGAAATTTATTGAGACTTTTTTGTGGTGCAACGTATGGTCTATCCTAGAGAACATGCAAGAGAGGTATGCAGTGTCAAGGGAACCTGTAATGGAAGTTTGACCTGGGCAGAGAAGTCAGGGAAGGTTTCCCTGTAAAAGTGCCAATTACACCAAGAGCTGAGAGATGGTGCAGCGTTAACTTGGAGAAACCGGGAAGAAGCAGGAGTCAACAACAGGCTGGCCTCACTTCTGCATAGGGCATATGAGAGGCTGATTTGCATTTTTGTTCTCTTCCTCCTTCCCCTCTGTTTCTTCTCATCCTATTCCCTTTCCTATTTCTCCTCCCTCTCTCTTTTCCCTCTCCCCCTCTTTTTGCCTTTATTTTTTGGGGGATAAACGTTGAAGTTTTTCTCAATATTGTTTGATGAACAGTCACTGGAAATTTTGTGTATAGGATGTTTGTAAGTCATTGTAAAATTCTAATGGAGAAGGTTTGTGCTAACTTTCTGTGAATTGATCAATTTTAGGGAGAGGTCAAAGTTTTAGGGTTTGGGTGGTGTTTGGATTATTGTTGGGATGGAAGGCTGAAGGGATGGCAGCAGGATGCCAGTTGACTTTAGATATGTTTGGTTTAGGTTTGCTAGACATCAAAGTGAACTAGTCAGTGTGAGTTGGATATAAGTTGGATATGTGAGTCTGAAATGCAAGTTGGTACTTACAAGTTTGAGAGTCATTAGTATGTAAATGGAGGCTTCCGAGGTGATGCTAGTGCTAAAGAATCCACCTGCCAAGGAGGAGATGTGGTTGCATTCCTGGGTCAGGAAGATCCCCCGGAGAAGGAAATGGCAACCTATTCCAGTACTCTTGCTGGATAATCCCATGGACAGAGGAACCTGGTGGGCTGCAGCCCATGGGGTTGCAAAAAGTCAGACACGACTGAACGACTCAACATGCACATGCACACATACTAGAGAATGATGATGCTAGAAGAGAACTTAGGAACTGTATCCTCCAGTGATTTTCAAGAAGCATTCTAACAAAACCTGTGGAGCTGCCTCCTCAAGATAGGATTGGATAGGCTCACATAGCTAATTTGGGTATGTTTTAGGACTTTAGTTCTTTTTCATATTGATATTTTTAAAACATTTGTTTAAATTTTTGTAGAGAAGAAACTGAGCCATGTTCTCTGAGTGCGAAGATAGAAGACTGATGCTCATTATCAACCTTTTCTCTTTTCTACCAGGCATGCCAGCACTGACCCTGCCAGCTTTGATTGCCTGCCTCATAGGTATAAAATATGTCCATTATCATGCCCTTTATTATGGACCTCACTTCTTTACTTCAAATATTCCTTCTAACATAACATATTGATCTTCTTTAGAAAAATTCTAATAGATACATATTTCTTGTTAGCACAAAAAATAGCAGTGGCATAAATGAAATAGTACTCTATTTCCCACCCACAGAAAAATCTTGCTGGTATAGCAGCTTTGCTCTGCAGGATTCCTGGGAGCCCAGACTCCTTCTTGCTTGTTGACCCACCAACTATGTGGTGTAGCTCTCATCTGCAAGTTTCAAGACAACCCACCCCCATGTTTGTTGTACTCCAGCTAGTGGGAATGGGGAAAGAGGAGGAAGCAGGTGTGTCCTTTCCCTTTAAGGGCAGGACCTAGTGTTACCCACATCACTTTATTCTTATCCTTTGACCAGTACTTGGCCAGTCACAAGGGTGCCTAGGGCAGATAACCTTTAGTCAGACTAGCCTTATACTTGGCTAAAAAAAAATCACTGTAGGAGACAGGAAGGTGCATACCTGCATAAAACCAGCAGTCTCTGCTTCAATTGTATTCTTATCCTATGATGTGTTATGCTTCTGGTTCTTCCTTAGAGGTTGGCACTTGGGCAAGTGGCTGGCCTGCATCTTATTTGGCATCCACCCATGGGATAGGCACAGGATGAGGAGGAGGTATAGAGGGATGATCCTATAATAAATTTTCAACATGTGCAGCAGGATCTCCTTCAATTGTTTCATATATTTGACTTCTGGATAAGATACTATTTGGATAAAGTGTTACCTAACTGTGATAGTTAACTTATCTGTCATCTCTTTTGAGCCATGGGGGGTACCCCATAGTTTGATCAAATATTATTCTGATTATGTCTGTGAAAGTGTTTTGGGGTGAGATTACCATTGGACTTGGTAGACTGAGTAAAGCAGATTGCCCTCCCTGATATGGGTGGGCCTCATCCAACCAGTTGAAGGTGTGAATAGAACAAGAGGGTTGACCTTCCATGAATAAGGCAGAACTTTCCCTGCTTGACTGCCTTGAACAGGGACATAATCTTTTCCTACGTTCCAACTTGTACTGAAGTACTGTCTCTTCTTGGGGTATGAGTCTGCTGACTTTCAGACGAACTTACACCACCAGAATCTTCAGATCTCCAGCTTGATGACTGAAGATCTTGGGACTTCTCAGCCTCCACAATTGCATGAATCAATTCCTCACAATAAACTTCTCTATCTCTCTCTCTATGTATCTCTACTTTTATCTTTTCCTCTATCTCTATCTCCTATCAGTTCTGTTTGTCTGGAGAATCCTGACTAATACACAACTTTCAAAAAGACTAGAAGACACTGATTTAGTCCCTATATGTAACAGATGGAGAAATTGAAGCCCAGAACCATTTAGTGGCTCCCATAAATTAGACAGCCACAAATCCAGGATTAGATCTAATCTTATACAAACCAGTCTAATTTTCTCTTTATAGAGTGTTTTCTTGTCTTTCAGGTCACATTGCTGTTGAAAATACACTATATTTTACTAAAAGGCATATTCATGTACTGCTTCTAAAGCACAGTTGACCTTAGGTTTCCTATTATTTGAATAATCTCCATAGAAACTGTAAAATAAAAATTCACTTTTCATATGAAGGTTTTTCCTAGGCTATAATGATGGGAAGATGTGGAAAACAAGCATATTTTGCAATTTTAATGGTCTGCCTTGGAACAGAACATCCTCTATAATCTTTCTGGTAACTGAATTGGTGATTGAATTCCGCAAAGAAATGCCAGTATCACCAAAGTAAAAACACAAGTGTTAGAGCAGAGAAACACTATAAGCACTCAGCATTCAGCAGACTAGAATCCAATTTTACTTTCAAAGCTCAAAAATAAACTAACTCTCTATGGCAATGTTTATATAAGTAGGCCTGTGTCTCATTCTCCCTTGTGTGTGGGTGGAAATAAAAAATAAACTCTCCGGAACAGACACCAGGAAGAATCATAATTTCTGTGCATACTATGACAATATTTTCTGTACCAAAAATTAGGTCATGTCAGCAATGACTTTTCAGAAAGAGTTAATAGGAACCGTCCATTGGATTGTAGAGAAACCAAGGGAGTTCCAGAAAAAATCTGCTTCAGCTTTATTGACTATGCTAAAGCCTTTGACTGTGTGGATCACAACAAGCTGAGGAAAATTCTTAAAGTGATGGAAATACCAGACCACCTTACCTGCCTCCTGAGAAACCTGTATGCAGGTCAAGAAGCAACAGTTAGAACTGGACATGGAAGAACTGACTGGCTCAAAATCGGGAAAGGAGTATATCAAGGCTGCATATTATCATCCTGCTTATTTAACTTATATGCAGAGTACATCATGTAAAATGACAGGCTGGATGATTCCCAAGCTGAAATCAAGGTTGCTGGGAGAAATATCAATTACCTCTGATATGCAAATGATACCACTCTAATGGCAGAAAGTGAAGAGGAACTAAAGAGCCTATTGATGAGGGTGAAAGAGGAGAGTGAAAAAGCTGGCTTAAAACTCAACATTCAAAAAACTAAGATCATGGCATCCGGTCTCATTACTTCATGGCAAATAGATGGGAGAAAAGTGGAAAGAGTGACAGATTTTATTTTCTTGGGCTCCAAAATCACTGCAGATGGTGACTGCAGCCATGAAATTAAAAGATGCTTGCTCCATGGAAGGAAAGTTATGACAAACCTGTATATTAGACAGTGTATTAAAAACCAAAGACATCACTTGGCCAGTGAAGGTCTATATATTCAAAACTATGGTTTTTCCAATAGTCATGTACAGATGTGAGAGTTGGACCATAAAGAAGGCTGAGTGACAAAGAACTGATGCTTTTGAATTGTGGTGATGGAGAAGACTCTTGAGAGTCCCTTGGACAGCAAGGAGATCAAACCAGTCAATCCTAAAGGAAATCAACCCTGAATATTCATTGGAAGGACTGATGCTGAAGCTCAATCTCCAATACTGTGGCCACCTGATGTGAAGAACCCACTCATTGGAAAAGACCCTGATGCTGGGAAAGACTGAGGACAGGAGGAGAAGGGGCCGACAGAGGATGAGATGGCTGTATGGCCTGACACAATGAGTAAGAGTTTGAGCGAACTCCAGGAGATAGTGAAGGACAGGATAGTTTGGCATTCTGCAGTCCATGAGGCCGCAAAGAGTCAGACAGGCCTGAGCAACTGAACAATAGCAACAGCAGCAATAGGAACTAGAGCTAATGATCGAGGTGTTATGAGAATTTGTGCCAATATTATGTTTCTACATAGGGAAAAACCAGGTATGATTCATGTGAGCTAAAAGTTCATTTAAAGTGCACAATTCAGTGGTTTTTAGTAATTCACAGTGCTGTGTAGCCATCACCACTATCTGATTCCAGAACATCTTCATCACCCTGCAAAGAAGCCCCTTACTTATCAGCAGACACTCTCCAGTTTTCATTCTCTCTAGTTCCTAGCAACCACTTATCTGTTTATACGGATTTGCCTATTCTGGGCATTTTGAAGAAATCGAATCTTGTAATATGCGGCCTTCTGATTCTGGCTTCTTTCACTTAGCATAATATTTTCAAGGTTTGTTAAAAAAAAAATAAGGTTTGTTTAAACTGTAGCATCTATCAGAATTTCTTTCCATTTTATGGCCAAGTAATACTTCATTTCAAAGGAGAAAAGGAAAGATATAAGCATCTGAACGCAGAGTTCCCAAGAATAACAAGGAGAGATAAGAAAGCCTTCCTCAGCGATCAATGCAAAGAAATAGAGGAAAACAACAGAATGGGAAAGCCAAGAGATCTCTTCAAGAAAATTAGAGATATCAAGGGAACATTTCACGCAAAGATGGGCTCGATAAAGGACAGAAATGACATGGACCTAACAGAAGCAGACAATATTAAGAAGAGGTGGCGAGAATACACAGAAGAACTGTACAAAAAAGATCTTCATGACCAAGATAATCACAATGGTGCAATCACTTACCTAGAGCCAGACATCTTGGAATGTGAATTCAAGTGGACTTTAGGAAGCATCACTATGAACAAAGCTAGTGGAGGTGATGGAATTCCAGTTGAGCTATTTCAAATCCTGAAAGATGATGCTGTGAAAGTGCTGTAATCATTATGCCAGCAAATTTGGAAAACTCAGCAGTGGCCACAGGACTGGAAAAGGTCAGTTTTCATTCTAATCCCTAAGAAAGGCAATGCCAAAGAATGCTCAAACTACTCCACAATGGCACTCATCTCACACACTAGTAGAGGCATGCTCAAAATTCTCCAAGCCAGGCTTCAGCAATATGTGAACCGTGAACTTCCAGATGTTCAAGCTGGTTTTAGAAAAAGCAGAGGCACCAGAGAGCAAATTGCCAACATCCGCTGGATCATGGAGAAAGCAAGAGAGTTCCAGAAAAACATCTATTTCTGCTTCATTGACTATGCCAAAGCCTTTGACTGTGTGGATCACAATAAACTGTGGAAAATTCTGAAAGAGATGGGAATACTAAACCACCTGACCTGCCTCTTGAGAAATCTGTATGCAGGTCAGGAAGCAGCAGTTAGAACTGGACATGGAACAACAGACTGGTTCCAAATAGGAAAAGGAGTACATCAAGGCTGTATATTGTCACCCCACTTATTTAACTTACATGCAGAGTACATCATGAGGAACGCTGGGCTGGAAGAAGCACAAGCTGGAATCAAGATTGCCGGGAGAAATATCAATAACCTCAGATAGCAGATGACACCACCCTTATGGCAGAAAGTGAAGAGGAACTCAAAAGCCTCTTGATTAAAGTGAAAGAGGAGAGTGAACAAGTTGGCTTGAAGCTCAACATTCAGAAAACAAGGATCATGGCATCTGGTCCCATCACTTCATGGGAAATAGATGGGGAAACAGTGGAAACAGTGTCAGACTTTATTTTTTTGGGCTCCAAAATCACTGCGGATGCTGATGCAGCCATGAAATTAAAAGACGCTTACTCCTTGGAAGGAAAGTTATGACCAACCTAGACAGCATATTAAAAAGCAGAGACATTACTTTGCCAACCAAGGTCCGTCTAGTCAAGGCTATAGTTTTTCCCGTGGTCATGTATGGATGTGAGAGTTGGACTGTGAAGAAAGCTGATCGCCGAAGAAGTGATGCTTTTGAAATGTGGCGCTGGAGAAGACTCTTGAGAGTCCCTTGGACTGAACGGAGATCCAACCAGTCCATCCTAAAGGAGATCAGTCCTGAGTGTTCATTGACAAGACTGATGTTGAAGCTGAAACTCCAATACTTTGGCCACCTCATGCAAAGAATTGACTCACTGGAAAAGACTCTGATGCTGGGAGGGATTGGGGGCAGGAGGAGAAGGGGACGACAGAGAATGAGATGGTTGGATGGCATCACTGACTCGATGGACATGAGTTCGAGTCAACTCTGGGAGTTGGTGATGGACAGGGAGGCCTGGCGTGCTGTGATTCATGGGGTCGCAAAGAGTCAGACACAACTGAGCGACTGAACTGAACTGAATACTTCATTATATGGATATGCCACATTTTATTTATCTAGATTTTATTTATCATGTCCTAGCATTTCTATCGGAGAAGGCAATGGCAAGCCACTCAAGTACTCTTGCCTAGAAAATCCCATGGATGGAGCAGCCTGGTAGGCTGCAGCCCATGGGGTCACTAAGGGTTGGACACGACTGAGCGACTTCACTTTCACACATTGGAGAAGGAAATGGCAACCCACTCCAGTGTTCTTGCCTGGAGAATCCCAGGGATGGGGGAGCCTGATGGGCTTCCGTCTGTGGTGTCATACAGAGTCGGACACGACTGAAGTGACTTAGCAGCAGCAGCAGCAGCATTTCTATATGAATTTTAAAGTCAACTTATTAATTACTACAAACATTCTGTTAGGATTATGATTGTCATTGTTTCAATCTATAGATCAATTTGGGGAGAAATGAGAACTTAATAAAATTAACTCTTCCAATTTATGAATATAGGATTGTTGTTTAGTTCCTCAATCGTGTCTGACTCTTTTGCAACCCTGCGGACCGTAGCTTGTCATGCTCCACTGTCCCTGGGAATTCCCAGGCAAGAATACTGGAGTGGATTGCCATTTTCTTCTCCAGGGGATCGTCCCAACTGAGGGTTCAAACCTAAGTCTTTTGCATTGCAGGTGGGTTCTTTACTGCTGAGCCACCAGGGAAGCCTGAACATGGGATTGCTCTCCAATTATTTCAGTCTCTAATGTCTCAGTTTTCAACATAGAGATAATATGTGTTATTTATTACATTTATCCTTAGGTAGTTTAATATTGTTTGTTATTGTACATAGTATTGTTTTAAAATGTATTTCTAGGTTCTTGTTGCTGGTGTAAATAAATATATTTGATTTTGGTGTATTGACAATGTACCCTACAACATTACTAAATTCACTGAGTCATTTTAACATTTTCTATATATTTATTAGAATTTTGTACATACTCAGTCCTGTTGTCTGTGAATAAAAACAGTTACACCTTTTTCTTTCCAGACTTTTTGCCTTGTATTTTGTTCTGTTACTTTATTGAGCTGGCTAGAATTTCCAGTATAGTGTGAGCGGAGGAACAGGATTAGGTGTCCTTGCTTCATTCCTGATCTTAGGAGGAAAGATTTGATTCTTTCACCATTAAATACCATGTTACATGTAGATTTTTCATACATGTTCTTTATCAAAATGAGATATTCTTTTCTATTTCATTTTGTTGAGAGTTTTAAATTACGGAGTCACACTGAAATTTGTTAAAAGTTTTTTCTACATCTATTGAGATGGTCATGTGGTTTAGCTTTGCTTTTAATGTAGTCAATTAAATTTGATTTTTACATGCATGTTTATGAGGGATACTGATCTTTGGTTTTCCTATAATGCTTTTGTCAGATCTTGGTATCCGGTTCTACAGATCATAGATCAGTAGTGTTTTCATCTCCTCTATTTCCCATGAGTGTACAAGATTGTTATTATTTCCTCCTTAAATGTTAGAAGTCATCAGTAAGGCAGGTTGGAATCTCTGAAACAAAGGTGAGCTGGAGTTTGAGTGTGAAAGATATTTGCTGGTGCTTAACACCTCTATTGGGAGAAGGCAATGGCTCCCCACTCCAGGGTTCTTGCCTGGAGAATCCCAGGGGTGGGGGGGCCTAGTGGGCTGCCGTCTATGGGGTCACACAGAGTCGGACACAACTGAAGCGACTTAGCAGCAGCAGCAACAGCAACACCTCTACTGGGAGAGTGAGAAGTATGGGGTGAAACTAGAAGTTAAACTTCAACAAATACTCTGCGAACTTCAACTGGCAGGCAGGGGTCTTTGGAGCCAGTGCTGCTTGTTAGGATGTTAGGCCAAATATTTTTACCTTTCCTTGAAGGTTGCTTTGAGAAGATCATGACAATTGGTGGGGAGTGCTTTGCAGACAGGTGGGCCCCCTCAGTGCCAGCCAGTCAGTATCTGCATGGTGTCCTCAGCTCTCTGAGATAACCAGTGTCCATGAGCCTTCTGCCTCTTGCTCCTCAGTCCAGCAAGTGCTGGGCTGGTGGTGGGGCTCATGTCCTTTGCTTCCCTCTACTCTGGGATCATAATCCTGCGTTCTTAAAGTCAAAGAAACTCAGTGGCTTGTATTCCTTTATCAGTTTTATTGTTGTTTTCAATAGGAGAGTTGGTTTAAGGCCAATCCTCCAACAGGTTAGGAAGAAAAAAGATCTTAGTTTAGCTTTTGATAACCAGTTTCAAAGACATTTATTTTCATTATCTTTATTAGAGATTTATTTTTAACACTATTTTATCATTTTAAGGTATATTTTTCCTTAGTTGACTACAAAAGCTTAACAAACTTGGAAATTACAAAAGGCAGCTATAAACCTAGATCACCGTTCAGAATGTTGGGTAACGTAGGTCTCTTTTCAGATGTGCACTCCTCCCCCTCCCATCCCTATAATATCCCTTTTCAAAAAGTTGAATTAATCACATACACCAGTTTCATGGCAGCTTTCCTGACAGATCAGCGAAAACAGAAGAGCTTCATGATATCTTCCTGCACAAACCAGTTCTGCTCACAAACCTCAGTGGTGTTTGCATATTTGCATAGTGGGGCTCTGGTGGTCCACTCTGGGAACTCTCAGGATTCTTTATACCTACACATTCTTGCGGGTGGTGTGGGCTGGAAAGTCAAATTTGGGAAAGCTTCTAAGGTACTGTTTTTCAAGAAAGCATTTTTGGGATAAAAATTGGCTTTCTCAAATGAAAGGAAGCAGGAACTGGTATAGAGATGGGAGGAGGTCTTGATGTATTTCATTTTCGTGAAATTTTTGTACACTTACATTTTTGTACAGTGTACAGGGTACATTTTTGTACAATGCTAGGTATACAGAGAGTTGCCCTTGTGGTTCAGATAGTAAAGAATCTGCCTGCAGTGCAGGAGACCTCGGTTCCATCCCTGGGTTGGGAAGATCCCTTGGACAAGGGAATGGCTGCCCACTTCAGTATTCTTGACTGGGAAATCCCATAGACAGAGAACGCTGGCAGGCTACAGTCCATAGGGTTGCAAAGAGTTGGACACAACTGAGCGGTGAACACTTTCACTTCACTTTCAACATTCAGCATAACTGGTACTTTTCCTTTATTAACAGTCATCTCATTTTCAGCCCTACATTTCCCTGTGGAAGGAATCATTGCTTTATTTTGGAACTTTTGAAATAATGGCAGACATTTTGAATGCAGGAGCAGTAGCAATGGAATAAAAAAGAATTATCAGCAAGTGAGATTTCTAGTGTGGGTGTTGAAAACTAATGAAATGCTATATTATTCTGTGTTCTGCCTAAGAGAATTTGTAATATTCTTCTTTAGTTAAATTTGACTCTATTACTTATTATCATTGCAGAAATGTGAAGAATAAAAAGTTCAGAAGCCATTTGTGTTCAAATAGAGTGCAGTTAAAACGTCCCAGGCAAGCATTATAAGCTCATAAACAAGAGAGCTAGCAAGACGAAGAAATTCACGAAGCCAATGCTGTTATCACCTGCCAGATATGAGAAAGGCAACAGAAGATCAAAAAGAGAAGAAAAGTAAAAGAACAGTGTGACCATTAATTAGCAAATGGAAAAAGATAATTAGAGGCCCCACAGAAGCTGAATTACGGAAAATGCTTCTTCAGTTTTAACAAAGAAATTCCAGGCAGTGACAAGCTTTTAAACTTACAGTGAGGATTGATGAATAGAAAAGAACCGGTATTGGAATATTTCAGGGAACAAAGAAAAACGAGTCCAAGCTACAGGATGGAAACAGGCTCCTGGGCTGAGCAATTTCTGCTAAAGGGACAAGATGTCACTGTACTCTCTGCCCTCCTTTGTGCTTCCACAACTGTTTTGATTCTTCCATTTAGGGTGGGTAAATGTTTTTCTGGGAGAGAAAAACATTGCTGGTTTTTTTTTGCTGGTTGTTGGGTCACTGCCATCTGCCATAACCACATCCTCAAAAGATACACAAGCAAACAGATACCTTATAAATTCCCATTTTAAGATGCTTCTAATTGATCTTGCAATGATCTCGATTGAGGTCTAATGATTACTGTTACTATGAGCTCTGAACAAAGACCACAAAGCAAAGGAGAATGTCTTTTGGCCAGAACTGATTAAAGAAACATGAACAAAGCAAACTGTTCCTGACAGTAAAAATAGCTACCATTTCTTACGTGCCTAGCACAGGCAAGTCCTACACAAGTAATGTCTGATTTAATCATCATAACACTCTTACAATGTTTTATAATGATCCTTATTTAGTGGATGAGGAAACTACAGTTCAGAGAGACTGAATAGCTTGCTCAAGACCTCCTAGCTGATAAGTGGCAGAACTGGACTTGGCCGAGCTTCTACTGACACCAAACCCCACGCTCTTACGGGACACAACGTTCCTACTATTTGTGAGTCCCTTTACAACTTTCAGTGCTTTCACATAAGAAATGACAGCTAGAGAAATCTGATGACACATTGAAAAAGTTGCTACGATAAGAGAGAAAACAAAAGAGTGGAAATGAATCTTAAATCAGAGGTTAGATTCCAAAGTCCATGAGAAACACAAAAATAACTTATAGACAAAATTAACTTTGAGTGACTGTAATGGATTAAGCATGCTTTACACTATCTCCCTGATTGCAGCTTTAGACAGAATGTATAAAGCTATCTGAGAATGCTGAAGAGAAAATAACAGCATGCATATGGGGAGAAAAATTAAATCTTGAAGAATGACTGATACAGGGGTAGATTTTATTTTTTACTTTCTAGTTGGTGCAGTAAGACAAGAAAAAGACTTAAAGGCATACAGACTGAAAGGAAAGAAATAAAACTGATTTCATTCACAGATGACAAGACTATCCAAGTGGAAAATTCCAAAGGTGCTACCAAAAGGCTCCTAGGACTAATAAGTCAGTTTAGAATGGTTGCAAGATAGATGATCAATGTCCAAAATCAATTGTATCTCTCTCTACATAGCTTCAGAGAAGGCAATGGCAAGCCACTCCAGTACTATTGCCTAGAAAATCCCATGGATGGAGGAGCCTGGTAGGCTGCAGTCCATGGGGTCGCTAAGGGTCGGACACGACTGAGCGACTTCACTTTCACTTTTCACTTTCACACATTGGAGAAGGAAATGGCAATCCACTCCAGTGTTCTTGCCTGGAGAATCCCAGGGATGGGGGAACCTGGTGGGCTTCCGTCTATGGGGTCACACAGAGTCGGACACGACTGAAGTGACTTAGCAGCAGCAGCAGCAGCTACATAGCTTGAACAACTGGAAAGAGACATTTTTATTTTTTTAGACTCCGCATATAAATGACGTCACATGATGTTGACCCAACAGGTCAACACTGGAACCCAGCTTATGCAGAAGAAAAGGCTCCAATCAGTTTAGGATTCAGAAGGCAGATTTTTTTTTTCCATTAAAGAGGAAAATTTTTTTTCAGTTGATATTCACAGCTGTTCTCTTTGTTTTCTCTTTTGTGAATTTTTAATCTATTACTTAGTAATCTTTCAATATAGTTGGCCTGAGGAACAAATGCCATTTTTGGCAAAGGACACATGTCCCTGATCCTGTGCAAAAATGGATCATTTTTGGCCACTTATTTGGGGAAATAAAAGGTCATAAGATAAATGGGTTATTAAGAAAATGACTAACAGAGAGAACCTTTCAGACTAGTCGTCATTGCTGCAATCTGAAACCTCTCTTTACTCTGATTAAGGCCTCAGAAGAAGGAACGTGGGGCTCCTTCTAGGCTGATGGATGAGTTAGTTAGTGGAGACGTCAAGTGTTCAGTCGTCTACCATATATGTGGGTCTGGGTAGTTGCTGGCCACCATGACAGCTGGCTTCCACTATCAGATGAAGATACACAAAGTAAGATGACGTGAGAACGTTGTCAACTCTGAAAGCTCTTTTCTTGCAAAGGGACACGTTTTGTGACAGGGGATAGCACAGTCCTGAAAGAGAATGGTTGCACTAATTGTTCTGCCGCAGCAGTTTAAAATTTCTCACACATGGAATCGGTCCCCAGCAGAAGCATTCTTTTGGCCAGTGTAGAGATAAAAAACAGTTTCTCGATGTAGCTCAGTCTTTCTGCAGTGTGATCCACTTTCTTGGAATGTGACACTAAAGTTTTTGAGAATATTCTACTCATTTAAGGATAAATGTGATGTGCTATCTTGAAGCTTCATAGAAGTCACTGGGATGGTTTTAGTCTCTCCTTATCCCGAGTGGTCTTGTGCTCAGTGCTTAAACCCACAAGGTCAACAGTTCTTGGTCTTTTACTTGGAAAACCAGAAACCAGCTGTATCTCATCTTGGGCAGCATAACTGACTGAAAGGAAAATTCCAAAGATTCTACAAAAAGGCTCCTAGGCCTAACAAGTCAGTTTAGAATGGTTGCAAGACAGATGATCTATGTGCAAAGTCAAATGTATCTCTCTCCACATAGCTTGAACAACTGAAAGGATACATTTTCACAGATTCTTCTCCAAGTGTTCCTTCCATTTGAAGACGTGGTTCTAATCATCTACATAAGAGCAGAGGTGTTTCTGATGGTCCTGTGTTAGTTTACCTTGTGCTTTGAATTTCACCTGTTCTTTTCAGGGAAAATTTCCTTGGGAGTCATAAGGTAATGTGAAAAAGCAACAGATCTACATTGAAGAGTGAATGTTAAATAGAGAGAAACTGAACTTGATGCAGAGTATATGTTAGAGCCAAGTGAATGATGACTGTAAATGAGGGCATTTTCATGGCTCTCATATAAATTCTAAATCACTGATAAGAATTATTACAAAAGAAGCAGTTGATTGACCTACTTTCATGCTATAAAAATGGAATGAGTATATACAGCAAATTTTTTCTTTCGTATATCATTTTTATTAATTTTTAATGTAATCAGTGGTTATATCTGTACCATATATAAATGTTATTAGTGTCATAACTTGCGTGCACCATACACCTTCTTTTCCAGGATGCATGAGGCAGCCCTGGAACACACATGTGATCGTGTATGTACATATGTGTTAGATTTGCTTCTATCCTCATATGTAGCCATTCTCAAACACCTCAATATTATGAAACTACTCCCTTAATAGATGGAAAAACAGTGGAAACAGTGTCAGACTTTATTTTTTTGGGCTCCAAAATCACTGCAGATGCTGATTGCAGCCAGGAAATTAATAGACGCTTATTCCTTGGAAGGAAAGTTATGATCAACCTTGATAGCATATTAAAAAGCAAAGACATTACTTTGCCAACAAAGGTCCGTCTAGTTAAGGCTATGGTTTTTCCCGTGGTCATGTATGGATGTGAGAGTTGGACTGTGAAGAAAGCTGATTGCCGAAGAATTGATGCTTTTGAATTGTGGTGTTGGAGAAGACTCTTGAGAGTCCCTTATACTGCAAGGAGATCCAACCAGTCCATTCTAAGGGAGATCGATCCTGGGTGTTCATTGGAAGGACTGATGCTAAAGCTGAAACTGCAATACTTTGGCCACCTCATGCGACGAGTTGACTCACTGGAAAAGACTCTGATGCTGGGAAGGGTTGGGGGCAGAAGGAGAAGGGGATGACCGAGAATTAGATGGCTGGATGGCATCACCGACTCTGTGGACATGAGTTTGAGTGAACTCCAGGTGTTGGTGGTGGTCAGGGATGCCTGGCGTGCTGTGATTCATGGGGTCGCAGAGAGTCGGACACGACTGAGCGACTGAACTGAACTGAACTGAACTGAACTCCCTTAACGAAAGATACAGCTGCTGTGAACAGAATAGTATTATTTTAGTTGACTGGTGCTTCTTGGCTAAATTAATTGAATTAGATGTTTAAATAGGTGTAATTTTCGCTCTTCCAGACTAAATTGTCAAATCTGAATCTAATATCTTTCCATAAGTAAAAGTAACTTTTAAAAAATGAAGGAGGAAATGGCCTTTGCTATTTTAGAAATATAGCAATTGTATTTTGATAATCTTGAGCCAAAGAAAATGTATTCTTTTATATGTTCTAAGAGTCTGTTCTTTTCTTTAATTTTTAAATAGGCAGCTCAATTAGTGTAAGACCATCTTAAGGGGGAAAATTAACAAGTAATTGTACATTTAACAAAACAGAAATTCACTTTGGGGAGTATGATAGTTTTAGTTTTTCTGTGACTATGTTTTTTTTGGAAAGCAAGTAGAAAATTGAGAATAATTTCCTTTTACATGTCTCAATTGAACTGAGATTTTTATGAACAGTTAAGGTTGAGAGAGGTGATAAAATATTCTAATGAGATTAAAAAATACATGATGGTTAGATTGTCTATAAAATTTTTCTCTTTCATTTTGTAGACATGTAATTTTCAAATTTGAATAAAAGAAATTATAAAAGATTAAAAATCTTAATTGATATGTACGTTTTAACAGATCAAAAGATTAAAAGCAGTCTAGGTA
This sequence comes from Moschus berezovskii, assembly GCF_049115385.1. Taxonomy (NCBI): domain Eukaryota; kingdom Metazoa; phylum Chordata; class Mammalia; order Artiodactyla; family Moschidae; genus Moschus; species Moschus berezovskii. The sequence goes on along the minus strand of NC_142464.1, from coordinate 77,531,533 downwards.
TTAGAAGAAGAAATTAAGGAAGTAATATAGGTTGTCATTTCTCTGGATTTGTATTATTGAAATGATCATCTTGGAAATTTATTTAGGTTATCTAATACAAGACATCTGTGTATAGAATATGACACCTAGCTGTCACAGTAAATCTTGTTTTCAAGATATTATATGATACTAGAAGTTTAAGGACATCAAGTGAAGAAGAACTAAAGAGCCTCATGATGAAAGTAAAAGAGGAGAGTGAAAAAGTTGGCTTAAAGCTCAACATTCAGAAAACTAAGATCATGGCATCCAGTCCCATCACGTCACAGCAAATAGATGGGGAAACAGTGGAAACAGTGGCAGACTTTATTTTGGGGGGCTCTAAAATCACTGCAGATGGTGACTGCAGCCATGAAATTAAAAGACGCTTACTCCTTGGAAGAAAAGTTATGAGCAACCTAAATAGCATATTAAAAAGCAGAGACATTACTTTGCCAACAAAGGTCAGTCTAGTCAAGGCTATGGTTTTTCCAATAGTCTTGTATGGATGTGAGAGTTGGACTATAAAGAAAACTGAGCACCAAAGAATTGATGCTTTTGAACTGTGGTGTTGGAGAAAACTCTTGAGAGTCCCTTGGACTGCAAGGAGATGCAACCAGTCCATCCTAAAAGAGATCAATCCTGAGTGTTCATTGGAAGGACTGATGCTGAAGCTGAAACTCCAACACTTTGGCCAGCTGATGCAAAGAACTGACTCATTTGAAAGGACCCTGATGCTGGGAAAGATTGAAGGCAGGAGGAAAAGGGGACAACAGAGGATGAGATGGTTGGATGGCATCACCGACTCAATGGACATGAGTTTGGGTAAACTCTGGGAGTTGGTGATGGACAGGAAATCCTGGCGTGGTACAGTCCATGGGGTTGCAAAGAGTTGGACATGACTAAGCGACTGAACTGAAAGACATCAACTGAGCATATGCAATCACCATACACTCTGACTTTATAAAAGTGTTCTAAATTCTCTTTATTTTAAAAAGCTAATCAAAATGTTACCTTTTTATTCTCTTAAGCTGGACACAAATGTGCACATTTTTTTCCCTTATTATTTGCAAATGGAGCCTGAAGTTGGTAACAGTTCAGATGCTTTGACTGAGGGAATGTTTGACTACTCATAATCAGGGAGTTTGTGAAAGTCATTTTTATATTACTTAACATTTTGTTATGAAAGTTTAAAAATGTATAGAAAAAATGAATTTTACAGCAATCCCCCAAATATTCACCACTTAGATTCTACAATTAACATTTTACTATACTGGATTTGGTTTGCAGGTGGTTTAGTGGTAAATAATCTGCCTGTCAAGCAGGGGACATGGGTTCCATCGCTGGGTCAGGAAGGTCCCCTGGAGAAGGAAATGGCAACCCACTCCAGTATTCTTGTTTTGGGAATCTCATGGACAGAGAAGCCTGAGGTCACAAAGAATCGGATACAACTTACTGGCTAAACAGCAACAGCATACTGGATTTATCACATTTCCATCTATCTAGCCAATGCCCTATCCATCCATCAATCCATTTTATTTTTTGCTGCATTTCAAAGAGTTGCAGACATCAATATATTTCCCCTCAAGCACTTCAGAATGCTAACATTAACTGGAGCTGTGAAAATCTTTTAACAGCAAAAGAATTAAAAATCATTTGTCTGGAGAGGAACATAAAGTCCTTGAATCCTTGGGGGACAAAAGATAAATTACAGTTTGGACACTTGGATGAATTTCAGTGTTTAATAGCTAAGGCCTAGAAAAATAAAGACAAATTGATGACACAACTTATGATAATGGTAAAAAAACAAACCTGTAAACCGTTAAAACTTTCACCAGCAGGAAGATGCCTTCAAAAGTCATTCATTCCCCAAGAGAGGCATTTTGTGCCAAGCCCAGCTCTGACAGGCCTGTAGAGGTTCCTTCTCCTACCCTACTCCCCCACATGTGGACAAATCTTGACAAAGGCAGAGAAATAGAAGAGCGCTTTCTACCTGCAAAAACAGAAGGTTGCTAGCTGACCTGGCTGTTGTTTCAGCATTAAGGATAATCTACTAACTAGTCAATTAACTCCTTAGTGAGTGGCAAGCTGCTACAGGCTAGTTCTAGTAACTTCTAGAAATGAAGCGCTGAAGAATGTAGAGTTCTTAGCTCCTGCAGTACCAAAATGCAAAGCAAAAGTGACTACATGACACAGAATTAGTTGATCTGGGCTCTCTGCATTCTAAACACATCGGGACCAGTCTGCGTTTAGGAGAAGATATTTTGTAAGCTTTGAGAATGCTAAGAGGCAAGTCATCCTGGGTATCAGTGTTGCTAATCCAGTGTCTGATTAACTGCATGCACAGAATTTTCACAGTGGATTTAACATTCAAAGAATTTCACAGAAATTCCATTTTGCAGTGTGCCGTGACCGACTCCTTTTAGTGTTGAAGATGGTCTCACAGAATTTTCCCTCTCTGATTGGTGCTTGATTTATAAAGTCTTGCCTTTTTTGGCCATGTCCAGGCAAGTCAAGAAGGTTCTCTTAAGCCCTAGCCTCCACTTGGAGCTCTTTTGGAAGCTGAGGGTGCAGAGCAGTGGTTCCTGCCTCAAACTGTTCCCTAAAGTGCTCCCCCTACCTCCTCCCACCTTTCCATCTCATCGTCCTAGCACCATGACAAGGATTTTAGCTCCTGATGACCTAGTTCAGGAAGGCCAGAGCGTGGCCACGGCAACTGTCTCTAACGGATCGGAGAAAGGGGCCTCTTCATCTCCAAGGTAACTGTCACTAAAGGGGGCTCTTGAGGCCATGGTGGACCACCTTCTGGAGGCATGGGGCCAAGGGAGGAACATTTGAATCAACAGTGGAGAGAGAGGGCCCCCGAGAAGTTTCCATCCTCTGCTGTACAGCCCTGCCCCCAGTATTTGCAAGGCCCACAGCCAGATACAAATGGAGGTTTGTATACCTTACGTCTAAACATCTAGAAGGTATTTTAAACAAAATGTGAACTCCTCTGAGTTTGACAAATATACCATTAGAAAGACCTGAAAGGCCGGGTTTGAATTCAGAATTCCTGGACTCCTCTGAGATCTGAGCTTGAACATGGCAGCACAGAAAGATAGATCCCTGGCCACACCCTGCAAGCTTCTCCTCTCTCCCTCCCTCCCACTCCCATCCTGTCCCACATGCCCTGGCCTCACTGTCCCAGCTCTACGCATGTGCCTACAAACTGTGGCCCCACGGTCACGTGTTAGGTCCAGGGAGCATGCGTACTGGGTGTGGTCCATTTTCTGGAACATAGACTCCAGGGGCACATCGGCTTAGCCCACTCATTCCTCACCTAGTGGGCAAGGATGCTACCCAGTGTTGGCCAGAGCAGGACACTTTAAAGCATGGGGCCCTCTTGCCTGGTCCAGTTTATAGGAGCTCTCGTGTATTGTTAGATGAAGCTTAGGGAATGGGAGGTGGGGAGGACCAGGCTCTACTTGGAGCTCATTAGTTCAGCGAACTGATATTTCTATGAGTGTGTTCTATATGCTTGTGATACAACTGCAAACAAGACAGGTGGAGTCACTCCCCTTGAATGGCTTTCAGCCTGAAGGTAGAGACATTACACAGTTAATCGTGTCAGTACTTTGATCACAAATGTATTGAGGGCTGTGGGGGAGAAACACGTGGAATCAAGAGAGTTTTCAACAAGAGGACTTGACTTGGTCTAGGAGGCAATCAGAGGAGGTTTTCTTAGGGAAGTGATGTTGAAAAGACACAGAGGATGAGTAAGTTATTCAAGAGGAGACCCGGGAGTGGGCGGGGGAAGGGTTTCATACAGAAGGAGCTCATAGGCAGGCAGCACTGAAGCAGGCATCTTCAAGCTGTGCTGTCAGTCAGGCAGGAGGGGGGGTGAACCTCAAGAGAAGGAAATGCCTGATGGGTAGCTCATCAGCAAACAGGAATGTGGCGAGAACTAAAGTGAGCTGTTTCTACCTGGACCAGACTCTGTGATCAACACACGGCATCTCCATTATCACTGAACATGACTGTGGCTCAGAGGGTCAGGCACTGTTGTCCTACGTTCATAGGGGAAAGATGATGTTCCGGGGCTAAGTAGTTTTCCCAAAGATGCACTTGTATTCAGGAATGGGACTGTATGCTCTGCAAGTACTTAAAAAAAAAACAAGTAACTCACTGAATTGGCTTTTGGTGAATTCTTCCTTCTTTCTTTAACAAAGGTAGAGATTGAGGCTCTGTTGAAAATAAATATCAGGGCAGTATGACAGTATGTTACAGGATATATGTTTATTGGGTTTTCTTTTTGCGTAACGAGACTCCTTTTAACACATCATTACCAAATTATTTGTAACCTGGAGATGAGGTATCAGTGTCTTGGGTGGTCCAGGAGCTATTTCCAAGGGTTTTTGGGTGATGTTTAAAAAGAAAGAAGAGCTATTCTCAGAAAGTGTGTTTTCTGACTTGAAAAGGTAAGTCAGGAGAGATGCAGGAAAGAGGGAAGAAAGAGAAAAAAAAATATCCTATTGACTTTTGTGTTTACAGATACACCCACATCCACACATGCACTCATAGAAATTTATGAGTTCTTCAGATTAGACCTTGAAATTGTGATCCATTTCTGGAACCTAGTGGGGCATGGTGCCAGCAGTAGCCCAGTTTCAGTACAGTTAATGTGGGTGTGAGTGTGGGGCAATCAGAACAGTGTAGAATGACTCTGATGGAGCATGGGGTCTTCAGTCAGACCACCTGTTTGAAACCTCACCCTGCTGCTGCTGCTGCTAAGTCGCTTCAGTCATGTCTGACTCTGTGCGACCCCATAGATGGCAGCCCACTAGGCTCACCCATCCCTGGGATTCTCCAGGCAAGAACACTGGAGTGGGTTGCCATTTCCTTCTCCAATGTGTGAAAGTGAAAAGTGAAGTCACTCAGTCGTGCCTGACTCTTAGTGACCCCATGGACTGTAGCCTACCAGGCTCCTCCGTCCATGGGATTTTCTAGTACTCTAGAGTACTGGAGTGGTTTGCCTTTGCCTTCTCCGGAAACCTCACCCTACCACTTGCCTTTTGAATGACTGTGGGCAAGGGATTTAACTTTGCCTAAATTCCTTGTCTGTAAAATGAAGTTAATTTACTTACTGCACAGGATTGTAGTAAAGTTTAAACGAAAGGAAATCATTCACATATAGTAGATTCCCTTGGATGCCTATTCAATCATTCTCTATTTCTTCCTTGCTGACAGATTACGGTTTTGTTTGGGGATTTGCAGAAGCGCAGGCTCAAGAAAGCTGAACTCCATCTCTGGGGCCCAGGAAGGCCAATTAAAATGATTTTTCTCCATTTGTTAGAGGTATATAGGAACTGATTCCTTCTGCTGTTTCTTCTGTGCCATGATGTTGGGAGCTGAGGGAGCCATTCTGAAATCATGAAGAGAATTAGCTAAGGACAAGCCAACCCATGGAGAATGGCAGACTAGAAAGGAGAGAAGAACCTGGTTGGTCAATGATACTGTTTAGCCCCTGAAGACATTTGATTTCTGGTCTTTTTGCACATAATACATGTCTGATTGAGATAATAAATGTCTTTGTTGTTTAGACATTTGATTTCTGGTCTTTTTGCACATAATACATGTCTGATTGAGATAATAAATGTCTTTGTTGTTTAGGCCAGTTTAAACTGGATTATGTATAAATGTTGCCCAAAGCACCCCAAGGGAACACCCCTGCATAGATCCCCTTAATGCATAGTGAAGATGTAGTTGTGAAGCACAGCCAATGAAAACTGCATCAGACTTGGAGACAGGAGACTTAGTTCTGGCTGTTCCTCACGACTGTTGCTAACATTAGTTCTCTCATCCTCTGAGCCCTTGAGTCTTCCTTGCCTAGACCTGTGGTACTGACCAGATTCTTCCTATCTGAGCTGATTTCACTCAAATCTGGGCATCTTCTCTGCCCAGATTCTTTCCTGAGGTGTTACCAGTTGAATCTCTTCCCCAGACATCTCCCCCACCCACCCTGCCCTAGAATTTCATCCCTTACCCGTGGTCTGCACAGTTCCTTCTCGATCAGCACTGCCCGCCTCCCACATCTGTGCCCTTTGCACCAGCTTTGCCTGTTTGGTTTATGTCTGAGTAAACAAAAAGGCAGAATTGCATTTTTAAACTACACAAAACTAAACATGAATGTGGGGAGCTAAGAAGTCACTCCCAATATTTGTAGCCTCTAGAATAAGATCCTCAAGTTGGGGAGAGGAGGGCTATTTTGTCAATGAAAGGACACTGTAGTGTCTGGAGGCACTTTGGTTGTTATAACTGGAGCACGCTACTGGCATGTACCGGGTCGAGGCCAGGGAGGCTATTAAACATCCCACAGTGCAGAGGACAGCCTCCCATGACAAAGAATTATCTGGTCCAAAATGTCAACAGTGCTGAGGCTGAGAATGCTTGCTCTAAAAAAATGAAAATTAAACAACAACAACATTACATTCCAAGGCTTTCACAGCTTTGAGCATTCCCACCCTCCTTCCTCCAATAGCAGAGACTCTGCACCCTCATGCTGAATGACTCTCTTGTATTCTATGTTACTCAGAAACTAGAGGAGGCATCCCAGACTCGAATATTACTTATCCAACTGGGCTTCCTCTGCATCCTTCTGGCTTTTAGAAAAGAACTGTATGAGTAATGAACGCTTACTTTGGGGACAAGAGCCTTTGATCTTCCAGGCCTTTTCCTGTTTCCCGAAGGATTTTACTCTCTCCTTCCTCCTCTTCAGCATAATTCTAAAATCATTTAACTTTGTCCTTAATCAAACTCTGTTTGTAATGTTAATAGACTCTAGCCTTAGGAAACTAGACCGTATCTTAGATTGATGCTGCCTCTGTTAAGGTTCAAACTTACAGTCTGCTTTGCTGTTGTGGAAATCTAACATCTTAACAGTGGGGGTGGCCTTCATCCATCATTTCCGTGAAACTTTATTTTTACAGAATTTCCTTTCAAGATGGTAGATTACTATACATTCTGGGGCGGAAGGTGAGAGAGGAAAGTCCATCATTGATGGAGAAAGGAAATGGCAGGCCTGATCTCTATGGTATAAGAGGTCAGATCAGGTCATTGAATTTTTTTTGAGTTGCTGGATTAACTCAGAATTATTTATTAAATGACCTCCAAGTCTTGAAACTTCCCAGCTCTGAAAGATGCTCCAAAACAGAAAGAAACACCAGTTTGTGCCATGAAGGACTATGGAGCTGTGGGACCAGAAAATCAAAATTTGGAGTTTCATTTCTACGTTTGGTAAAATGGGAAGGTGCATTTGTAATTTGCTTACTTGCTTAGTTGCTCAGTCGTATCCAACTCTTTGTGACGCTTTGGACTGTAGCCCGCCAGGCTCCTCTGTCCATGGGATTTTTACAGGCAAGAATACTGGAGTGGGTTTCCATTTCCTTCTCTGTGAGATTTTCCCAACCCAGGGATTGAACCTGCATCTCCTGTGTCTCCTGCATTGCAGACTTTACCTGATAACTATGACCTTAGATCTTACAGTGACTTTGAATTTCCCAGAGATTTCACCTGCATCATGATTTCCTTTGCCTCCTCTTCAGGGGTTCCCTGGTAGCTCAATTGGTAAAGAATCCACCTGCAATGCAGGAGACCCCAGTTCCATTCCTGGGTTGGGAAGATCCACTGGAGAAGGGATAGTCTACCCACTCCAGTATTCTTGGGCTTCCCTGGTGGTTCAGCTGGTGAAGAATCCGCCTGCAATGTGAGAGACCTGGGTTGAATCCCTGAGTTGGGAAGATCCCCTGGAGAAGGGAACAGCTACCCACCTCAGTATTCCAGCCTGGAGAATTCCATGGACTACATTCCACCGGGTCGCAAAGAGTCGGACATGACTGAGCAACTTTCACTTTTCACTCTTCAAAGCGATCCCGTGTGGCAGGCAGGTCAAGAGTTATTACTCTCACTGGGCCAAGGGAATGAGGTTAAATGACTTACTTAAGATCAACAGAACTTAAAGCTGTGTTCACTGACTGAGAGATAATGCATGGCTTCTAAATATAACCAGATGTTTCAGATCTTCCCCAGGACAGATAAGATTAAAAACAATCTGCTCTTTATTCTGGGCTTCCCAGGTGGCGGGAGTGGTAAAAAATTTGAACACTGCAATGTTAAGACAGGCAGGTTCGATCCCTGGGCTGAGAAGATTCCCTGGAGTGAAAGTGAAAGTCACTCAGTCATATTCGACGCTTTGTGACCCCATGGACTATACAGTGCATGGAATTCTCCAGGCCAGAATACTGGAGTGGATAGCCATTCCCGCATGGCAACCCATTCTGGTATTCTTGCCTGGAGAATCCCAAGGATGGAGGAGTCTAGTGGGCTACAGTCCATGTGATCAAAAAGACTTGGACACGACGGAAACGACTTAGGACGCACTCACGTTCTTTATCCTGATACATTCCTTTCTCAGATAACATGTCATAGCTTTTTATTCAGGATATACAGTCACTGGCACACTGAGCTGGGATGCTCAGAAAGGATCCCTTCATCTGTTTGTGTAGCTTTCCTTGATGACGGTGCATGTGTTATGTGTGAAGTTTCGTATCAGGAACCGGAGTGGGAGAAGGGAGACAGTGACAAACACGCCATAAACTGTGATTTTTGCCCTCAGGTCGCTCAAAGTCTTCTAGAGGATGCTAAGGTGTGAAACACCAGCAGACACAAAGGCAGAAGAAGCTTTGGGGCAGAAGCCACAGTTTTAGAACTAGAGTGGAAGGAGCATTCGTTCTGCCTGTGAGAGAAGAGAAGCTTTGGGGGGAAAGAGTCAGCATATAAGCTGGGCCTCCAAAGAGCAGGATTCTGAAAATCTGAGAAGATAAGCATATCACAGAGTAGCAAGGAATATTCACTCCTGACATTCCTGGAGAAAGTTTACCCACAGTTTTACATGTAACATCAACTTGCTGCTGCAGTCATGTCCGACTCTTTGTGACCCCATGGACTGTAGTCCACCAGGCTCCTCTGTCCATGGGATTCTCCAGGCAAGAATACTGGAGTGGGTTGCCATGCCCTCCTCCAGGGGATCTTGCTGACCCAGGGATCGAACCGGAGTCTCCCACGTTGCAGGCAGAGTCCTTACCATGAGAGCTACCTGGGAAGCCTGTAACATCAACTTCAGTTCAGTTCAGTTCAGTTCAGTCGCTCAGTCGTGTCCGACTCTCTGCGACCCCATGAATCACAGCACGCCAGGCCTCCCTGTCCATCACCAACTCCCGGAGCTCACTCAAACCCATGTCCACAGAGTCGGTGATGCCATCCAGCCATCTCATTCTCGGTCGTCCCCTTCTTCTCCCGCCCCCAACCTTTCCCAGCATCAGAGTCTTTTCCAGTGAGTCAACTCGTCGCATGAGGTGGCCAAAGTATTGCAGTTTCAGCTTCAGCATCAGTCCCTCCAATGAACACCCAGGATCGATCTCCCTTAGAATGGACTGGTTGGATCTCCTTGTGGTACAAGGGACTCTCAAGAGTCTTCTCCAACACCACAGTTCAAAAGCATCAATTTTTCAGCTTTCAATTCATTATTTGACAGTGTCCAAGACTATAAATCTTCTGTCTTGTTCTTATGAGGAAAGTATTCTTTATCTTTTCCTTCTCAGAATTGAGTGGCCTCTAGTTAAGGGCACAGACTAAATGGAATTTTCAAAAGGGAAAGTCATCTCCTCTCTCATTCCAGTTTTCAAGGTCACTGCCACCTTGATCATTTGCCTTTTCTGTATCTCTTCCTTGCATAACCTGGTAAAAGCGTATGTACATGGACATAGACATACATGTAGATAGAGATATGACGTATGTATGGATACACACAGAATTTTTTTCTATGTATCAGGCACTGTGAACATATGATTACTCAATCTTCACAGGTCTGTGAGTTAGGTGGGGTCATTATTCCCATTTTGTAGTTAAGGAAATGGAGGTTCACTGAAGTAGAATAATATGTTCACAAACACACAGACATCAAGTGAGAGACATGGGATTGTGAGGTGTCTGTTTTGCTCCAAAGCCCTGCTCTTTGCCTCTAATCCTATAAAAGAGAATCCATACTGTGTCAGAGACTGATCATTGTTCCCCAGGACCCAGTCTCCTCTTTTTTTTCTTCTAATGATAGAATTGACTCCCACCCACCGCCAGTCTCAGAAGAGCCTGCGGCTTCCCAGCTGTGGCTCACATAGCCACTTGTGACCTTGGGATTTTCTTCTCCCCAGAATAAACCAGTGAGTGGGGTAACTGTGTGCAACCTGCATAGCACACCCTTAAAGGAAGACCACTTCCTTTCTTTTTCCCTCCTGTAGCCTGGAATATGGGAGCAGCCCTGGGGGTCCTCCCTAATACAGTATATCAACTAGTTTTGGAACAAGAGTCCCTGGACAACTTGAGCTTAGACCAACCACCTGCCTCTCTGGGCAGTGAGTCAGAGAGAGATTTCTATTTTACTTGAATCACTGTAGTTTTTGTAGCCTAAATTGCTCCCTAGCTAATATAATTTTTGTGATGCAAGAGCACTAGTCACAGTTTCCTAAGGTATCAGAGCTGGCCCACTCCAGATACATAAAAATTGCAAGTTGTGATGGGTTGCTAATTTAAAAGCCCTGTTACTTTAAAAATTTGCTGCAGCCTTCAGGATGGCAAACCACATCTTGCACACACCTAACATTGTTACCAAAGGTGGGATTGATTACAAGTGATTTATCCTAAGAAATAGTGTTACTTAGATTGATACATACACACTGCTATATATAAAATAGGTTACTAATAAAGAGATACTCTATAGCACAGTGGAGAAGGCAATGGCACCCCACTCCAGTACTCTTGCCTGGAAAATCCCATGGACGAAGGAGCCTGGTAGGTTGCAGTCCGTGGGGCCGCTAAGAGTCGGACACAACTGAGCGACTTCACTTTCACTTTTCACTTTCATGTACTGGAGAAGGAAATGGCAACTCACTCCTGTGTTCTTACCTGGAGAATCCCAGGGACGGGGGAGCCTGGTGGGCTGCAGTCTATGGGGTTGCACAGAGTCGGACACGACTGAAGTGATTTAGCAGCAGCGGCAGCAGCTATAACGCAGGGAACTCTGCTCAGTACTGTGTAATGGCCTATGTGGGAAAAGAATCTAAAGAGTAGATATATGTATATTTGTAAAAACTAAAAAAAAAAAAAAAAAAAAGAAATGGTGTTGCTTGGTGGGTCTGTTCCATAAGACTTAGCTTGTGAGTTCTAACACTTCATGGCCTTCTGGTTTGCTCTGTTTCTTCTCCAGACCATGTCCCTTGTCCTGACTGGTTGGCCACTCCAGTAAGAAACTGCCCCTCCTTCATCTCTAGGTGACCCTGAATGGATCACAGAATGTCTATCGTCTCTGTGTGTGTGTGCTCAGTCGTGTTCGACTCTTTGAGATCCCATGGACTGTAGTCCACCAGGTTTCTCAGTCCATGGAATTTTCCAGGCAAGAAGACTGGAGTGGATTGCCATTTCCTACTCCATTATTTTCTCTAGATAATGAGAAACCATGAATGGGAAGATTTATGATCACTGGGAGCTAACCTCTTTGATTAGCTGATGAAATCTGCAGAAAAAAATGCGTGTTTGTACCTAATTTTGCACATTTCAAGACTGTCCATAGAACTCCATGAAGCCCATTCATGAATACCCAGGTTTATAACACTTGTATCCATGCCTGGTTGATATTAGCACGTTTGCATAAAAACATGTCATAATATTCAATACTGTCATGTTTGAAATTCATTAAGGACAAGGGTTATAATATGTTGGTCTGTACAGTCCTACGTAGGTGTTTAATGAGATGTATAAAGGACCAAGCATCAGAAATTGGTCTAAAAATAAATTCCATTTGGTCTAAAGATTTACAGTCAAAATGCTCTATTTTTAGAACTACTCAGAAAATGAGGTGAGAGAGAAAGAGTGACGAACATGGTAGGGACTCGATGTCCAGGAACTCTCAGTTCCATCCATGTGTAAATCATTTAATAGCTTATGAATGATTTAGCAGCTGGTCACTGGTCAGAGAATAAATCTTTTAATAGGCAAGATGCCTGCCTCATTGTCATTGTTATAAGATCCAGCCTAAAATTGATGTAATACTTTGAGCTGTCTAATTTTGCTTAATGATATAAAAATTTATAACTTGATCTCAATGAAAAAATTCTCCACTATTTTCTTGCTCTCTGTGGCAGAGACTGTTAGTTTCCCCCAATATTTATTTCCTCCTTCCCCAGTAGAGAACCCTGGGATGCTGGAGGGACATGTGACTGCCCAGAATAAAGAGAACACTTCCCAGTCATCCTTGCAGCTGGAGGTAGCTCTCTGACTAAATTCTGGCTTATGGGAGGTAATTGATTTATATAAGTGTAACGAAATGTAATTAAATAATGGTGAGGAGGGTTGTTTTTCTCATTCCTTTCCTCTTTCCTATTGGCTGGAATGTAGACGTAAGGAAGGGTACGCCCACAGGGACCAGGTGTGCGTTGAAGATAGCAAACCACAGGTAGCGGGAACCCAGGTCCCTATCATTGTGGGTTGCCCCAGCAGTCCAGAGTGGTTTTGGCTCCCCAACACCACCCCCACTCTTGGAGAGTTCTTAGAAGGACTCTCAGGACTCAGCATATGAATATGCTCATGGCTAAGATTTATCACAACCACAGCAAAAGGATACACCGCCCAATCATAAGCGAGAAAAGCGGAAGTGGAGTCTGGAAGAACCCATGTGCTGGCTTCTCTGTGCATTCTGCCTCCCATGAGGGGACACACAGAACTTTTCTTCCCTCGGCAATGAAAGTGCTGCAACATGCATGTGATGTCTGCACAGGAAAGCTCAGCTGAGACTCAGCACCCAGTTGGGAGCTAGTCCTGTCAGGCGCCATCTGCCTGGCATGTACCAAAATTCCAAACTGTCACGGGGAAGTGGACAGATAATTGAGGCACAGGCTTAGTGGAATAAGGTTCATTTTAAAATGATTTTATTTGTCTTTTGGCTGTGCTGGTCTTCGTTGACGCACGGGCTCTTCTCTGGTTGCAGAGAGCAGGCCCTACTCTATAGCTGTGGTGTGCAGATTTTCTCTGAGGTGGCTTCTCTTGTTGTGGGGCGTGGGTTCTAGGGCACACAGGTTTCAGTAGTTATGGCCCGTGGAGGGCTCAGTAGTTGTGGCTCCTGGGTTCTACAGCACAGGATCAGTAGTTATGGTACATGGGCATAGTTGTTGTGAGGCGTGTGGAATCTTCCCAGATCAGAGATCAAACCCATATCTTCCGTACTGGCAGGTAGATTCTTTCCCACTGAGTCACCAGGGAAGCCCAGTGGGATAAGATCCTTGATCTCAATTTTAAAAAAAGAATCCTCCACTATTTCCTTGTCTTTTGTGCCAGGGATGGCTATTGCTCCATAACATCAGTTCACGGTTGACTTGGACACCTAAGAGCCAAGTTTCCAGATGCCAGCTAAGGGATAACCTTGCAAGCATGTCTTTCTAAGGAGAGGGGTTTCAGGACTACTACACTATCTCTTCTGCACAGGCATAATCTATACATTTACCTGAAAGAGAAATCAACTCTCAAATTTGTTTGAGTCAATGTTTCTCTGTGGGGTTTTTTTTTTTTTTTTTTGGTCTCTTTTAGCCAAATCTAATTCTAACAAATACTCTTCCTTCTTCATCTATTTGAAAACTAGGTGGAAATAAATCTTGGTGTCAAGTTAACAGTGGATGTGGATACTGAAGGCTGGTTTGGATTTTCTCATCCCAGGATGGGTATTTTCTTATCTCCACATTCTGCTTGGATAGCATTAATTTACAGAAGAACCTGTGTTCCCAAGGTTCATTTGTAAATTGCACAAATCAGCTCATGAAAGACAGCCATGGCAAGACTGTGGTGGGGCTGGAGGGATCAGGTTGCCATGAGGAGACTGCAACTTGCTTCTTCCTATTTCCTGGAGCCCTACAGTGGTGCAGGCAATGACCATGTGCTGTGAGTGCCTGGAGAATGGCCTTCCTCTGGCTTCCGATAGATCTGATAAACCACAAAGCACCTTAAACATTTCAGCTTCCTATGGTAGTTCCCACTAACAAACAGTGCAGTTTATAGAGTTTCTATATCAACATTCAAGCTCCAGAGGTTTTGTTTTTTTATTATGTATTTGTTTTGGAACTGGAGATGTTCTAATTCATTTCTTCACTTTACACAGGTGGAAGGTAACCCATCTCACAAGATCCAGCACGTTGGTCAAAAGTGGAAATAGAAACCTGTGTCCTGATCCGCACCCACATACCGCTCCTGAATAATAATCATCTGGATCCCCTGTGAAGACAGATCTGGACAATGGACCGCTCCTAACCATTGACTCACTGACTTTCTGTATTGCCACTGACTCACCTTCAAGCTGTGTGGAGCTTTCAGAGGCAGGAAGAAAAGTCTCCTAGTAGAGGCATGTGGGGAGACAGAAAGCACCTCAGCCTATGACAATGAGTCACGCTATGACGGTGAGTCAATAGAGATTGTCCATAGGAGTGGTCCATTGTCCAGATCTGTTTTCACAGAGGATCCAGATGATTATTATTCAGGAGGGGTATGTGGATGGGTATCAGGACACAGGTTTCTATTTCCACTTTTGACTAATGTGCTGGATCTTGTGAGATGGTGCCTGTGGGAGAGCAAAAAGTATCCTAGAACACAGGAAGTAATCAGTGCCTCCATGCTGATTATAATCACAGGACTTCCCTTCGGGCGGCTTTAGACACTTATTTGACAACTTCTTTTGAGGTGCTCCTGAGACACGTGTTATTAACATGGAAGGCACTAATTAATCTGCATGCACAGCAAACAATACTGCAGTTTTCACATGGCTGTGTGGGCCCTTGATAAATATTATTCGAGGATGCTAATATCTATTCATCAAACCAAAAGACATTTCCCAGCTCCTGAATAATAACTTTTAAAGAAAAGTATATATTGAATGTGAAAACCCTGGTCTTAAGAATCAAATGACTCAGTGGATTTTCTGGGTATTATTTGGAGCCAGTATTGGGCATTCTCTTTCTGCCCACTTATTTGAGATGTCTGTGTGCTGACCGGAGTCTAAGGCAGCTTAATAACTGGGTGGAGAATAACCATCAAATTGCTGAGGGCTGCTTTTTGTCACATAATGGCTATGCTGAGTTAAAAATACAAGTCCCCCATGTACTCTCTGCTATATTTAAAATGGATAACCAACAAGGGCCTACTATAGAGTACTTGGAATTCTGCTCAATGTCATGTGGCAGCCTGGATGGGAAGAGGGCTGGGGGGAGAATGGATACGTGCACATGTATGGCTGAGTCCTTTCTCTGTTCACCTGAAACTGTGACAACATTGTTAATCAGCTTTGTGCTCCAATACAAAATAAAAAGTTTAGAATAAAAAAAAAATCATAAAAAGAAGTCCCTATACTCACAAAGTGGAAAAACACACACAACCCCCGAATATCACTCACTTTACCTAGAAGCAGTGGGAATGGTGGCAAAAGCATGGCCTTGGGGTGAATCTGAGATTAGCTTCCATGAGGCTCAGATCTGTGTAAGAGTGTGGCAAGCATATTGAGCTGCTAGGACTGCTGGGAAGATACAAATGAGAATACTTATGTAAATATCTGTGGAGTTCTGGGGAAGACTCAAAGAGGCCGATTTCATCCCTTCCATCTCCCCAGAAAAACAAAAACATTTTTCTTGCTATTGAAGACATGATTAGACTCTTAAAAGTGTGAGACATCAGCTATGTAAATTGGAAGGCATATGTCAAGGTTCTGTTTCTTTTTGTTTTTTTCAGATAGGAAAGAAATACTCACTTGTACTTTTCCACAGATGCAAGCGCCTCAGTCCTGCCATCACTTCCCAGATGGCGTTCCATGTGCCTGACTGTGACAATTTGTTTATTTATATGGGCATTTACAAAGCTTGTGGTATCAAAGTTCTTTCCTCTTTCGGTTTCTCTGACCTCTTCACCATGAAGTATTTAAATGATCATTGATGGTTTCTTCCTTGCAAATGGTACTTTTTTAAAAAGTTGAAACAGAGATATTTTTACCAAGCACCTGTCCCCACCTCTGAGTGGCCTAGCCATGTGATCAGACCCTGCCCAGTTATTGCTCACCTTCCCTCTTGCCTCTCCTCTCGTCACTGCCTCCTCCCTTGAATGTCCATCATTCCTAAGATACAGGAGTCCCCAGTATTCCAGGTGTGCAGAAACAATCTTTCCAGGGAACATTGTCTCCAAACTGTGGGGTATGATTTAGCTGATTGCAGGTGACGCATTGATGCTCCGTGATGTCACATTTTATCACAGACTGATAATTCTCTTTCATGCTTTTGATTTCACAGAGGGAAGGGTCTGTGCTTTGGCACTATTATGCTTTTAACACATCTCTAATGCTTTCATTCTTCATTTTTAACAAAGAAAGAGCAGCTTTCAGGGTCAGAGTCTTGGGCACATTAAGATTTAACTATAAAGTCTTATATTATTTACTACCATTTCCAGTTAATTTAAAAAATAGACCGTTTTTCATTCAGAGTAATAACTTTTTTTAAGAACAAATTTCCCATGAAAAATAATAAATAAAATTGCTTTTAAACAACAGTCCTTGAATTTTTAAAAAATAAGTGATTTACAGAAGAAAACATGAATATAACTCACGAATATGTCAAAACTCTGAAGGTGACACTCATATGGCTTCATTTTGCCCATTTGTCCAGGATCATCGAGAGAAGTTAAATGTGCCTGGGAGGGTGGAGTAGGTGCTACTCATAACATATTGTTTCTCTAAAGAAACACAGAGGCCATTGCTTTCTCTTCTCCCACCGATACCCACCAGCCCCGTCACTACCACCATCACTACCAAGATTGTCAACATTCCCTCCATCATCACTTGAGCCATTACCTCATCACCATTATTAATCCATGTCAATATCTCTCCACCTTCATCACCATCACCTCCATCCCCACTTACAACCCAGGTCCTTACCGCCTTGGGCCTCTATTACTGCAACATTCTCCTACCTGGGGTCCATGATTCCAGTCCGTCTTAATACCAGTTAATCCCTCACATACACACAAAACCCACTTTTATTCTACCAGTTTCTTACTGTGGCGCTGACAATGCTTCTGACTTAACTACCTTGTTAAGTCTGAATTCTTCTGTTTATCACGACTCCCCCATCTCTCTTCCATCTTTCTTCTTCTCCATTTTTTTTTTCTAGAGAATGGTAAACTGAATAAAGTAAAAAAGAAAATATTTCAATTGGGATATGTATACATTTCAATATAAAAAATAGAATAGAGAATATTCCCCATTTACCATGACTGACTCCCAAGTACCTCATCTACAGAGAGAAAATATTCTTACTTTTAAAATGTTATCATCACAGAGAAGAGTTAATTGAATGGGGTCAATATGTTTTTAGCTCACTAATTATTATGTTAATTGTGCATTGCAACACCAATGCTCAGTGACTCACAATCACACAAAATCTCAATGGCATTTGACAGTAAATGTTTACTATTCACATGTCTGGGGTGGTCAACCAGGGGCTCGGCTGATCCTGGCTGGTCTTGCATCATTGTTGTCTACTTGCTCACTGATTAAGTCTGGCCTCAGCTGGCACAACCTCTGCTCTGCAGCTAGGTCCCTTATTTCCTAGCCAGCAGCCTGTGTATGTTCTTATGACAACAGCTGTTCAGGACTCTGCTTGCATCACATTTGTTATCATCCCAATGGTCTAAGGAAGTAGTATGGCTGGGCCTAGAGTCAAAGTGGAAAGGGATAGCAAATTACCTGCCAAAGAATGTGGATACAGTGAGAGACGGTGAACTGGGGCTATTTTGCAATGTACTGAAACCTTAAGATACATTTTTGAAAAATATTTCAGATTGATTTTTTTGAAAATTTAAAGTCACATTGGAATAAATACATCCTTTAAAAATACTAGTGATATGATATTAGATGTACAAAGAGACAGAGTAAGGTATGTTAATATGTACCAAAGCATAAGTAGGTGCCAAAATAGTCATTGTTTGTGGTATTTTTAAATGATCACATAATCAACATAAAAAAGTTTCTTATGTTGTTTTAATATACAAAAATAGATATTATTTTTTGTTTAAAAACTATTTTAAAAATTTTGAAGATAAGTTTTAGACCTATTTTATAGGCTTACCAGTATAATAAAACCCACTGATCAGTTAACAAATGACTATTTCAAAGCTTACATAATTTTAATAACTTTTGGTACCCCCTTTTATTTTAAAAATATTTCAGTTTGGATAATAAATTATATGGACACCACCCATATCCCCATCAATAGATAGAGCCACTTTTAACAGTTGGATAATAGATTCTTAATGATCACTATTATACCTAATTGTGTTTCTTAAAACTGAGGATGACTTGATTTTAACAGTAAATATGATACCACACAATTGTACTCCTCTCACACGCTAGTAATGTAATCCTCAAAATTCTCGAAGACAGGCTTCAGCAATACATGAACCATGAACTTCCAGGTGTTCAAGCTGGTTTTAGAAAAGGCAGAGGAACCAGAGATTAAATTGCCAACATCCATCCGCTGGATCATGGAAAAAGCAAGAGAGTTCCAGAAAAACATCTAGTTCTGCTTTATTGACTATGCCAAAGCCTTTGACTGTGTGGATCACAATAAACTGGAAAATTCTGAAGGAGATGAGAATAACAGACCACCTGACCTGCCTCTTGAGAAATCTGTATGCAGGTCAGGAAGCAGCAGTTAGAACTGGACATGGAACAACAAACTGATTCCAAATAGGAAAAGGAGTCCATTAAGGCTCTATACTGTCACCCTGCATATTTAACTTATAGGCAGAGTACATCATGAGAAATGCTGGGCTGGAGGAAGCACAAGCTGGAATCAAGATTGCCGGGAGAAATATCAATAACCTCAGATATGCAGATGACAGCACCTTTATGGCAGAAAGTAAAGAAGAACTAAAGAGCCTCTTGATAAAAGGGAAAGAGGAGAGTGAAAAAGTTGGCTTAAAGCTCAACATTCAGAAAACTAAGATCATGGCATCCGGTCCCATCACTTCATGGCAGATAGATGGGGAAGCAGTGGAAACAGTGGCTGACTTTATTTTTCTGGGCTCCAAAATCACTGCAGATGGTGATTGCAGCCATGAAATTAAAAGACGCTTACTCCTTGGAAGGAAAGTTATGACCAACCTAGACAGCATATTAAAAAGCAGAGACATTACTTTGTCAACAAAGGTCTGTCTAGTCGAGGCTATGGTTTTTCCAGTAGTCATGTCAGGTATGGATGTGACAGTTGGACTATAAAAAAGCTGAGCGCTGAAGAATTGATGCTTTGATTTGTGGTGTTGGAGAAGACTTGAGAGTCCCTTGGACTGCAAGGAGATCCAACCAGTCCATCCTAAAAGAGATCAGTGTTGGGTGTTCAATGGAAGGACTGATGTTGAAGCTGAAACTCCAATACTTTGGCCACCTGACGTGAAGAGCTGACTCATTTGAAAAGACCCTGATGCTGGGAAAGATTGAGGGCAGGAGGAGAAGAGGACAACACAGGATGAGATGGTTGGATTGCCTCACCGACTCAATGAACATGGGTTTGGGTAGACTCCAGCAGTTGATGATGGACAGGGAGGCCTGGCATGCTGCAGTTCATGGGGTCGCTAAGAGTCGGACACAACTGAGCACCTGAACTGAACTGAACTGATGATTTATCACGAACATTTTTCTATGCCATTAGATATTTCTCTAAAAGCCCCAAATTTCTAATATCTCCAAAGTATGTATTTATGGATGTTCCATGATGCGTTTATCCAACCCCTTGTTGTTAGCTGTTTTTGCTGTTTGTGTTTTTTCATGTATTGAACACTGCTACAATGAAAATTCTTATACACAAGCAGACTTCACCCCATTGATCATCTCTTTCTCTTTTCCTCACTTTGCAGGCAATTAAACAGTTACTGCTCCAGCCTAAGAGATAGCAAGGGCATTCCAAAAGGTCACTTTAAAAGGGAGCCTTGAATTGTTGGGGAAAAAAAACCCAACTTTGACTCGGATGATCTTGTTTCCTTTTCTAAGCAGAGAGCAAAGAGAAATGGAACAGCAGCAAGAGGACACAACTCTGCCCTTTCAGAATCTGGGAGATATTTATTTCTGAGGTCTCGTGAATGCTATGATTATGATTGGAAAGCTTTCAGCTCCCTGCTTGACCCCAGTAGCCTGAGGCTACAGGTCAATCGCTTGATGAAGTGACAGCCTCTGGTCCCAACTATCTGCACCAGTGGTGACTGGAAACATGACCCGGGACTGCTTAGGAGAAGTTACTTATTTTGTTTGCTAGGAAGCTGGGGCAAGGGTGGTGAGAAGACTTTGCCCTAAATATGATATAATCCAGCTGTCCAAACACATATAATTCAATACGGCCAGCCAGCCATTCCCCCAAATCCAGATGTTTGCCATCACACAATCTTAGATTATCTTTCCTTTTATCAGACGTGATTTGTCCTAATCATGTTTGTCAAAGACTTGCATTTGCTTTTAATTAGAAAACATCTATTTTGGTTCAGCTGGGACCTCCTCATCTCCACATAGGGACACAGCCTCCACTATTAATAAGCTTGAAATCAAAACTGCCCTCTGCCTTCTGACAAACCACTGAGGTTTTTATTCCATTTGAGAGTTCAATTATAAGAATCTCACAACTACTCTAACACTAAATATTTGCTGATTACTACTATTATTTGAGTATAGGCAATACTATTTCATCTATACCTTCTCTAACCACCGAGTTCTCACGGTGGCAGTGGTCTCTTAATATTTGTCTCCTTGTGTTTAGAAATTTCCAACAATTATGTCTCATCATTACACATGCTTTCAAAGCCTGACCAGATGTATGGTCTTGCCTAGATCATCAGCAATGTCTCTGAGCTTAATTTCATTCTCTGCAAGTTAGAGGATTATACAGTGTTATTGTGAGGATTAAATATCATAAGATATTGCAAACACCCAGCAGAATGCTTAATACATAGAGTGTGTGTGCATGCTAAGTCACTTCATTCATGTCCAACTCTTTGTGACTCTATGGACTACAGCCCATCAGGCTGCTCTGTCCATGGGGATTCTCCAGGTGAGAATACTGGAGTGGGTTGCCAGGCCCTCCTCCAGGGGATCCTCCCAACCTAGGGATCAAATCCGTGTCTCTTATGTCTCCTGTATTAACAGGTGGGTTCTTTACTACCAGCACCACCTGGGAAGCCCCTTAATATGTATTATGTAAGCAAATACCAGTTGAACCCTCCATTTCCTTAAAAATCTCTGGATGGGAGTCTGACTTTTCCAGTAATAAATCCCTATTGGCCCTGCTCCTAGGAGGCTGAAGTAAACTTTCAATAGGTCAATTTCTTTAGTTCTTGATGAAGTAACTGACTCTGGTCCCAACTATCTGCACCAATGGAGATTGGAAACATGATCCGGGACTGCTTTGGAGAAATAGCTTTAGTTCTTTAGTCTGAGAGACAGTGAGCAAGAAAAGTAAGGGGAAAACCCTCTATGGGCATTCTGAATATTCTGGAAGCAAGTGAAGACCATTCTATAATGGGTTCCTTCCTTGTGAAATTGTTTCTATCCTTTCATCCAGTGCTTTGATTACTAAGAGGAGTCCTCTGATTGCTGATTTTACTTCTCAAAATATATCAATACTAGTTACTAGTGGCGGAGAAGGCAATGGCAAGCCACTCCAGTACTCTTGGCTAGAAAATCCCATGGATGGAGGAGCCTGGTAGGCTGCAGTCCATGGGGTCGCTAAGGGTCGGACACGACTGAGCAACTTCACTTTCACTTTTCACTTTTACACATTGGAGAAGGAAATGGCAATCCACTGCAGTGTTCTTGCCTGGAGAATCCCAGGGACAGCGGAGGCTGGTCAGCTGCCGTCTGTGGGGTCACACAGAGTTGGACACGACTGAAGCGACTTAGCAGCAGCAGCAGCAGCAGTCTTACATCCAGGCTTCTCTGGTGGTGGGCTATAGTCCATGGGTCACAAAAGAGTAGGACACAAATTAGAGACTAAACAACAACAGCAATAAAGTCTTATGTCCACTTAGAACCAAGAAGGAGGGACAACGTAGTTCTTAACTAGGCAGCCCCTTGTCGGTTGCACCTTTGCGCAATGGAGAGTAGATCTGACTGTACATTTGATTTCCTTTGCCAAACATATACAGGCCCCAGAATGGAGGTGAGAGGCAATGGTGAGAAGAGGGCACAATTATACTTTGCTTGACTACAATCAACAGTCTATAATAGCAGCACCGTGTGATACCTTCACGTGTTCCCCAAATCTCTACCACACAACTCATTGAGCAACCCTGGCTGCGCAGAAGGGAAGCCAAAGCAAAGCAATGTTCACTGAATGAAATCTATGTGTCAGGCATCATGCTAGGCTATTTCCATATAACCCACACAACATGGGTTCTCTCTGGTTCTCTCTGAACCACAGCAAAAGCTGTTTCTTTCTGTTTACAAAATTTGGGTTCACTGTGGGAAAAACATAGTACTTGGGCATCTTTTAAAAGGAGTAAATTGGCATAAGTGCCAGACATGATGCTCAGTCTTAGGAACACAGAGATGGTAAAGGCTCCATGTCTAATTTTCAGGAGCTTAGTTTTCTCCAAAATACAATCACAGTGCAATGTGATGAATGTTATAGTGGGAATGTTCTCTGCCTAGAGGGACAGGGTGGGCTGTGAGGAAGGAATCAGAGGTGTCACAAGGGGAATGTCTAGCATTTGAATAGGATCTTCAAGGATGATTAAGAAGTTGCCAGAAAGAAGGGAGGAGAGTGACTATGAGCAGAGAGACTCACATATAAGGGTCAAGTATCATGGACCACCCAGATAGTGGTGGCTGATCCATGGGGCACCCCAGGAAAGGGAGGTTAGAAAGGAGACATGGTGGGTAGGAGGAAAGGGAGGATGGGAGCTATCACTAGCCCTTGGGTGACTTCCTGGGAGAGTCTGAGTGTCAGGCTACCTGCCCGTTCTAACCCGTTTATCCCACAGTCACTTCCCTCACCAGCAATTTTAGCTTCCTCAGACAATGAAGTGCACAGCTTCCTCCAGACCAGGGTTTCTCTACCTCAGGCCTACTGACATTTGGGGCCAGATCATATTTTGTCGTGGGGCTGTCCTGTGCACTCTCGGACATGTAGCAGCATCCCTGGCCTCCACCCTCTAGAGGCTGGTATCACTGCCCACAGTGTGACAACTGAGAATGCCTCCTTAGGACCTCCATGATGGTCCAGTGGCTCAAAGTCCACTTGCCAATGCAGGGGACACGGATTCGATCTCTGGCCCAGGAAGATCCCACATGCCCAGAGTAGCTAAGGCCCGGGCACCACAACTCCTGAGGCCCGTGTGTTCTAGAGGGTGTGCTCTGCAGCAGGAGAAGCCACTACAATGAGAAGCCCATGCGTAACAGCTAGAGCGCAGCCCCAGCTTGCCGCAACTTGAGAATGCCTGCGTGCAGCAACAAAGACCCAGGGCAGCCAAAAAGAGATACATAAAGTTAAAGAAAAAAAGAAAACGTCCCTCTCAGTTCAGTTCAGTTCAGTCGCTCAGTCGTGTCCGACTCTTTGCGACCCCATGAATCACAGCATGCCAGGCCTCCCCGTCCATCACCAACTCCTGAAGTTCACTCAAACTCATGTCCATTGAGCCGGTGATGCCATCCAGCCATCTCATTCTGTCGTCCCCGTCTCCTCCCACCCCCAATCCCTCCTAGCATCAGACTCTTTTCTAGTGAGTCAACTCGTCGCATGAGGTGGCCAAAGTATTGGAGTTTCAGCTTTAGCATCAGTCCTTCCAATGAATACCCAGGAATGATCTCCTTTAGGATGGACTGGTTGGAACGTCCCTCTAGATGTTCCTAAATGCCCTCTGGTGGGCAGAATGGTCTGGTTGAGAAACACCGCTTTAGACAGATGTCAGGTTTCTCTTATCATCTATCATAGAATTAAGTATGGTGTTTTGCACATAGCAGATCTATGTGTGATTTGAGGACAGCTCTCCTTTGAGCTGGAGAAGGCAATGGCACCCCACTCCGGTACTCTTGCCTGGGAAATCCCATGGACGGAGGAGCCTGGTAGGCTACAGTCCAAGGGGTCGCTTAGAGTCGGACATGACTAAGCGACTTCACTTTCACTTTTCATGCATTGGAGAAGGAAATGGCAACCCACTCCAGTGTTCTTGCCTGGAGAATCCCAGGGACAGAGGAACCTGGTGGGCTGCCGTGTATGGGGTCGCACAGAGTCGGACATGACTGAAGCGACTTAGCAGCAGCAGCAGCAGCAGCTCCTTTGAGCCAAAGCGCCTTATTTCTACTGCTTCCATCCAGCAGCCTTGGTCTGGCTCAGAATAGCATTATGAGGAGCAACCAATATACAATACTCACTCTCTCCTTTATATTCTGGTTGCCTTGAAAATGTCTGTTTACTGAAGGAACTCAAAAGCTAGCCTAGTAAGCATTCAGTGGATGTTTCTTAAGTGGATGGGTAGGTCACCTTTTGAAAATAAACTGATGGAGATGCAAGCAGATTAAAGATGATTTTTGAATCCCCTTTCTATCTTTTGTGGGAGAATGATCTCTCTGTGCTTTATGACCCTAAAAAATAATACTTCATTCACTTGTAGACAACCCTGCCGTCCATCTGGGGGAAATATCAGCCAGGCTCTTACATTTTCTCAAATAGCTGTTGACTTCCCTGCCTGCACAACTGGCATCTGTAATGTATGGCTCACTCTTTAATCAAGAGCCCAGGATATCATCACTTTAAGCACCTGTCAGAAAATCCATCCAAGAATTGATTGCAGTTCAGTTTTTGCCAAGAGAGTGATGGAGACATCTGATTTTTCAGATGGTTTAAATAGTATATTAACTCCCATTCCTCTTCATTCTTGAAGTTTTATCCCAGTACAAATTTGAATCATTAGAAAAACAACAGGTCTGGGCTCTATTATTCCAGCTTTTCACGAAAGTGCTTTTGGTGGGGAAAAAGTTGTGATTTCACTTTTTTTTTGGTAGAGAGAAATATAAAAAATATCCATCTGTGGGGAAAATCTGTCTTTTTGCAAAACCATAGTTAAAATTCCTGCCAGTTGTAATCCAGTGTCTGCTTCCTAAGAGTGAGCTGAGTTCTGTCTCCGGCAATGAGGCAGGAAAAGCTCGAATATGCCTTTGGACTGAACGCAGGCTGGTTTCAAGCCCAGGACCAGGAATGGCCAGAGGGTAATGTCCTTGTCTCCCCAGACTGCTGGGATGTCAATGACAACTGCATACAGAAGAATGAAGCATGTTCTGGGGTAACATATCACACTAGGGGGCTAGAGTTGGGGTAGAGACATCTTTCATGCCTTCAGAATTAGTTGTTTGGACACAAGGGAGCCCTCAGGGGAATCCTAGGAGGAAAGGAAAACATTTTCATTCTAAGTGAGATGAGGAACCTGGGACACTTAATTTCAGTTGGGAGACAATATACAAATGGACAATGGCCAGATCATTTATAATAACAGAACTCTGACCCACACCTGCAGCAACTTGCTCAGGAAACCAACTCATTATTGAGACTCACCAGCCCAGGAAGCCAGCCTGCTGTAAGTCAGGCTTGTAGAAAGTCAGATGGTTATCTCTAGGAACAACCCAGAAAGCCAAACAGTAACTCCTGTGACAATCTGCCCTGATAGGCTTGATTAATAACTGATAGCTCCCTTGATTTTTGTCCCCACTTCCAACTTAGGACCAATCAGAAAAAACTGGATATGTGCTGCCAACCAATCACAGAGGATGCCTGCTTTCTTAGTCCACCTCCAGCTTCCCCTGATGCCAACAGCTTCCAATCAGGGCACACTTGAAGCCTTCCCTTTCCCCACTACAAAACTTTCCTACTCTTCTGCCTTTGAGTCTTTGCCAAAACCTAAGTGACGGTGGCTGACTCCCTTTCTAAAGCAAACTCTGAATAAATATGTTCTCATTTAATTGGTTTTCATTTATTTCCACAGAATGTTGAAAATTATATCACCTAATTTTGAATCCAAAGCTAGTCAAATGAGATAGTTGCAATACTCATGGAAGGGCATGAGCGTAGCAGGTTCCACTTCCTCTGTACCTTCCTCCGACTGGAATGGTCCCATCCCTGCTCTTCTCCCCATAGAAATCCCATACATCCTCCTGAGTCCAGCGTAAGTGTCCCTGCATCTGAAGAGCCTTCTCTGCCTATCATCAGTAACATCTTAGGAATTCTGTTCTTCCTCCATGTTAGAATGACCACAGGAGCGCAATGATCAGTGTCAATGGGAGCGCAATGATCAATGTCAATGGGAAACAAACTAATATTTCCCAAGTAGTATTTATTTCCTGGGTGTTTCTTACATGTGTCACTTCACTAAATCCTCTCTTAACTTTGTGAATTAGCAATTGCTCTCTCCACAGATGATGAAAGCAAGGTCTTAGCTCATAAAAGTGATGTGTCTGTCTTTCCCAATGAGGTTTTGAGTTCTTGATAAGATTATTTCGTACACATTTTAATTCTTTAGGAGGAGCAAATGCTGGACACATGAAAGATGAATGAATGAATAACTACAGAGCAGGAAAAATGAATTTGTTTGCAAGCCTAATTTGGCCTAAAGAACTAATTATTCAAAGCATGGACCATATGATTCCTTAAGATAAAGGAATATAAGTCAAAATTTTCTTTCTCCAAGACTCAGTTTCTCTGGACAGGAAATCAATCATTGTAAAATTCCTGGTAGAGGCTGCAAGTGTTTCTAGCTCTGACTACCTTGATTTGGGGTCTTTGATGTTTGAGTCACGTGCTGAAGATTGAAGACAGCAGTAGTCCTGCCTCAGTGAGGAGATGCATGTCAGCAGGTGATCTGCAACCATGCCTAAGCAATGGAGGAGGAATTTTCTCTTATAAGCAGTGTGTGTGAGAGTGCATCATTTTGCCCACACTTAGGGAGTTCACATCTTTGGTGCCTCTGGTGTACTTACTTATTTTAAACATTTTTGTTGAAAAGTTGTCATGGCAACAGCATGGACAAATATTTTGAAGGACAAATTCGATTTCTAGCACCCTCAATAATGTTTCATTTTTCCCATTATCTACCCATGCTCATCCACTCATAAACATTTTATTTACTTACAACCACAGAGCAACATCTATTTTGTATTCTGCTGTTTCATTTAACATCACATCAAAAACATTTTCTATGTTGCCAAAGCCTTCATGTTTAAAATTTTCAATAGCTGCACAATATCCCGTGACTTAATAAACATTCCCACATTGCTGTGCAAGTTCACTTTTCACATTTTCACTTTCTTTTAAGTAATGTTAGAATATTCTTGCATATAGTTTTTGCCTTCTGATTAACATTTTCTTAGAAGAAATTCTTAGGAATAGAATTCTTGACATCTTTGTGGTTTCTGCCACATAATATGACCTTGCTCTTCAAAAGCCCTTGTGCTAATTTAGAGAACCAGATGGGAGCTTGAGGAGAATGCTCTGCTACAAACCCTGTGCAGACTTCTTCTCAGGGTGAGGGGCTGAACAACTGGCGGGTTCAGCCTCTCCTTAAAATGAATTAAATGGCATTTCATAAGGTACCCATGTGGGCTGCCCAGGTAGGAAAAATTAACTCCAAGGCTGTCTTGATTAGAATTTTTTGAAGCAAAACTCTTGCTCTGGATATGTGAACGCTCATCATGATAATAGAGGGATTTCCTTTTTCCCGTTCTAAATTTTGCATCTCATATAGTTAGGTGTGATTATAAAACCAGAGACTGGTTTTTAATAAACAAACTGGAATTCTCACATGCAAACAGGGACAACTTTCAATAGTCTTTCCATTAGAACATCATATTCAATTCCTAAAAACATGAAAGTGTCCTTAAAATATTGCATTCGTATTTAAACTACGAAAGGAAATTTAGACTCCTTTCATCTTTTTTCTGTCCTGCAAGAGGTTATCACCTAGCTTGATGACCAAGCAGTGAAAAATAGGCTGGATGGACAAGTCAACTTCATGATCATAATCACACCTGCCAACCCAGGAGCACTCACTGTGTGACAAGCTCAGAGCTCAGTCTCATTGAATCCACACAACTAATGCTGAGAAAGAGGTGTTTCTAACACACCCATGTTCTAGTTCAGGAAGCTGAGGGTTGAGAGTATGAGAG
The DNA here is from genome assembly GCF_049115385.1 of Moschus berezovskii. NCBI lineage: Eukaryota > Metazoa > Chordata > Mammalia > Artiodactyla > Moschidae > Moschus > Moschus berezovskii. Next base: position 77,503,218 of record NC_142464.1, on the reverse strand, counting down.
AAGTGCTCTGTTATATAGCAGCTTGATGGCCAGTGTTGATTCTGAAGTTGGAGAGCTTAACCACTCATCAAAGGGTGAGGTGAATTACACCCTGTTAGTTCCTTAACAGCAGAACTGGGCAGTGGAAGAGTTTTCTGAAATAAAGGCAATGGTTCAGTCCTAGGGACTAGGGCATGTGGGCACGGGAAGAACAGGGACTCAGAGCCCAGCATTTGGGCAGGGAATCCTGAGTCATAGGTTTGGAGGAATAACTTGGTTATTCTCACCTCCTCACCACAAACCTTTGCTGGGGAACCCTAGAAGTACAAAAACCTTCCAGATGATGCCTACTTTCCATTACTATGTTCCATCTTCTGTTGGAATCCACCATTTCTTCCTGAAAGCTCGCTGGAGCCCATCATAAAAACCTTATACTTCTTGCCTTGTCCTTGGACACTGGGCATTACTTCCTAGATACTAACTGATTGCCCTCTCCTACTAGCCATGCCTTAATTCAGGTCCAGGCTTCCTCCTGTCCATATGCCCCCTCACACCCCTATAGGAGGCATCATCATTTATTTCCAAGAGACGACAGGGCACCAAGTCTTTATATGACTTGTCTAACTGGTTATCTGTCTTTCATCAATCATACCTGCACCCAAGCTCCCAGTTGTTCTGGTAGACAAAGATCCTTGTACTAGATCCTGGCTCCTCCCTTCTCACCTGCCCCACATTGGCTCTCTCCCCCAATAACCTCATCTTCACACCCCAGTCCTGAGATATGGCGCAAGAAACTGGGAAAACAAATTGGAGACAAAAAACTAGGACACAGCCAGGGAGAGAATGCTTACAGTGTACTTGCCAGTTTCTCATATACTCCCCTCTAAAGCCTCACAGCAATCATGAGATGAAAGAAACTACTTGTCTTTTCTATCTTGTGAATAGGGGAACTGACGTTCAGAAAACTTAAGCAATTTTCCCAAAGTCACACAGCCAGGAAATGGCAGACCCAAATACGAGGGCAGAATTCTATCTCTGTAACCCACACAGTAGTACATCTGTGGGTAGAAGTTAATGACGAGGAAGGAGTGGGACAGACCTAGACACCAGAGTGTAGAGGTCCTTGGGAGCAACCTAAGTGTCCACCAACAGATGAATGGATACGCAAGACGTGGTACATATACACAGTAGAATACAACTAAGCCATAAAAAAGAATGAAATAATGCCATTTGCAGCAAAATGGATGGACCTTGAGCTTATCATACTAAGTGAAATCAGTCAGAAAGAGAAAGACAAATATCATGTGATGTCACTTATATGTGAAATCTAAAAAAAAAAAGAAAGATATAAATGAACTTATTTATAAAACAGAAATAGACTCACCAACTTTAGAAAATGTTTAGATACGATTACCAAACGGGAAGGAATGGGGAGGGATACACTGAGAACTTGGCATTAGCACATATACACTAGTATATAAAATAGAACTATATTCAATATCTTATAATAACCTGTAATGGAAAAGAATCTGAAAAGGAATAGATATATATGTATGCATGGATAGCTGAACCACTTTGCTGTTCACCTGAAACACGCAAGTCAACCATACTTCAATTTAAAAAAAGAATGTGGAGGTCCTAGTTTTTAAATAAGGGTTATACAAGGGAGGGGAGAAGGCAATGGCACCCCACTCCAGTACTCTTGCCTGGAAAATCCCATGGATGGAGGAGCCTGGTGGGCTGCAGTCCATGGGGTTGCGAAGTCGGATCCGACTGAGGGACTTCACTTTCACTTTTCACTTTCATGCATTGGAGAAGGAAATGGCAACCCACTGCAGTGTTCTTGCCTGGAGAATCCCAGGGACGGGGGAGCCTGGTGGGCTGCCGTCTATGGGGTCACACAGAGTTGGACATGACTGAAGTGACTTAGCAGCAGCATACAAGGGAGGGGGATAAAATTTGGGAAAAATGGGACACGTCAAACATGTTGAAAATGAACTCTAGATATCACTCCCCCAAACCCAATTATCCTTGTCTTTCTCAGCTCAGTCGGTGACAATCCATCCTTCCATTTGTTCAAGTTAAAAACCTGAGAGCCCTCCTTGACTCTTTCCTAGAGTTCATTCCTCAGAAAATCCCACTGGCTCCATCTTCAAAGTGCAGACTGCAACCATTTCTAATACCTCCACCATTGCTCCTTGGGCTCGGCCACTGTCATGTCTCATCTGAATCACTCCAACAGCCTCCTAACAATGGCCCTGCTTCACCCTCGCCTCCCCGACTCCATAGTCTAGTCCCCATGGGTTCACCAGAGTGGACTTCTTAGAACACAAGTTAGATCAGAGCACTCCTTTCCTCAAAACCCACCGATGGCTCCCATCTTCCTCAGAGTTCAAACCCAAGTCCCTTCAGGAGTCAGGTCCTCACCCCCTCCCAGCTCATTATCCTCCTTTCATCTCCTCACTCACTTTCCTCTAGCCACATTGAACCCCTGGCGATTCCTCAAACGTGCCAGGCGTGGTCCGACCTCAAGGCCAATGAGGTGTGAGCTGTGTATTGCATATGCTTAAATGTTATGTGTTCCCCACCTCTAAACAATGGGAACCAAACAATGCTCCTGAACTCTGACAGCAGACCACACTTGCTAGTTTCATCCTGTAAGTTTTCATGCAGATAGTTATTCACTCAGCCATGTCCCAACTCTTTGTGACCCCATGGACGGTATCCCACCTGGCTCCTCTGTCCGTGGATTTCTCCAGGCAAGAATACTAGTGTGGGTAGCCATTCTCTCCTCCAGGGGATCTTCCCAACCCAGGGACTGAACCCAGGTGTCCTGCGTTGCAGGCAGATTTTTTTTTTTTACCATCTAAGCTACTAGGGTCAGATAGACTTTCCAAAAAAAAATTAGTGACGTTGGTTAACAATGACATGTGATTGGGAAATTTGGGGGATAGATATATATTTTACTTATTAATTAAATAAATATTTTCCCCAATAGTCTTGACCAAAGGATAAGTTGGCTAACTGATGGAGCCATGCCTTTGCCTCTTTCTGGCATCGCAGGAATTCCCAGGTATGGGCAGGGCATATGCAACATTCTCCAATTCATGGTTTAAGGAGGGAATTGGCAACATTTTTCTGTAAATGTCTAGACAGTAAATATTTTATGCTTTTGCAGATCATTCTAGTGTGAAAGGATCTTTAGATAATACACAAATCAATCACCATGGTTACATTTCAATAAGATTTTATTTACAAAACGTGGTGGTGGCCAGATTTGGTTCATTAAGTTGCCAAACCTTAATCTCGGGGCACATGTAGGAGCCCAACCCAACAAATGGGAGCACAGGTCAGGCAGGATATTTCCATGGGAGCTCTTGACCAGAATATAAACCACATTTTTTTTTCTTTCACTTTCAGTGTCTAGCACCTCACGTGGTACATAGTAGACAGCCATACAACTTGCTTGGAAGAAATTGCAGAATGAAGTATAGTTAGGAGTGGATGGATCTTTTCCTACACTTATAGAGAAATCTTGTTCATTTGGACATGTATTAGACAGACATTTACTCAGTGCCCCCATGTGCCAGTACATGGCCTATGGGCTGAGCAAAAGGATGGGAATTGTGTCAGACCTCACAGAGTGTATCTGAGAGCACAAATGTTTGAGAAGGAATATCAGTTGAGTGTGAAACATGGTAACGGGACGTTCAGGGGGCTTTGGAGACACTTTAGGGGTGAAAAGAACACTCTCAGATGTGTTCCAGGAACAAACGACGATGTTTTCACAGTTGTCGATCAAAGCAGGATTGAGTTTGGCTAGAGGGCAAAGGTACAAGCCCACATGAGAGGACCAGACCTTACCAAGTGATGGCCTTGGTTGTTTTTGTAAACACTGATAAACTGTTTGGCTGCAAGGACCTGTCTTCAATAAGGGAGGCTCAAACTGGTTCATAACAGGGCTTTCCAACTGTTAATCAAGGGTAAATCATTCTGCTATGAGACTGCTTTAGAAACTTTGAGCACCATTTTCTCTCTCTTCAAGGCTTTTTGAGAAAGTATTATGTTCAAAGCCAGCCCTTTAACAAAGCATTATATTTAATCTTTTTCCACTTTGATCTGTTTCACTAAAAATTATTTCCATTATTCCAAGCTTCATTTTTCCTTTTCTGTAACTCCTTTATAAAATTTTCTTTAAAAGATAAAGAGTCCATTAAATGTTGTGAAGTCCCAATTCTCCTTTAATAAAGAAAGAAATATGGGAGCCCTAACAGAAGGTCACTGCATTGTGAGAGAAATGGGTTCACAGGATGTGGATTTGGGGGGATTTTTGTGTGTGTGTGTGCACATGCTAGAGGCAGCATATGTCTGTGACTGTAAGAAAAATGGTAAACTCCAACCGTGCGATTTATCAGAATAACATTACTTATACACAAGATAGACTATAACAAAAGATCTAACACTCATGTCTTTAGAGCCTCAAAAAGAGAGGAAAAAGAAGGTATGGCTGAAAAAGTACATAAAGTATTGTAATAATGGCTGAAAAGTTCCCAAATATGGCAAACAATACTCATGCAAAGATGGGCACAATAAAGGACAGAAATGGTATGGATGTAACAGAAGCAGAAGATATTAAGAAGAGGTGGCAAGAATACACAGAAGAACTATACAAAAAAGATCTTCATGACCCAGATAACCATGATGGTGTGATCATCACCTAGAGTCAGACATCCTGAAATGCAAACTCAGGGGCCTTAGGAAGCATCACTACGAACAAAGCTAGTGGAGGTGATGGAATTCCAGTTGAGCTATTTCAAATCCTGAAAGATGATGCTGTGAAAGTGCTGTAATCATTATGCCAGCAAATTTGGAAAACTCAGCAGTGGCCACAGGACTGGAAAATGTCAGTTTTCATTCTAATCCCAAAGAAAGGCAATGCCAAAGAATGCTCAAACTACTGCACAATGGCACTCATCTCACACTCTAGTAAAGTAATGCTCAGAATTCTCCAAGCCAGGCTTCAGTAATACGTGAACTGTGAACTTCCAGATGTTCAAGCTGGTTTTAGAAAAGGCAGAGGAACCAGAGATCAGATTGCCAACATCTGCTGGATCATGGAAAAAGCAAGAGAGTTCCAGAAAAACATCTATTTCTGCTTCAATGACTATGCCAAAGCCTTTGACTGTGTGGATCACAATAAACTGTGGAAAATTCTGAAAGAGATGGGAATACCAGACCACCTGACCTGCCTCTTGAGAAATCTGTATGCAGGTCAAGAAGCAACAGTTAGAACTGGACATGGAACAATAGACTGGTTCCAAATAGGAAAAGGAGTACGTCAAGGCTGTATATTGTCACCCTGCTTATTTAACTTATATGCAGAGTACATCATGAGAAACGCTGGGCTGGAGGAAGCACAAGCTGGAATCAAGATTGCTGGGAGAAATAGCAATAACCTCAGATATGCAGATGACACCATCCTTATGCCAGAAAGTGAAGAAGAACTAAAGAGCCTCTTGATGAAAGTGAAAGAGGAGAGTGAAAAAGTTGGCTTAAAGCCCAACATTCAGAAAACAAAGATCATGGCATCTGGTCCCATCACTTCATGGCAAATAGATGGGGAAACACTGGAAACAGTGACAGACTTTATTTTGGGGGGCTCCAAAATCACTGCAGATGATTATTGCAGCCATGAAATTAAAAGATGCTTGCTCCTTGGAAGAAAAGTTATGACCAATGTAGACAGCATATTAAAAAGCAGAGACATTACTTTGCCAACAAAGGTGTGTCAAGTCAAAGCTATGGTTTTTCCAGTAGTCATGTATGGATGTGAGAGTTGGACTATAAAGAAAGCTGAGTGCCAAAGAATTGATGCTTTTTAACTGTGGTGGTGGAAAAGACTCTTGAGAGTCCCTTGGACAGCAAGGAGATCCAACCAGCCAATCCTAAAGGAAATCAATCCTGAATAATCATTGGAAGGACTGATGCTGAGGCTGAAACTCCAATACTTGGTCACCTGATGCGAAGAGCTGACTCATTTGAAGAGACCCGGATGCTGGGAAAGATTGAAGACAGGAAAAGAAGGGGACAACAGAGGATGAGATGGTTGGATGGCATCACCAACTCAATGGAGATAAGTCTGAGTAAACTCTGGGAGTTGGTGATGGACAGGGAAGCTTGGCATGCTGCAGTCCATGGAGTCGCAAAGAGTCAGACACAACAGAGCGACTGAACTGAACTGAATAAGTTCACAGATACAAGAAGCTGGGTGAATGCCAAACATAATCCAATTTAAAAAATTAATTCCAAGACATACTGTAATCAAACTTCTGAGAAGACAGGGAGTATCTGAAAAGTGATAAGGTAGCACATATGGTAAAGAATCTGCATGCAATACAGGAGACCCGGTTTCAATCCCTGGGTCAGGAAGATCCCCTGGAGGAAGGCATGGCAACCCACTCCAGCATTCTGGCCTTGGAGAATTCCATGGGCAGAGGAGCCTGGCAGGCTATGGGGTCACAGAGAGTCGACACGACTGAATGACTAACACAATGAGAAGGAAGCAGAAGCTTATTTAAAGGAGAAAAACAAACGGAATGGCATTGGATTTCTCCTCAGAAACCACGGAGGCATTTTCCAAATGTTGAAAGAAAAGAACTATCAACCCAGAATCCTATTCCTCTGGAGATATCTTTCAGGAATGAAAGAGGAATCAAATAGTCTCGGCTGAAGGAACTAAGAGAATATGTCACTAGCATGCTGCTGCTGCTAAGTCACTTCAGTCGTGTCTGACTCTGTGTGACCCCATAGACAGAAGCCCACCAGGCTCCCCCGTCCCTGGGATTCTCCAGGCAAGAACACTGGAGTGGGTTGCCATTTCCTTCTCCAATGCATCAAAGTGAAAAGTGAAAGTGAAGTCGCTCAGTCATGTCTGACTCTTAGCGACCCCATGGACTGCAGCCCACCAGGCTCCTCCATCCATGGGATTTTCCAGGCAAGAGTACTGGAGTGGCTTGCCATTGCCTTCTCTGTGTCACTAGCATACCTACCCTAAAGGAATGGCTGACTAAAGTTCTCGCAGCAGAAAGAGAACAATAAAGGAAAAAACCTTGGATCATTAAGAAGGAAGAAAGAATACAGCAAAAATACAGATAAATACAACAGGATTTATTTCTCCTCTTGAGTTCTCTAAATTATATGTTGGTAGAAGTAAAAGGATATTGTCTGCTTTGGTTCTAAGTGTATGTAGAAAAAATACAATAATTACATTATAAATGGGGAAAAGTAAAGTAAAAAGAAAAGCAAAGGGATATTAAGAAAGTTAAATTTTCTTTTCTGGTCACATGGCATGCAGGATCTTAGTTCCCCAACTAAGGATGGAACCTGAAGTGTGGACTCTTAACCACTGGACAGCCAAGGAAGTCCCAAGAAAAGTAAGTTTTCTATACTTGATTCAAACTGGTGAAATGACAACACCAGTAGACTGTGTTGTGTACATATAAGATAATATTTACAACAACCACTAAAATATAAAAATAATACATATAAGTATTTGCAAATTAATAGAAATATATACAAAATAATATACAATATATAATATTTTACAATAAAAAATATCACAGATAAGTCAGAAGTGGAATTCTAAAAAATGTTCCCATAATCCACAGAAGGGAAGGAAAAGAAAACAGAGAAATGAAAAAGCACCTTCTTAAATCCTCAAAAATCATGAACAAACTTCAGATAAAATTGTTCCTTTGAATCCCTTCATGGTAATGGCTGTAACTTCACACCAAGCAAAGTCAGTGCTTTTTATGATCTTGTAGATGTTATTGTCCTTTCAAAATTGTTGCAAGGTTGTTCCTGATTCATCACTTCCCTTTACGGCTTGACAAAAATGTGATGTAAATAATATTTCTTGAAAGTCACTGTCATTGCATGGTAATATTCAGGGGCAGAAGCAATACTTTGATGTTGGGGTGAAAGTCATCCATGAATGGGGATGGCCCAGAGCATTGCCTAGGAACAAAAGAATGTCGAATGGGACCTCTTTCTCCAAGTAATATTTCCCTAACTCCAGGATAAAGTGGAAAAACCAGCTCTGGAATAAGAGCTACGTAACTCAGGCTTTGGTGTTACTCTTCCACACAACAAGAAAAGAGCCCTTGGCTCTGTTTTCAAGGGCTCTTGGGTTCTCTGAATGACAAACTAAGAGAGGCTTCAGCCTCTGGTGATAACCAGAAGCATTGCCACCAAACAACAGAGTTAGCCTATCCTTTGCTGCCTGGCATCAACTTTCCCTCCTTATTGAGGTAACTTCAGTCTGGCATCCTCTTCTAGTACAGCCCTGTCTCATCCACATTAAAAGCCTGCTCGGGTAGATATGTGCCATCATCAAAAATTTCTGGAAGTGTTTCAGGAAATTCCCAGGCAGCTACTATATCTGTACTCACTGCCTCGCCACACTTTTGCGTTGTGAAGTTTGGCACTAGCTTTGAACTGGTGAAACCAGTCATGACTGGCATTAAAAGGTGCACCCACCGATTCTTCACCATACTTCTTCAAGTCTTCAAAAAGGCCTTTAGCTTTCTCTTGAATCAGCATTAAGCTGAGCGGAACTTGACACTGATGCTGATCCTGCATCCACACGCTGAGAATTTCTCTACCTCCTCCATCTCTTTCCCATGCTTCTTCAATGTTATTGTTGATGTCATTGGCACAGCAAACTTCACACGGTCCTCGATCTTGTCCTTGCTCTTTAGAATCATGTTGATGGTTGAATGATTCATGTTATAAGAACACTCTTGTGTTCACCATCTTTTCATCTTGTTCTACTCTCTCAATCATTTTCCTTTTTGTTTCCATCGTTATCACTTGGTGCTTCTTAGCAGTAACAGTTACATCACCACTGCTTTTATGCTCGCTTTTGGATATCATGGGCTGGAAATAAAGATACTGTACTACTGAGCTATCTACAGTACTGTACATAAAGTACCCAGAATCACAGCCACTTGTAGAGGATGCATGCGTGAGGCAAGGCACACTAGACATATGAACTAACTTGCATGATTGGACATGACAACACATGCTCGCATCTTTGAAAGTTCACAACCTGGAGGTTCGCATCTTTGAAAGTTCACAACCTGGAGGTTCGTATATAGGGGACTTACTGTAATGAGAGGCTTCAGAAAAAATCTGAATCAGGAGATATCTACTGAGCATGTACCATAGCCAGAAACCATTTTAGGAGCAAAGGAGACATCAAGGAATCAGACTACGTTCCTGATTTCATGGGCTTTACAGTCTAGTGTAGGAGAGAGAGAATGAACAAAGAAGTTGACTTATAATGTAATGTTCAATGTTGGCAAGTGCTTTTATAAAAATGAAACAGTTTAAGGAAACAGTGACTGGGGGAAAGAGTAGGAGGATCTTTTAGATAAAGTGATTCAGGAAGGCACTTCAGGCACCTGTGTGGAGATTTAAGAGCTTGGTTTGGGACATGCTGCGTCGAGATGCCACTGGATTACATAGATATCAGGCAGAGACATCCAGAAGGTAGAAATAAAGACACAAATTTTTGGAATCATTTTCACGGGAATGAATATTATAGTCAGGGGAGTAAATGAGATAACGAAGGGTGGCAGTGTAGAGGGAGGGTAGAAGGAACCAAGGACAATCTTCATGAGTCGATACTAACATTCTTTTCCCTCCTCGTGAATCCTGTGTTGGACATGCTCAGTTTTCTTCCTGAGTTTCTCCTCTGCTTCTAGCCCTCCTAATATTGGAGCTTATCAGTTCCTAGTCCTCGAATTTCTTCTCTTCTCACTCTCCATCACTCCATTAGAGCTCTCAGCCATCTGAACCCTCCTCCTAAGCTCTGCACTCTTCAACTGCCCCTCTCCAATCCATTTGAGTAGCAAGCTAGTTATCTGGAATTGAATTTGAGAATGTAGATATAAACAGAGCAGAAAAGCAGGAAATTTCAGCAGGTCCTAAATTTCAGTATCTTGTTTTCACAGGAGCTGGGGAATCCTGGCCCAATTTTTTTTATGGTGTATCTTTTTATATTAAAAATAGACATTTGTATATGGACACACAAAAAACCAGGAGAATATAAGAACAACAAAATTAAACAGTGATAAGGTTGGCCCAAATTTTTAACAAGAGGTTTTTCTCTAGGTTTCCTTCAGAGGTATTCTATTCTTATTGGCACAAATATTATACACTTTACCTGTGGTCTATGTTTTACAACTACTCTAGAGCAAAGACCATGATAGCAATTAAAAATGAAGTAACTGAAATGGTTGGGATGATCTTATTATCTCCTTTTCTCATTTTATTTGCAGTGCTTCCATTAACAAAGATGAGTTTTACAAAGGCAGATGTAAGCTGAAATAATTTCTAATCCAGGCTCCAGACACCTTTTTTTACTGAAATATATGCATATTTTCAAGTTCTTAATGAACTGTTTCCAAACAGTCCGAAATATCTCAAATAATTAAAAGTCCTTCCAAGTCACTTTAACTTATGGTTAGTTTCATGAATCTTATCTATTTAGGCTAAAAGGCCAAATTACATTATTATTATGTTATCATTGTGTTTTGTACACAGATACAATAAAGGCTCAGACAGTAAAGAATCTGCCTACAATGCAAGAGAACTGGGTACAATCCCTGGGTCAGGAAGATATCCTGGAGAAGGGAATGGCTACCCACGTCTGTATTCTTGCCTGGGAAATCTCACAGACAGAGGAGCCTGGTGGGCTATCGTCCATGGGGTCGCAGAGTTGGACACGACTGAGGGACTAATGCATGACATGACATGACGTGATCCAGTGAGGGCAGGTACCACATTCTGTGAAAATTGCTTTCATGTCTTAAGAAAAAGACCAATGTATTTTTTTCATTTGTATCTTTGGTACCAGGAAAGTGGGTATTGATCATGTCTCTGTGTAACAAACTACCCCAAAACTTGGTGGATTGAAGCATCAACATTTATTGTCTCCCAGTTTCTGTGGATCAGAGATCAGGGCGTGGCTTGGCTGGGTCCTCTGAATCAAGGTCTCTTGAAGCTGGGGTGAAGATGTCACCCTGGGAGGCAGTTAATGCAAGGCTAGGCTAGACCATGCTTCTGAGCTCACCCACCGAGTTCACAGCATTCAGTTCCTTGTCTTAGGAGCCTCTCAACAGATCAGCTCACAGTTCAGCCACTTACTTCAGCAGATAGAGTCAGCAAGTGAGACGAGGCCAGAGGGAAAGAGAGACAGACAGACAGAGAATGAGAACAAGACAAAAGTCACGGTCTCCTGTAACCCACTCTTGCAGGTTATAGTCCATGACTTTTTCTGCATTCTTTTTATCAGAAGCAAGTCAGTAAGCCTAGCCCATATTCAACATTCATATTTAAGGGTAATTATGAGTTTGAGTGTACTCCGGGAGTTGGTGATGGATAGGGAGGCCTGGCGTGCTGTGATTCATGGGGTCGCGGAGAGTCGGACACGACTGAGCAACTGAACTAAACTGAACTGATACATGCATAGTTCCAGGAGGCAGAGATGGTTGAGAAATATTTCAGGAGCTGTGTACCACATGATGCTTGTATATTTGTTGAATGAATGGATAGATTCGATACATGAGGTTATGTAGTCTGATGTCAGGTCTTATGAAAGAACAAACTATATGATACCCTTGATAAAGTCAGTCCATCTGATTGAGCACTTCTGGGTCAAAGCACATTTCATTTAAGGTCCATTCTTGGAAAGCTCTGTTAGTTAGATATTTCTCCAGCTTTGTTGAGTCAGTGGGACATGGAATGGGCACTTCCTTAAAATGTTTATTTGTGTCAGGCTAGAATCTGCCAGTCTGGTTGTGGAAAATAAATATTTCCATACAGCTGTCACTGACTCACTCAAGAAGATTCAGGCTTATAAAAATAGTGGACATGTAAAAATTTCCTTAATTAAACCAAAATGGACTGTTATCATCACAAGAAAAAAAAAAACGCCCTTTTAGAGTCAGTGAAATGGCCCAACCGAGACACAAGAAAGACTTCAGACTAGTAAATGAGTGACAATATCAGACATCAAAGGACCGGTGTAGTTTTCTGTCTCAGTGCATCCAGTGTGGACTCACAATGCAGGAACCATGCTCCTGGCTGTTCCAGCCACTGTGCCCAAACCAGCCCTGAGGTAAGAGCCACTGGCAACAAGAAATATTCCTATAAAAGTCTGCAGCACGATTCTCAGAATATTCCAGTTGTCTTCCCTCAGGATTTGTGACTGTTGATTGTGCACAATTTCCAAAACAAAACCAGGGCTAGCTCCACCAGCATGAGGTTAGGTGGTCACCACTGGATGGCAGCGGAGGCTGAGGAATCATGGCCCTGCTCAAATGTCCTCCAAACCCCCTTGCCCTCATTGGTCTCAGGTTCCTGTGCCACCGAGAAACCAAAGCAGAATCTGAGTAGGACGTATCCCTTTAAATGTATCTCATCCAGGAGGAGACACACAACAACTCATAAAGTTCAATATATCAGATTCCAAGCTGGTAAGTTGGCAAGCAGAGATCCTGAGAGTAAATTTTAGGGCAAAGCAGTTGGAACACGCTGGGAGGTCTGGCCAAGTGCCTGCAAACGGGAGAGAGAAGCCCCCACCACAGCTCTGCCAACTTGCCTACCGTTTTATACCAACTGTATCAAGCATGTGATCTCTGACCCATTTCACAATTCCACTGAGGATTATCGCTACCATCTTACAGATGAGAAAGCAAGGTTCGGGGACAAAGGGACAGGAGGAAGTATAGCCAGGATTTGAGAGTAACATTGTCTAGTTTTATTTAACGTAAGTACTATTAGGGTTCTGTGGGTTTAGGAGTGTCCCCTATTATTATATCCATCCAGAACCTCAAAAAATATGATCTTATTTGGAAATATGGTCTTTGCAGATGTAATCAGTTACCTTAAAAAAAGATCATGTTAACTAGACTGGGCCCTAAAGCCAACGGCTGGTGTCTCCTTTATAAGAGGACGGAGCGGGAGAGTCGCACGTACAGGCATGTGTACACGTGAAAGAAGGCGCATGAAGACGGAGGCAGAGCTGGAGTAATGCAACTGCAAGCCACGGGTCTCCAAGGAACGCCAGAGCCACTGGAGGCTGGGAAGAGGAAGGGAACAATACTTCCCTAGAGACGTCAGAGCGGACATGGCCCTGCCAACACTTCATTTATGACTTCTGGCCATCAGAATTGTGAGAGAATAACTCTGTTGTTATAAGCCACTCAGTTTGTGGCATTTTGATATGGTGGCACTAGGAAGCTAATAAGATTCCCTAAAATGGATATAAGCACAAATGTTCTAAACCATTGTTTCCAGGACTTATAATTACAACATTATAGCCTATGACCACAGATAAATAGTTCCTAAGAAGAACCCTCCCACTGGAATCATTTCCTTTCCTGTTTCCCCTTTACACTCTTCTTTTGGATCCAGTTTTTTTCTTTTTTTAAATCAGGGCTCACATTTTTACCTACCTCAAGGGTGCTTGGGCCAGTGAGAAATTCAGTACTGGACCACAATGCATGGCTACCTGATCTCACTCGCTTTCCAGCATCCTTTATTTCTTTTCACCTGATAAGGTAAATCCTACTTAAGATGCCCCATGCTGGGTGTCATATATCCCAGCCACTCAGATACTCTTGGCTAGTGAGACACATGTTTCCAGTTCATCGTGGCATGAAGATAATTTGTGGGATTTTATTCAAAGGGAACATTTTCCCCTCTTATCTATGGAATATTTCCTAAAGAGCATTCATATCACCAAGTCTGTGGACATCACTGCAGAGAACCAGATTCTTTCAAAATTTCTGCTGGGCTGCCTTCTCCCATAAAGCTTAAAAAAAAAAAAAGGCAGTCTGGCTATTGTCCTTGGTAAATCTTGTTCCAGCAAGTTCTGCATCCACTTAACTTTATGAATTTGGGTTCTGTGGTTTGGATTCCATCCTTGTTCCCCTCACCGCCCTCTTCCTGATCGAAATCCAGGATTTCAGACAAAGTTGGGGGCTGGGGAAGCCGAAAAGAACATCAGATTTACTGTCTCTTGCTGCCCCCTGCTGGGAAAATCATTGCTTGTATTCTTTCCTTTTTCTTTCTCTTTCTTATCTAAGGAAATATGGGCGGGTTCCTGGGACTGGATGGGTGAGGGAGAAGCAAAATGTCTTAGAGGGCGATAGAGGGCCAGAGAATTTCCATTACTTGAGATTCTTAGTTTACTTTTTTTTTTTAATGAAGAAATGAAATTTATAGTATTTAAAACATGTTTATATTTATCTGATTAGCATTTTTAAACAGACACAAATACAGCATAGTATAATAGTGCTTCCATAATAGTGCTTTCAGATTAGATTTGTGAAAGTGTTGATTGAAGGACTTCCCTGGTGGTCCAGTGCTTTAGAAGCCTCCTCCCAATGCAGGAGCTACAGGTTCAGTCCCTGATCAGGGAACTAAGTTCCCACATGCCAAGGGTAGGGGAGGCAGCAACTAAGCCCATACTCCACAACTGAGCCTGTGTGCCAAAAACAGAGTCCTTGTGCCATAATGAAAGATCCCGAGAGCCCCAACCAAGACCTGATGCCGCCAAAGAGAAAAAAAAATGTTTGAAAGTACACTGCTGGCAGTTTGGCCTAGGGATGGAACATCAGAGTAGTTTTCTTCATTAATCCATCTTGGTCCTTGACCACATCCAGCACCACTTTGGGATTTTCTGCATGCTGAGATGAGGCTCATGGCCTCCCACCCTCCCAGGGACAGTATTGAGGAGACTGGCACTCAGACGGCCTTCAGTGAGGGGCGATGGGGGATGCAAGGGTAGGCACAAGCTGGGGACTATACAGTCCCTGGCCAGTGCCCAACACCCCTACCACCAAGTGAAAGACGGTATGACCCTCTTTCCTAGGACGACATTGTTATTAGAAAAGCTGAGGGTAGGAAGGCCTCTTAGGAGCCTCTGTTCACAGCTTCTCTGGGCTGGCCCAGACTGAATGCCTTCCTGAGAGCGTGGGGCCAGACTCGGATGTCAGAACTTGGAGGTAAGAGCAGAGGGAAGGCAACGGAGACAGCCACAGCACCTCCAGGGCTGACTGCCCGAAAGGAGAAAGCCAGGGCCTGCCTCTGCTTCCTGATGCTAATAAACAGGGATTTCTGCTCAGGATTCAGATCACTGACCTCATTTGAAGAGTCAAGGCCTTTTGGGAGAAAGCAGTTTCCTGCCAGCAGGAGTAAGTTCCCCATGCTGTGTATACTAAGGGTCTGCTGCCTCTGGGTCTGTCCCACCCACTTCCCTTCTTAGTGCCCCAACATAATTCATTAGCACTATTGTTTCTGTTTCTCACTGTAAAATCAGTTCAAACTGACTTTATCATCTAAATTAGTTTATCTAAAATGCTGAGGCAGTGAATCAGAGGCAGATTTAAGTTTATTTGAAGGAACTAATGAAACTCCAATACTTTGGCCACCTCATGCGACGAGTTGACTCACTGGAAAAGACTGATGCTGGCAGGGATTGGGGGCAGGAGGAGAAGGGGACGACAGAGAATGAGATGGCTGGATGGCATCACTGACTCGGTGGACATGAGTTTGAGTGAACTCCGGGCGTTGGTGATGGACAGGGAGGCCTGGCGTGCTGCGATTCATGGGGTCGCGGAGAGTCGGACGCGACTGAGCGACTGAACTGAACTGAACTGAACGGAGATGACCAGGCACGTCACTCCTCCCACCTGAATCTGTGTACGCTCGAACACACCTACTTGCTTGTCCTGACGTCTCTTGTGTTCCACCAGGCACCCCACAACCCGCATCTCCAACATGGAAACTTCCTCTAGGTCTGCTTCTGTCTCATACTCCTCCCTAGTTTTGAGTCATTGAGAACAAAGGTTTAAAAACTTCGGTTGCAATTTGCCACTGCTGCAACATGGCCACGCAATGCACTGATCTCCTAGACTGGAGTAGAACACTCAGGTACTGACAGGCTCAAGTGGTGGGCCTCACGTGGTGTGTGAGTGAACAAATTGTGGCCATTAGAACTACATATTGATTTAAGCCAAAGTGGGAGAAATTCCAGCCCTGCACCACAGATAGTTGGAGAAGCATGGGAGAAACATCCTCCCCTCCGGCTCCCCACACCTCTCACCTGAAGGGAGGGTACTGTGGCCTCTGTGTATGTGGAGACTTACTTGATTTGTTTCCTCCACTGAAATGTGAGTTCCAGGAGAACATGGCTCTTGCTGCCTTGTTTCCCACAGCACCCAATGCCAGAGTGATGATGAGTACACAGCAATGAATCGCTTGACAAATACTTGTTAATGTTCCCTCTGCCCATGATCAGGAACTACCCAAACCTAGCACTTTTTCCTATGTTGCAGTCAGAACAATCTTCCTAAAACTTAAATATGGTCAAGACCCTTCCCTATTTAAGGCCCTTCAATGACTCCTTGGGCGTCCCTGGTCGCTTGGATGGTAAAGAATCTGTCTGCAACGTGGGAGACCATGGGTTCGATCCCTTGGTTGGGAAGATCCCCTGGAGAAGGGAATGGCAATCCACTCCAGGATTCTTGCCTGGTGACGCCTTAGTTGTCAGTGTCGAGTCAAAATCTCTTAAGGAACCTAATAAAGGCCTTGACCTGCATTCCAGCCATGCTGAACTTCTGAATCTTGCTAAAGGGCCAATCTTACAGCTTCAGGTCTCATCTAGGCTCGTCCCTCTGCCTGGGATTCTCTGTGCCCTCCTCAGCCAGTGAAAACTCCTTCAGCTCTCAGTTCAGCTATGACTCCCAATAAGACCCCAGGATGACACTGATCCTATCCAACTACCGTTATTTTCCTGCATACCTACTTGAAGATGGTCTGTGCCTGTATTGGTCACCATTATTTCACTCAAAAACAAGACAGTACTTGTTCCATAATTGAGAAGCAATAAAGACAATGGTGTCTGTAGAACAGAGTTGAGCAGGACCCCAGAGATTTTAATTAAGAGGTGGGATGGGGATGGAAGTCTCACTCTCTGACTGGTCTCCTGCTGCTGCTCCTGCTAAGTTGCTTCAGTCGTGTCCAACTCTGTGCGACCCCATAGACGGCAGCCCACCAGGCTCCCCCGTCCCTGGGATTCTCCAGGCAAGAGTACTGGAGTGGGGTGCCATTGCCTTCTCCACTCTGACTGGTCAGGTGTGGCAAATAGGTTCAGATTCAGATATTTGCCAGTTGTAGACCGTGTTTATCAGAGAAGGTGATGGCACCCCACTCCAGTACTCTTGCCTGGAGAATCCCAGGGACGGGGGAGCCTGGTGGGCTGCAGTCCATGGGGTCTCGAAGAGTCGAATACGACTGAGTGACTTCACTTTCAATTTCACTTTCATGCATTGGAGAAGGAAGTGGCAACCCACTCCAGTGTTCTTGCCTGGAGAATCCCAGGGATGGGGGAGCCTGGTGGGCTGCCGTCTATGGGGTCGCACCGAGTCAGACACGACTGAAGCGACTTAGCAGCAACAGCAGCAGACTGTGTTTATATAACTTCTGTGCCTCAGTGCCCACCTGTAACATGGGCTCATGATTGTGCCTGAATAAAGTGGGTGGGATCTCTTATCCCAGAGCCTGACAATGAATGCTTTATTTGCACTAATGAAGTGCTTAATATTGGTTGTGATTATCAACAATTACATCCCAGGCCCCTGGCTTTCTCTCCTTTTCTAAGCTGCTGCAACCTCCTCTACAGGCTTCAATGCACAAGATGTAATATATACACCTCTTCTTTTGCTGCTAGTCCGGAAACAGGTCCTTCATGGAAAGGTGTTGTTTTCAAAATAACTAATGTAACAGGGAGGCCTGGCGTGCTGTGATTCACGGAGTCGCAAAGAGTTGGACACAACTGAGCGACTGGACTGAACTGAACTGAACATAGAGAATAGACATCTTAGAACATTCTCAAATTGATTACTCACTTTCTTACATGATTTCCTGAAATCCAGTTCCTTTATTTTATTTTAAATGTTAGGAAGGGGGCCTAGTAGTCAGAATTGATTCAGATTTTCCTCTCTTTCAGGCTTTTTTGAAGTCTCTTCTTTTAGGATTAAACATAAAGATAAACTTGATGGGGAAGTCCTTCTCTGTGCTTGCAAGTCTCAAATGGGTGGTTGTATTGGAAGCACTCCCAGTGCCCACTGTCACATGATGATGCTAAGAGCAATAATAAAGTGAATAGCCATAAAATCATTGATTAATGGCACTTGTTACTACAGGAAGAACTTCACTTGTCATGTCACCGCTGGCAGAAGCTGGCTTTGAGAGCAAGTCCCATCTTCTGTTACAGAGAAGGTCACAGGATAAACCTTCGTCACCTAGGACTGCAGGATTTCACGGCAAGCAATGCAGTGTCTCGTGCAGGTCTCTCCTCGTCAACCACCAATTCTGTCCTGTCCCTTAGATCCAGGAGTGTTGCTCGGGACAGGCGACATTCTCCTCATGGGGCTGGTTGTGTGCATGTGAGAATCTGTGCGTGTGTGCAGATATGTGCATTTATGTGCATGCATGCATATGTGTGTTTGTTAGAGTTCGTGTCTCTGTGTTCTACATGCTAACCATCCCCCTTATTTTGTTTTCAGTTCAACCTTTCCAAATTAGGTAAACAAAGTCTGGTTGAATAGATACAATGAAATAGATATTTTACAGTTATTTTACACTTTAAAAAAAAATGGGTTCACTCAAAACTTGGGCAGTAAGAATGGTATTAGTTTGGAATCATACTGACTCTGGGATATGGAAAATTCTCTCTGTGAAGAAATTTTAATCCTGGTGTATTAACTGAAAGAATACAACTTTTTTTTTTGGCCACACCACATGGCATGTGGGATCTTAGTTCCCCAACCAGGGATGGAAGCCGTGCCCCCAGTAGTAAAAGCGTAGAGTCTTAACCACTAGACCACCAGGGAAGTCCCAATAAACATTTTCTTAAGCAGTGACCTGAAAGGGTAAGCTTTAAAAAGGCCTACATGACAGCCTGAGAGTGACTTTGTCTTAATCTTGAATGTACACGAGAACCACGAAGAGGGCGTATTAAGGCACAGATTGCTGCTGTGAGGCTGCACTCAGGCCCTAGAGTTGCTGACTCAGCAGGCCTGGGGTGCAGCTTGAGAATTGGCATTTCTCACAGGCTCCCAGGTGCTGCTGGTCTGGGGTGCACACTTTACCACTGATTAGACCACTGGTTCTGAGACTTGGCTACATAAAAATTAATGACGCCTTCACCCTGCCCCCAGTGACTCATTTAATTTGTATGGAGAATGACCTAGGCATAAGAGAGTCTTAAAAGCTCCCCAGGTGATTGTAATGTAATATGGGGGAAAAAAATCTCACTTGTTGATGGCCATTCAGGCCATTCCCTGGTGGCTCAGATGATAAAGAAACTGCCTGCCGTGTAGGAGGCCCGGGTACGATAGATCCCTGGGTCAGGGAGATCCCCTGGAGGAGGAAAGGGCTACCCACTCCAGTATTTCTGACTGAAACTAACACAACATTGTAAATCAACTGTTCAGTTCAGTTCAGTCGCTCAGTCGTTTCCGACTCTCCGCGACCCCATGAATCACAGCACGCCAGGCCTCCCTGTCCATCACCAACTCCTGGAGTTCACTCAAACTCATGTCCACAGAGTCGGTGATGCCATCCAGCCATCTCACTCTCGGTCGTCCCCTTCTCCTCCCGCCCTCAACCTTTCCCAGCATCAGAGTCTTTTCCAGTGAGTCAACTCGTCGCATGAGGTGGCCAAAGTATTACAGCTTCAGCTTTAGCATCATTCCTTCCAATGAACACCCAGGATTGATCTCCCTTAGAATGGACTGGCCAATATAAAATAAAAATTTTTTTTAATGTATAAGATTTTTAAAAATGAGGGTGTGGGAATCCCCAAGTGTGAAGTGGTATGCCATCCCCTTCAGATGAACATTGTTCTGGACAGTTACAAAGGGGCAGGCAAGGAGTGCACTTGTGCTCAAAGTCTCAAAGTGCCTAACTTGTTAGCAATAACTCTGGTCAGCAGTGATTCTCAGGCTCCTGGAAGGCTGAAAAAATTCCCTATTATTTTGCACTTTGTATCTCTCAGGGTTCTTAGTTTAATGCAAAGAAGTTCACTGGCAACTAGGTAAGAAGAGTTTGTAAGAAGATACTGGATGATTTGAGGCTGAACTTCCGGAAGTCGTGGATAAAATCAAGCTCAGAATGGCCTGATGAGGAAACTGAAATGGTTGCCCCCACCAGACACTTGAAAAACCACTGTAACCACTGCCCTACCAAGAACTTGACACCATAAACTTGTGGCACCTGGGAAGCCAGACACCCCCTGTGCCCTCATCAATAGACTTGGTCCCCCAAAGTATATGTCTCACTTGGGTGAGCCTGATTAGAAGAGCTTCTTCACATACTCTGTTTGGAAACCAAAGGATACAGGTTCTCACTGGACCTGGCCATCAGTTCAGTTCAGTCGCTCAGTCGTGTCCGACTCTCTGCGACTCCATGAATCAAAGAGATGTCTGGAAATTCCTCCAAGTCTCTTTCACAGACAGGGAAGATGACAGGCGAGATGTGTTTATTATTGCTCAGACTCATTGCTCCTGCATTTTTCCTTTCTGATCTTCCGTGACCTTCACCAGAGGTGTCCTCCACCTGACAGTTCAGTCACTCAGTCATGTCCAACTCTTTGCAACCCCATGAACCACAGCATGCCAAGCCTCCCTATCCATCACCAACTCCCGGAGTTTACCCAAACTCATGTCCATTGAGCCGGTGATGCCATCCAACCATCTCATCCTCTGTCGTTCCCTTCTCCTCCTGCTCTCAATCTTTCCCAGCATCAGTTCAGTTCAGTTCAGTTGCTCAGTCTTCTCCAACTCTTTGTGACCCCATGAACTGCAGCATTCCAGGCCTCCCTGTCCATCACCAACTCCCTGAGTTTAACCCAAACTCATGTCCATTGAGTTGGTGATGCCATCTAACTGTCTCATCCTCTGTCGTCCCCTTCTCCTCCTGCCTTCGATCTTTCCCAACATCAGGGTCTTTTCCAATGAGTCAGCTCTTCACATCAGGTGGCCAAAATATTGGAGTTTCAGCTTCAACATCAGTCCTTCCAATGAACACCCAGGACTGATCTCCTTTAGGATGGACTAGTTGGATCTCCTTGCTGTCCAAGGGACTCTCAAGAGTCTTCTCCAAACCACAGTTCAAAACCATCAAATCTTTGGCTCTCAGTTTTCTTTCTAGTCCAACTCTCACATGCATACATAACTACTGGAAAACCATAGCGTTGATTAGACAGACCTTTGTTAACAAAGTAATGTCTCTGCTTTTTAATATGCTGTCTAGGTTGGTCATAACTTTCCTTCCAAGGAGTAAGCGTCTTTTAATTTCATGGCTGCAATCAGCATCTGCAGTGATTTTGGAGCCCCCCAAAATAAAGTTAGCCACTGTTTCCCCATCTATCCGCCATGAAGTGATGGGACTGGATGCCATGATCTTAGTTTTCTGAATGCTGAGCTTTAAGCCAACTTTTTCACTCTCCTCTTTCACTTTCATCAAGAGGCTCTTTAGTTCTTCTTCACTTTCTGGCATAAGGGTGGTGTCATCTGCATATCTGAGGTTATTGATATTTCTCCCGGCAGTCTTGATTCCAGCTTGTGCTTCTTCCAGCCCAGCATTTCTCATGATGTTCTCTGCATATAAGTTAAATAAGCAGGGTGACAATATACAGCTTGACGTACTCCTTTTCCTATTTGGAACCAGTCTGTTGTTCCATGTCCAGTTCTAACTGTTGCTTCCTGACCTGCATACAGGTTTCTCAAGAGGCAGGTCAGGTGGTCTCGTATTCCCATCTCCTTCAGAATTTTCCACAGTTTATTGTGATCCACACAGTCAAAGGCTTTGGCATAGTCAATAAAGCAGAAATAGATGTTTTTCTGGAACTCTCTTGCTTTTTTGATGATCCAGCGGATGTTGGCAATTTGATCTCTGGTTCCTCTGCCTTTTCTAAAACCAGCTTGAACATCTGGAAGTTCACAGTTCACGTATTGCTGAAGCCTGGCTTGGAGAATTCTGAGTATTACATTACTAGCCTGTGAGATGAGTGCAATTCTGTGGTAGTTTGAGCATTCTTTGGCATTGCCTTTCTTTGGGATTGGAATGAAGACTGACCTTTTCCAGTCCTGTGGCTACCGCCGAGTTTTCCAAATTTGCTGGCATATTGAGTGCAGCACTTTCACACCATCATCTTTTAGGATTTGAAATAGCTCAACTGGAATTCCATCACCTCTACTAGCTTTGCTTGTAGTGATGCTTCCTAACGCCCACTTGACTTCACATTCCAGGATGTCTGGCTCTAGGTGAGTGATCACACCATCCTGATTATCTGGGTTATGAAGATTGTTTTTGTACAGTTTTTCTGTGTATTCTTGCCACCTCTTCTTAATATCTTCTGCTTCT
This sequence comes from Moschus berezovskii, assembly GCF_049115385.1. NCBI lineage: Eukaryota > Metazoa > Chordata > Mammalia > Artiodactyla > Moschidae > Moschus > Moschus berezovskii. The sequence continues at coordinate 77,480,736 of NC_142464.1, read as the reverse complement.
GCTGTGTCCATACCATTTCTGTCCTTTATTGAGCCCATCTTTGCATGAAATGTTGGTGTCTCTAATTTTCTTGAAGAGATCTCTAGTCTTTCCCATTCTATTGTTTTCCTCTATTTCTTTGCACTGATCACTGAGGAAGGCTTTTTTATCTCTCCTTGCTATTCTTCGGAACTCTGCATTCAGATGGGTATACCTTTCCTTTTCTCCTTTGTTTTCACAGCAGTAAAACCAGTCTTCCCATTTGTTTCTATCACCTGCTCCTTTCACAAATGGATTTTACTCTCAATCACTGCTCTTTACAAAGAGCAAACTTGTGTTGTCAGCATTAAAGAAAAGAACTACTGTACTTGTTTTATGTGAAATGCCTCTTCTTCAGCCAGATTAAAGGAGACCAATAGATTAAACCTTCTGGAATGTTGTTCACACATAAAAGAAAGGCCAAGAGTGGAGCCATTTGGAACTGCTGCCTGGAGCTGTTTTGAATTCCTGATATAAAACAGAAATGAGGTTTTGACAATGCAAACTGGAGTAGAAACAAATCTAGCTGCCTGAGTTGGTGGTGGCCTGGCTTGCCTTGGAATTAGAGTCAATGGCAGGTCTTAGAGATGCAAATTTCATTTATTTCTTCAGGAGCCACCAGTTGTGAGCTCCATGAATGCAGGGTTCATCTTCCTATGACCTTCTTCCTCAGGCCTGTGAGAGTCAGGGTGACTCTGTGGTCAGGACTCTGCCTGTACACTACTCAGCTGTCACCTCCTTTCCAATCCCATAGCAGGTGCTTTCATAGGTCCCACTGCAGATAAGGAAGCCCAAGGTAGGGAGGATAAGAAACTTGCCTAAACTCAGATACACAGTGACTCACACCCAAACTGACTCCAGAGCCATCACTCTTTATTTCACAATAGAAATAATTTAATATCTTTTTTCTCATTACAGAACTGCATGTTACTTATCGTAAAAATGCAAACAACACAGGAAAATTTAAGAGAAGAGGTCAGGTTCACCTGAAATCCCATGGCTCTGAGATAACATTTATATTTTGGTAACTATTCTTCACACACACACACAGAGGCACATGCCATGTTGCACAAATGGAATCTTTATGCTAATATTGATTCAGAATGGTTGCTGCTGGTCAGTATAACTCAAACAAACCCTCTGTTTCCTTATTGAAGTTATGAAGTTTGATCCAAGCCAAACTCTTCACTGTGCATGGATCAGTCCATTGCACTCCATCCCCATAGAAGGGAGGGAGGGAGTGTGGCGTGGTTAAAGTGTGGAGTCAGACTGCAAAAGCGCCTTTACTTACTAGCATCTCACTTCCCCAGTTTGAAGCGAGGATAACAGTATCTACCTCATAGGTTGTTGTGAGAACTACATTAGAAAATACATGGAAATTTAGAACATTCCTTCATCTAGAGTAAAGGCTTAATGTGGATTGATAGATCCGCAGTGTGCAGAAATCCAGAAGGTAATCAAGTGAATTGTTCATTACCATAAAGGTATATGTGCTGTATTTAAAATTTCTTTCCTTGATACTAGTGATATTCACTGCTGTTTTTAGTCTCCCAAGTATGAGGTCTGTGGACAGTAACAGGTTTTTTAAAATTGTTATATTTTCTGAGGACATGAAAAACAAGAGCGCATGATGTTGGAGAGAGATAGTAATGACTTGAAGCTGGCGGTTTATTCGTTCACTTGCTCATTTACTTCTTTATTCATTTATTGATTAGTTGATAGTGCTAGGAAAGCAGTAAATATTTGTTCATTAAAAGAATTCATTGAAGTTACTGAATCAAACACTTTGTGAGTGCCTACTGTGTAGCAGTTACTAAATTAGAGACATAAGAGACACAGGATTTGGTAAAACAAGACCATACCCTCAAGTTGCTTACAGTCTTATGATTCCTTATGTTTCTTCATTGGAATCACACGTACGCACGGTTTAAGAAAGTGATTTTCCAATAGCAATAGTCTTCTGGTTCAATTGTTTCAAAATTTAAGCTGCAAAGTACAAATGGATGAAAATTAAAGCCCAGTCACATCCAAATTAACTGCACTTGTTTTTATCCTGTTTGGTTTATAAGGACAACAGAAAAAAATTTTTCAAAATTGAGTCCAAATGTCGGCCACCCAATTAGAGTGTAAGCTTCTCTCCAGAGTTAATAAATCATCCAGGTCCCACCAGGGGAAAGACACAGCCCTCTGAAATTGTCCTGAGGCAGGAAGAGACACCGCGACTGAGCAGAGGGAACTGCATTCTGCACGTGCGCCTTTGGAATACGTGTTGATTGCTCCTTCACGATGAAGAAAAAAATGCCTGATGGAGCAGAGCATGCTTCATTGTCAGCCAAACTCAATCCATTTTTTGGCGTGTTTACCTCGACAGACAAGGAAGAGGGTTAGCCAAGGGATATGCACAGGTTCCTGCTGCCGCTGCTGCTGCTAAGTCACTTCAGTCCTGTCTGACTCTGTGCGACCCCATAGACGGCAGCCCACCAGGCTCCCCCATCCCTGGGATTCTCAAGGCAAGAACACTGGAATGGGTTGCCATTTCCTTCTCCAATGCATGAAAGTGAAAATTGAAAGTGAAGTCGCTCAGTTGTGCCCGACTCTTCACGACCCCACGGACTGCAGCCTACCAGGCTCCTCCGTCCATGGGATTTTCCAGGCAAGAGTACTGGAGTGGGGTGCCATCACCTTCTCCGGCACAGGTGGATAATAAAACAGATGCTGAGGGTAGATGTTCTCTAGTGTAATTCACTGAAACATGCAAACTCCTTTAAGTACACCAAGAATATTTTAGTGGTTTCTATTCCCTCCTCCTCATCCCTCAGTGTCATTATTTGCCTTACGTTAATTACTTCTTACAGCAGATTCAGCAACAATTTCTGTTTTGTTGGCAGACACAACATTGAGTTTTACTTCTAACTTTGTGTGTTCGTTAATCAACCACCTTGGGGGAAAAACAGCAACATTAGACTAAATATTAGAGGTGTTTTCTCCTCTATTTTATTACTTACAGACACAAAACTTTATGGCAATTGGAAGAAATGTTTCTTCACTTTATTAAACTTGGCACTCCTTCAAGAAAATGTCAGTGAACAGAATAAAATCCATTATTGGTATGATGGCCTCGGCTGTTGTCTGGGAAAAGATCAAAATAGCAAAATGAACTATTAAAAACAGCGAGTTCGTTCAACTTACTTTTTTATTGTTGTCTAAGTGACTTCCATTATAACCAAAAAAGATGATGGAAAAACAGGATGTTTTCCTCTTTTTACCAATGCTTGGCGCTTGGGCTTCATTTGGGCTTTTTGGGGGCCTAAAGGAAGGTGCTCAGACTAACTGGTGAGAGTCACTTTGGCACTTTCTACATTTCATTGTGTTCCATTTGGCTGGGGGCCCAACCTAATACCTTATAAAATACAGCTTTCTCTGAAACATACATTAAATGCAAAGGAGTTTCACTTAAAGGAAGACATTTTACCAAAGCTGATTTTCTCTGAAGAGGCTTTATTTCCGAAAGTTTGTATTCACTGATTTCATCGAACAAAACAGTTGTCTTTGGCAGATTTTTTAAGTTTCTCAAGATACCATTGAGTCATTTTTTGATATATGAAATATTTAATGGACGTGAATTTCATTTTACAAACTTCAGTGTAAAAGAAATATAACTTTATACACTTTCCATAACTCAAATTCATTTATGGCTCTGAGCTCTTGCTCTGCTAGATTCAAGTGGGAAACAGTCTTAGCAGAGCCAAGAAGTGTGTGTGTGTCTGTGTGTATGTGGACTTGTTACTGATGAAAGTTTTGAAATTATGGTTCTATTTGCTTAACTTTGGATATAACTTGAAAATAAATATATTGAGCTTGCTGAAATTGCTTTAATCTCTCTTCTTCCATTCCTATCCACATGCCTCTGTGAAATTAGTTTCTCTACTAATTAGTATTATGAAAACAAAATATACAAACTATTTAGATATACAGTATCCTCTGTGAAGATCATTCACCATCAATCCTACCTGCTGCTGCTGCTGCTGCTAAGTCACTTCAGTCGTGTCCGACTCTGTGTGACCCCATAGATGGAAGCCCACCAGGCTCCCCCGCCCCTGGGATTCTCCAGGCAAGAACACTGGAGTGGGTTGCCATTTCCTTCTCCAATACATGAAAGGAAAAATGAAAGTGAAGTCGCTCAGTCGTGTCCGACCCTTAGCGACCCCACGGACTGCAGCCTACCAGGCTCCTCCATCCATGGGATTTTCTAAGCAATAGTACTGCAGTGGCTTGCCATTGCCTTCTCCGCAATCCTACCTAGATGATGTAAATCATTCAGCAAGAAGCTATTTGGTCACACTAAAACTTTAAAAATTGATATACATGGGGCTTGTTCTAAATATGCATATAAATATCTAAATGCAGGTTATTTCCTCCATGAATTCTTTATTAGTATACTTGAAAATAGAAATTTACAGGTGTAATTACAATTCTGTTTTAATCACCTATTACCTATTCTTTCAATGAACAACATTCGCAGTTTTAGTGATGTTTTTCTTTTCCCCTATGTTAGGTTTGTTCTGACTACATTTATTGAACTGTAACTTTTTGTCTGTTGACTCTAATAATTAAAAAATTAAAATGTTTAATCTTTAAAATTTGATCTTCCTAGTAATCCATTTTTACTGTATTTTACAAAAGTATTGGTCTGTGATGATTAAAATGTACAAAACAAACAAATCGAAACTGTCCATTACAAATAGTTTGAAAATTTACAAAGGACAGTACCCAAGTTGGGAAGAAGCTAGTATACATAAGTTTTATATGCAATCATTTTCTTCTTTTCTGAAAGAGCTGCAGCTTCAGAGACTTTTCTCAGAAATCTCTGGAAGCAGGGGTGGTGTCCTAGGTACTCAGCTGCCGTTTCTGATGCCCATCAGAGTTGATGAAGGCTGTGGGCAGGCCCCTGACTTCTATAAAGGTCTGTGTAACCCCAAAGACACTGCTTTTTCCAAGAGACTGCCCTGGCTCCTAAAGGAAGCAGAACTTATGAACCCAATACATGATTACTGAGCAACTATTATGTGCCCCACTTTTTCTGAGCATTGAAAGCCAGTAGTAATTAAAACAGAGAAAAATCCCTGCATCAGGGACTTTCCATTCTAGAGTAAGGTGGAGAACTTGATGTCTGGGTCATTACACCTGAAATTAGGCTTTGGTTGGGTGCTTGGGATTTAGCTCAGTGTTTTCCCGTTAGAAACAAGCGCATAATTGAGATGACCCTGAGGGATGGGATGGGGAGGGAGGTGGGAGCGGGCTTCAGGATGGGGAACACATGTATACCCATGGCTGATTCATGTCAGTGTATTGCAGAAACCACTACAATATTGTAAAGTAATTAGCTTCCAATTAAAATAAACAAAATAATTTTTTAAAAAACAAAACAAGTGCATAGTAGAGGTTTTGCCCAGTTAATGATACAATTAATTAAGAGGATGCACTGTCTCATGTGAAAGATATTGCCCAAATTATACTTAAAACTTCAAAAAATGTGGCAGTTGCTTAAGCAAAAAGTTATTTTGATATTTTAAGATGAATACATCAATATTTAAGATTATTTTATAAGGATCAAATCGTCATCAGGAGTTTCATCTCCAAGGACAAGTCTGAGAACTCCCAAACCATAGACAAAGAATAAGCTGCCATCTTTTCCCAAGGTCAAACTTAAAGACGAGTAAGCTTATTTCTGGTTCCAAATAGGAAAAGGAGTACGTCAAGGCTGTATATTGTCACCCTGCTTATTTAATTTATATGCAGAGTACATCATGAGGAATGCTGGGTTGGAGGAAGCACAAGCTGGAATCAAGATTGCCAGGAGAAATATCAATAACCTCAGATATGCAGATGACACCACCCTTATGGCAGAAAGTGAAGAGGAACTCAAAGGCCTCTTGATGAAAGTGAAAGAGGAGAGTGAAAAGTTTGGCTTGAAGCCCAACAATCAGAAAACGAAGATCATGGCATCTGGTCCCATCACTTCATGGGAAATAGATGGGGAAACAGTGGAAACAGTGTCAGATTTTATTTTTGGGGGCTCCAAAATCACTGCAGATGCTGATTGCAGCTAAGAAATTAGAAGACGCTTACTCCTTGGAAGGAAAGTTATGACCAACCTAGACAGCATATTAAAAAGCAGAGACATCGCTTTGCCAACCAAGGTCCGTCTAGGCTATGGTTTTTCCCGTGGTCATGTATGGATGTGAGAGTTGGACTGTGAAGAAAGCTGAGTGCCGAAGAATTGATGCTTTTGAACTGTGGTGTTGGAGAAGACTCTTGAGAGTCCCTTGGACTGCAAGGAGATCCAACCAGTCCATTCTAAAGGAGATCAATCCTGGGTGTTCATTGGAAGGACTGATGTTGAAATTGAAACTGCAATACTTTGGCCACCTCATGCGAAGAGTTGACTCACTGGAAAAGACTCTGATGCTAGGAGGGATTGGGGGTGGGAGGAGACGGGGACAACAGAGAATGAGATGGCTGGATGGCATCACCGACTCGATGGACATGAGTTTGAGTGAACTCCATGAGTTGGTGATCGACAGGGAGGCCTGGCGTGCTGTGATTCATGGGGTCGCAAAGAGTCAGACACGACTGAGCGACTGAACTGAACTGAACTGAAGCTTATTTCTAAAGGTCTGGTGAATTAATTCCTTTCAAATTTATAGAAATGTTTAGAGTTTTTTCAGAAACATGGGGAACTGACATCAGATAAAGAACCTATGGAACCCAATCTTTAAAAGATAGGAAGAAAACCATCATGAGAACACACACACACAAAGCTAACAAACATATTTTTAAACATCAATCTCTTTGACGATCGAAAAATGCAAATTAAGCAACAACTGTTGTTTAGTCTCTAAGTCACTTCCAGTTCTTTTTGTGACCACATAGACTGTAGCCAGCCAGGCTCCTCTTCCAAGGGATTTCCCAGGAGTGGGTTGCCATTTCCATCTCCAGGGGATCTTCCTGACTCAGGGACTGAACCCGTGTCACCTGCACTGCAGGCAGATTCTTTACCATGGAGCCACCAGGGAAGCCCTAAGCAACAATAAACAACCAGTTTTCACCTATCCAAAGGCAGAGCTTTAAAACAACACTGGAGATAAAGATGAAGTGCTTGCTCTTTTGCACTACTTTTGGAAATATAAAGTGGGCACAACTTTACAAAAGCACTTTCTCCACAATAGTTTTAAATATGTACATAATCATTGTTCTAATAAATGCATCTCTGGAAACCTACTGAAAACCAAAAAAATGTAGGAAAAGGGTCATGTACAAAAATATTCACTGCAGTACAACCTACATCAGCAATAACATGTAAAGAATCTAAATTTTTCACAGAAAGAAAATCTATATGTAAAATATGTTGCAATCGACATGATTTAATTATGTAGCCACGGTCACAAATTGTTCATAAAGTTAAGGGACAGAATAAAACTATAGCTGAATCTCAAACATCCATTAAATACAAAAGGGTATAAGACATAGTGACTGTAGTTGATGATACTGCTATTCTGTACTTAAAAGATGCTAAGAGAGTAGAACTTAAAAGTTTCCACCTCACAAAAAAGTAACAATGTGTCATGATAGATATATTAACTGTTTGTTGTAATAATTATCTTGCAATATACATGTATATTAAATCATCATTTTGTATACTTAGGCTTGAAAAGAACTGAAAGTGTTAGTCACTCAGCTCAGTTGTGTCCAATTCTTTGCAATCCCATCAACTGTAGCCCTCCAAGTTTCTCTGTCCACGGGATTCTCCAGGCAAGAAAACTGGAGTGGGTAGCCATTCCCTTCTCCAGAGGATCTTCTGGACCCAGGGATTGAACCCAGGTATCCTGCATTGCAGGCAGATTCTTTACTGTCTGAGCCACCAGCTTATACACGGTTATTTGTCAATTATATCTCAAAAAAGCTGGAAACAAAAGAATACAAAAGGAAACAGCATTAAGATTTTAATGTCATATTCTGTGGGTGGTGGGGGGCATTATGGGCAGTATTTTTTTTTTCTGTTTTTCTACATAATCCAAGTTTTCCATAATTATGATATATGACTTTGATTATCAAAACTCTTGAGAGGACAGTACAAGTATAAACCATTTTAGAGTATCGATTCAATAAAGATGTCCGTAGTTAAGTCCTTATGATTAAAGAAATTTTCACTCCAGAGCTGAAGAAAGAATCTATAAGAGGAAGCACACGCATACACACCCATGGGAAAACCTGGGAGTGCAAAGCTCTCCACCCACCAGTCACTCACTCCATGAGCAAACATCTCAGAGAGTGGAGCTGGAAATGCTGAGGTTAGGCTCACTGCTGGTGCAGCTTGTGTAAAGAGATAGTTTTCAGTTATACATTACTCTTCACATGGTACATTTATGCAAACACAGCACTGCACACAAAATCATATACACCAGGAGGGTTCATTCAATAGCAATGTGATTGCCATTTTGGAGCTGGTATTTCTTGTTGGGTGAGGCACGTGGGGGCAGGGGAGGAGGTCTCCCGTGTATAGTAGGGCTTTTAGCAGTATCTATGGTGTTCATTGGAAGGACTGATGCTAAAGCTGAAACTGCAATACTTTGGCCACCTCATGCGACGAGTTGACTCACTGGAAAAGACTCTGATGCTGGGAAAGGTTGGGGGCGGGAGGAGAAGGGGACGACAGAGAGTGAGATGGCTGGATGGCATCACCAACTCTGTGGACATGAGTTTGAGTGTACTCCAGGAGTTGGTGATAGACAGGGAGGCCTGGAGTGCTGTGGTTCATGGGGTCGCGGAGAGTCGGACACGACTGAGCGACTGAACTGAACTGATGGTTTCTAACCACTGGATGCAAGAAGCAGCCTCACCCCCAGTCATAACATCTCTCCAGACATTGCCTAATGTCCCCTAGAGTGGGTAGCAATGCTTTTTCCCAAATGAGAACCACACTCATGTGCAGGGGTGCCCTGTGCCATGCAGAGATGCACCTGCATGCATGTGTGTGATTGCAGTCATGAGGTATTTACAACCAGGGTGTCCATTCCATTAATGAGTGCCAGTGCTAAACCTGCTGTTAAAAATTTAGAGTATCGCATTTCCATGCCGTACTTTATGGTCTATTTAAGAAGGATCCAGAGAGAACACAGCTCTGTGTGATTTCCCCTTTGTGCTGATTTTAAAAGTTAGCCCAGTGTAGATTATGCTGTGTATAATCTTTTATGCCATCTTCACATTTTCTTGTCATTTTTTAAACCATAAACCTGGCAAATTCTAGATTGCTGATGGATACACATTGTGTGTTTAGTTAAATGTTATTAGCTCTGGATGAGGGGAAAAGTTGATTACATTTTAAAAACTGAGCTTTGGAGTCAAACGAACAAAATCATCCAAGGGTAGCTCACGATTAACCACACTCCAGCTTGTGAGTAAGCAGACACACGCCCTGGAAAATAGGACGCTTCACTCTCAGGACAGGGTTGCAAGGCCAGCCCACCCGAGACTGGCCAGCACCTTCCCACAGCTTTCTGTAGAATTTTGAAGGTAAAGGACATACTTCAGCAGCATACTATTTCTTGGGGGAAAAAATTCTTATTGAAGAATGATTTGGAAATGAAAAAAATTACCCTAAGAATAGCAGCTCAAACCTATGGATCAATAAAAAGTAGATCTTATAGAGCTGGAAGTTGTGCTTCTTTGTTTACTGAAACCCACACTCATATCTGGCTACTAGATATAGCACCTTATGGATAAAAGCTACAGATGGACTTGCAGTCATCTATGGAAACAAGATGAATCTATGGGGATTTTAGCACAAGATGACCCTGGAATAAACAGCAGGCTTGTCCAGCTTTGACCAGTAGTATCTTCTCATTTAATTGGATTTTGCCAAATGACCTTGGCATAAACACCATTAATATACAATTACAAATATACATGCACAGACAGTTAAAGAGGCCTGCTGACCCAGAAAGCATAATTCCAGTGTGAGGGCATTCTTCAGTAAAATCATGATTTCTCGGCTCCATGGTCATGGCCATCTAAGAACAGCCTTTATTTGTCCACTCGTTCCCACCATGCTGCTGTGTAAGGACACATGAGGTAACAACTGGCAAGAACCAAGAAAGTGAGAAAGACAGGCTCTAAGAAAAATATATCTCTATTTTGATGACATTTATGTAATCTTCAAGCATATACATGGTAAACTACATTGTTAATGGATATACATCAGTTCAGCTCAGTTCACTCATTTGTGTCCGACTCTTTGCGACCCCATGAACCACAGCACGCCAGGCCTCCCTGTCCATCACCAACTCCTGGAGTTTACCCAAACTCATATCCATCAAGTCGGTGATGCCATCCAACCATCTCATCATCTGTCATCCCCTTCTTCTCTTGCCCTCAATCTTTCCCAGGATCAGGGTCTTTTCAAATAAGTCAGCTCTTAACATCACTTGGCCAAAGTATTGGAGCTTCAGCTTCAACATCAGTCCTGTCAATTAACACTCAGGACTGATCTCCTTTAAGATGGACTGGTTGGATCTCCTTGCAGTCCAAGGGACTCTCTAGAGTCTTCTCCAGCACCACAGTTCAAAAGCATCAATTGTTTGGCACTCAGCTTTCTTTATAGTCCAACTCTCACATCCATACATGACTACTGGAAAAACCATAGCTTTGATTCGACACACCTTTGTTGGCAAAGTAATGTCTCTGCTTTTTAATATGCTGTCTACATTGGTCATAACTTTTCTTCCAAGGAGCAAGCATCTTTTAATTTCATGGCTGCAATAATCATCTGCAGTGATTTTGGAGCCCCCCAAAATAAAGTCTGTCACTGTTTCCAGTGTTTCCCCATCTATTTGCCATGAAGTGATGGGACTGGATGCCATGATCTTAGTTTTCTGAATGCTGAGCTTTAAGCCAACTTTTTCACTCTCCTCTTTCACTTTCATCAAGAGGCTCTTCAGTTCTTCTTCACTTTCTGTCATAAGGGATATACATATATTTATGCAAAACTATATAAGGATATAAAACAAACTCATGGTGATATATATATGATATATCATACATATCAAGGAGATCAAATCAGTCAGTCCCAAAGGAAATCAGCCCTGAATATTCGTTGAAAGGACTGATGCTGAAGCTGAAGCTCCAGTACTTTAGCCCCCTCATGTGAAGAGCTGACTCATTGGAAAAGACCCTGATACTAGGGAAGATAGAAGGCAGGAGGAGAAGGGGACAACAGAGGATGAGATGGTTAGATAGTATCACTGACTCAATGGGCATGAATTTGAGCAAACTCCTGGAGATAGGAAAGGAAAGGGAAGCCTGATATGCTGCAGTCCCTGGGGTACAAAGGCTTAGCAATTGAATACAATTGTTTGTATACATACACACATATATCATGTTTGTTGTTATTGTTCAATATATCAAAATACAAATATGTATTAAATAGGATTAAAAGCCAAATAGATTCAGATTGGTCTTTGCCACTGATGCTGGAAAAGGTTGGGGGCGGGAGAAGGGGACGACAGAGAATGAGATGGCTGGATGGCATCACCGACTCTACGGACATGAGTTTGAGTGAATTCCAGGAGTTGGTGATGGACAGGGAAGCCTGGCGTGCTGTGATTCATGGGGTCGCAGAGAGTCGGACACGACTGAGCGACTGAACTGAACTGAACTGAAGGGACCTTGAACATATATATTTCTCTTGAATATACCATCTCAGTTTTATCAAATATATAATACAATGAAGATAATAATAGTACTAACCTCACTGGATTGTTATGAGAATTAAATAAAATAAACTTTGAAGCAGGTACACAATACATGCTCAATTCAAAGGAGCTACTATTGATATGACAAGTTCCAAAGTTCTGAGCATCGCATTCTAAGTTTCATAATAGAATGTCCATTGTCTTAATTTGTGGCTGGAGAACTAACTGAGAGAAGACACAGCAAAAACTTCAGAGACTCCAAAGTCCACTGGGGACCCATTTATGTTGAGTTACTCTGGCTAGAGGGAGAAGAGGCACCTCACAGTGCCAAAGAGTGGGAGTTACAGAACGTGGTTTTTCAGATTAGGAAGATAAGTCACACATAGCTCCCTAATCCGTCTGGATTCTTCTGAGAAGTGCCAGGCCAGCTTACTGAATACATAGGGTTGCACCCCAGGAGACATGCTCTGCCCTCTTCTGGTTCTCCCTTTCTTGAGCTGATCTTAAGGGTGAGCCTTCTCAGCTCAACTGGGAATGGATATTATCTATCTGAGCTGGATGCCAGATGTTTAGGAAAGATTGCAGCATGCAAGGTGCTCAGCCTCTGGATTTCTTGCGGGCCCATGGTGTAGTGGAAAGATGCAAAGAAATAGAGGAAAACAATAGAATGGGAAAGGCTAGAGATCTCTTCAAGAAAATTAGGGACACCAAGGGAACATTTCATGCAAAGATGGGCTCAATAAAGGACAGAAATGGTATGGACCCAATAGAAGCAGAAGATACTAAGAAGAGGTGGCAAGAATACACAGAAGAACTATACAAAAATGATCTTCACGACCCAGATAACCATGATGGTGTGATCACTCACCTAGATCCAGACATCCTGGAATGCGAAGTCAAGTGGGCCTTAAGAAGCATCATTACGAACGAAGCTAGTGGAGATGATGACTATTTCAACTGAAGGATGATGCTGTGAAAGTGCTGCACTCAATATGCCAGCAAATTTGGAAAACTCAGCAGTGGTCACAGGACTTGGAAAAGGTCAGTTTTTATTCCAGTCCCAAAGAAAGGCAATGCCAAAGAATGCTCAAACTACCGCACAATTGCACTCATCTCACATGCTAGTAAAGTAATGCTCAAAATTCTCCAAGCCAGGCTTCAACAGTACGTGAACCATGAATTTCCAGATGTTCAAGCTGGATTTAGTAAAGGCAGAGGAACCAGAGATCAAATTGCCAGCATCTGCTGGATCATCGTAAAAGCAAGAGAGTTCCAGAAAAACATCTAGTTCTGCTTTATTGACTATGCCAAAGCCTTTGACTGTGTGGGTCCCAACAAACTGTGGAAAATTCTTCAAGAGGTGGGAATACCAGACCACCTGATCTGCCTCCTGAGAAATCTATATGCAGGTAAAGAAGCAACAGTTAAAACTGTTCATGGAACAACAGACTTGTTCCAAATAGGAAAATGAGTACCTCAAGGCTATATATTGTCACCCTGCTTATTTAACTTTTTTGCAGAGTACATTACGTGAAATGCCAGGCTGGATGAAGTACAAGTTGGAATCAAGACTGCCAGGAGAAATATCAATAACCTCAGATAGGCAGATGACACCACCCTTATGCCAGAAAATGAAGAGGAACTAAAGAGCCTCTTGATGAAAGTGAAAGAGGAGAGTGCAAAAGCTGTTAAAACTCAACATTCAGAAAACTAAGACCATGGCATCTAGTCCCATCACTTCATGGCAAATAGATGGGGAAACATTAGAAACAGTGACAAACTTTATATTTTTGGGGCTCCAAAATCACTGCAGATGGTGATTGCAGCCATAAAATTAAAAGACCCTTACTCCTTGGAAGGAAAGTTATGACCAACCTAGACAGCATATTAAAAGCAGAGACATTACTTTGCCAACAAAGGTCCATCTAGTCAAAGCTATGGTTTTTCCAGTAGTCATGTATGCATGTGAGAGCTGGACTAGAAAGAAAGCTAAGCACTGAAGAATTGATGCTTTTGAACTGTGGTGCTGGAGAAGACTCTTGAGAGTCCCTGAGGCTTCAAGGAGGTCCAACCGTTCCATCCTAAAGGAGATCAGTCCTGAGTGTTCATTGGAAGGACTGATGCTGAAGCTGAAATTCCAATACTTTGGCCACATGATGCAAAGAACTGACTCATTTGAAAAGACCCTGATGCTGGGAAAGATCCCCCTGATGCGGGAGGAGAAGGGGATGACAGATGATGAGATGATTGGATGGCATCACAGACTTGATGGACATGAGTTTGAGTAAGCTCTGGGAAGTGGTGATGGACAAGGAGGCCTGGCATGCTGCAGTCCATGGGGTTGCAAAGAGTCAGACACGACTGAGCAGCTGAATTGATTGTGTAGTGGAGGTGTGTGTGGACAGCTTACCTGGGGAGAGGGAACTCCCAATTCCACAGAACGTTTAGTTTGGGCACTGCTTGAGTAAAGCAGCACTGTCCCAGTGAGTCCACTGGCAAACAAACCAGAAGGAACCCTTTGGTCCTTTCCAGGATAATCCTGATTATCCTTCTAGTGGACAGAGAATGATGGACACTTTTGCAAACATTCAGCAATAATAAACTTTCTAAACCATCTTGAAGGCCATAACGCTAATGTAGGTCAGGTAAGAAGTGGATGTAGTCTCTGCCCACATCTTCCATGCAAATGCTGTGAAAATTAGAGGTTTTGGTGCTTTGGTGGGTTGGGGGGGTACATGGGTGTGGGGACTTACTGGGTGTGGAGCACTTGAACTGGGTCTCAAGGCACGGGGGGCTTGAAGGATGGAAAAGAGTAAAAGCTGGAAGAACTGGATGAGCAAAGCATGGAGGAGGCCAAGGAGAACAATCTAGAATAAGTTGATGTGTAATGCTTGAACTGAGAATTTACTTGGAGGTGGATCAGAAAGGAGGTTGAGATCAGACAGTGGTGGGACCCAATCACCAGGCTAAGGCTTTTCGACTTTAAATGCAGCGGAGGAATGACAGCACCAGGGTGATAACTCAGGTCTTCCGGCTCCTAGCTCCTCTCCAGCTCTCTCCAACTCTCCTGCACTGCCTCGCAATGTCTGTCTTCAGGAAGTATATTGTTTCACTTGGAAATGAGGTCATCTGGGCTTCAGGTCATGAAATAGTTGTGTGCCTTGGCCAAATCACCTTTTTGGGTTTCAGTTTAAACCCAAAAATGAGATGGCTGGAGAAAATATTTTCTGGCTCTTTAAGATGGAAGAAATCTATTTGGAAGACTAACATAATGACAATGTTCAGAATGGCTGGGGAGGAGGGAAAACCAACAGAGACGCCAAAAATCCTCTGGTTCCATGATTTATGCTATATGTATTGTCTTTCATATAACAAAGACTGCTAATCTCTCTCTCTCTCTGCTCCCTCTCTACCATTCTTTTATTTTATTTTTAACATTTTAAGAAGGAACTGTGCTTTACTTAATTTGATCTTCCATTATTGTATCTCTCTTACTATGAGGCAGTTTTATATGTAAAATACTTTCTTTTTGAATGAGCTGCCATCAAGAGTAATAACTCATCTTTTAAATCTTCTATCCATTTTAAGTTTCATCTAATTTCTGGTCTCCATCCTTAATGTCCAATTCTCACTTGTCTGTCTATAACCCAAAGCAGGTCTCAGGAAGAGGAGCAAAACAGAGACACGGAGGGGCAACCAACCAAATGCTGGACCATGTAAACTTTCTCTTGATGTGCCCCTAAAGTCTGCCAAACCTAAGTCCTTGAGGATCTCAAAGAATTCAAAACCGGATATAAAATAAATAAATGCAAATGGCACATTTCTTAACTATAGGGTCTCCCCGGACTTCTTCAGGTCCAAGTTCCTCCCTTATTTTTTCCTTCATTGATGTCAGGGGGAATGAGGCCAGAGTTTGACCCTTTACTGAAAGGTTATATACATGGAGAGGGGGATGAAAGAATAATACTGAGTCAGGTCCTACGGGGATGGAAAAGTAAACATCTCCCTGGAAAATAAACTTCTGCTCTTTTAAACCCTGAATGCCACCTTTTCAAGAATAAGCTGTTCAAAGAGTGGATATATGTCTATGTATAACTGATTCACATTGCTGTATACCTGAAAATCACACAACATTTAAAATCAATTATACCCAAATAAAAAGTTTTAAAAACTCCAAATACATTCAAAATAATTTTTTAAAAAGAATGAAGTGTTCCAAACTCTGGTGTCATCCCTGAGAAGACCTCTTTGTAGAAAATTAGCCAAATTAAATGAGCCATCCTAACCTGTACAAAACTTTTTCATATTTTCATCAGTCATGTGTATGTTTATCTGATGTTACTCACTATGGGCTTCCCACATGGCACAGTGGTAAAGAATCAGCCTGCCAAAGCAGGAGACACAAGAAATACAGGTTTGATCCCTGGGTCAGGAAGATCCCCTGGAGAAGGAAATGGCAACCCACTCCAGTATTCTTGCCTGGAAAATTCCATGGGCAGAGGAACCTGGTGGCCTACAATTCACGGGGTCACAAAGAGTTGGACACTACTTAGTAACTAAACAACAACAATATGTAGAAGAAAAACCTGTTTCTCCTGCTCTCAACACTTCTGATGCCAGAGGTGTGGTCTTTTCTCACGTCAGCCGATTCTCTACCTCTCTGGATGCCACCTAGGTGTGCCACAGTTCAGTTGTAATAGTACCCACCAGGAGCTAGTGTAGACCTCACAGATCAGGAGCCCAGTCCCCTATGATTCCTCCCACTTTAGACATCAATTGCAATTGGACTAACTAGCTATAAATTGGAGGGGACGGGTCTCACAACCCCCTCCTTTGGTTTGATGATTTGTTAGAGTGCCTCTGAGAACTCAGGAAAGGGCTTTTGATAATTTGTTAGAATGCCTCTCAGAACTCAGGAAAGGGCTTTATTGTCACTTATTTATTCTAAAGGATACAACTCAGAAACAACCAAATGGAAAAGATGCCTGGAGCAAGGAGTGTGGGAAGGGGCAGGGATCGTCCTTGCCTTCCCCGAGACCCCTTTCAGTCTCCTCACCTATCACATGGGAGACAATGACAGTACACCTGCCTCCCAGGGTTGGTGTGAAATGAAATACTGTGTGAAGTGAACACATGTGTGTGAAGTGTTCAGAATAGTGCCTGTGAATAGTGAATGCTATTGAGGACCAATGCATGTGACTTTGTGGGTGGGATTAAACACCTGCATGAGAGTGGGCCAGGACAACAATTAACATTCATAGAGCATTGACCCTGAGGCAAGGTGCTTTCCATGTATTAACTCATTTAATCCTCACAGCAGCCCAGGCTAAATATGAACTCTTACTTTCATCATCATTACCACCACCATCATCCTTGGCATTATCCCCATTACACAAACGAAGATGCTGGGATCCAGAGAGGAAAGTGGCTAGTCCAAGGTCACCTGGCTTGCAAGTAAGCAGGCCAGCTGGGGTTTCAGCCCCTGAAGTCTAGGACCAGAGACCACTGCCTTCTACCCTATCCTAGAAGGTGAAGATCCATGAACAACAGGTAGATTAGGAAACACCACATTAAATGTTATTGCCTTTTGTTTGGCAAACTTTAGGGCAGCAAACTTAAGTATCATTTATTTTCTGGAAACACATGTCTTTAGCTTATGCTTTGAGGGCTTCTTTGCCCTTGTTCTTTTCAGCTTTGAGGCTGACTACCCACATTGGCAATGTCCCCTGTATGCAAATTCAACCTCCATTACTGCAGCAAAACCTACAATTCTGGAAACATCTACCGTTTCAGGGCCACGAACTCTTTCTCTTTCTTTCCAGAGTTTTTTTCCTCTTTTCTTTCTGCTTTCTCCTTACCTTCTCCATAAACCTCTTTTCTCTCCTCTCCACAATTTATTTAGACCTGAAAAGAAGCCAGGGAAATGATATTTGCTTTGGGAGGAGTAGAGAAAAATAAAAGTTGAGCTAGCCAAGTAAAAGAATTAACTCTGATTTTCCACAAAGGACTACTTCATAGAAAGTCTGGGCCTTACGGTGCTTTACAGTGGCTCTCCCTTTCTCTCTTTCTCTTTTCTTTAGGAAAAACAAAGTTGATGTAAACAGCTGGAGACCATACTTGAAAAACCAAGAAAGTGAGATGAATAAAACTTCCTGTTTTCCTCTCCTACCCAAGTCTACAGGGGGCTGGCCTGCCAGGCCGCCTTCCAGACCAGATGTTTGATTCCCAAAGCTTGTTTCAGAGTCTTTGCATATCAATTAATCTTGACACAGCACGACCAGACCTTAGATTCAATTACAACGAGCAGGCTTCAGCCAAGCGCCTGCTGGGACACAGGGTCCTCCCGGGAAAAGCCGGGTAAATGTGGCCAGCATATGACATGGGACCAGTGAGTTAAATTCTCTTTTATCGCAATCTAAATTACATGCAACAGCAGAACTCCTCCTAGAAGCCAGGTACCATGCTAAGATTCCAGATTTAATCTCACTGAACCTCCTCTAATCCGCACGACAGCCACACAAGATACAGTTACTAGTATCTCTGGTTTATAAATCAGGAGATCAAGCCTTGGAGGGGATAATGACCTGACTTTACTTTCCTTCCGTCCCCGTCCTCACTCTCAACCCTTATGTGTTTAGAAAAGACTGTGTGTGTGTGTGTATGTGTGTGTGCATGCTAAGTCGCTTCAGTCATGTCTGACTCTTTGCAACCCTGTGGACCATAGCCCACCAGGCTCCTTTGTTCATGGGATTCTCCAGGCAAGAATACTAGAGCAGGTTGCCGTGACCTCCTTCAGGGGATCTTCCTGACCCTGAGTTAGAACTCACAGCTCTTGTGTCTCCTGCACTGGCAGGCAAGTTCTTTACCACTAGTGTGGCCCAGAAAAGACTAACGTGTGGGAAAGAAACATAGGGACAGAGAAGCCTCCTCTCTACGTTGCTCTGCTCCTGCCTAGGCTTCTGGGCATGTTGCTTTTCTCCTTGGCTGTTCATCCTCTTTGGAGACATGTTGTCATCTGTTTTGAAGGTCTGTCTGCATCCCCTGAGGTCACACCCAGCCATCAGCCTCAGGACCCACTGCCAGTAATGATGCAGGCTCCTTTCAGCCCGTCTCTCCTCCTCAGATGTGTAATCCAGGGCAAGGAGGATATGCCCCTTCATGGTAAAACTCAAGTGCTCCAACAGATCATAAAGCCGAGCTCCAAGCATGACACCCATCCGTATTTGTCCTTCTCACTCTGAGTGAGATCTGCCAGTAGGGTTAGTGGTGGGGTTGTTATTAAGTCTCTTCTCTGCAAAAGAAGGCCAAAACATGTGCTTTGAGTGGAAGCTGACTCTTGCCTATTGGGTAGTTATCAGTAGCTAGAAATAGGAAGTCATTAAAGTCTGTTTTTTGTTTGTTTTGTGGGATCTTCAAAACTTTCCATAATTGCTCAACTATAAAGATAACAGGTTTAGCTTTCAACCAGCTAATGGGGACACACCAGTAGCCTTCAATGCTTCTCTGGGTAGCTTCCACATCAGCTACAGCTTTGAGTGGCTGCCCCCTCCACAGGTTGTGGTCCCCATTCTCACCATCAGCACCCCACCCTGGGCACCAAACTCTTCAAGGAACAGAAACGTAGTCTTTCCTCATCAAGTTCAGGAACTCCAAGCCCAACTTCCCTCATCTTTTTCAGGCAAGCACAGCGTAGGCCAGTGTTTAATGTTTGACATCTGGAGAACACCCATTTAAATTTAAAAAAAAAAGAGAGAGAGAGAGAGACAAAACAAATTTCTTTCCAGTAGAAATTTTCAGTGCCGTTAATATCCTAATGTCACTCTGAGTCCCCAATAAAAGAATGTAATATGTAGAGATTCCTAAGCTTTTTTGACCTTAAAAGACTTTACTTGGGGACCTCTTATGATTATTAATGTCCCATAGATACACTTTGGGAAATCATAAAGTACTCATACAGCCCCCATGTGTTAAGGACCGATCAATGCTGAACACTGCATCCATTTTCTCACTTAACATTCATCACATCCCAAACTACAGGCCTGATCACCATTTTACAGGTACAGAAAATGAGGCTTAGAGAATTTCAGCTACTTGCTCACGGACACACAGCCAGGTGAGAATAATGCAAGGGCAGGGCCAAAGTTTTTTGCTGTCATTATTGTTTACCTTTTATTTATTAATTGATTTGGCTACATCCATTCTTAGTTGCCAGAGAAGGCAATGGCAACCCACTCCAGTACTCTTGCCTGGAAAATCCCATGGATGGAGGAGCCTGGCAGGCTGCAGTCCATGGGGTCACAAAGAGTTGGACATGACTGAGTGACTTCACTTTCACTTTTCACTTTCATGTATTAGAGAAGGAAATGGCAACCCACTCCAGGGTTCCTGCCTGGAGAATCCCAGGACAGAGGAGCCTGGTGGGCTGCCATCTATGGGGTTGCACAGAGTCGGATACGACTGACGCGACTTAGCAGCAGCAGCAGCCATCTTAGTTGTGGCATGTGGGTTCTTCGTTGTATCATGCAGGCTTTTTTTTTTTTTTCTGATATGACATGTGAGCTCAGTAGTTGTGGCATGGAGACACTGGAGTGCACCAGCTTCAGTAGTTGTGTCCCTTGGGCTTAGTTGCTCCAGGGATTATGGGATCTTAGTTCCCCTACTCGGGATCAAACTTGCTGCCCTGGCATTGCAAGGTAGATTCTTTACCACTAGACCACGAGGGAAGTCCCCAGGATCAAAGGTTTTGAACGGTAGAGCTCATCTTCTTTTTCTTTAAGAACATTTCTTCCTTTCTAAGAGAGTTTTAAAATGCAGGAGAGAGAATGACAAACACCCACCTTTTTACTATGCAAAATTAGTCCTTTTTCTTTGGTCATATTTCTTTCCAGTCTTTTTAAAAATAAATTAAATATTATAGATAAAATGTTCATTTCTTATCAGGCTGCTTCCCTGTTATCAATAAACCCCAACTCTAGGGGCAAGGTCTTGAAGGTCCATAGCCCAGGCTGCTTTAGGGTGCTCTCTTTTCAATCCATAAAAGTATTTTTCTCATCTATTTTTTGTTTCCCCAGTGCCTTCTTGCATTCCCTTCTAAATCTGAGGTGCACAGAGAAATATTTGAAGATAACCTGATAAGCAAAACCTGAGATCAGTTGCCAGGACCATTTGTTCTGTCCACTATGACTCTGATGGTCTCTGCTCCATTTAAGATACATGCTAAAGGAGCAGCCCTTATTAACAGCATACAATTCTCATGGCAAAGGACTTCTTAAATGTGGTATAAGTTGTATCCGTTTCCATTCTATCAACCAAGGGAAAATACATCAAGAAGATGGGGCTATATACTCCTCCTCTCAGAGAAGTCACTGGAAGTCTATGGCAATGGACAGGAAGTGCAAGACTTCCATAGGAAGGAAGAGTGAAGAGTTGCAAGCAATGACCATCCCCCCACCCCCCAATGTTTCTGTCTTACTGGAGCCTAAGAAATATCATACCACTTCCCATGCAATCTTAGGAGAAGGAAAGAAAGAAGGAGAAAGAAAATATGTAGAATGTTGCTGCAGTTTCTTAAAACAAGGAGAGAAAAATCAAGGAGATAGGATGCGGGTGGATGTAACATCTACTCCTCCATTTATACACTTCAGAGAGTAAGAAGAGGCACAGACAGCAAAACCACAGCTGTCAAAGAATACGGCCTTATGCATCACAGCTGTGACATCTGATTCATAACTTGGTAGACTGCATTATCACTCCCAATTATTTGCTGCCCCTCCTTGAGATAGGATTATGTTTCCCTGACCCTTTAATATCAGGATTGGCCATGATGTGGCTTATTTTGTCTAGTGAAATATGGGCAGAAGTTTTGTAGCATTTCAAAGCTCCTTGTAGCATTTTTAAGTTCCATGATGATCAACAGCTTACAGTGTTTGCTGCCATTTTGTAGTTTTAGGGCTTCTAGTTGCTACATTTAAGGTTTTTTTATTTTTTTTTTTAACTGCTGCAAAGAATTACAAAGTATGAATCATTTACCTTTTCCCTATTAATGAGTATATTCACCCTTTTCCTATTAAAAACACTTTGATGGAGAGTTTTTTCTCTATGATAAACAAGGTTACAATAACAATTCTTAAACATGTGTTTTCAAGCAACTATGGGGCAAGCAATGTTTCTGGATGGAAGGGGATGTACAACTAACTAGCAAAAAAAAAATCTTCCAAATATATAGCTCAAAATACTTCACCAGTTCATGTTTTTACCAGTGGTATGTGTCACTTTTCTGTACCTTGAAAAACAGTAGATTTTTAAAAAACATGTATTGAACAATTGCTGCGTTTCAGAAACAAAGTGATCTGCATATATCAATTTAATTATTGGTGGTGCTTGTGGTGAAGAGCCTGCCTGCTAATGCAGGAGACATAAGAGATACGGATTTGATCCCTGGGATGGGAAGATCCCCCGGAGAAGGAAATGGCAACCCACTCCAGTATTCTTGCCTGGAGAATCCCATGGAGAGAGAAGCCTGGCAGGCTACAGTCCATGGGGTCGCAAAGAGTCGTACACAACTGAAGAGACTTAGCATGCATGCATGCAGAACAGTACTATGTGCTAAGTACTGCTATTGTCCCTTATTTACAGATGAGAAAACAGAGGCCAGATAAATTAAGCAAATGCCCAAAGTCGCAGTTAGTAAGTGATGAAGCTGGACTAGGAATTCACATAACATGACTCTAGAGCTAGTTTTTTTTTTTTTTTGAAGGGCATAAAATTTATTTATTTATTTTTTTATGTAATTAATTTATTTTTTATTGGAGGCAAATTATTTTACAATATTATATTGGTTGGTTTTGCCATACATTGATATGAATTTGCCCCGGGTTTACATAAGTTCCCCCTCCTGAACCCCCCTCCCACCTCCCTCCTCCCTTTATCCTCCCTCTGGGTCATCCCCGCATGCCAGCCCCGAGCATCCTATAACATGCATTGACCCTGAACTAGTGATTCGTTTCACATATGACAACATACGTGTTTCAATGCCATTCTCCCAAATCATCCCACCCTCACCCTCTCCCATAGAGTCCCAAAGACTGTTCTATACATCTGTGTCTCTTTTGCTGTCTCGTATACAGGGTTATCATTTGCATCTTTCTAAATTCCATATATATGTGTTAGTATACTGTATTGGTGTTTTTTTTTCTGGCTTACTTCACTCTGTATAATAGGCTCCAGTTTCATCCACCTCATTAGAACTGATTCAAATGTATTCTTTTTAATGGCTGAATAATACTCCATTGTGTATATGTACCAAAGCTTTCTTATCCATTCGTCTGCAGATGGACATCTAGGTTGCTTCCATGTCCTGGCTATTATAAACAGTGCTGCAATGAACATTGGAGTACACGTGTCTCTTTCAATTCTGGTTTCCTCGGTGTGTATGCCCAGGAGTGCGATTGCTGGATCATATGGCAGTTCTATTTCCAATTTTTTGAGGAATCTCCACACTGTTCTCCATAGTGGCTGTACTAGTTTGCATTCCCACCAACAGTGTAAGAGGGTTCCTTTCTCTCCACATCCTCTCCAGCATTTATTGCATGTAGACTTTTGGATAGCAGCCATTCTGACTGGTGTGAAATGGTATCTCATTGTGGTTTTGATTTGCATCTCTCTGATTATGAGGGATGTTGAGCATTTTTTCATGTGTTTGTGTCTTTATGTCTTCTTTGGAGAAATGTCTGTTTAGTTCTTTGGCCCATTTTTTGATTGGGTCATTTATTTTTCTGGAATTGAGCTGCAGAAGCTGCTTGTATATTTTGGAGATTACTCCTTTATCAGTTGCTTCATTTGCTATTATTGTCTCCCATTCTGAAGGCTGTCTTTTCACCTTACTTATAGTTTCCTTTGCTGTGCAGAAGCTCTTGATTTTAATTAGGTCCCATTTGTTTATTTTTGCTTTTATTTCCAATATTCTGGGAGGGGGGTCTTAGAGGATCCTGCTGTGATTTATGTCGGAGAGTGTTTTGCCTACGTTCTCCTCTAGGAGTTTTGTAGAATCTGGTCTTACATTTAGCTCTCTAATCCATTTTGAGTTTATTTTTGTGTATGGTGTTAGGAAGTGTTCTAGTCTCGTTCTTTTACAAGTGGCTGACCAGTTTTCCCAGCACCACTTGTTAAAGAGACTGTCTTTTCTCCATTTTATATTCTTGCCTCCTTTGTCAAAGATGAGGTGTCCATAGATGCGTGGATTTATCTCTGGGCTTTCTATTTTGTTCCATTGATCTATATTTCTGTCTTTATGCCAGTACCATACTGTCTTGATGACTGTGGCTTTGTAGTAGAGCCTGAAGTCCGGCAGGTTAATTCCCCCAGTTCCATTTTTCTTCCTCAAGATTGCTTTGGCTATTCGAGGTTTTTTGTATTTCCATACAAATTGTGAGATTATTTGTTCTAGTTCTGTGAAAAATATCTTTGGTAGCTTGATAGGGATTGTATTGAATGTATAAATTATTTTGGGTAGTATACTCATTTTTACAATATTTATTCTTCCAATCCATGAACATGGTATATTTCTCCATCTATTAGTGTCCTCTTTGATTGCTTTCAGTAGTGTTTTATAGTTTTCTATGTACAAGTCTTTTGTTTCCTTAGGTAGATATATTCCTAAGTATTTAATTCTTTTCGTTGCAACAGTGAATGGAATAGTTTCCTTAATTTCTCTTTCTATTTTCTCATTATTAGTGTGTAGGAATGCAAGGGATTTCTGTGTGTTGATTTTATATCCTGCAACATTACTGTAATCATTGATTAGCTCTAGTAGTTTTCTGGTAGAGTCTCTAGGGTTTTCTGTGTAGATGATCATGTCATCAGCGAACAGTGAGAGTTTTACTTCTTCTTTTCCAATTTGGATTCCTTTTATGTCTTTTTCTGCTCTGATTGCTGTAGCCAAAACTTCCAGAACTATGTTGAATAGTAGTGGTGAGAGTGGGCACCCTTGTCTTGTTCCTGACTTTAGGGGAAATGCTTTCAGTTTTTCACCATTGAGGATAATGTTTGCTGTGGGTTTGTCATATATAGCTTTTATTATGTTGAGATATGTCCCTTCTATTCCCACTTTCCGGAGGGTTTTTAATCATAAATGGATGTTGAATTTTGTCGAAGGCTTTCTCTGCATCTATTGAGATAATCATATGATTTTTATTTTTCAGTTTGTTAATGTGGTGTATTACGTTGACTGATTTGCGGATATTGAAGAATCCTTGCATTCCTGGGATAAAGCCCACTTGGTCATGATGTATGATCTTCTTAATATGCTGTTGGATTCTGATTGCTAGAATTTTGTTAAGGATTTTTGCATCTATGTTCATCAGTGATATTGGCCTGTAGTTTTCTTTTTTTGTGGGGTCTTTACCAGGTTTTGGGATTAGAGTGATGGTGGCCTCATAGAATGAGTTTGGGAGTTTCCCTTCCTCAGCAATTTTCTGGAAGAGTTTGAGTAGAATAGGTGTTAGCTCTTCTCTAAATTTTTGGTAGAATTCAGCTGTGAAGCCGTCTGGACCTGGGCTTTTGTTTGCTGGGAGATTTTTGATTACAGTTTCAATTTCCGTGCTTGCGATGGGTCTGTTCAGATTTTCTATTTCTTCCTGGTTCAGTTTTGGAAAGTTGTATATTTCTAGGAATTTGTCCATTTCTTCCAGGTTACTCATTTTATTGCCATATAATTCCTGATAGTATTCTCTAATAATCCTTTGTATTTCTGTGTTGTCTGTTGTGATCTCTCCATTTTCATTTCTAATTTTATTGATTTGGTTCTTCTCCCTTTGTTTCTTGATAAGTCTGGCTAGTGGTTTGTCAATTTTATTTACCTTCTCAAAGAACCAGCTTTTGGCTTTGTTGATTTTTGCTATGATCTCTTTTGTTTCTTTTGCATTTATCTCTGCCCTAATTTTTACAATTTCTTTCCTTCTACTGACCCTGGGGTTCTTCATTTCTTCCTTTTCTAGTTGCTTTAGATGTAGAGTTAGGTTATTTAGTTGACTTTTTTCTTGTTTCTTGAGGTGTGCCTGTATTGCTATGAACTTCCCCCTTAGCACTGCTTTTACAGTGTCCCAGAGGTTTTGGGTTGTTGTGTTTTCATTTTCATTCATTTCTATGCATATTTTGATTTCTCTTTTGATTTCTTCTATGATTTGTTCGTTGTTCAGCAGCGTGTTGTTCAGCCTCCATATGTTGGCATGTTTAATAGTTTTTCTCCCATAATTGAGATCTAATTTTACTGCATTATGGTCAGAAAAGATGCATGGAATGATTTCAACTTTTTTGAATTTACCAAGGCTAGATTTATGGCCCAGGATGTGATCTATCCTGGAAAAGGTTCCATGTGCACTTGAGAAAAAGGTGAAATTCATTGTTTTGGGGTGAAACGTCCTATAGATATCAATTAGGTCTAACTGGTCTATTGTATCATTTAAAGATTGTGTTTCCCTGTTAATTTTCTGTTTAGTTGATCTATCCATAGATGTAAGTGGGGTATTAAAATCTCCCACTATTATTGCATTATTGTTAATTTCCCCTTTCATACTTGTTAGTAATTGTCCTACATATTGTGGTGCTCCTATGTTGGGTGCATAAATATTTATAATTGTTATATCTTCATCTTGGATTGATCCTTTGATCATTATGTAGTTTCCTTCTTTGTCTCTTTTCACAGCCTTTGTTTTAAAGTCTATTTTATCTGATATGAGTATTGCTACTCCTGCTTTCTTTTGGTCTCTATTTGCATGGAATATCTTTTTCCAGCCCTTCACTTTCAGTCTGTATGTGTCCCTCGTTTTGAGGTGGGTCTCTTGCAGACAACATATATGGGGGTCTTGTTTTTGTATCCATTCAGCCAGCCTTTGTCTTTTGGTTGGGGCATTCAACCCATTTACGTTTAAGGTAATTATTGATAAGTACGATCCCGTAGCCATTTTCTTTATTGCTTTGGGTTCGAGTTTATACACCCTTTCTGTGTTTCCTGTCTAGAAAAGATCCTTTAGCATTTGTTGGAGAGCTGGTTTGGTGATGCTGAATTCTCTCAGCTTTTGCTTGTCTGTAAAGCTTTTGATTTCTCCTTCATATTTGAATGAGATCCTTGCTGGGTACAGTAGTCTGGGCTGTAGGTTCTTTTCTTTCATCACTTTAAGTATGTCTTGCCATTCCCTCCTGGCCTGAAGAGTTTCTGTTGAAAGATCAGCTGTTATCCTTATGGGAATCCCCTTGTGTGTTACTTGCTGTTTTTCCCTTGCTGCTTTTAATATTTGTTCTTTGTGTTTGATCTTTGTTAATTTGATTAATATGTGTCTTGGAGTATTTCGCCTTGGGTTTATCCTGTTGGGGACTCTCTGGGTTTCTTGGACTTGGGTGATTATTTCTTTCCCCATTTTAGGGAAGTTTTCAACTATTATCTCCTCAAGTATTCTCTCATGGTCTTTCTTTTTGTCTTCTTCTTCTGGGATTCCTATGATTCGAATGTTGGAGCGTTTAACATTGTCCCAGAGGTCTCTAATATTGTTCTCATTTCTTTTGTTTTTCTTTTTTCCTCTCTGTTTCATTTATTTCTACAATTCTATCTTCTAGCTCGCTTATCCTGTCTTCTGCCTCTGTTATTCTACTGTTTGTTCCCTCCAGAGTGTTTCTGATCTCATCTATTGTATTATTCATTGTATATTGACTCTTTTTTATTTCCTCTAAGTCCTTATTAAACCTTTCTTCCATCTTCTCAATCCTTTTCTCCAGGTTATTTATCTGTAACTCCATTTTGCTTTCAAGATTTTGAATCATTTTCACCACCAAAATTCGAAATTCTTTTTCATGTAGATTCCCTATATCTTCCTCTTTTGTTTGTGTTGGTGGGCATTTATCTTGTTCCTTTACTTGCTGGGTATTTCTCTGCTTCTTCATCTTGCTTATAATGCTTTGCTTGGGGTGGCCTTTCCCTCTTCTGGCCGTTTGTGGAGTTCTCTTTATTATGTAGTTTCCTTGCTGTGTGTGGGGTTGGACAGGTGACTTGTCAAGTTTCCCTGGTTATGGAAGCCTGTGTCGGTGTTCTGGTGGGTGGAGCTGGATTTGTTCTCTGTGGAGTGCAATGAAGTGTCCAGTAATGAGTTATGAGATGTCAGTGGGTTTGGAGTGACTTTGTGCAGCCTGTATATTGAAGCTCAGGGCTAGTTTCCTGTGTTACTGGAGAATTTGCGTGGTATGTCTTGCTCTGGAACTTGTTGACCCTTGGGTTTAGCATAGGTATGGAGACGTTTGATGAGCTCCTATCGATTAATGTTCCCTGGAGTCAGGACTTCTCTGGTGTTCTCAGGATTCGGGCTTAAGCCTCTTGCCTCTGGTTTTTGGTCTTATTCTTGGAGTAGTCTCTAGACGTCTCTATCTGTCATTTCCAAGGTGGTTCCCTCTGTTTTAGCTTCTGTCTGCTGGTCTCTTCAGTGTCTAATTTCTGCCCTGATACTAGGGGGTGGGTGGACACTTTTTAAGGCTCAGTTGTTCAGTCCTGTTCTGGGAAGGGAGGAACGCTGCAGTCGATTATCTCTGGCGTCTGTGGGGAGTGCTCGCAGCGTCTCGGCCACACTGGGTTTGCCCCTGCTCACAGCACGTATGCTGTCCCAGTCTACACTGCACAGGCTCTAGGTTGCTCTGCTGGGAAGTGTCCGAGGCCGGCACCGGGTTGTATGCACTTCCCAAGTCTGAGCGGCTCAAGTTCAGGTTCTCAGGTACTCCACAAAGGCGCAGACTTGGTTGGGCCTGCGTTTTGTGCCTTCCCCAGTCCGAGCAGCTCAGGGGACCAGGTGTTTGGCGAGCGCGGTCTCTGCAACTTATCGCCTCCCCAGTCCCCGCCACTCAGTTTTCTGGGTGTACAACCGGTGCACCTTCTCAGGGGGATATCGACCGGCCCGAGCTCAAGAAGTCCTGAATAGCAACAAGCCTGCCTGCAGTTTGTATCGGATGCCTTTCTGGTTCCGCGGTTGCCTGTTCCGGCTCTGGCTGACCTCCCTGCCTGTCTCGGCGGGGAATGGGGGATGGGCCGACCGCAGCCGGCTCGCTCTGCTCAGTCCTTTATTCTGTGAGCGGGGCTGGCCGAGTCATAGGTTAGAGCTTTCCGCCTTTTCGTGGGGAAGCTATCCCACAGTCTGCTTTGCTCTCCCCAGTTCTCTCAAATTGTTCTCACGGCATTCAAGCCCAGTCCTCTCTCTAAGCAGTTCAGCCGGCTCCTCCCTGCCCAGCCCCCGCTTGCTAATGGCGTATGCAGGCGTCTGCGCTGCTTCTCCGCTGGGAGTTACCGTTTGGCGGGTAATCTGTGGGTTTTAAAGAAATCTTAAAAAAAAAGAGGGTTATGTGGCCCTCTGAGCTTCCAAGGCTCGCCACAGATTCGCCAGTGAGAATGTTTCCTGGTGTTTGGAAACTTCTCTCTTTTTAAAGCCTCCCTTCCCGGGACGGAGCTCCGTCCTTACTTCTTTTGTTTCGCTTTTTATCTTTTATGTTTTTTCCTACCTCCTTTCGAAGACAATGGGCTGCTTTTCTGGGTGCCTGACGTCCTCTGCCAGCATTCAAAAGTTGTTTTGTGGACTTTACTCGCGTTCAAAAGTTCTTTTGATGAATTTGTGGAGGAGAGAGTGGTCTCGCCGTCCTATTCCTCCGCCATCTTGTTCGACCTTCCTAGAGCTTATGTTTTGCCAGTCACACGGGAAGAAATGGAATGTTGTTGCTTCCATTTGAGTTGTTCTGGTTAATGTGAGACTGTCTGCTTTGTTCTGTGCACTAGGCTTTCATTTTCTTCTGTGACTCTCCCACTTGTAACCACTGCTTGTTGTGGTGGACCATGGGCACCATAAGAGGGAATAAGGTGGTCCTTCCTCCTCGTGGCCACATGATGTAAGCAGTAGCGTGAATCAGTCAAGTGAAGATGCGTTACACTTCACTATGCAATCTAGTCAGTCTCTTGACTGATTTAAAGAGACAGCCATCAGTGGATGGAGTTTAAGTATTCTGAATTGCAATGGTAGGCGAGAGACCACAGCAGTACTTGAAAAGCACTGTTTCACTGAAGTAAGTACATTTTAACTTAAGCTGATAAATAGATTTTTCTTTAGATCTGCACCTTTCACCCTCTGTCTTGTCCCTTGTCACTTCTAGTGCTGCTGTTTTTCTGTAATCTTTACAGCAGACATTTTACTGATTGACATTGGACTCAACTCTCTAGACTCTGATTGTCAACCCCGAACTGGGTCCTAAAAGCTGGTCCCGTATATCACATCTGAATTTTTTTTTTTCAGTAGCTTAAACTTGATGTTACTAAACCTGAATTCATCATTTCTGTATTTCCCTTCACTGTTCAGTGTCTTTTCTAATTCCAATATTCAAATTACAACTCTGCCAGTCTCCATAGGCTCAAAATAGAGAGTGAGATATAGATACTGAGATGTTTGCCACAACATATATCTTATATATAGAAATAGCCTAAATGCTCAACAATAGAGGAAGAGTTTAAGTTATTCAAATATATATGAGTTATGATATTTAAACTAATACATTTGTTTACTTAAAGTAAATTTCCAAGGAATGTTTAATGACTGGAGATGGGGTCTGTAATATAGCATTAAATGAATATAGACACAGTGGGTGGGGGAAAGGTACGTTTTAGAGGCAGACTTCAGTCAGGAGAATAAAGACACCTCCTGTCTTGCAGGCAAGGAGAGCTTCAATACAAGGAACAAGAGGATTCCAGACTTGTAGGAAGGGCTGGAGGAGCATCCTGATCACCCCAGCCTGCATCCCTGAAGCAGGTGGCTCCCAGGAGCTCAACTGGAAGCCTCTGCAAATCTCAAGAACCCCCAAGAGGCTCTGGCCAGTGCCTTTGTCTGTAGCAGAGAAGTGGCTCGTTTTCAAAGGCTCATTCCCCTTAAGCCACTATGAAGTCACAACGTCCTCCCCTGTCTCAGCTGCCTCCAGGCTTAATGGCCTCTCCTTCTAGACCGGCTTTCAAACCAGCATGAACATCTCTTATAAGCAAATCCCAAGAGGGAAATTTTCAGCAAGAGGATTCTGGGAAATGTGGTCTCCAGAAAGGACTAGTGGTGATGTTGTGTTGATAGCAGATAATCAGTAAGTTATGGTGAATTATTATGCTTCCATATAGTGGAATAGTATGCAGGAACTAAAAAGAAGCAGCTTTACGTATATGTTAAAATTGAAAGGTTTAAGACATATTACATAAAAAAGGAATATTGCTGACCATAAGTATAGTGTAACCCATTATAAAAATTAATAAAACATAAGTGTTGCCATAAAGAAATATAGCAAAGAAAGCTATCTGAAAGGTCACATACCAAATTCATAGCCACAATTAATTCTGGGGAGAAAGTGGAATTAATGGGTTAGTGGAAAAGGGCTTCTTTTTTAATAAGTTCTTTATTGTTTGACATTTTCATAAAAATAAATTCGTGTACTACTTATATAATTAAAAATTGAACTATATACACACATATATAGGT
The DNA here is from genome assembly GCF_049115385.1 of Moschus berezovskii. Lineage (NCBI taxonomy): Eukaryota > Metazoa > Chordata > Mammalia > Artiodactyla > Moschidae > Moschus > Moschus berezovskii. The sequence goes on along the minus strand of NC_142464.1, from coordinate 77,449,439 downwards.
GGGGCTTCCCTGGTGGCTCAGATGGAAAAGAATCTGTCTGCAAAGCAGGAGACCTGGGTTTGATCCCTGGGTTGGGAAGATCCCCTGGAGGAGGGCATGGCAACCCACTCCAGTACTCTTGCCTGGAGAATTCCATGGACAGAGGAGCCTGGCGGGTCACAGTCCATAGGGCCACAAAGTTGGACATGACTGAACTAAGCAGCAGCAGCAGCATATCTATGTCTATATATAGAGATCATCTATCTATTATCTGTCTATCTTCACTCATACACTGTAATGTGGCAGATATCGGGAAAACGACAGTGACCAAAACAGACACGGCTTGAGTCTGTGTTCCCCCTTCTCAGCAGCCTTTAGGGACTTCCCTGGCAGTCCAGTGGTTAAGACTTCGCCTTCCAGTGTAAGGGGTGCTGGTTTGTTCCCTCGTCAGGAAGCTAAGATCCCACACACCTGGTGGCCAAAAAGCCAAAATATAAAATAAAAGCAATATTGTAACAAATTTGATAAAGACTTTAAAAAAACCTTTAAAGAATTTGGACTTGCTAAGTTCTTGCCCCTCCTTTGCCTATTCATTTTCACTACCTCTCCATTTGAGTCTCTTTTTTCCAACTATTTCCTCTCCCAGAGACATTAAGCTCTCTTTCTTCTTGTTTATACTCCATCTCAATTCTACGACTTCAAGGTTTTGTTCAACTCTTAGTTTCTCTGAAGTAGTGTGACTTGGGGAATGATTCCCAAACTCTCAGTCCTATCCTCTCTGAAGGTCAATGTCAAGTTTCTCCCTGGGAACCAATCTCCCTATTTTGTCCATAGTGTTAAGCACACGGCTATTTACATCCACTTACTAGACAAGGAAACGAGGCTCTCTGAAAGTCAGGCTGCATCTCCCAATAGCCCGAGAAGGAGGTGGCAACCCACTCCGGTGTTCTTGCCTGGAGAATCCCAGGGACAGGGGAGCCTGGTGGGCTTCCGTCTATGGGGTCACACAGAGTTGGACACGACTGAAGTGACTTAGCAGCAGCAGCAGCAACAGTGCAAAGAAACCACCTCCACTTCCCCTCAGTCCTGATATTAGATGCTGTCTGATGTCTGCTCGGACTGCAGGCTTGAAGGACAGAGCTCCACCATATTCTCAGGAGACGTATGAGACTTTACACACAGCACAGACTAGCCCTGTGGCATTCCCTTGTTAAAGGCAGTGCTCATTTTCTGTCTATAGAAGAAATCCAAGATCAAAGCCACAGGTGTTTTTGCGGAAAACAAAGCACTTGCCTTTCAACCAGAAAAGAAGAGGAAGCCTTCACCTTTTCTCTGAAAGCTTGTTGAAAACTCCCCTCTACAGCCCTGTCCCCATGTAGGATTAACCTGAATGCTCTTGCTCCCTGAGGGTTCCATTCTTCATAAAAATGTGTCACTGATCTCACAGGGTTATGGCTGGGTATAGAAGTAAAGATCTAGCTTTCCTGGGATACTGTGCTGGTCTCTGGAAAGATATGATAATTAGATGGATCTGGCCTCAGGAAGCTCACAACCTTAAGCTTTTTTTTCAGAAAATATCACAAGAATCACAAGTTCCTTTGAGATCAAAGCTGCTTGCTAATCAAGCCTGTGCTTCTATCCTGACTTGGACAGATGGCACCAGTGTGTTATTCCACCTGGCCTTCAGGATCAATGTAAACTGTGTCCTTGAAGATCCAGTGTAATTAACATTCATCAGTCAGCAGCTATTAGGACCTACCAAGAGCAAGGTGAGGCAAGGGCAGGGACACAACGCTGAGTGAGATGAGCTCCTTTCCTTTCGGGCAGTTGCACACCAGAGGTAAGTTTATTTATTTTATTATAACTAAAGGCTATTTCTACTCCTATCCTCTCTATTCCTCTGACTCTCTGACCTTGTGACTTGGAGCCTCTGCCACTGCCATGAAAAAAGAACATGACCACTAGTCTCATATAGCTCACTAGTCTCAGGGGAAGGATGAAGAAATTGTGTAGTAAGCTGAGCTGTCCCAGCCCAGGCCAGGCAAATGCCCTGACACTAAACCGAGCAGCAGCCCCATGAGAACAAATGGTTGCTATTTTAATCCACTGAGTTTTAGGGTTGCTTGTTATGCAGAGAATCTAAGCCAATATACTGTATGATACTACAGTCCATGCCCTAGTCACAGCTGTCTTACAGGTAGGCAAGTTTGAATGTTCAGAAAAACTACATGATCTTTTGTTCCTTACATTATGATTCTTAAAGTTCTTAAAATGCAAAGGACATATGAATTACTGTACAGATTTGTATATACAATTCACATATGCAACATTTCATGGACAAGTTAAAGAACTTTTTGAAGGTGATTTTGTTTTAATGTGGACATCTCTGTTGAATTTGTTACAATATTTATTCTGCTTTTTATGTTTTGGAATGAGGCATGTGGGATTTTAGCTCCCTGACCAAGGACTGAGCCTGCAACCCCTGCATTGGAAGCAAAACTCTTAACTACTGGACTGCCAGGGAAGGCACTCGAGGGTAATTTTGATTAAGTGAGATTTTTTTTATTTACTAACTGATTTTTTTTCTTTTTGCCAGGGTGTGGGTGCAGGGACGGCTGTCCAAGCCTTTAGCTGCAGCATGCAGGATCTGTTGATAGCTCTCTGACCTGGGATCAGACCCAAGCTCCCTGCATTAGGAGTGTAGTTTCAACCACTGAACCACCAGGGAAGTCTCTATTACCTAATTTTAGAATCTACTCATAATTAAAATGCAACTTTATCAATAATATAAGCTTCTGGAGGCAGTTCAGTTCAGTTGCTCAGTTGTGTCCAATTTTGCAATCTTATGGACTGCAGCATACCATGCTTCCCTATCCATCACCAACTCCCAGAGCTTACTCAAGCTCATGTTCATCAAGTCAGTGATGCCATCCAACCATCTCATCCTCTGTCGTCCCCTTCTCCTCCCACCTTCAATCTTTCCTAGCATCATGGTATTTTCCAATAAGTCAATTCTTCGCATCAGGTAACCAGAGTACTGGAGTTTCAGCTTCCGCATTAGTCCTTCCAATGAATAATAAGGACTGATCTCCTTTAGGATGGACTGGTTGGATCTCCTTGCAGCCTAAGGGACTCTCAAGAGTCTTCTCCAACACCACAGTTCAAAAGCATCAGTTCTTCAGTGCTCAGCTGTCTTTCTAGTCCAACTCTCACATCCATACATGACTACTGGAAACACCATAGCTTTGACTAGATGGACCTTTGTTGGCAAAGTAATGTCTCTGCTTTTTCATATGCTGTTTAGGTTGGTCATAGCTTTTCTTCCAAGGAGTAAGCATATTTTAATTCCATGACTGCAGTCACCATCCACAGTGATTTTGGAGCCCAAGAAAATAAAGTCTATCACTGATTCCACTGTTTCCCCATCTATTTGCCATGAAGTGATGGGACCAGATGCCATGATCTTCATTTTCTGAATGTTGAGCTTTAAAAAGCCGACTTTTTAACTCTCCTCTTTCACTTTCATCAAGAGGCTCGTTAGTTCCTCTTCACTTTCTTCCATAAGGGTGGTGTCATCTGCATATCTGAGGTTACTGATATTTCTCCTGGCAATCTTGATTCCAGCTTGTACTTCATCCATCCCGGCATTTCACATGATGTACTCTGCATAGAAGTTAAATAAGCAAGGTGACAATATACAGCCTTGATGTACTCCTTTCCCGATTTGTAACCCGTCTGCTGTTCCATATCCGGTTCTAACTGTTGTTTCCTGACCTGAATACAGATTTCTCAGAAGGCAGGTAAGGTGGTCTGGTATTCCCACCTCTTGAAGAATTTTCCAGTTTGTTGTAATCCACACAGTCAAAGGCTTAGGCGTAGTCAATAAAGAAGAAATAGATGTTTTTCTGGAACTCTCTTGCTTTTTCGATGATCCAGCAGATGTTGGCAATTTGATCTCTGGTTCCTCTACCTTTTCTAAATGCAGCTTGAACATCTGGAAGTTCACGGTTCATATACTGTTGAAGACTGGCTTGGAGAATTTTGAGCATTACTTTGCTAGCGTGTGAGATGAGTGCAATTGTGCGGTAGTTTGACCATTCTTTGGCATTGCTTTTTTTGGGACTGGAATGAAAACTGACCTTTTCCAGTCCTGTGGCCACTGCTGAGTTTTCCAAATTTGCCGGCATATTGAGTGCAGCACGTTCACAGCATCATCTTTTAGGATCTGAAATAGCTCAGCTGGAATTCCATCATCTCCACTAGCTTTGTTCGTAGTGATGTTTCCTTAAGGCCCACTTGACTTCACATTCCAGGATATCTGGCTCTAGGTGAGTGATCACACCATCGTGATTATCTGGATCATTAAGATCTTTTCTGTGTAGTTCTTCTGTGTATTCTTACCACCTTTTCTTAATATCTTCTGCTTCTGTTGGGTGCATACTATTTCTGTCCTTTATTGTGCCCATCTTTGCATGAAATGTTCTCTTGGTATCTCTAATTTTCTTGAAGAGATCTCTGGTCTTTCCCATTCTATTGTTTTCCTCTATTTCTTTGCGTTGATCACCGAGTAAGGCTTTCTTATTTCTCTTTGCTATTCTTTGGAACTCTGCATTCAGATGGGTATAACTTTCCTATTCTCCGTTGCCTTTAGCTTCTCTTTTTTCTCAGCTATCTGTAAGGCCTCCTTAGACAACCATTTTGCCTTTTTGCATTTCTTTTTCTTGGGAATGGTCTTGATCACTGCCTCTTGTACAATGTTAGGAACCTCCATCCATAGTTCTTCAGGCACTCTTTCTATCAGATCTAATCCCTTGAATCTGGAGGAAGGGACTGTATCTCTGTGTCCACCTACCCTGACTCCACTCCTGTGACAACTCAGTGCTTCTTTAATTGAATTGTTTGTAGTCATGAAGTTTCCCACTGCATACATAGGGCAGCCTTTCTAGAGAGCTCTGGGGCACAGTTGGTTGCTGCCAAAAGTTTGCAAGCTAAGATGTGTAAGCACTCGTTCAAACATTACATATATCTTTTAACTAAAATTTTAAAATAAAGTCAGGTAACCCCAGTTTCAGGTACACATTTCCCTTGCCAATTAAAGCAGCCCATTTTTCTTCCTCTCTGCCAAATGCAAATTAGAAACAGGATATTTTTTAGACAAATTTTCCCTCCCTCAGATTTCATCACACAGCTGCCCTCAGTGCATGGACCCTGACAATTGCAAAGCGCCCAATAAACTGTTGTGCTTGATGGAGGCGTGCTCCAAGTCCTGGCGCAGGAATTGGAGTCTTCCCCGGGGAGACCTGCCCCAAGCTCCCACTCTGGCTGCAGGAGGATATAGTCCATTTCTCTGTCCAAACCTGGCCTCCGTGTGATCTAGGTCAACGCAGCCAATCTCCTTTGTTTGTCCAGCTGGACATTAGGAATAATGATACCTAATTACCTCACCAGGGCATCGAAGAGTTCAACAGTTAATCACATAGAGACACTTGGTTGAAAAGTGCCGCAAAAAGTGGGCAGGAAGGAGAAAACCTCCTTTGGCAGAAAAAGAGCGGTTGCACACAAAAGGCCCCCCTAGCAAAGCAGCTGTTCCCCTCCAGTTCTTTTGATTCCCCAGGTATTAGCCAGCAGCCAATGCACTTCTTCCCTCAACTGCAGCGACTCGGGTTCACTCACTGCAGACCCCGCCCCTTTGACTTTTGTTTTAGAGGAAGCACCGCCCACCGCCTTTCCGGAAGCGAGGATGGACCTCTCCGCACACCAGCAGTTCCCTCTGACAATCTTTCTCCTGCTTCCAACTCTTTTCTCAGCTTCAAAGGCTGGAGACTGAGCGTCAGTTAAGGGAAAATCCCAGTTCTCCACAACCTCATGTTGCGAGTCTTGTCTGGTGGTCTCACATCTCTCTTGAGAATGTGGCTTCTATATCTTGACACCTCAGGTAAATTGAGACAAGAAGGGTTCGATTTTAACACCCCCTTATTTTGCTGGTAAATTGCTAGACTCATAGGCCCCTGATAAATTTTGTTGAGTGAATAAATATTGCTATTTCTTTCTTTACAGTTTGTTTTGTTTTGAGTGTGTTTTGACTCGCCAACTAAATTTGAAGTTTCTCTAGGACAGAGGTTATGCCTCACAGACAGCAGGACCCCCGTGAGTCCAAGGAACTCCAAGTACAGTCCTGGGACCACGAGCATCAGTTACATCAGTTACCTGTCTTGATGCATGTCTCATTGTCCTAGTAAAGTGCAACCAATTTCCTTGTTTTCTGTTTCTCTCCCCAAGAGCAGTTTGTACTTTTACATTATAGAAGAAACAATAAAAATCAGTTCAGATTTATCACAGCGTAGTGAGTGTCCTTTTGACAGGTCTATCATACTTAGAATGTTACAAATTTCTTGCTCTTTCTGTATTTTGAGGAAGGTACATGTTCAACTCATCCCCCAGTGCACAATAATCCCCTCACACACTAAATTTATTATTGAAGTGTTTGCTTTCTTTGAGATGTCCTTTTGTTGTGCCTAGTGCCCTGCATGCGTATAGTAAACACTCAATAAATATGCCACATTCTTTACCAGCTGAGCCACCAGGGAAGCCCAATAAATGTGCCAGTCTCTTGTCAATAGAGTTTTGATGAGAAATTGAGTGATCAGTAAGAGAGAGTGGCAAACCCAAAGCATTAGGGTTATAACATGTCAGCGTCAAGATCTTTGCTGGGAAGAGGACAGAGTGTTATGAGGAAAGGAAGAGTCTGTAAATGGATGAGGTAACTAGAAAACACCTGGTGTGCAAAGATCAGTGTCTGTGTTAATATTTTTGCAGGGATACTCACAATTTCAGTTATTTTACAGCACTACAGATTTCTGTACTGGCTCCAACTGTCGAAATATGCACCTGGAAATCTTGAGGAAAGCTTTTGTCTTTTGTTGAGCTCACCTCAAATGTTGGCTGTAACTTCATTTTTATTAGGGCAGACTTTATAGCTATTATCTGGAATGATGAGTATACGCCTTGATGTTAACAAAGATTTCCCAGTGGAAATGTTTCAGTGTTACAAAATGGGAGATTCAAGATGCAGGGAACAAAGTCAGCACAGGAACTGGGCATCCAATTCTCCCTTCTGAATTTCTCGGTCTTTTTTTTTAACCTCTGCAGAATATATAAAATTCTTTGGATCTGAGCTCATAAACAAGCTGGGAGAAGGATCTCACAAAAGATGGAATCCTAACCATTTAATGTTACATACAATGTGATATTATATATTTAGAGGGCAAATGTGGAGTCTCTGAGCCTCTCTCAGTAAATGAGAATATGGAAATAGAAAAATCAACAGAAGCAAACGTTGGTTCTTTGAAAAGATCAACAAAATTGACAAAACTTTAGCTGGACTAACAAGAACCAGGGTGAAGATTCAAATTACCATACTAAAATCAGGAATGAGAGAAGATGTTAGTATTGAACTTTCGGAAATAAAAATGATTATAAGGAAAGACTATGATTAATCAACTTTTCTAGGTGAAATGAAGAAATTCCTACAAAACACAAAATACAAAAACTGACTCAAGAAGAAATAGAAAACGTAAATAGAATGAGATAAAGTAAACAGATTGACTTAGTGATTTAAAAACTTTTCACGAAGGAAAACCCAGGCCCAGATGACTTACTTCTGAATTCTACTAACCATCTAAAGAAGAATTAATGCCGATTCTTCACAAGTTCATCCAAAAAATTAGAAAAGGAGATAGGCCCCAGCTCATTCCATGAGATCAGTGTAATCTTGTTACCAAAGCTAGACAAAGACATCATGAAAAAGAAAATGATGGACCTACACCCCTATGAACACAGATGCTGTAATCCTCAACAAAATACTAACAAAATAAATCCAGCAATGTATTTAAAAAAGAATTGTTCCCAGATGCCTGAGTCTCAGGAACTATATGAAATAAAAAAACATCTTTTATTTTACACCCCTAGATTTGGGGGAAATTTGTTACATGGCAACTGATAACCATTGTACATATTGGTACATGAAAGTCAGGTGCTCCCATAACAAAAACCAAATGTGTGATTGAAATGGAGCTAGACCCTGTGGGGTCCTTCCAAAGATAAAGGCCTTTCTGTGTCCCCTGCTTCTTGTTTGTAAAAAAAAGGTTTTCATTTTTCTAGACCTTCCCTGAGTTCCAAAGGGTAGACAAACAGTAATCAGGAGAATGAGGGAATGCAGAAAGAAACAATGGTGCAGGGAGAGGGCCTGGGCCTGCTTCCTCTTCTGTGTACTTGCATAACAGTCTGATGCAAAATCTCTGTTCTTCTGCAGGAACTAAGGCCCCCCTCCAGGTGGAGGATGGAAATTTCAGGCTGAGCACAGCCTATGGATCCCAGACTGCTTGGAACCAGAAGGCTGTTGATTGAGATTTCTGGAACACCACTCTTTTACTTCACCATCAACCAATTAGAGAAGGGTTACACACCACATCTTGCTTATAAATTCTCCTTGCACGGCCCTTGCATGAACCTTTCTCTGCTCCAAACTCCGACAACATTGACATTTCAGTTTGTTTGTGGGTCGGACACAGGAACCTGGGATTAACAACAGGAATAACTTTGGAATCAGAAAGTGGGAGAAGCATGAAAGGACTTTCAGGAAAATGTGCTAATGAAAGCTCAGGAGTTTTGACTGAGGGTTAACGAAGCCCACTGGTTCTAGAGGAGGCTACCAGAGAGAATGAGAAGGGAAGGAAGAAAATGGCATTGGAAAAGGGAGGAAGAGGTACACAATGGTAGAAAGGTCAGCAACATTAAACTGTGGGATTGTGGAAAACAAAATATGTGCCCAGTGACCTGGCTGAGCTGGGGAAGGAAATTTCCAGGCCGAGTGCTGAAGGAGCCTCCTGGTTTCTTCTTCCTGCTTATATTTAAATGCAAGAGGAAAGAGACAAAATCAAGAAGTATTGTTTGAAAAAAAAATGGAAAGACCCTGGAGGACTGACAGGTTTTGAAAGTTCTCAGCTTCTACTTCTTTTTTTTTCTCAGTTTCTTTTAATGGCAAAGAATAAAACTTAAAACTGACTTTGAGGCAGCATCAATTCTATTGCAGCCATCCATAATTTGTTACACAACAATAGATAGTGTATATACTTCCCACCACACTCATAGTAAGTCTCTAATTCTTTACCAAGGCCTTTAAAATTCCCCTTTATTTAACAGCACCCATAGCACTCTCCTCCCACCATGGGCTTGAGCCAAGCTGAATTTTTCTCAGTCTTTAACATTCCAAGCACTCTTCAATCTATCTATTCTATTCTCTCAGTTTCAAATGATTTCCCCCAACATGTTCATGGATGACTCTTTCTTATAAATCAGTCCTTCCCTTTGTATTTAGATCAATACAGTTGATTGATCAATACAGTGGATCAATACAACTTAATTTATATCAGTTAAGTTGAAGAGTCAAAGTTTTTTTAAGGAGGCAACATTTCAGCTGTGGTCTGAAAGACAAGATACCAATAGTATCATTTAGTAGCTGGTATTATTTTTCGTTTATTGATTTGTGTATGTTTTAATTATCTCTACAAGTCATCAAAAATGTCAATTCCGTGAGAGACCATGTCTGTCTTATTTATCACTGTACCCTCAATGGGGCTTACTTAGAACCATGCCCAGCACAGAGTAGGAAACCAATAGATGTGTCCTGAATGAACAATTAATGCATAGTGAACGAATGAATGCCTAGTTTAGGTGACTGGGGCTAGGTGTCACAGCTGGCAAGGTTGAAACTGGTAACTCAACACTCATGCCTTTAACCGCTTACTTCAATTATTTGAACAATTCCAATGAAATTGATGTCATTAATAATTTCAGATCTATTGACATGACCTTTCTCAAGTATATAAACAGAAACACACAATATACTGAGAACAAAAGATATTTTAAAAATTAGTTCAAGAAGCTTTTATTTTATTATTATTATGTGTTCAAAGTCTGCAAAATGTATTCATTTCATTTTGTCTTTTCTTTCTATATATTTTCCATAGAATTTTCCTTTCTTCTACCAGACTCAGGTAAGTCGGGATTTAGGATTTCATCATTTCTCCCTTTCTTCCTTTTCAATTTCACAGAAAAAGAAACAAAACATGCAATCACCAGAAAAGCCCACCACAGGGAATAATGAACATGAGGGGCCATATGGAGATGAGTGGAAGGCATTAGAGTCACTTCATCTCTTGTTTGGAGGGTAAAGTCACTCTGGCAAGTGCAGGCATGACACAAATTCATTGCCACATGGCAGTGAGTGTTCTGCCTGGGAGGTTATTTTGCTAACTCCACCTGCCTGGCATCACCAGAGGCTCCAAGAGCATGCTGGAACATTGAGACAATCTCACCTTGAGGGGAGAACCCAAGCTCTTCCATTACTGGGTCCTCTGGGGCTGATAGGGATCCTTGCTAACTGAGAAGTCTGTTTTGATCTCACTAGGGGTGAAGTCCTTTACTCTGTGTGGGCTGGCCCTGTTGGCTCACTCAGCAGCCCTCAAGTATTTTAGCTTCATATTGAAAGTTTTTCATAAGCCAAGGAGGCAGGAGAAATAAACAGCAACCAGCTTTGAAAACTGTGGACAAATTTGGTCTCATTTACAGTGTTCTAACCAGTAAATCGAAGAATTGATGCTTTTGAACTGTGGTGTTGGAGAAGCCTCTTGAGAGTCCCTTGTACCGCAAGGAGATCTAACCAGTCCATTCTAAGGGAGATCGATCCTGGGTGTTCATTGGAAGGACTGATGCTAAAGCTGAAACTGCAATACTTTGGCCACCTCATGCGACGAGTTGACTCACTGGAAAAGACTCTGATGCTGGGAAGGATTGGGGGCGGGAGGAGAAGGGGATGACCGAGAATGAGATGGCTGGATGGCATCACCGACTCTGTGGACATGAGTTTGAGTGAATTCCGGGAGTTGGTGATGGATAGGGAGGCCTGGCGTGCTATGATTCATGGGGTCGCGGAGAGTGAGACACGTCTGAGAGACTGAACTGAACTGAACTGAACCAGTAAATCACACACCACACAATTGCACTCATCTCACACGCTAGTAAGGTCATGCTCAAAATTCTCCAAGCCAGGCTTCAGCAATATGTGAACCATGAACTCCCAGATGTTTAAGCAGGTTTTAGAAAAGGCAGAGACACCAGAGATCAAATTGCCAACATCCGCTGGATCATGGAGAAAGCAAGAGAGTTCCAGAAAAACATCTACTTCTGCTTCATTGACTATGCCAAAGCCTTTGACTGTGTGGATCACAAAAAACTGTAGAAAATTCTGAAAGAGATGGGAATACCAGACCACCTGACCTGCCTCTTGAGAAACCTATATGCAGGTCAGGAAGCAACAGTTAGAACTGTGCATGGAACAACAGACTGGTTCCAAATAGGAAAAGGAGTACATCAAGGCTGTATATTGTCACCTTGCTTATTTACTTATATGCAGAGTACATCATGAGGAACGCTGGGCTGGAAGAAGCACAAGCTGGAATCAAGATTGGTGGGAGAAATATCAATAACCTCAGATATGCAGATGACACTACCCTTATGGCAGAAAGTGAAGAGGAACTAAAAAGCCTCTTGATGAACGTGAAAGAGGAGAGTGAAAAGGTTGGCTTGAAGCTCAACATTCAGAAAACGAAGATCATGGCATCTGGTCCCATCACTTCATGGGAAATAGATGGAAAAACAGTGGAAACAGTGTCAGACTTTATATTTTTGGGCTCCAAAATCACTGCAGATGCTGATTGCAGCCATGAAATTAAAAGATGCTTGCTTCTTGGAAGGAAAGTTATGACCAACCTTGATAGTATTTTGAAAAGCAGAGACATTACTTTGCCAACAAAGGTCCGTCTAGTCAAGGCTATGGTTTTTCCCGTGGTCATGTATGGATGTGAGAGTTGGGCTGTGAAGAAAGCTGAGCGCTGAAGAATTGATGCTTTTGAACTGTGGTGTTGGAGAAGACTCTTGAGAGTCCCTTGTACCACAAGGAGATCCAGTCAGTCCATTCTAAAGGAGATCAATCCTGGGTGTTCACTGGAAGGACTGATGCTAAAGCTGAAACTGCAATACTTTGGCCACCTCATGCGACGAGTTGACTCACTGGAAAAGACTCTGATGCTGGGAAAGGTTGGGGGCGGGAGGAGAAGGGGATGACAGAGAATGAGATGGCTGGATGGCATCACCGACTCTATGGACATGAGTTTGAGTGAACTCCGGGAGTTGGTGATAGACAGGGAGGCCTGGCGTGCTGTGATTCATGGGGTCGCGGAGAGTCGGACATGACTGAGTGACTGAACTGAACTGAACTGAACTGAACCAGTAAATCTTATTCTTCCCCCATAATAATCCTTCACCACACACACATACAATCTCAGCACACAGCTTGACACACACACATATACACCACAGATATATACATACACACCCTATCTGTCTGCTAAGTCACCCATGTCTGACTCTTCAAGACACCATGGTCTGTAGCCCACTAGACTCCTCTGTCCATGGGATTCTCCAATCAAGATTATTGGAGTGGCTTGCCATGCCCTCCTCCAGGGGATCTTCCCAACCCAGGGATAGAACCTCCTTCTCTTATGTCTCCTGCATTGGCAGGCAGGTTCTTTACCACTAGCGCCACCTGGGAAACAGATATATACACATGTATATACATAAACACATACACATAAGCACACTCACTACCCCTTTAAAATTAGCATAAAAACACAAAAGCTGTGGTTTCTGTATGTGTATTTTCCAGGCTACTTTAATTAAGATTTCTTGGATTTGTTCTCATTTGAAATTTCTTTCAAGTTACATGGAAGTTAGGCAGGAAGACTAAATTGGAGTAATAGCGAAAATTCTTCCCCAAGACTTGGTCTTCGCGTAAATGCTCATCCAAACAAACCAGAGAAAATTGGTAGTTATGGTGGGAGGTGGCAAAGTAGTCTCCACACATGGAGATATTTGAATCAATTTCTAATAAATACCTTCTAGGCTTTCTGTGTGGAGTGACATCTTTTTTTTTTTTTTGGAGCGATATTTTAATATGGGATTTGGCATCAAATCCTCTCTGGAATAAACTGAGGGAGGGGATGGAGAGGGAGAATTTGTTCCATGGATGTTACTTTATGGTATCTACTGAAAAAATGATTTGACACATAGGAAAGGCTAAGGGTGATCTGGGGACACTGAGGCAGGATGTCCTTGCTCTGCTTGAAAGGCACAGGACCCAGACCAGCCATCGGAAGACCCTCATCAGGTTGATCAGGCACATTTCCTGGGGAACTTTAGGCTTCAGTTCAGTTCAGTTCAGTCGCTCAGTCGTGTCCGACTCTCCGCGACCCCATGAATCACAGCACGCCAGGCCTCCCTGTCCATCACCAACTCCCGGAGTACACTCAAACTCATGTCCACAGAGTCGGTGATGCCATCCAGCCATCTCATTCTCCGTCGTCCCCTTCTCCTCCCGCCCCCAACCCTTCCCAGCATCAGAGTCTTTTCCAGTGAGTCAACTCGTCGCATGAGGTGGCCAAAGTATTGGAGTTTCAGCTTTAGCATCAGTCCCTCCAATGAACATCCAGGATTGATCTCCTTTAGAATGGACTGGTTGGATCTCCTTGCAGTATAAGGGACTCTCAAGAGTCTTCTCCAACACCACAGTTCAAAAGCATCGATTCTTCGGCCATCAGCTTTCTTCACAGTCCAACTCTCACATCCATACATGTTACCTGATCCCATATTCTAAGAAGCCTTTATAACTATCAATTCGTCCCCAGGTAACTAGCCCCACATTGGGATTTTCAAAGCCCGCAAGCCCACAATCCGTACAAACAAATGTTTTTGTGTCCTTTCTGCCTCTCAACCATCAAAAATTATGAAAATGCTATTACCTGGTACTGTTTGTGGAATGTCTGTAGACTGAACAAAGGTTGTATTATGGGATGGACAACTGGCCTAGGAACTAGAGGGTGGGTATTCTGGTTCTCTGCTGTTCCCTGTGTAAACTTGGGGGAACCTTTCTGAGACTTGGTCTCTCCATCTTTTAAACAGAGATAGTGGTAATATCTGCTCTCCCAATTGGTCAGCACAGGATCAAAGGACTTAAATGTGTGGAACAGGCCTAAAATGTGTGTCCCAGAGGGAAGGCATGATCATGATTTATGTCAAGGGATGCATGGAGTTTGTTTATTACAGGTTATAGATTACTTCGGGCTTCCCAGGTGGTGTCGTGGTAAAAAAATCTGCCTGATAATGGAGGAGGCACAGGAGACGTGGGTTCAATCCCTGGGTCAGGAAGATCCCTTGGAGAAGGTAATGGCAACCCACTCCAGTACTCTTGCCTGGGAAATTCCATGGACATAGGAGCCTGGTGGGCTACGGCCCATGGGATTACCAAGAGTCAGGCACAACTGAGTGACTGAGCATGCACACACCCAGCTTATTTCAGGGGGCTGCATAGAACCCATCTGGAGAAATCTTTAATGCCCTCCCCCACCCCGCTCAAGCATGTTGTTGTGTGTATATTAGCAATTCTCAACTAGAGGTGATTTTGCCACCCAAGTGGCATTTGGCAATGTCTGGTGACCATCTCCAATGGTTGTTGGAGAGAGAGCAGACATGCAACTGGTATCCAGACAGCAGAAACCAGAGACCTCTAAACATCCAAAAAGGCACAGATCAGCCCCTCACAACAAATTACAGGACCCAAAATGTCAATAGGGCTGAGATGGAGAATCCCTGGTGTGTGCATATGCTTACATCCTGTGCCTTAGAGCTAGAGAGCAGTTGTAGGCTCACTTGAGAGCCTCCAGTCCTTTGAGATACACCTTGAAATCTTCTCCTAGAGAGCTCAGCCAGGTGGTGGGGGTGGCTTAGTCACTAAGTCATGTTCGACTCTTGCGACGCCATAGACTGTAACCTACCACGCTCCTCTGTCCATGGGATTTCCCACTGGAGTGGGTAGCCATTTCCTTCTCCAGGAGATCTTCCTGACCCAAGGATCAAACCCAGGTCTCCTGCATTGCAGGCAGTCTCCCTGCATTTCAGGTGGATTCTTTACTGACTGAGCCACCAGGGAAGCCCTAGAGAACTGAGCCAGGTAGAGGGTGTGAAATCCCTTGCAGTAATGATGTGGCGGTGGTGGGGTGGGGGACACTCTTAAGCAGTAGCTGTCAATGTGCGGTCCTCAGACCAGCAGCATCAGCACCGCCCCAGGGAACTTGTTAGACATGCAAAGACTAGGCCCTCACTCTGGACATGCTGAGTTGGTCTTGCCTGGCAATCTGCATTTTTAACAAGCCCTCCTGGTGATTCAAACCCAGACTGTAGGTTGAGAACCCCTCAATGAATAATATCACAACTCAGATCTTGCCACGTGGCACCTGGAAAAAGAGTTAGCTTGGGCCAGCTGTGGGGAATCCTGACTATCTTTTTAGCCCAGGAATCTCCCTGCTAGCAGTTCTATGCTTCAAAGAGCTGAGGCAACCTCTAGCTGCAGAAAGCAAGTGTCGTTATGACTTAGACCTCCTATTACAAGACGCCTCGCTGAGACACACCTGGGGGAGGAATGCCCCAGATGGCACACATTCACTCGTGATGAGATGTTTGGGTGACAAGGTTTTTCTTAGCAGAGGGGAGGAGTAGCTTAATGCTTCCCTGGGAGGGGCTGGTTCCCAGGTTCATGGTCTTGCCACAAGGTATGGCACGATGTTGAGCACTACTCTCTCCAGCTGGTCCTTTGAGGATGTGGTTGAGGCAGAAGTGGGGGTGTGTAGCCAACAAAGTTTCCAGAACTTGTATATTTTCCTTCAAGAGAGACTCCTCAGTTTCTCCGTTCCGTTCCGTCGCTCAGTCGTGTCCGACTCTATGCGACCCCGTGGACTGTAGCCTACCAGGCTTCTCCGTCCATGGGATTCTCCAGGCAAGAATACTGGAGTGGGTTACCGTTTCCTTCTCCAGGGGATCTTCCCGACCCAGGGATCGAACCCAGGTCTCCCGTATTGGAGGCAGACGCTTTAACCTCTGAGCCACCAGGGAAGCCTCAGTTTCTAGACTTTTACTAATGAAACAGGTTCAAGTCCCAGTAGGAAGAGATACAGTAAATTCCTTCTGTCTCCAGATCTGGTGTCTGGTCCCATCTCTCACAGGATCTCTGATCTTGTGGCCCTGGGCAAGTTGATTAACCTTCTTAAGACCACACTGCTTCATAAGTAACTTTGTAGGAATAATACACTTCTGCTACTTCATGACAATACTCATTCATTTAATAAACACGTGTTCCATACGTACTAAGTGGCATAGAAACTTATAAGTGGGAACTGAAGATGCACGATGCAAAATCAACTGGAAACACACATGTCCACTCAATTGTTTACAACATAAAGTGATAAATGCTGCATGAAGCCTGATGGGAGCCCAGAAGAGGAGGTGTGGAGGTCATCTATTGATCTCCAGTCCCCCTTGTTCTGACAGCAGCACCCAATTCAGTGATGGGTAGCTAGGCTTCTCCCATGGGATCCAGTGTTGCAGAACATGCTCATTGAGCAGTGCGGCTGTCTCCTGGCTGAGGGCTGGCCTGCAAGCCCTGCTTATTCACTCAGTCGTGTCATCCCTGGAATTACATTTTTGAGCTAAGGAAGCAAAGGCTGAAAAACATTTGAGTCTCATTTTTCCTCACAAGGGAAGTATGAAAAGACCATCTGTTTCTATTTGTTGGATTCCAGCACTGCTTTCTGAGAAAGTATTGTTCAGCTCATCCTTCAGTTCTACGAGGACCCGACACACAGTCAATAGGTGTATTCTTCCTGACCCAGAGTTGTTTCTGTTGCTCACAACCAGGGGACTCTAATTCATACAGGGATTGTGAGTATTCAGTGTTCAAAGGTAGGTCCACTGGGAAGCTCTCTGAGCTTGGGCACCCAGACACTTGCCTGCAAAGGTGCCTTCCAAGGAACCCAAATGAATCCTGATAACGTATTCAGATGGTCAGAGGTTTTCATGGCAAAAGATTATTTTAATAGCAGTTGGTTATGAGCAATGCTCCTTTCGACCCTGGCTTTCTCTTATCACATTTCCCCTTGTCTTGGGAGAAAATGGAGTGACATTTTGAGAACTCAGTTCAGGGGAAGCCAAGAAGAGAATATATTTAGTCTGAGTTTAATGGAATAATTAGCAGATTTTCAGTCATTTTCAGATATAATAAAGTAATTCTAGTCATTTCAGTTTAGAAAAACCACAGGCTTTAGGTATCCTAAAGTCATCTATAATAAAAAAATTTTTTTTCTTGTTTCTTGAGGTACGCCTGTATTGCTATGGCAAAACCAATACAATATTGTAATTAGCCTCCAATTAAAATAAATAAATTTTAAAAATAAAGTAAAAAAACATTTTTTTGATCAACCATGTTAGAAGAATGACTAAATTATGTTGCTATTTTTCTATTGAAAAATTATAAATAATATTATAAAACTGTTGTTACATAAAGAGGTGATAAAAGACTGCAGCCCAATAAATAGGGGGGACCTAACACAAAGACGTATCAGGTAATTAATTAACTAAAGAATTCATTAATTTTTGTAATGTATTGGTTTTTCAAAACTTGCATTTGTTGTAGTTTTTCTCATTCTAAAGAAATATTCATGTTTACATCTAATTTTATATTATTTTTTTAAAGACAGTCTTCCAAATTGAATTAGGATCAGGCCCACAAAACACAGTCCAGCCCTGAAGATAAGAGTACATGTGGGAGATTTCCATGGTGGTCCAGTGGTTAAGAGGCTGCCTGCCAATGCAGGGGGTCCCTGGTCCAGAAAGATTCCACATGCCGCGGGGCAACTAAGCCCATGTACCACAACTCCTAAAGCTTGCACACCAAGAGTCCTGTGCTCCATAGCAAGAGAAGCCACCACAATGAAACGCCCATGCATTGCAACTAGCGAGTAGTCCCCACTCACCGCAACGAGACAAAAGCCCATCTGCAGCAACAGAGACGTAGTACAGCCAAAAAAAACCAAAAAAAATTTTAAAAGTTTACATACGGGAGATATGGGCTGGCCCTTTGGAATCTGTGACAGATTGTGTCAATGTGAAGGATAACATTTACCCAGCAAACATTATGCCAGGCATTGGATAGCACTGATGATACAAAGTCACAGACCCGGTGGCTGCACAGCGCAGGAGCAGCGGAGAGGAGCTACCTCACGTCCAAGGTCAGGAGCAGTGGCCGACAGGACTTACCCCACGTTAAAGGTCAGGAGAGGTGGCCAAGAGGAGATACCCCACGTCCAAGGTAAGAGAAACCCAAGTAAGACGGTGGGCACTGAGAGAGGGCATCAGAGGCCAGACAGACTGAAACCACAATCACAGACAACAGGCCAATCTGATCACACAGACCAAGCCCTGTCTAACTCAGTGAAACTAAGCCCTGCCATGTGGGGCCACCCAAGACGGACAGGTCAGGGTGGAGAGATCTGACAGAATGTGGTCCACTGGAGAAGGGAATGGCAAACCACTTCAGTATACTTGCCTTAGAACCCCATGAACTGTATGAAAAGGCAAAAAGATAGGACACTGAAAGATGAATTCCCCAGGTCAGTAGGTGCCCAATATGCTACCAGAGATCAGTGGGGAAATAACTCCAGAAAGAATTAAGGGATGGAGCCAAAGCAAAAACAATATCCAGTTGTGGATGGGACTGGTGATAGAAGCAAGGTTCAATGCTGTAAAGAGCAATATTGCATAGGAACCTGGAATGTTAGGTCCATGAATCAAAGCAAATTGGAAGTGGTCAAGCAAGAGTGAATGTCAACCTTCTAGGAATCAGCAAACTAAAATGAACTGGAATGGGGGAACTTAACTCAGATGACCATTATATCTACTACTGTGGGCAGGAATCCGTTAGAAGAAATGGAGTAGCCATCATGGTCAACAAAAGAGTCCGAAATTCAGTACTTGGATGTAATCTCAAAAATGACAGAATGATTTCTGTTTGTTTCCAAGGCAAACCATTCAATATCAAGGTAATCCAAGTCTATGCCCCGACCAGTAATGCTGAAGAAGCTGAAGTTGAACGGTTCTATGAAGACTTACAAGACCTAGAATTAACACCCAAAAAAGATGTCCTTTTCATTATAGGGGACTGGAATGCAAAAGTAGGAAGTCAAGAAACACCTGGAGTAACAGGCAAATTTGGCCTTGGAGCACGAAATGAAGCAGGGCAAAGGCTAATAGTGTTTTGCCAAGAGAATGCACTGGTCATCGCAAACACCCTCTTCCAACAACACAGGAGAAGACTCTGCAAATGGACATCACCAGATGGCCAACACCGAAATCAGATTGATTATATTCTTTGCAGCCAAAGATGGAGAAGCTCTATACAGTTAGCAAAAACAAGACCAGGAGCTGACTGTGGCTCAGATCATGAACTCCTTATCACCAAATTCAGACTTAAATTGAAGAAACTAGGGAAAACCACTAGAACATTCAGGTATGACCTAAATCTAATTCCTTATGATTATACAGTGGAAGTAAGAAATAGATTTAAGGAACTAGATCTGATAGACAGAATGCCTGATGAACTATGGACGGAGGTTCATGACATTGTACAAGAGGCAGGGATCAAGATCATCCCCAAGAAAAAGAAAATTCAAAAAGGCAAAATGGCTGTCTGAGGAGGACTTACAAATAGCTGTGAAAAAGAAGTGAAAAGCAAAGGAGAAAAGGAAAGATATAAGCATCTGAATGCAGAGTTCCAAAGAACAGCAAGGAGAGATAAGAAAGCCTTCCTCAGCGATCAATGCAAAGAAATAGAGGAAAATAATAGAATGGGAAAGACTGGCGATCTCTTCAAGAAAATTAGAGATACAAAGGGAACATTTCATGCAAAGATGGGCTCAATAAAAGACAGAAATAGTATGGATGTAACAGAAACAGAAGATATTAAGAAGAGGTGGCAAGAATACACAGAAGAACTGTACAAAACAGATCTTCATGACCCAGATAATCACAACGATGTGATCACTCACCTAGAACCACACATCCTGGAATATGAAGTCAAGTGGGCTTTAGGAAGCATCACTATGAACAAAACTAGTAGAGGTGATGGAATTCTAGTTGAGCTATTTCAAATCCTGAAAGATGATGCTGTGAACGTGCTGCACTCAATATGCCAGCAAATTTGGAAAACTCAGCAGTGGCCACAGGATTGGAAAAGGTCAGTTTTCATTCCAATCCCAAAGAAAGCCAATGCCAAAGAATGCTCAAACTACCACACAATTGCACTCATCTCACACACTAGTAAAATAATGCTCAGAATTCTCCAAGCCAGGCTTCAGCAATATGTGAAACGTGAACTTCCAGATGTTCAAGCTGGTTTCAGAAAAGGCAGAGGAACCAGAGATCAAATTGCCAACATCTGTTGGATCATGGAAAAAGCAAGAGAGTTCCAGAAAAAGATCTGTTTTATTGACTATGCCAAAGCCTTTGACTGTGTGGATTACAATAAACTGTGGAAAATTCTGAAAGAGGTCGGAATACCAGACCACTTGACCTGCCTCTTGAGAATTCTATATGCAGGTCAGGAAGCAACAGTTAGAACTGGACATGGAACAACAGACTAGTTCCAAATAGGAAAAGGAGTACATCAAGGCTATATATTGTCACCTTGTTTATTTAAATTATACTCAGAGTATATTATAAGAAACGCTGGGCTGGAAGAAGCACAAGCTGGAATCAAGATTGCCAGGAGAAATATCAATAACCTCAGATATGCAGATGACACTACCCTTATCGCAGAAAGTGAAGAGGAACTAAAGAGACTCTTGATGAAAGTGAAAGAGGAGAGTGGAAAAAGTTGACTTAAAGCTCAACATTCAGAAAACTAAGATCATGGCATCCGGTCCCATCACTTCATGGGAAATAGATGGGTAAATAATAGCTGACTTTATTTTTTGGGGCTCCAAAATCACTGTAGATAATTATTGCAGCCATGAAATTAAAAGATGCTTACTCCTTGGAAGGAAAGTTATGACCAACCTAGACAGCATATTAAAAAACAGAGACATTACTTTACCAACAAAGGTCCGTGTAGTCAAGGCTATGGTTTTTCCCGTGGTCATGTATGGATGTGAGAGTTGGACTATAAAGAAAGCTGAATGCCGAAGAATTGATGCTTTTGAACTGTGGTGCTGGAGAAGACTCTTGAGAGTCCCTTGAACTTCACAGAGATCCAACCAGTCTATCCTAAAGGAGATCAGTCCTCAGTGTTCGTTGGAAGGACTGATGTTGAAGCTGAAACTCCGATACTTTGGCCACCTGATGCAAAGAGCTGACTCATTTGAAAAGACCCTGATGCTGGGAAAGATTGAGGGCAGGAGGAGAAAGGATGACAGAGGATGAGATGGCTGGATGGCATCACCGACTCAATGGACATGAGTTTGGGTAAACTCTGGGAGTTGGTGATGGACAGGGAGGCCTGGCGTGCTGCAGTTCATGGGGTGGTAAAAGGTCGGACACGACTGAGTGACTAAACTGAACTGATTATACAAAGTAGAAGAATCCAGCAGTTTCCAAACCTGGCTGGTGGGCAGAAAACTGATAAGCTTTGAAAATATACTGATGTCTTGATCCATAGAAGACTCACTGGAACCAACTATAGAGATGGAGCCTATGAATCATATTTTTAAAAAATTCCTCAAGGGATTTTATGCAGCTAAACCAGCATCAGTCCTCCAGCAATCAGAAAGCACTAGAATGAGACTGTCCTTGCTGCCTTCAAATTACTTCAATTCCAGTGCGAGAGACTAAGTGCATAATTACAGTATTATGTGATAAAGGCTACATGAGAGATATAGGCATCTACATCAGATTACAAGGTGAAGGAAGCCTTCCTTAAGGAGGTGATGCTTACATTGCAGCTGCTGCTGCTGCTGCTGCGTCACTTCAGTCGTGTCCGACTCTGTGTGACCCCATAGACGGAAGCCCACCAGGTTCCCCTGTCCCTGGGATTCTCCAGGCAAGAACACTGGAGTGGGTTCCCATTTCCTTCTCCAATGTGTGAAAGTGAAAAGTGAAAGTGAAGTCACTCAGTCGCATCCGACCCTTAGCGACTGCATGGACTTCAGCCCACCAGGCTCCTCCATCCATGGGATTTTCTAGGCAAGAGTACTGGAGTGGCTTGCCATTGCCTTCTCCGTACATTGCAGCTATTTCTGGTGAAATCAAGGCAAGGCAAGTCCCTTCTTTTCTCAATATAAGATTGTATTTTCACATCCTAAAGTTAAAATCTCTGACCTTGGCTGATTATTCCCTATTGTGCCAGCACCATGCAACACAGTAACCTTGTCACTGCCTGTGTTCTTATAGATGAGGGGACAGGCTCAGAGTGGGTAAGCGGCCTGCCCAACCCTCACAGCTAAAGGTGGACCAAAGCACCAGATTCCAGTAATCTGACTCCACCTTCATATTCTTCCCACCTCAGTATATGCCACCTTCCTTTAATAACATACATGACTTGGAAGAGCAGCAGTCTTCAGAACTTTGCTATTCAAAGTGGGATCCAAAGATGAGCAACTGGGTCACCAGGGAGCTTGTTAGAAATGCAAAACTCTAGATCTATTGAATCAGAATCTGCATTTTAAGAAAACCTCGGGGGCACAGGGGATGAGAAGAACACTTCTGGGAAAGAGGAGACAGGTGAAGAAGGAAGTTTCCTACCTACAGATACAGGCCAATCTCATCCCAAGGAGGTTAGGATATATTGAAAATACTCTTTTTCCAGAGGAGGCAATTCCCAAAGATATAAAAGAGGACACTGTTTTCACTAACTTTCTCACTCAGATGTTCTGTTTCCCCCAACCACTTCATTTGGAACCTGCATGGTTCAATATGGCAGCAATTGGTCACATGTCCAACTAGGCCTTTGACATGTGGATTGCCCAAACTGAAATGTGACCCAGTGTAGAATGGGGCTTCCCAGGTGGTGCAAGTGGTAAAGAATCTGCCTGCCAATGCAGGAGATGCAAGAGGCTTAGGTTTGATCCCTGGGTTGGAAAGATTCCCTGGAGTGGGAAGTGGCAACCACTCCAGTATTCTTGCCTGGAAACTTCCACAGACAGAGAAACCTGGCAGTCTACAGTCCATGGGGCCACAAAGGGTCAGACATGACTGAGAAACTGAGCTCACTAGCTATTTAACGCACACCAGGTTTTGCAGACTTACTATAACAGAGAGCACTTTTTCATGGATAATTGTTTATATTGATTGCAGGTTGACCTGATAGTTTGGGGGATTTATTTGGTTCGCTAAAATGTATTATTACAATTAATTTTATCTCCTTAATTTTTTCCAACATGGCTTCTAGATCATTGTAAATTACATTTGGAACCTGGTGTGATATAGTCCTTGGGGTCGCAAAGAGTCGGACATGACTGAGTGATTAAGTGTGCGAGGACAGCAAGCATTTGGGGCTGGTATAATATTTCTGTTGCACAGCATGGATTTAATTCTTCAGCTTCCGCAGCAAAAGAAGACGGAAATTTCCTTGCTTTTCTATTAGTGGTGAAGGTGACAGTAGGTTCTTACTTTACAGAAATTCGTGGGCTCCACGTCTCCATTAAGATCAGGTTAGAGGCTAAGCAGTGTGTCTTCCACACGGGTTGAGCCAAGAGAGAGTCCAAGCTTGTCTCTAGATTTGACAAAATGACAAATCTGGTATCTACTTGTGTTAGGACTTTGGATCTGGGGCTGGGAGATGGGTCAGTTTTGGGGGAGCAAAACAGGAGAGCTGGAGAATGAAAGAGGACTCAGTGTTGTGGAGGCCTCCACAGCACAGGGGAAGGTAGATACATTTCTCATGCATTGGCCCCTTGAGGGTAACAATGCCATTTGACTTCTTGAGTCCTTCTTGGCACAGGACATGCTTAGCTGTCTCTCATCCTAAATGGACAGAGAGTACACAGATGGAATAAATATTAAGTTGCGTCTCTGTGGATTATCCACATAAAGATTAACAGAAAAAGAAAGAAAATGCAGAGCAAGGCATCATTTCTATCCAGTTACCTTTCAAGCACACATGTTATAATTATATAGCAGGCAAACTGAGAGAGGAGAATGAGCTGGGTGCTTCCTGGAGGCTAAGGCTGCAGTCCATATGGAGTCTTCCAGACCTTCCAAGGTTGGCTTCATGGTGAAATAACTTTCAGCTGGTCCTACAAACTGCTGCTTTCAGCCGGGCTCAACAGCTTAGTTCCTTGGTCCAAGAAGCGGAGAGAACCCTGAAGGCTGCATTTTGAAAACCAAAACAAAACCTTGCTAAATGTGTTCCAGCTTTTCCTGTCCCAACCCAGACAGCTGCTTCGTGGAGCTCATGGATGTCAGTGCTATATAACACTTCAAAAAGGAAGGGAGTTTCCATGATTTCCAAGTGAGTGAGAAGAGGGGCTCATCTTTGGAGGAGGGGTTGGTGGAGGACTTCAAAAACATTGACTATATAGAAGAAAATATGTGTTGTTTGTCATTAAGTGATGGTGGATGAGACTAGGACAAGATGTTGGTGTCAGTGGATGAAATCCAGGCATGATCTTTATTTTATGGGTTGGATATTAATTATACCCAAGCTCTTTGTTAAATAAGGAGTGAGGGAAACCCCTGGCTTTTGGGAAAGATACAGAAATGAAACTGTGACAAGGTCCAGGCCCATTAAGTGACATAACTTGGCAATGTAACTTAGTGCTGGAGGGTAGGAAAGAAAATCCTTTAAGAGAAATTGGAGGCGGCTTTTAAAAGATATTGCATTGTTTGTTAGAATGCAGTAATGTCTTATAGGGAGGAGATGGGTCGGAATAATAATAGCCTTCGGGGAACATCATCTATGCCAGATTATGCCCCAGACACTCTTACTCATTCATTCTTGATTTTTGTATCAAGTTTGCCAGATAGGTGCAGATGAAAAGTTTGAAGCTAACAGAGGTTGGTTCATGAGTTTAAGGAAAAAAGCTGTCTCTGTAACATAAAAGTGCAAGGTGAAGCAGCAAGTGCTGATGAGAGCACAGCAAGCCATCTCTTCTAGATACATTTTAAGATATAGCTTAGATCATTAATGACGGTGGCTCCACAAAACACCAAATTTTCAATGTAGATAAAACAGCCTTATGCAGGAAGATATCATTAAGGACTTTTATAGCTGAAGAGGAGAAGTCAGTGCTTGGCTTCAAAGTTTCAAAGTCCTAGTTCAGTTCAGTTCAGTTCAGTCGCTCAGTCGTGTCCGACTCTCCGCGACCCCATGAATCACAGCACGCCAGGCCTCCCTGTCCATCACCAACTCCCAGAGTTCACTCAAACTCATGTCCACAGAGTCGGTGATGCCATCCAGCCATCTCATTCTCGGTCGTCCCTTCTCCTCCCGCCCCCAACCTTTCCCAGCATCAGAGTCTTTTCCAGTGAGTCAACTCGTCGCATGAGGTGGCCAAAGTATTGCAGTTTCAGCTTTAGCATCAGTCCTTCCAATGAACATCCAGGATTGATCTCCTTTAGAATGGACTGGTTGGATCTCCTTGCAGTATAAGGGACTCTCAAGAGTCTTCTCCAACACCACAGTTCAAAAGCATCGATTCTTCGGCGATCAGCTTTCTTTACAGTCCAACTCTCACATCCATACATGACCACGGGAAAAACCATTGCCTTGACTAGACGGACTTTGGTTGGCAAAGTAATGTCTCTGCTTTTTAATATACTATCAAGGTTGGTCATAACTTTCCTTCCAAGGAGCAAGCGTCTTTTAATTTCATGGCTGCAATCAGTATCTGCAGTGATTTTGGAGCCCAAAAAAATAAAGTCTGACACTGTTTCCACTGTTTTTCCATCTATTTTCCATGAAGTGATGGTAACTACAATTAAAAGCCATGCTTGTAAAAATTTGAAGTAATATTTATAACATTTTATGCTATGAATTTCTTAGCAAATGTTCCTTGTCTAGACTTAAAGAACGCAGTTTATCATGGTTTTGACACACACTGAATGCCATATATAAATATATGAATGCATATTTCAGCAAGGGGCTTCCCAAGTAACACAGTGGTAAATAATTCTCCTGCAAATGCAGGAGATGTGAAAGGTGAAGATTTGATCCCCAGGTCAGGAAGATCCCTTGGAGGAGGAATAGCAACCCACTCTAGCATTCTTGCCTGGAAATTCCATGGACAGAGGAACCTGGTGGGCTTCAGTCTCTGGAGTCATACAGAGTCAGACACGACTGAGCACATACACATAGGTTAGCAATGAGAAGACTAAGGAGGAAGTGTGTGTGTGTGTTTGTACACGTCTTTCAAGTAATTTAGAAATGTTAAATAAAAAATGGTAATTTCACAATTTTTGGTAGAAAGAAGAGAGAGAGAGAGAGACAGGCTGACTCTTGTAGAAGCTAATGCAGCTGGTGACTTGAAGTCGAAGCCAATGTTCATTTACTGTTTGGAAAATCCTAGAGCCCTTAAGAATTATGCTAAATCTACTCTGTCTGTAATATATAAATGGAACAACAAAGCCTGGATGACAGCACATCTGTTGAGAACTTTTGCTCAGGAAGAAAAAAAAAGATCCTTTCAAAATATTACTGCTCACTGACAATGCACCTGGTCAGCCAAGAGCTCTGATGGAGATGTACAATGAGATTAATGCTGTTTTCATGCCTGCCAACACAACATCCATTCTGCTGCTCATGGATCAGGTAATTTCAACTTTCAAGTCTGTTATTTAAGAAATACATTTTATAAGACTACAGCTGCCATAGAAAGTGATTCCTCTGGTGGTTTTAGGCAAAGTCAATTAAAAACCTTCTGGAAAGGATTCACTATTCTAGATACTGTTAAGGACATTTGTGATTTATGTGTGTGTGCATGCTAAGTTGCTTCAGTTGTGTCCGACTCTTTGTGACCCCCATGGACTGTAGCTGGCCAGACTCTTCTGTCCATGGGATTCTTCAGGCAAGAACACTGGAGTGGGTTCTCATTTTCTTCTCCAGGGCATCTTCCGTGACCCAGGGATCAAACCCACACCTCCTGCATCTCCTACAGGATGGATTCTTTACCAGAGTGCCACCAAAGATCGATGGGAAGAGGTAAAAGTGTTAACACTAATAGGAACTTGAAAAAGTTGATTTCAACCCTCACGACTTTTAGTTCAAGACTTCAGAGGAAGAAGTAACTGCGGATGTGGTGGAAATGGCAAGAGAACTAGGCTTTGAAGTGAAGCCTGAAGATATGACTGAATTGCTGCAAATTTCATGATAAAACCTTAATGGATAAGGAGTCGCTTATTATGAATGAGTAAAGAAATGGTTTCCTGAGATAGAACCTATTCCTGGTGAAGATGTTTTTGTGAAGATTGTCAAAATGACAAGAGATTTAGGCTACTACTTAAGCTTAGTTGATAAAGCAGTGGCATGGTTGGAGAGGATTGATTCCAATTCTGAAAGAAGTTCTACTGTGGGTGATATGCTTTCAAAGAGCATTTCATGCCACAGAGAAATTGTTTCTGCAAGGAAGTGTCAATCAATGTAGCAAACTTCATTTCTGTTTCATTTTAAGAAATTGCCACAGCCACTTCAACCTTTAGCAGTCACCACCCTGGTCAGTCAGCAGCCATCAATGTCAAGGTAAGACCCTCCACCGCAAAAGAATATGACTCACTGAAGGTTTGAATGATGGTCAACATTTTTTAGCAATAAAGTATATTTAAATTAAGGTCTGTATGTTGCTTTTTTAGACATAATGCTCTTGTACACTTAGCAGACCACAGTGTAGTGTAAATACACTGGGACTCAGTTTATTCTGATATTCACTTTATTGCAGTGGTCTGGAAATGAATCCACGATATCTTGGAGGTCAGCCTGTACTTGGGGCCAAACACAGACTTGCTCAATAGGACAGATGTAGGAACGAGTGCCCTTGGCCACAGTGGTAGCCTGCCAATCACCCTGATGAGCACCTTTGGAGTACACTTGTGTTTTGTGGGCAGAGGACACACGGGAACAGAGAGGGTCTCACCAGTGGGTGGCCAAATTAAAACTCTATGAAAATTAAAGGCTTCACATGGCTTGTGTCTGTTTAGTGTTTCAGGAACATTTGGCACCTCATGAATACTAGGTTTCTCTTGGTCCTTCCATCCTTTCAATATTCAACACTGAAGTGCTTGCTCTGCTTATTAACATACTTATTCAATATATCTTATGAATTCTGACTATGTCTTACAAGGTACTTGCTTACTCATTATCTATGCTTAATACATGTCATGAGTTTCACATCTTCTATAGTAGAATAGGAAATTTTTGAATGATACTGGAAAGGCTCATCACAACCGTTTAATGCAAACTATTTCCATTGGGGTAGAAGCGCCCTCAGGTTAGATTTGTCTGACTTGTTTTTTGCTGTATTTTTACTGTCTAGTGTACTATGGGTAGTCTTTAAATTGTTGAATGAGTGAATGAACATCATAGAAACAGGGAAATACAGAGAGAATAATTAGGCTAAAGAAAGGAAAGAAGCACGTGAGTCCAAAGCTTCCTCTGGTAAAAGCCATACATGGGTCCCAAGGTCACAGATGCCTTCCTGTTCCTTGTGTTAACCAGGTCTGAGATTCTGCCAGAGCAGTGACTCCTGAAGCATGACCCCAAGTTCACCAGCAGCAGCATCTGGGCAGAAATTCAAACTGCTCCCCAGACCTCTCCCCCATCTTCTGAATCAGAAACTCGATTGGTGGGCCCATCTATCGGTATTTCCACCAGCCTTCCAGTTGATTGTCAAGTGTGCTCAGATTTGAGAACCACTGTGCTGGAATATGGTGGTGTCATCATGTTTTATTTCAATACACTTGACTTGCAGGACATTGTGTTTCTCCTCTCTGGAAACAGAAGCCCAGTTTCATTCATTTGTATAGGAAACCGTCCCTGGGTTTTCAGCCTCCTGGGTTGATGATACTTCCTCATTGACAAATGCTAATGGGCAAGACCTGCCCAGGATGCCAAAGGTGAGGCACCACCCATATGCCAGCTCTTTCTAGAGTGAAAGTGCAAGCAGGGAGACAGGAAAGAGAGTGGTTAAGGAAGGATCAGGCTAAAGCCAGCCACATGAGGGGTTTTCCTCCAAGGTTCACTAGAAGCTCAGGCATGCACTGTCTTTGTGAGCAGCCCCCTCTTTCAGCTACCCAGTCTTTACTAGCAGACTTGAAGCCCCTGGGTGAAAATAGATGCAACTCGGGCCCAATAGGTGGCCAGAGAAAGCAGGGCTTAGAAGGGAATTCAGCATCACATGGCTAAAATAGCCAAGGACTGTGTTTAAGTTTCCATGAATTTTTTTTTTTTTTGGAGAATTACAAATGTATTTTAAAATCATGCTTTGCTTATATGTGCATACTGTCGCTCAATCACGTCTGACTCTTTGTGACTCCATGGACTATAGCCCTCCAGTTTCCTCTGTCCATGGAAGTTCCCAGGCAGGGATACTGGAATGGGTTGCCATTTCCTACTCCAGGGGATCTTCCAGACCCAGGGATTGAACCCAGGTCTCTTACATCTCCTGCACTTGCAGGTGGATTCTTTACCACTGTGCCACCTGGGAAGCTCCATGCTCTGCTTAGTTCTGCTGCTGCTGCTGCTAAGTTGCTCCAGTCATGTCCAACTCTGTGCAACCCCATAGATGGCAGCCCACCAGGCTCCCCTGTCCCTGGGATTCTCCAGGCAAGAGTGGGGTGCCATTGCCTTCTCCTCTGCTTAGTTCTAACTATGTATTTATTGCATAAAATTGGAAAGACATAGAAAAGTATAAAGAAAAAATTGAATCATCCATTATCCTACTGCCTAAAGATGACACCTCAGTGCTTTAAAGTATTGCATTTGAGATAAAATAATTAATGATATTAATAGATGTTTTATATAATAACTTTTACAGAATAGGAATTCTTGATTTTGCTTACTTTTTAAATAATATATGCTATATATAGTATACTATGTATTTTAATACTATAATACTATACATAATTCTTCATAAGCATGACTTTTTAAAGAAAACTTTAAATTTTATATTGGTGTATAGCCAATGAACAATACTGTAATAGTTTCAGATGGACAGCAAAGGGATTCAGCCATACATATATATGTTTCCTTTCTCCCCTAAACTAGCTTCCCATTCAGGCTACCACATGACTTTGAGCAGAGTTCCCTGTAAGCATCATTTTTAATAGCTACACAGTTGGTAAAGAATCCACCTGCCCATGCAGGAGATATGAGAGAGTCAGTTTCAGTCCCTGGGTTGGAAAGCTCCCCTGGAGAAGAAAATGGCAACCCACTTCAGCATTCTTGCCTGGGAAATCCCATGGAGAGAGGAGCCATAGGGTTGCAAAGAGTCAGACGTGAGTGAGTGCACATACACACACACAATACAAAATATCCTGTCATATGTATTTTGTTTAACAATCTTTCCATTATTAAATATTTAGGTAGTTTCTAATGCTATTATTAAAAAGCAGAGACATTATTTTGGCAACAAAGTCCATCTAGTCAAAGCTACGGTTTTTCCAGTAGTCATGTATGGATGCGAGAGTTGGACTATAAAGAAAGCTGAGTGCCAGAGAATTGATGCTTTTGAATTGTGGTGTTGGAGAAGACTCTTGAGAGTCCCTTGGACAGCAAGGAGATCCAACCAGTCCATCCTAAAGGAAATCAGTCCTGAATATTCATTGGAAAGACTGATGTTGAAGCTGAAACTCCAATATTTTGGCCACCTGATGTGAAGAACTGACTCATTGGAAAAGACCCTGACACTGGGAAAGACTGAAGGCAGGAGGAGAAGGGGATGACAGAGGATGAGATGGTTGGATGGCATCACCGACTCAATGGACATGAGTTTGAGTAAAGTCCGGGAGTTGGTGATGGACAGGGAAGCCTGGCGTGCTGTAGTGCATGGGGTCACAAAGAGTTGGACATGACTGAGTGACTGAACTGAACTAAACATCTTTAGGTCTTTCCTTGCATCTCTATTTCTTTAGGATTGATTCTTAGAAGTGGAATTACTAGATCAAATGACATTGTGTGGGTATAGTGTGAGATAGAAGGGCTCGTCTAGTTGGGCAATAGCGTGGAACTGGCGTTTAAGAGACTTGGGGTTCAACCCCAGATTGCCAAACATTCCCTGTGTGGTCTTGAACAAGTCATTTTCTCTCTCTGGATGAGAGTTTTCTCCCATGTTAAATAAGAGAATGGGAATAAGTCCTTGCATCTTGAATGGAAGTATTATACCACTCAGCTAAAAATGTAAAGCATTACTTTTATATTAAAACAAACATCATATGTATATCACATATATTATTCTGCATCTTCTTTATTTGTAAAACTGACATTTAAATTTCAAGATAAAATTCAAAATTCCAAAAATTTCTTGCTTTTATTTGGCTAGTTAGATTTCTCCCACAGAACAGACCTCCCTTAGAGTATGTGTCAAGATCCTTGGCCAATAGGAGTATGTCAATGAGAAAGTTTAAGAAGAATTGGACTAAGTGATCTCATGTACTAATTGTCGTCTGGATATTCTGTGCATACATAGTTTCTGGTGTCTAAATTATGTATCCTTAGCAAATCTTCCAGGTCTGATTTAGTCTTCATCCTGGGATTGGTATATTTTCATACATTTTTTCTATTGACCAGCTCCATGTGGACTCAGGTTAAAAAAACTTTTGAAGATACTTTAAAACCTGATCAGTCTGCCCGTAGCCTACAGTTGCTTAACACATCACACTGGTCCTCTGAAGGTTGTCTTCAAGCACTTATTCGTTCACACAAAAATATTTATTTTTGGGCACATAGTCCAACACTATGTGTCAGAAAACATTATGAAAAGCCAAATACAAAGATGAATAAGATATAATATTTACACCTTTCCCCTGTCTTCTGGGAATTAATAATGCATTTTCCACAAAGTATCCTAGAAAATGCCCAATGTCAATAGGTACTATTTTTTTTAAAAGAGTATTCATATCAAATATGTTTGAGAAGTGTTGAATTAAAGTTAAGCAGGTTCATTTACTGCAGGCCTTTTCAGAGACTTTAATATGCTAATATGCAAAATATGCAGTGTTCCCAAAATTATTTGTTTAGGAAACTCTTCATTTGTGGACTACCTCCAAGAACTAGAGACTCATGGCTCACAATTTGAGAAATGCTGACCTAGTAAAATCTAATCAGTACACTTACTCAAAAAATAAATTGTAGTTTTATAGATAGCAAAATACAGAGGGAACTGAAGACAGATTCTTTCTCTTAAAGAGGTTTCAATCTATTTAATTGGAAGGGCAGTCCTGAAACACACACAGAGAACATCCACAAACAAATGAATATCAATGTGAAAGCGTGAAGATGTGGAATCAGCAGAAAAATCTGAAGGGAAAAGGATGAAATTAATTCTTTCAACTAATTAATCAAGGAACATTTCATGGAAGAAATAGGGTTTGGAGAAAGAATTTCTCCTATGAAATAAAACTCCAAAATTAATTTTCTTAAGAAAACATTATGCTAAATGAAATGTCAGACATGGAAGGACAAATACTGCATGAGCCCGCATATATGTGGATTCTAAAAGAGTCAAAGTCATCAAATCAGATTGTATCAGGGTATGGGGTATGGGAGAAACTGAAAGATATTGAGCAAAGGGTACAGAGTTTCAGTTAGATGGGGTAAATATTTTCTGAAGATTTTATGTACAGCCTGTTAATTGTGATACTGGTGAATAATTGAAATTTTCCAAGAGAATAGATCTCCGATTAAATCTTCTGAACACACACAAGAGGATAACTGTGAAGAGGTGGTGGATGAATTATTTAGGTTGGCTGTGGAGATCCTTTCCCAAAGTAAGTACATTCTCAGTTGCTAAGTTGTGTCTGACTCTTTGCGACCCCACAGACCCGCTCTCCAGGCTCCTCTGTCCATGAGATTTTCTAGGCAAGAATACCGAAGTGGGTTGTCATTTTCTTCTCCAGGGTATCTTCCCAGCCAAGGGACTGAACCCTAATTGCCTGCATCTCCTGCATAGGTAGGTGGGTTCTTTACCACTGAGTCATCTGGGAAGCCTTCACAATGTACGTTGTTGTTGTTTAGTCGCTCAGTCGTGTCCAACTCTTTGCAGTCCCATGGACTGTAGCCTGCCAGGCTCCCCTGTCCATGGGACTCTTCAGGCAAGAATACTGGAGTGGGCTGCCATTTCCTTTTCCATCACAATGTATCAGTTCAGTTCAGTTCAGTCCAGTCGCTCAGTTGTGTCCGACTCTTTGCAACCCCATGAATCACAGCACGCCAGGCCTCACAATGTATACATAACCACAAAAACATCAAGTGGTACACTTTAAATGTATACAATTTATTTCTTTATGTCAGATATATTTAAATAAAGTGATTTTAAAAAGAAAATAATGCATCTTCATTAAGGAAACAATTTTTTAATTACAGAAAAGTAAAATAACCCTCAAACCCATACACATACATACGTATGTATTTATACATATATATTTTTTCTCTTTTCATGAGGGATTATTTTCTACTAGAATTTTTTTTCAGTGTCTACAATCAATTTTATTTTAATATAATCTAACAGTGTCAGACTTTATTTTTGGGGGCTCCAAAATCACTGCAGATGCTGATTGCAGCCATGAAATTAAAAGATGCTTACTCCTTGGAAGGAAAGTTATGATCAACCTTGATAGTATATTAAAAAGCAGAGACATTACTTTGCCAACAAAGGTCCGTCTAGTCAAGGCTATGGTTTTTCCCGTGGTCATGTATGGATGTGAGAGTTGGACTGTGAAGAAAGCTGATCGCCGAAGAATTGATTCTTTTGAACTGTGGTGTTGGAGAAGACTCTTGAGAGTCCCTTGGACTGCAAGGAGATCCAACCAGTCCATTCTAAAGGAGATCAATCCTGGGTGTTCATTGAAAGGACTGATGCTAAAGCTGAAACTCCAATATTTTGGCCACCTCATGCGACGAGTTGACTCACTGGAATAGACTCTGATGCTGGGAAAGTTTGGGGGTGGCAGGAGAAGGGGACGAAACAGAGAATGAGATGGCTGGATGGCATCACTGACTTGATGGACATGAGTTTGAGTGAACTCCGGGAGTTGGTGATGGACAGGGAGGCCTGGCATGCTATGATTCATGGGGTCGGGAGAGTCAGACACGACTGAGCAACTGAGCTGAACTGAAACACATACCATTTAGAAAATACCCAAAAAAATTTATGTGCAAGAGTTGATACTGTTGCATTTGGATAAAGCTGGCAAGTTCTTGCTACTAACATAGCCCAGGAAATACCACCAAGAAAACCTAATAAACTAGAATAGATATTGTGGCGTTTGGCTCACAGTTTGATAACCCTCAGGGTTAATCTGAAATTGTCAATGTTTGGTACTAGATGTAAAATTTCATTGGTTACAGTGCAACCTTTAAGACTTATAATACATCTTACATCTAGATTTTTAAGCAGACAGTCGTCTCTTAAGTCCAAGTCTTCTGGAATAATCTGCAGTGCTAATCTTGCAAACAAAATATCAATCTCTGTGCCATCAAAACACAGTTTGATAACTGGTACAAATGCCTCTTCAACAGCTCTTAAATCTTTTCCTTCTTCCTGTAATTTCAACTTATAGAATGAGATGAAAAAAATCATTTCAATCAACAAGTGTTGGTGCAACACACAATGCATCAATATCGACACCTTTTATATGTACTCCTAATCTATAAAATCCACATGTAAAAGTTTTCCCACCAACATTTTCAATTACAGATTGGGGAAGATTCTTGCTTTCACCGATTTCTCATCTCAACTCCTTTACCAGGTTATTTAATTTTCCCCAAATTAAAATCCTGTGGTGCAGTTCCTCTTCCTCTTCAAAAACCCCAAAGGGTTTTTCTGTGTAAGTAGGCAGTCAGTCTCCTTGGGGCCTGCTAAGTAAGTCCTGAATATTCATTGGAAGGACTGATGCTGAAGCTGAAACTCCAATACTTTGGCCACCTGATGCAAAGAACTGACTCATTGGAAAAGACCCTGATGCTGGGGAAGATTGAGGGCAGGAGGAGAAGGGGACGACAGAGGATGAGATGGTTGGATGGCATCACCGACACGATGGGCATGAGTTTGAGTAAGCTCCGGGAGTTGGTGATGGACGGGGAAGACTGGCGTGCTGCAGTCCATGGGGTCGCAAAGAGTCGGACATGAGTGAGCGACTGAAATGACTGAAGCTGATGGGAGAAGTAATGCCTTAGTGCTTCTGTGGCAACTGTGCTTGCTGTGATCCCTGTGTTGTAACTGGAAACAGCATCATCTCCTGAGCTGGTACCACCCAGTCACCTCCTCACCCCCCACCCCTCTCTTGCAACCACCTCAGCTGCCGCCCTGGGCATGATCCACTAAGGCCGGAGGGAGGCAGGGGTCCTGCCTTAGCCCTGGGTCCTAGCCCACTCCTGCACCCGCTCCTGCCTCTTTAAGTGCTTCTCCTCCTTCCCCTTCCTCCTCTCTACTAGTATTTTTAATATGCATTGGTTTTGGAGGAATTATTTATAATAAGTATAAATACATAGTTTTTGTTTTCTTGCAAAGGTAAGGAAAAATTTGTGCCTCAAAGCTATGCATTGTTCAGAGCACACCTTTCCAAGTTATTCTGCTCTAACCTTCCATTGTCTCTGAGCTATTTTACAATTCTGAAAATTGCAAATAACCGTATCGTATTATCTTTGTGGGGGAGATTCTTCAGAGTAGGACTAATGAGTCAAAAAGTATGGAAAGATTTCAGGTTCTTGATCCATTGGCCAGGTTGCCTTCCAGAACTGTGAGTGAGAATTCTCTTTCCTTGACAAAGGGTCAGACAGTTTGAACTGGTGCTTGTGTTCACCCTAGTCAGTTCTGGAGTCAAAGCCAGCTTGTTATTGATTTTAAAAATACCTTTTATTATGTTAGATAGGAAACAGTACTGTCTCAGTTGGGGGGTGGCTTGTAATTAAGAACATATTAACAATATAAAAGAATGTATGTAACTTTAATAAATATAATAAGGTGTGGACAACTTCATCCAGCAGAATACTCTCTCAGAGAATACCATGTGTGTTAGGAAGAAATGTCTTGGGAACTTCCTTGGTGGTCCAGTGGCTAAGACTTCACACTCCCAATGCAGGCAGCCCAGGTTCATTCCATGGTCAGGGAACTAGATCCCACAGGCCGAAACTAAGAGTTCACATGCCACAGCTAAAAGTCCTGCATGCTGCAATGAAAACGGAAGATACTGGCTGCAACTAAGATCTGGCACAGCCAAATACATTTTTTAAAAAGGAAGAAATGTGATGAGATGAATGGAGTAGGGATGGGACACCAAAAATCAAACTAACAGAAAATGATGGTCACTGATTGTTCCAACCTCACCTCCTAGAACAATCCTTGGCAAATGGCAGGTGCTCAGCAAATACTTGTTGAATGTATGAGTCATGGAGTCTGCTTTTTAAGGCACATAGGTTCTATTAACTGGGAATTCTTTCTTGTGCTAGATCCTAGCAATGAGTTTCCCAGGTTAGAAACAGGAACAGAGGCAGCTAAGCTGATCTGCCAAATAGAGGATGGAAGAGTTTGAATTTCCTCGGGTCATCTTAGGGTGAGAGTCAACAGAAAGGACAGGCACACACTTCACAGAGAAGAAGCGGAGGGGAAGGAAAACCCTTCAGGGTGGAGGGTGAGGTTGAGACAGGACTTTGGAGAGCATAAACCTCCTTTTAAAAATGTATTTTATTAAAGTGTAGTGGATATATGATGTGTTAATTTCTGCTATACAGTAAAGCGATTCTGTTTTATATATATGTATATATATATATATACACACATTCTTTATCGTATTTGTTTCTATTATGGTTTATCACAAGACAGTGACAATAGCTCCCTGTGCTGTACAGGAGGACCTTGTTGTCTATTTATTTATCCATCCTCTGTATGATAGTTCAGTTCAGTTCAGTTCAGTCGCTCAGTCGTGTCCGACTCTCCGCGACCCCATGAAGCACAGCACACCAGGCCTCCCTGTCTATCACCAACTCCTGGAGTTCACTCAAACTCATGTCCACAGAGTCGGTGATGCCATCCAGCCATCTCATTCTCTGTTGTCCCCTTCTCCTCCTGCCCCCAACCTTTCCCAGCATCAGAGTCTTTTCCAGTGAGTCAACTCGTCATATGAGGTGGCCAAAGTATTGGAGTTTCAGCTTTAGCATCAGTCCTTCCAATGAACACCCAGGACTGATCTCCTTTAGAATGGACTGGTTGGATCTCCTTGCAGTTCAAGGGACTCTCAAGAGTTTTCTCCAGCACCACAGTTCAAAAGCATCAATTCTTCGACGTTAGCCCCTGCTAATTCCAAACTCCCAATCCCATTCCTCCCTACCGGCAACCACAAGTCTGTTCTCTATGTCTGTGGACATCTTAAAGGAGTTTGAGTGGCTTGCTGTGGGGTGGCTAATGCAGATCCTCTTCTCTGACTCTCTTTCAGCATGTCGCAACAGCTGCCTTACTTACTAATGCTTTTGTGTGAGTGGATTCAGAGAGGCGCTGAGTTCCCAACATCTACACAGCAGGTACAGAGGGACAATGAGTGAGCGCACGGGTGTGGAAGAGTGAAGTGACACACATGTAGACAAAGAAAGAGCGCGTGATCCCCCTCCTGAAACACGCCCGCTCTGTCTGGCCAGCCGTGTCCCCAGGGCTGTTGTTAAAGTGCAGGTGGCCTGAAGTCGTGGTTCAGAGTGAGGGGCCGGGTTGTCGGGGGCTTTGGGGCAGGCATTTGTGCAGTTTTGAGTTTTATTGCACATTTCCTGGTGCACCTTATTGAAGGAAAATGTCTGCGACTTTTCACACACTGCTTCTAAAAATGTATAAAAATGGCAGGGCTCACAAATTTTGAGTTTTAAGAACCCATTTCTTTTCAACTTCATATCTAAAAATGAATCTCATCAATTTTATAGCTCTTCTGTCCCTTATTCCACTTTTGAATTCTCTTATGCAGCCAATGCTGTGTGGCCTTAGGCTCTCCTGGGCCTTTTAGAATTTCATTATCTTTTGATATGTACATCTGCAATCTACATTAGAACTAAGAGGAAACAGCCCCATTTCCACTGCTTGATGTCCACGTTTATGGCACATGAACCCTAAGCCTGATTGAATTCCCTTCATATTCAAAGCTGACTCCTCACTCCTGTCTTCTATCTCTTGGGTAGTAGCCAAAGGCATTATACTTTTCAAAGGACTTTGTATAATTCCCTTTTTAAAAACTTCAGTGGGCTAAAAGTGGTTAAGGGCAAGCTCTTTTTCAAATGTGGAAGCCAGAGTGTGTGTGCTGCTAAGTTGCTTCAGCCATGTCTGACTCTTTGTAACCCTATGGACTGTAGCCCGCCAGGCTCCTCTGTTCACAAGGATTCTCCAGGCAAGTATACTGGAGTGGGTTTGCCGAGTGCTTCTCTAGCGGATCTTCCCGACCCAGAGATTGAACCTGTGTCTCTTACATCTCCTGTACTGGGAAGCCGGTTCTTTACCACTAGAGCCAACTGGGAAGCCCTCATAGTAAAGTCTCCGAGATAGCGAAGTCATTAGTTGTCAATCTAGTAAGTAGGTTCAACTCTCCATTTATTCTTCCCTCCTGGCTAGGGACCATTATTACTCTTAGATTTTAAAACATCTTGAAATGTTGGTTCTTAAAGTCCCAAGAAAGAACTAGAACAAATTAGCTTTATGACCACATAAAAAACATCCAGAGGGCAGCCCTGTGACAGTAAGCTCACTCTTTTGTTCCTAAGTTTTCCTCTTATTGTTTGTTTTGATTTTCTCATTACAAATATGATTCATGGTAATTAAAAGAAAAAAAACACACAAAATGCAGAAAAGGGATCTTTGATTTTCAAGCCTCATGACCTGACTGACCATTTGGTAAGATGTCCTTTTCATTCTAGGGGACTGGAATGCAAAAGTAGGAAGTCAAGAAACACCTGGAGTAACTGGCAAATTTGGCCTTGGAGCACGGAATGAAGCGGGGCAAAGGCTAATAGAGTTTTGTCAAGAGAATGCACTGGTCATAGCAAACACCCTCTTCCAACAACACAAGAGAAGACTCTACACATGGACATCACCAGATGGTCAACACCGAAATCAGATTGATTATATTCTTTGCAACCAAAGATGGAGAAGCTGTATACAGTTAGCAAAAACAAGACCAGGAGCTGACTGTGGCTCAGATCATGAACTCCTTATTGCGAAGTTCAGACTTAAATTGAAGAAAGTAGGGAAAACCACTAGACCATTCAGATATGACCTCAATCAAATCCCTTATGATTATACAGTGGAAGTGAGAAATAGATTTAAGGGACTAGATCTGATTGATAGAGTGCCTGATGAACTCTGGACGGAGGTTCGTGACATTGTACAGGAGACAGGGACCAAGACCATCCCCATGGAAAAGAAATGCAAAAGAGCGAAATGGCTGTCTGAGGAGGCCTTACAAATAGCTGTAAAAAGAAGAGAGGCGAAAAGCAAAGGAGAAAAGGAAAGATATAAGCATCTGAATGCAGAGTTCCAAAGAATAGCAAGGAGAGATAAGAAAGCCTTCCTCAGTGATCAATGCAAAGAAATAGAGGAAAACAACAGAATAGGAAAAACAAGAGACCTCTTCAAGAAAATTAGAGATTCCAAGGGAACTTTTCATGCAAAGATGGGCTCGATAAAGGACAGAAATGGTATGGACCTAACAGAAGCAGAAGATATTAAGAAGAGGTGGCAGGAATACACAGAAGAACTGTACAAAAAAGATCTTCACGACCAAGATAGTCACGATAATGTGATCACTGACCTAGAGCCAGACATCTTGGAATGTGAAGTCAAGTGGGCCTTAGAAAGCATCACTAGGAACAAAGCTAGTGGAGGTGATGGAATTCCAGTTGAGCTATTTCAAGTCTTGAAAGATGATGCTGTGAAAGTGCTGCACTCAATATGCCAGCAGATTTGGAAAACTCAGCAGTGGCCACAGGACTGGAAGAGGTCAGTCTTCATTCCAATCCCAAAGAAAGGGAATGCCAAAGAATGCTCAAACTACCGCACAATTGCACTCATCTCACACGCTAGTAAAGTCATGCTCAAAATTCTCCAAGCCAGGCTTCAGCAGTATGTAAACCGTGAACTCCCAGATATTCAAGCAGGTTTTAGAAAAGGCAGAGGCACCAGAGATCAAATTGCCAACATCCGCTGGATCATGGAGAAAGCAAGAGAGTTTCAGAAAAACATCTATTTCTGCTTCATTGACTATGCCAAAGCCTTTGACTGTGTGGATCACAATAAACTGTGGAACATTCTGAAAGAGATGGGAATCCCAGACCACCTGACCTGCCTCTTGAGAAACCTGTATGCAGGTCAGGAAGCAACAGTTAGAACCAGTCATGGAACAACAGACTGGTTCCAAATAGGAAAAGGTGTACGTCAAGGTTGTATATTGTCACCTTGCTTATTTAACTTATATGCAGAGTACATCATGAGGAACGCTGGGCTGGAAGAAGCACAGGCTGGAATCAAGATTGCTGGGAGAAATATCAATAACCTCAGATATGCAGATGACACTACCCTTATGGCAGAAAGTGAAGAGGAACTCAAAAGCCTCTTGATGAAAGTGAAAGAGGAGAGTGAAAAGGTTGGCTTGAAGCTCAACATTCAGAAAACAAAGATCATGGCATCTGGTCCCATCACTTCATGGGAAATAGATGGAAAAACAGTGGAAACAGTGTCAGACTTTGTTTTTTTGGGCTCCAAAATCACTGCAGATGCTGATTGCAGCCATGAAATTAAAAGACGCTTGCTCCTTGGAAGGAAAGTTATGACCAACCTTGATAGTATATTAAAAAGCAGAGACATTACTTTGCCAACCAAGGTCCGTCTAGTCAAGGCAATGGTTTTTCCCGTGGTCATGTATGGATGTGAGAGTTGGACTGTGAAGAAAGCTGATCGCCGAAGAATCGATGCTTTTGAACTGTGGTGTTGGAGAAGACTCTTGAGAGTCCCTTATACTGCAAGGAGATCCAACCAGTCCATTCTAAAGGAGATCAATCCTGGATGTTCATTGGAGGGACTGATGCTAAAGCTGAAACTCCAATACTTTGGCCACCTCATGAGACGAGTTGACTCACTGGAAAAGACTCTGATGCTGGGAAAGGTTGGGGGCGGGAGGAGAAGGGGACGACGGAGAATGAGATGGCTGGATGGCATCACCGATTCTGTGGACATGAGTTTGAGTGAACTCCGGGAGTTGGTGATGGACAGGGAGGCCTGGCGTGCTGTGATTCATGGGGTCGCGGAGAGTCGGACACGACTGAGCGACTGAACTGAACTGAACTGATGAGCAATCTTCCAGTGTACAGCACTGTTCTTTATTACAGCTTAAATAGCTGACTTACTTTCAAATATTTTCTTGGAGTATGACTCATGATTTAAATTATGTATTTTTTAGAGGCGCGGGAGACGCCCGGCTCCGGCGGCCCAGGCGCGGGAGATGCCCGGCTCCGGCGCAACTGACCACGTGCAGAATCGTGGCTGAGATGAGCTACCCCGCGCCCAGGGTTAGGGCGGTGGCCAAGAGGAGCTGTACCACGTTCAGGAGGCGGTGGCTGCTTGGGCACTGGAGGGCCGAGAGGAGCTGATCTACATTCAAAGCAGGAGGCGCGGCCTTGAGGAGATACCCCTCGTCCAAGGTAAGGTACAGCGGCTGCGCCTTGCTGGAGCAGCTGGGAAGAGATACTCCACGACCAAGTGGAATATAAGAATGCAGTGTTCTGGGGAGGAAGGAACAAGATGGCGGAGGGATAAGATGGCAAGACCACTTTCTCCCCCACAAATTCATCAAAAGAACATTTGAACGCAGAGTAAAGTCCACAAAACAACTTCTGAATACTGGCAGAGGACATCAGGCTCCCAGAAAAGCAGCCCATTGTCTTCTAAAGGAGAGAGAAGAAATTCAGCTCCACCCACCAGAACACCGACACATGCTTCCCTAACCAGGGAACCCGGACAAGTCACCCGTCCAACCCCACACACAGCAAAGAAACTACGTAATAAAGAGAACTCCACAAACTGCGAGAAGAGGGAAAGGCCACCCCAAGCAAAGATGAAGAGGCAGAGAAATACCCAGCAAGCAAAGGAACAAGATAATTGCCCACCAACACAAACAAAAGAAGAAGATATAGGGAATTTACCTGATAAAGAATTTCAAATTTTGATGGTGAAAATGATTCAAAATCTTGAAAGCAAAATGGAGTTACAGATAAATAACCTGGAGAAAAGGATTGAGAAGATGGAAGAAAGATTTAATAAGGACTTAGAAGAGATAAAAAAGAGTCAATATACAATGAATAATGCAATAGATGAGATCAGAAACACTCTGGAGGGAACAAACAGTAGAATAACAGAGGCAGAAGACAGGATAAGCGAACTAGAAGATAGAATTGTAGAAATAAATGAAACAGAGAGGAAAAAAGAAAAACTAATTAAAAGAA
Source organism: Moschus berezovskii (assembly GCF_049115385.1). Classification (NCBI taxonomy): domain Eukaryota; kingdom Metazoa; phylum Chordata; class Mammalia; order Artiodactyla; family Moschidae; genus Moschus; species Moschus berezovskii. Next base: position 77,406,856 of record NC_142464.1, on the reverse strand, counting down.
ATGAGGACAATATTAGAGACCTCTGGGACAATGTTAAACGCTCCAACATTCGAATCATAGGAGTTCCAGAAGAAGAAGACAAAAAGAAAGACCATGAGAGAATACTTGAGGAGATAATAGTTGAAAACTTCCCTAAAATGGGGAAAGAAATAATCACCCAAGTCCAAGAAACCCAGAGAGTCCCCAACAGGATAAACCCAAGGCGAAATACTCCAAGACACATATTAATCAAATTAACAAAGATCAAACACAAAAAACAAATATTAAAAGCAGCAAGGGAAAAGCAGCAAGTAACACATAAGGGGATTCCCATAAGGATAACAGCTGATCTTTCAACAGAAACTCTTCAGGCCAGAAGGGAGTGGCAAGACATACTTAAAGTGATGAAAGAAAATACCCTACAGCCCAGATTACTATACCCAGCAAGGATCTCATTCAAATATGAAGGAGAAATCAAAAGCTTTACAGACAAGCAAAAGCTGAGGGAATTCAGCATCACCAAACCAGCTCTCCAACAAATGCTAAAGGATCTTCTATAGACAGGATACACAGAAAGAGTGTATAAACTTGAACCCAAAGCAATAAAGAAAATGGCTACGGGATCGTACTTATCAATAATTACCTTAAACGTAAATGGGTTGAAATTTTCAAAAAGGCTAGGAAACAATTCTCATAGCCATCAATAGTTCAGTGTTGAGTTCATGAATAGTTTTTAAAGTTTGGGACAAACTGTAGTATTTACTATTTGAAGTACTATTTGTAATTGGCATATTACGATGTAACATTGGTCTTCATTTCCATCTTAAAACGCCTAAAAATGCCTAACAGGTTTTTAGATTTGTGAATTTTAGTTGAAATGTATTTTACGATGTTACTAAACCTGCAGAAATATTGAAATATTTCAGAGAACTTATTCACTGTACATTTAATTTATTTTATTTATAAAAGTTATGAACTGTAGAAAGTTTTACTTGTTGGGTCAAATGCTTGTTGCTTCAAATGCTTGTTGCATTTGAAGTGCTAGTTACAAGAAAATCAAATACCTTCAATGTATAAATGCTATTAAGTTTTTAAAGGACTCTGGAGTATAAGTAAGTTTGTTTAAAGAAATTTAGTCTGTTCAACTTGAAATAAATAAATAAATAAAATTGGAAAAAAAAATAATAATAAAAAAAAAAAAAGAGAGAAAAGCTTACAAGAGATACGTTAAGGACACCCAAACTGCTGCGTTATGGAAGGCATTTTCCAACTTATTATAGCCCTTTTTTGAATAAAGTTTTAGAGCAATGTTTCTCAATCTTTATTTCATTATGTCCCTACCCACCTAAGAAGCCTTTTAAGGAAAATGCTTCCCACTTGTGTCCCCATGAAATGTTCACTTAACAATATTCTATATTTCTGAATATGTACTGAACATATTTCTGAACATTATATAAAAGAGTAGATTATTTTTCATTCCCAAGAACCAATTTACATTGCTGTTGATAATGCTTTAGAGTAAGTAATCTAGATAATGGTAGAAAATAATCTTGTAATTTATATTTATATAGCCCAGAGTAATAAAAATATTTAATCTTTATTTTATTATTCTCCTTTTAACTGTAACTGAAGATTTTTCTGGTATTTATAAAGTGTAAACAAAATATAATCCATATACAGACTTTAGCTTAATTAATTTTAAACATATTTATTGAATATTTGTTACTTTGTTTCATTATAACCGTGTTAAAAAATAGATACTATTAAATTGAAAAAAAAAATAAATAAAATGGCCAAAAAATAAAAAATAAATTATGTATTTTTTAGATACTGAATAAGTTTTATTTTTCTCTCACTTTCTCTCTCTTTCTCTTTTTTTATACATGCAAATAAAACAGAATTTCCATAAAACAATACTTACCCTTCCTACACATAATATGCACTGATAGTTTCCATTCCATTCTTTTATTTAAAAAGAAAAAAAAACTGTTCTGTTTCCCTTCCCATCTTAAGTAAATATTTTCTTAAATATAGACTCCTGGCCTTGACCAATGAAAAGGTATAGAAATAATGACCAACCCAGTAGCAATAAATATCCATAGAGCTCAGATGTGTCCCACTGGAAAGAACCAGAGGTCTTTGAAAAAGTAATTTGGGTCTGGGAGAGGAAATATTTGAAATGGGCCAGAATTAATTGTTCTACTAGAAAGAACAGAAGGTATTAAGGAATATTAGGGTCATGTCATGATGACCCAAGATTTAACCCACAGACCAAAGATGGGATAATTTGGCTACATTATCCCATATTGTAAAAAAACAATAGCAATAACTGCAGTGATTGAGACACACCAAGTCCTGGATTGGCCAAAAAGTTCATTTGGGTTTTCCCATAACATCTTATGAAAAACCCAAATGAACTTTTTGGTCAACCCAATATATTAGAATCTATGAGTTTATAATGAGACAAAAAAAAAAAAAAACCCTCTAAATGGTAATCCCTAGAGGATTCTAGGGAACCAATTTATTATTCTAGAAAGGCAGGGTAAATAAAGGGAAACAATTAAGCATTTATCCTGCCTTTCCTGTATGGATTGCATCCCAGGAAAACCAAGTAATTGCTGAGGAAAGTTTTTCTTTAGAGGAGAAATTAGGCCAATGAATGCGTAAGAATGTTAGAATGGACTTTTTTTCACGAGTGGATATAAAAGGGTGATATTCTAACAACATAATGGATATAGGTAATAATTGCCAATACCTACTAAAGTCATTAGGGCAAAGCCCATGTCCAGATTAGGCTGATAGCATCTGAGCCCACGGACCAATCTTAACCTCACAAAAAGAAAGACTGCCAATGTTATGCAATGCTACAGAAAATTTTCAACATCTCCAAGAAAAGTCTTCCAGAAAATGGAAACTGGTTCTCATCAAATCTTGAACTCTATGTACTATTTTACAGGAAATGCAGAAGATAGAGGAACACAGTAAATGTTGGTAGACACCACAACAAATGGGAGGCTGAAGAAGTACCATCCCACACCAAGTTGAGGGGGACTGTCTGCTTAAGTTACAGTTGGTGGGGTCCAGCAAGGGAAACCCAAAGAGCCCACAAATGCACTTCAAAACAAAGGGAAATACCTGAAAATTCATCAGGTTCTGCCAGGGCCAGAGAGAACCAAAACCAGACTACACGGGTGTCAGACAATCACACCTCCCCTGTCCTTGACTGTCTCACCTTCTCCTCTTCAGTCCCAGAGGACCCAGGGCCACCTGGTGCAGATGGAGGTGGGAGGGAGAGCTGTGGCCACCCTGCCTCTAGACAGGGCACCTGTGTGCAGAGTCCATGCTGGCTCTGGGTCCACGGCAACAGCGGCTCTGGGTCTCAGCCCAGGTTGATGGAAGAAGAAACAGAACAAATGGGCAAGGAGCCAAAAGGCAACAAAGACTATCAAATTTGCAGAATAAAGGAGGAAGTGCAGTGGAATTGGGATTTCAGGCAATCTTCTCTAATCTTACAGGCCAGCCTGTATACAGTGGTCAACGTCTGTGTCTTTTCTCTGTGGTTTATCTCATCTTGCCAAATTGTATATAATTCAAGGGATAAAAAAACCTCAGGATAGCCTCATCTATCACAGTTCACCATTCCTAACAACTGGATAAAAGAAACTAATCAAAATGAACTAATGAGGTGTGTGGCCTGCCTTGGACTTTTCCTGGGACCCTCTCTCCTGTCTACAGTGGGGGCTCAGGCTTTCTCTGCCAGGCAGCCACTTGAGCTCCAAGAGATTCCCCGCCCCCCACAGTTGCCTTTGCACACTCCACACTTTGTTTCAAGGGGGACCAGATGGCAGGTCTGGGTAGGGGTCCCCTAAAAGAAAAACAAGGTGTTCAGGCAAAGAAAATAGACAGGGAGAGAAAAGAGACAAAAGCAGCTGCTGGTGGGAAGAGGTGGGCAGCTGGCTGAAGAGCTGTCTGAGATGGAAATGGAAAAGCCCCCCTCCTGACCAGATCTGTATCTGCGTCTCAGGTCAAGTCAGGGTAGGACTGGGGTGAGGGGGGTGTGGACCGGGGCCTATGCCATCTCTGTGGTCAGACGCTGGGCAACAACAGCTGCCTTGTACTTATACTCAAGCAGCAAAGCACAGCATGAGGAGCTGGGAGAGTGGCCCTGAATGGAGGGATGTGATGGAGGGTGGCTGGAACCCTGGGAAGAGGAGTGTAACTCAGAAGTGAATGCATCATGCCTGTGAGGCTGGAATCAGGAAGGGCGGAAGACAAGATAATTGAAGTCACAGGTCACAAAAGGGCGTGTCATGGCCTGTTCAGTGAGTGAGTTGGGAGACTGGAGGTCACGCTGAGCTACTCTCTGAAGGGGCTTCAAATGTATGTTTGGAGTGTCTCATGGAATATTTCAGTCACTAGCAGAAACTAAAAGCAAAAATGTTGCAATGGAGGGACTTTGAGAATGTTGGAGACATGGGATTTAAGGGAGAAATTTGAGTAGCGCAACAGAGATATGTCCTGTAAAGCCTAAAATGTTTACTATGACTTTTTGCAGAAAAAGTTTGCTCTCTCCTTGCTTCAACCACTCAGGACCCACTCTCAAGGCTGGAACTGGGGCTGGTTCCTTCTGAAGCACTTCAGTTCAGTTCAGTTCAGTTCAGTCGCTCAGTCGTGTCCGACTCTCCGCGACCCCATGAAGCACAGCACACCAGGCCTCCCTGTCCATCACCAACTCCTGGAGTACACTCAAACTCATGTCCACAGAGTCGGTGATGCCATCCAGCCATCTCATTCTCCATCGTCCCCTTCTCCTCCTGCCCCCAACCTTTCCCAGCATCAGAGTCTTTTCCAGTGAGTCAACTCGTCGCATGAGGTGGCCAAAATATTGCAGTTTCAGCTTTAGCGTCAGTCCCTCCAATGAACACCCAGGATTGATCTCCGAAGCACTTAGCCACCTGGAAAAGGGGGATGATACAACCAAGTTAAGCTTCCTTAGAAAGGAGAAAGCAAGCATGAAATAGAATTTCCCCTCCCAGCCTTTGACTGTGTGGATCACAACAAACTGGAAAATTCTTCAGGAGATGAGAATACCAGATCACCTTACCTGCCTCCTGAGAAATCTGTATGCAGGTTAAGAAGCAACAGTTAGAACTGGACATGGAACAACAGACTGGTTCCAAATTGGGAAAGGAGTACGTCAAGGCTGTATATTGTCACCCTGCTTATTTAACTTATATGCAGAGTATCTTATACGAAATGCTGGACTGGATGAAGCACAAGCTAAATCAAGATTGCTGGGAGAAATATCAATAACCTCAGATATGCATATGACACCCCTCTTATGGCAGAAAGTGAAGAGGAACTAAAGAGCCTCTTGATGAAAGTGAAAGAGGAGAGTGAAAAAGCTGGCTTAAAATTCAACATTCAAAAACTGGAAAAAACTAAGATATGACATCTGGTCCCATCACTTCGTGGCAAATAGATGGGGAAACAATGGAAACAGTGACAGATTTTATTTTCTTGAGCTCTCTCCAAAATCACTGCAGATAGTGACTGCAGCCATGAAACTAAAAGACACTTGCTCCTTGAAAGAATAGTTATGACCAACCTGCTGCTGCTGCTGCTGCTAAGTCACTTCAGTCGTGTCCGACTCTGTGTGACCCCATAGACGGAAGCCCACCAGGCTCCCCCTTCCCTGGGATTCTCCAGGCAAGAACACTGGAGTGGGTTGCCATTTCCTTCTCCAATGTGTGAAAGTGAAAAGTGAAAGTAAAGTCGCTCAGTCGTGTCTGACCCTTAGCGACCCCACGGACTGCAGCCTACCAGGCTCCTCCATCCATGGGATTTTCTAGGCAAGAGTACTGGAGTGGCTTGCCATTGCCTTCTCCTAGATAGCATATTAAAAAGCAGAGACATTACTTTGCCAACAAAGGTCTGTCTAATCAAAGCTATGGTTTTTCCAGTAGTCATGTATGGATGTGAGAGTTGGACCATAAAGAAATCTGAGTGCTGAAGAACAAATGGTTTTGAACTGTGGTGTTGGAGAAGACTCTTGAGAGTCCCTTGGCCTGCAAGGAGATCCACTCAGTCCATCCTAAAGGAGATCAGTCCTGGGTATTCATTGGAAGGACTGATGTTGAAGCTGAAACTCCAATACTTTGGCCACCTGATGTGAAGAACTGACTCACTGGAAAAGACCCTGATGCTGGGAAAGATTGATGGCAGGAGAAGGGGACGACAGAGGATGAGATGGTTGGATGGCATCACCGACTCGAAAGACATGAGTTTGAGCAAGCTCTGGGAGTCGGTGATGGCCAGGGACACCTGGTGTGCTACAGTCTATGGGATCGCATAGAGAAGAGTTGGACACAACTGAGCTACTGAACTTACTGACAGCCACAATTTATTAATCTATCCAAGGATAGGAATGTCCTAAGCCAGAAGAGTCTAATTTTTAGAACTTGAAAAGAAAGAAGGGGCCATTCCCTCTTTGGTGTCTTGATTGTCAAAATGAGCCTGAGAGTTGCCAATGGCCAAGTTCCCAGTGCTATTGAGGATGCCAGTTTGACCGAATGGAGCAAGTTTCAGAAACAAAAGATGAAGAAGCAGAGAGAGTGTGCTGGCAATATTCATGTTCCTGGTTCCAGGTGGGGCCCAGCTGCAGACTTCATCTTGCAGAGATAGTGATGGAACCACTGCGTCCTCCATGTTACCCATGCAGGTTTCATGTGACTATGATGCTTAACTCTCAGACAATGAGACCCAGCAGCTCCAGGCTTCAAAGAATCTACTACCACCCGGGGAGCTAGAACTTTCTTTCTAAAATGAGAACTAATACCAGAAGCTCAAAACTAAGGCCCAAAGGATACACTCAGCCAGAAGTGCCATAGGATTTCAGAAGGCAGAGGGATGGCCATGAGTTGGTATGGTCAAAGAAAAGTTACGAATGCAGGTACACTTGAGAGAGACCTTAATGCAAGAAGGGGAGGCTGGGGGATCTCACAGCTGGAGAACTGTCTGGTCAGAGTCAGAGGTGAAAATGCACAAAGCCGACTCAGAGGAGTGTGGTAGGCCAGTCTTACCAAGCTTGTGGCTTCTTTGCGGAGTCAAGGGCCGTCAAAAGCCACGTGAATCCACTGACAATTGATGAGCAGGGGCCTGATATGATGCCTTTTGCAGCTATTATTGTTCCTGTTTGTTCAGATTCTGATGTAGTTTCACTTACATATCTGAAGTGCATAGTAAAATTCTGAATTCTCTTTTGGTATGTGTGTGCTGGTGAGTTTAGGCCTATCCTCCTTAGAAAAGCACTGTTAGTAGAGTTCAGCTATTGTTCAGTGTCCCTCCAAAATTATACATCAGCCACTAAGCCAGAATGACCAGGCTCCACCAAAGAGTACTGAACTGAACAAATCAGGAAAGCTTCCTATACTCTGTAATTTCCTAAGTCAGCCTTTTTGACACTTTGAAGGATGAGGTAGGGAAACTGCTGGTCTCCTGGTAATTATCACCACCTGTTCTCTAAGCAGCCCTTCCCCAGTTACATCTCCCCACAGGAAAGCGAGGGAGGGTGGAGGAAGAGAGCCAGCTATACAGACTTGGCAGGTCTGCCTGGCAAGTGTCATTTCTGCAGACCCTGTCTGCAGAGTCACATTCTCCCGTTCTGGGAACCCGCCAGCCCTTGGCAAAATTGGGAAATGACCAACACATATTCGAGGCTCCCTGTCTCCTTTTAGTGCTTTCTTCTAAACCAGCTTTCTCAACTTTCTATTGATACCTTTCTCAGGCTCCTGGAGGCTGCCCAGCCCAATTCTCCTGCCAGGATCTCATTCTGTAAGATTATGTGAAACACCTCATCGTGAAGGTTATCTGGATCATGCCAACAGCCTCTGTTTAGCTTTCCTGCTCCCAGCTGTACTCCCTTCAAGGCAGCCCTCCACACTACCACAGTCTGAGCTTTGGAAAGCGTGAACTTGTTCCATAACCCCCTCCCACCTAGATTAAAGTCCTTCAAGGATCCCACATTGCCTGATGAATAGAGTTCACGTTCCTTGATATGATGCAGACCAGTGACTCTCAAAGTGTGGTCCCCAGACCAGTAGCAGCATCCCCTGGACCTCTATCCAGATCAACTGAACCAGAAACCCTGGGATGGGGTCCAACCATTTGTGTTAACGAGGTCTCCTGGTGGTTCTGATGTAAGGCCAATTTTGAGAAGCATTCATGTAGGCAATCCCTGCCCACTGACCCAATATACATCCCATGGTTTTAGCTCAAATAGGCAAAGAGACTTCACCTGATCTATCAGTCGAGAGGTTTTGGTGTCTATCTGGTGTGCTGTGCTGAAGATGCTGAAGCCTTAGCCTGAGTGTATCAAGCAAGAAAATGGCTCTGCAGTTGATCAGTGAAGTCTACGTGTGTAAGGAATAGGGTAATCGTGGTACAATGCCAGGCACTGTCCAGTCTCATTCTAGCCACAGATTACCAATCCCCCAATTCACCAAGGCTTGTGTTGAATTGACTTGATGGAGATAACCGGCTACCCTGGAGGAAAACCGTGTCTTTCAAAAGATGACAGGCTGGAGAGAGTTTAGTGTTAGCTGTTCACTCATGTCTGACTCTTTCTGACCCCATGGACTGTAGCCTGCCAGGCTCCTCTGTCCATAGGATTCTTCAGGCAAGAATACTGGAGTGGGTTGCCATTCCCTTTATCCAGGAGATCTTCCCAACCCAGGCATCAAATCCAGATTTCCTGCATTGCAGGCAGATTCTTTACTGTTTGAGCCACCAGGGAGAGGGTTAAATTTAGCCCTAAAGAACCAATCTCGAAGAAGGAAGTGACAGGGTTCAGGTACCTGGGTAGAGGCTGAGGCGAGAGGTGCTCTACCGTGGAGCCACGCTGTACCTTTTCTTTCTGGGCTGAGCTGTAACTGATTAGGGGAAGGGCTCAGCCCCAGGGCAGCAAGGAGACCCCATGGGAGGCGAGCCAGCCCCCATCGTCTGCTGCTGGAGATGGATGCTGTGGCAAGGCTCCTGCTCAGGATCCCTAAGTCCTAAGGGGGAATTTAAGTGTGATACTTAATTTGTCCTCCACAAGAGGCAGAGGGCAGGGAGGCCAGACGGGGAGGGGCCAGAGGGGCTGCAGGAGCCAACACAGCTGGAAGTGATTAAGACTCAGCCTAGAAGGCAGCAGACAGGTAATAGTCTGGGGCCTGGCAGAGCTACAGCAAGAAACCTTTGCCCCAGAAGTGTTTGGCAGTCCCTTCTGCTACACTTTGACTCACTGTTTGACACGGCTATGGAGGCATCACAGTGAAAAATGAAAAGTGTTTAGCAAGTTCCTCTGCACTCTGGAGATGGGGAGGCTATTTCTCATTGTTTCACATACGCAAGGGGCCAGATGCTCCCTCCAGACCTACCTGGAGAAAAATACAGCTTAGAATTTCCTGTGAACCTTTTTCCTTTCCTGAAGGCTGAGGTTTCCATTTCCTGCTTGGGCCATTCAGCTGCACTTTCTTTCAGATGACGCTACAAGGTACGCATGGTGCCTCTCCTTTGTTCCCTCACGTCCTCCCTCACCCAGATTTGTCCCAGACCTGGCCCGGCTGGGTGACCTTGATGGCAGCCAGTTCCCTCTCTCCCCTCTACTTTCGAAGTTTCACACCTTCCTGGAAATTCTCAAGCTTAGCATTCCTCTTGGACATTATAAATGTAACTCTTACACTGGAGTTTTTCAAGGAAATCTATTTAATAAAAAAGAGAGCTCTACGTTCCTCTTTATGATGGGAAAAAAGTGCCCCAGGATTTATTTACAATGATCCACACATGAAATATTCCAGTACAGCCTGCAGTAATTCCCTTGTCATAATTCACGAAGGAGGAATGCCAACAAAAATGGGATTGTGTTTTATTTTAGAAATTTCACCTATGCACCTTCTAAGAACAAACTTAAATGCAGAGGCAGTTGAGGAACCCTGCTTGACACACTGTTTGCCCTGAATTGAGCCTGCTTTGCAGGAGTACAATCTGTACTCCATTATGCCTCATTTTCTAAGTCCTTGCTAAGTAGTATCAGGCCTGCCACCCTGGCTGTTAAATGTCAGTTAAGACCTAATTAATCTAACTGCTCTGACAAGTTTAAATTAGTTCCCACAGAGACCATAATTTGCCTTTTCCCAACTGATAGTGCTACAGGCATATTTTTAAAAGACTTTTAAAAAGTTAACCAAGTAGTACATGTTCATCATAGAAAAATTTAAAAAAAATAACTGACATCAAAATAAGATTTTTAAAAATCACAGTTTTGTCATACAGTTTTAAGCACTATAAACACCCTCATGTAAATCTTTTCCCTTTTTTGGTATGTGTCAGGAGGTGATATTTCAAAAACGATTAATGAGCATTTTTCTTTTGCACTTACATGTTCATGACTCAAATACCATTTTACAGGCAGGGACTCTTAAAGCCAAAGTGAAAGTGAAAGTGAAGTCGCTCAGTCGTGTCTGCCTCTTTGCAACCCCATGGACTGTAGCCTACTAGGCTCCTCCATCCATGGAAATATCCAGGCGAGAATACTGGAGTGGGTTGCTATTTCCTTCTCCAGGGGATCTTCCTGACCCAGGGATTGAACCCAGGTCTCCCACATTGCGGGCAGACGCTTTACCTTCTGAGCCACCAGGGAAGCCCCTCTTAAAGCCAAGTTTTATTCAAAGAGAGAAGAATTTTTTATTGAGATACAAATGACATACAACTTTACACTGGGCTTCCCAGGTGGCACTAGTGGTAAAGAACTCGCTTCCCACTACAGGAGATATAAGAGACACAGTTTCGATCCCTGGGTCAGGAAGATCCCCTGGAGGAGGGCATGGCAACGCACTCCTGTATTCTTGCCTGGAGAATCCCCATGGACAGAGGAGCCTGGCGGGCTACAGTCCATAGGGTCACAAAGAGTCAGAATGACTGAAGCAACTTAGTAAGCAACTTTATATCAGTGTCAGGTGTAAAACATGGAGATTCAATATTGTGAAATGATCATGACAAGCCTACTTACCATCTGTCACTATGCTGCTGCTAAGTCACTTTAGTCGTGTCCAACTCTGTGTGACCCCATTGACGGAAGACCACCAGGCTCCCCCCTTCCCTGGGATTCTCCAGGCAAGAACACTGGAGTGGGTTGCCATTTCCTTCTCCAATGTGTGAAAGTGAAAAGTGAAAGTGAAGTCGCTCAGTTGTGTCCGACCCTTAGTGACCCTGAGCAGCCTACCAGGCTCCTCCATCCTTGGGATTTTCTAGGGAAGAGTACTGGAGTGGCTTGCCATTGCCTTCTCCGTCTGTCACTAAGCTTCTGCTGCTGCTAAGTCACTTCAGTCGTGTCCGACTCTGTGTGACCCCATAGATGGAAGCCCACCAGGCTCCCCCGTCCCTGGGATTCTCCAAGCAAGAACACTGGAGTGGGTTGCCATTTCCTTCTCCAATGTGTGAAAGTGAAGTCGCTCAGTCGTGTCCAACCCTTAGCGACCCCATGGACTGCAGCCTACCAGGCTGCTCCATCCATGGGATTTTCTAGGCAAGAGTACTGGAGTGGCTTGCCATTGCCTTCTCCGGTCTGTCACTATACATAGTTATAAATTATTTTTCTTGTGACTAGTAAGATCTATTCTCCTAGCAACTTTAAAAATGTATATTTATTTATTTATTTAATTTGGCTGCACCGGGTCTTGGTTGCAGCACTCAGGATTTTTCCTTATGGTATGCGGGCTTCTCTGGTAGCAGCCCTCGGGCTTCTCCCTCGTTGCGGTTCTTGGATTCCAGAACTTTCGGTCTCGGTAGTTATGGTGCATGGACTTAGTTGCCCTGAGGCATGTGGAATCTTATATCCCTTCAGTTCAGTTCAGTTCAGTTCAGTCGCTCAGTCGTGTCCAACTCTCTGCGACCCCATGAATCACAGCACGCCAGGCCTCCCTGTCCATCACCAACTCCCGGAGTTCACTCAAACTCATGTCCATCGAGTCGGTGATGCCATCCAGCCATCTCATTCTCTGTTGTCCCCGTCTCCTCCCACCCCCAATCCCTCCCAGCATCAGAGTCTTTTCCAGCGAGTCAACTCATCGCATGAGGTGGCCAAAGTATTGGAGTTTCAGTTTTAGCATCAGTCCTTCCAATGAACACCCAGGATTGATCTCCTCTAGAATGGACTGGTTGGATCTCCTTGCAGTCCAAGGGACTCTCAAGAGTCTTCTCCAGCACCACAGTTCAAAAGCATCAATTCTTCGGTGATCAGCTTTCTTCACAGTCCAACTCTCACATCCATACATGACCACGGGAAAAATCATAGCCTTGACTAGACGGACCTTGGTTGGCAGAGTAATGTCTCTGCTTTTTAATATGCTATCTAGGTTGGTCATAGCTTTTCTTCCAAGGAGTAAGCGTCTTTTAATTTCATGGCTGCAATCAGGATCTGCAGTGATTTTGGAGCCCAAAAATATAAAGTCTGACACTGCTTCCACTGTTTCCCCATCTATTTCCAATGAAGTGATGGGACCAGATGCCATGATCTTTGTTTTCTGAATGTTGAGCTTCAAGCCAACCTTTTCACTCTCCTCTTTCACTTTCATCAAGAGGCTTTTGAGTTCCTCTCCACTTTCTGCCATAAGGGTGGTGTCATCTGCATATCTGAGGTTATTGATATTTCTCCCAGCAATCTTGATTCCAGCTTGTGCTTCTTCCAGCCCAGCGTTCCTCATGATGTACTCTGCAAAGAAGTTAAATAAGCAAGGTGACAATATACAGCCTTGACGTACTCCTTTTCCTATTTGGAACCAGTCTGTTGTTCCATGTACAGTTCTGACTGTTGCTTCCTGACCTGCATACAGGTTTCTCAAGAGGCAGGTCAGATGCTCTGGTATTCCCATCTCTTTCAGAATGTTCCACAGTTTATTGTGATCCACACAGTCAAAGGTTTTGGCATAGTCAATGAAGCAGAAATAGATGTTTTCTGGAATTCTCTTGCTTTCTCCATGATCCAGCGGATGTTGGCAATTTGATCTCTGGTGCCTCTGCCTTTTCTAAAACCTGCTTGAACATCTGGAAGTTCACAGTTTACATACTGCTGAAGCCTGGCTTGGAGAATTTTGAGCATGACTTTATTAGCGTGTGAGATGAGTGCAATTGTGCGGTAGTTTGAGCATTCTTTGGCATTGCCTTTCTTTGGGATTGGAATGAAGACTGATCTTTTCCAGTCCTGTGGCCACTGCTGAGTTTTCCAAATCTGCTGGCCTATTGAGTGCAGCACTTTCACAGCATCATCTTTCAGGATTTGAAATAGCTCAATTGGAATTCCATCACCTCCACTAGCTTTGTTCGTAGTGATGCTCTCTAAGGCCCACTTGACTTCACATTCCAAGATGTCTGGCTCCAGGTGAGTGGTCATGCCATCGTGATTATCTTCATCGTGAAGATCTTCTTTGTACAGTTCTTCTGTGTATTCTTGCCACCTCTTCTTAATATCTTCTGCTTCTGTTAGGCCCATACCATTTCTGTCCTTTATCGAGCCTATCTTTGCATGAAATGTTCCCTTGATATCTCTAATTTTCTTGAAGAGATCTCTTGTTTTTCCTATTCTGTTGTTTTCCTCTATTTCTTTGCATTGA